>NC_141689.1:767376137-768576137 GCF_964263255.1 Lissotriton vulgaris
AAACACTGGTTTATTAACAGCATGCTCGTGGCAAGGAACAGGTAACCATTCCGCAAAGTTGTGGCAGCCAGACGCGTTTCGGGAGGAACCTACTCCCTTCTTCTGTGGCTAAAAGTGCTTGTCAGGTGAACCTGCTGGTTAAGTTGCTTGCTGCCCACCACGCCCCTGGGCGGGGACGCGACCGCTCCTGCGGCATTGTGGGTGTTGTAGTTTTTTGCACTATAAATCCCAAGTGGGTGCAGAGTTCAATTGTTATGGCACAAATGTTTGTCCCAAGTGGGTAGAGGGGGTGACTTGCTTCATGCCACACTGCTTTATCGCTGTCAAAAGTGTCCGCGTGAGAACTTACTGGAATTGTGCTCACACGTCTCCCATCCGATGACGTCAGACATCCGGGTCGAGCTGACTCGAATCCAGAAGCTGGGGGGTCACCTTCGCGACCAGGGCGGCCGCTAACATCCATCACTACCAGTTCCCAAAAGTGAAGGGACCACCAGGAAGATTCTTGAGAAAACACTGGTTTATTAACAGCATGCTCGTGGCAAGGAACAGGTAACCATTCCGCAAAGTTGTGGCAGCCAGACGCGTTTCGGGAGGACCCAACTCCCTTCTTCTGTGGCTAAAAGTGCTTGTCAGGTGAACCTGCTGGTTAAGTTGCTTGCTGCCCACCACGCCCCTGGGCGGGGACGCGACCGCTCCTGCGGCATTGTGGGTGTTGTAGTTTTTTGCACTATAAATCCCAAGTGGGTGCAGAGTTCAATTGTTATGGCACAAATGTTTGTCCCAAGTGGGTAGAGGGGGTGACTTGCTTCATGCCACGCTGCTTTATCGCTGTCAAAAGTGTCCGCGTGAGCACTTACTGGAATTGTGCTCACACGTCTCCCATCCGATGACGTCAGACATCCGGGTGGAGCTGTCTCGAATCCAGAAGCTGGGGGGTCACCTTCGCGACCAGGGCGGCCGCTAACATCCATCACTACCAGTTCCCAAAAGTGAAGGGACCACCAGGAAGATTCTTGAGAAAACACTGGTTTATTAACAGCATGCTCGTGGCAAGGAACAGGTAACCATTCCGCAAAGTTGTTGTTTTCTCAAGAATCTTCCTGGTGGTCCCTTCACTTTTGGGAACTGGTAGTGATGGATGTTAGCGGCCGCCCTGGTCGCGAAGGTGACCCCCCAGCTTCTGGATTCGAGTCAGCTCGAGTCTGACGTCATCGGATGGGAGACGTGTGAGCACAATTCCAGTAAGTGCTCACGCGGACACTTTTGACAGCGATAAAGCAGCGTGGCATGAAGCAAGTCACCCCCTCTACCCACTTGGGACAAACATTTGTGCCATAACAATTGAACCCTACACCCACTTGGGATTTATAGTGCAAAAAACTACAACACCCACAATGCCGCAGGAGCGGTCGCGTCCCCGCCCAGGGGCTTGGTGGGCAGCAAGCAACTTAACCAGCAGGTTCACCTGACAAGCACTTTTAGCCACAGAAGAAGGGAGTTGGTTCCTCCCGAAACGCGTCTGGCTGCCACAACTTTGCGGAATGGTTACCTGTTCCTTGCCACGAGCATGCTGTTAATAAACCAGCAACAGCGGGCAACAGTATCTTGCACGCATCAAGCAGCCATCCCCCCAGACTGATCAACAGCATTCCGTACGGAGAATTTCTCCGATTAAAACGGAATTGCTCGGTAAGCTCTGACTTTAATGTAGCAGCCAGGGAGATTTCTTGCAAGGGGTTATGATGCGAAACTACTTACAACCACTCTTCGGAAGGCATCTAAGATTCCGAGAGTGTATCTCTTTAAAAAGAAAGACAGAAAGACTGATGAGAGTAGATTTCGAATAATAACCACATTTTCGCAAGATGCAGACTGGTTCAGAGGTATTGTAAGAAAACATTGGCACATTTTAAAAACAGATTACATCATTGGAAATGATGTGCCAGTGAACCCTCTGATCACATTCAGAAAAGCACGGTCCTTGAGAGATGGTTTGGTACACAGTCATCTAGATCCAATTGTAAAAAAGACCAAAAGTACATTGTATGAGGCAAAAGGATTCTTTCCCTGTGGAAAGTGCAAGGCATGCTCGGCCAGTAAACGCACTTTGTCCTATGAGGTTAAGGGTCTGATGGATGGGAAAAAGATCATGAAGTTCATGTCCTGCCAAACCACATTCGCAGTGTATTGTTCAAAATGCCCCTGCGGGATGAGATATGTGGGTAGCACCATCAAGTGTGTTAAGTTGAGAGTCCTAGAGCACATGTGTGCCATTGCAAACAAGGACTTCACTTACCCGGTGGCTCGACACTTTTTCATTAAACACAACAGTGACAGGAGTCTGTTACAATATTTTTGTCTAGATCATGTACCTGAAAATGCTAGAGGTGGAGATAGACTTCAAAAGCTGCGCAGGTTAGAATCTAGATATATTGTAGACCTTCAGACCAAAAGCCCTGAGGGCCTGAATGGGGGGGAAGAACTGTCAGTACACTTGGGGGTGTAAAATACTAGAAGGATGTATAATGATTCATCGTTCCTTGAAATGTAAACTTTGTGATATCTGCCAGTTTGTGTGTTGATTTCTCAGATGTGCAAAATGTCTTCTTTGTTGTAGAAAATGGAGATAAATTGAATCAAATGACTAGATGTAAACATAGGTAGCTACAATGTACAGTACAATATGTGAAACTCGATTATCAGGTTGTAACAACAGGACACTACGGCAACCAGTTGGTTGCCATTGCCTATCCACGGCGAGATTAGATCTGCCCGAAGGGCGATATCTAAATATATTCGATCAATGTCATGGCATTTGTAATTTAATGAACATTGAAAGCCATATAAAGTGTGTTATAAACAGACACAGAACGAAGTAAACAATGTTCTAAGATGGCGTCCACAATAGTGTGGGTCGCCGATAGTCCTTTGTTTATGGCCACTATTCGAGTTACAAATGGCGCTCCATTGCACTGCACGGGTAGACACAGAAGAAGGGAATTACCGAAACGCGTCTGTTTTTGTCAGTGAATTAAAGAACACTGCTCTGCTAAAATATCCCGTGAGAGCTGTCTTTTTCCTTGTAATGAGGAGAATCCCTTGAAGCTGCAATATTAACGTATGCACCAACGCGTGATGGCACCCGTCTGAAGAGTGACTCGCTACCTGGTGCTTTGGGAGCAGGAATATATATATATATAGATATATATAGATATATATATATATATATATATCTATATATATATATTCACTGAAAAAACCATAGGTTTCACACACGTTATAGTTAGGAATTAGCATTTAAAAAACCTTGCAAATTAATTGAAAAAACCATAGGTTTCACACACGGTATAGTTAGGAATAAGCATTTAAAAAACCTTGCAAATTCATTGAAAATACCATAGGTTTCACACGGGGAACAACCTTTATAACGCAACTTTTAGCACGCAGTGCTATTACAATGGAGACTTTAAAACGAAAACCATTACAACGCATCACACTGGGGGGCGCTCTAGGATAGGGAATAGTTTTAATTTACTATCCAACACCTTCCCTAGTGTCCACGGGGACTGGTGTTGGAATAGTAAATTAAAATATTCACTATCCAGCACCCCCCAGTGTAATGCGTTGTAATGGAATGCGTTTTAAAACTTACGTTGTTACAGCATGCGCAAGCATGCGTTGTAACAACGTACATTGTAACAACGTACATCCGTTTCACACATGTTATAGTTAGCTGAACATTTCTCTCATACAAAACCTTTGAAATTCCCCCGTTATAGTTAGTTCAGCTAACTATAACTTGCGCGCCCGCAATGCACTGCTGATGACGTCACATATTACATCACTCATGACATGGATAGTGACATCACTCATGACATCACTGATGACATCATCCAGTGAATGTGTGTTTTTCTGAAATTTAAATATGTTTTATATATGTATATCACAAGGTCGATGGAAGAATGAATGGGTATATAAGTGTCTAAATGGATGATTTGTTTGTAAAATTGATTGTATAACTGACTGATTAATTGTATCCCATTGAATACATGGGATAGTGAGTAATGTTTAAATATGTAAATATCTGCATAAGTCTCACTTTTTGTGAATAAGTGGCTGCATGGGTTGATGAGTAGCTACATGAGTGTGTATATGGGTTATTAGTTGTTTTTTTGAGTATCAGTATGAGTGTCTGTATAGTTCGGTGGGGGATATTACTTAGCGTATAGATGCATAAATGAGTGACTCACTGTTTGTATGTGTTTTGAAGACAGCATGTGTGCAGAACTGTATGGGTGGATGAGTGTGTAGATGGGTGTGTTAGTGAGTGAATGACTGTCTCAATAGTGTCTTTATGAGTAACTACATATGTTTTGAACTAGTATATGTGCGTATTGATGTATATAAGTAAGTATATGTGAGAGTGAGAGTTTGGAAGAGTTCCTGTATAAATAGGTATGTGTTTCTATAAGTGATTGTTTAGGAGAGTAAGTATGTGTACGTTTCTGTTGAAGTAAGTGTAGTGGTGTGTGTATAGCTGTATATGCAAGTAAATGGATGTTTGCTAGTTTATTTGCATGTGTGAGTATGTGTGTGAGTAACTCTATGGATGAGTGTCTGTGTGTAACAGGATGTATAGGTGTATGAGTACATATGATGAGTGAGTACATGTATGAGTGACTATATACGACTGTTGGTGAATGAGTCGATGTGTATGTAGATGGAGGAATTACTGTATAGGTTGTTGTAAGAGGTATTGGTATCACCATTTTTTTGAAAACTTTAGTTTCTATTTTTCAATGTGTGTATCAAAGGTTATATTACGCTGAGAGGTCTGCCACTCTTTCACAAGGATGATGTCATCAGTGATGTCATCAGTGATGTCATTTGAGATGTCATCAGTGATGTCATGAGTGATGTCACTGACCACGTCATGAGTGATGTAATATGTGACGTCCTCAGCAGTGCATTGCGGGCGCGTGAGGTATAGTTCGCTGAACTAACTATAACGGGGGGATTTCAAAGGTCTTGTATGAGAGAAATGTTCAGCTAACTATAACCTAAGGTTTTTTCAATGAATTTGCAAGGTTTTTTAAATGCTAATTCCTAACTATAACGTGTGTGAAACCTATGGTTTTTTCAATGAATTTGCAAGGTTTTTTAAATGCTAATTCCAAACTATAACGTGTGTGAAGCCTATGGTTTTTTCAGTGAATTTCAAAGGTTTTGTAAATAATTTATAAATGTATTAATTATTATGTCTTTCTTTTTATACTAATTTCTTATATTTTTTATATAAATATTTATATTTATTGTATTTTTTAGATTATGTTTCATATTCTTATTATAAAATAATAACAAAACTAAATTGCAAATATTTTTGGGATTAATTATTGCTTGACTTCGGTTGCAAGCATAGCACAACTCCAGCAATGCTCTTGGGGCCCTATGCTCACAATGCTGTATCAATCCTTACACCTGCTTCAAGCATGTGCAAGGTTTTGACACAGCATAAGCTCAAAGTGACTGAATGAAATGTTATACATTTCACTCAGTCACTTTTAGGAGGCATTGCTGCACCCCCTCCTGCACAGGAAAGCCTCTTTCTGGCGCAGGGCTTTACAATGTAATGCACCCTCCAGATGCGTCACATTCTTAATAGCACACGCCATGGCACTATTAAATTGCCGCTCCCTGCCTAAACATGCCTCTGAGATTTCATTCTTACTACAGGACGCTGCAGTGGACGCACTATTTCTTACAGAAACATGGTTGGGACCCAGTTCAGGGCCAGACATTGTCCAGGCCCTGCCTCCGGGCTACTTAATCCAGCACCTTGATCGAACAGGGAACGTAGGAGGAGGGATTGCAATCCTCTATAAGGATCATCTAGTCTGTCGCCTGTTAGGCAGCCCTTTACCCAACTGAGAAAACGTCCACTTCTCGATCACTCTCTCACCCTCAGCCTCCTTCACGGGGCTTCTAGTATACCATCCTCCAGGATCCTTAGGACAATTCCACAGGACACTGCTAGAAACGGTTGTAAACCTTGCCAGTTCTGCTTCCAACTTTACCATGTTGGGAGATCTGAACCTCCATTTCGACGATCCACAAGATACGATAGCTGTGGATCTGGCCCAAGACCTTGAGACATGCGCAATGGTTCAAAGAATCCAAAAGCCCACACACATAAAGGGACACCTGCTTGACCCCATTTTTTCTAATATCACTTATTTAGTTACCATGGACCCGAACCCTGTTCCATGGTCAGACCATTTCATCATACCTTTCACCTGGACTGTCACTCCCCCAGCCCGGTCAAACCCTTTAGCACTAAACAGACAAGACACTGGTCTAAACTCAAGATAAACGAATGATCGGAAGCACTAAGGACTACCTTACCGCCCGCTAACCCGGATATCAATACAGCGAACCCAGAGTTTAACCAGTGGATAGAGGACTCATTGGACACCATCCTGCCTAGGAAATCTGTAACCCAAAAAAGGGGATCTATCAATCATCCTTGGTTTAGCCCAGAGCTCTGAAAACTCAAACAGAGTTGTAAAAAAGAGGAGAGACAATGGAGAAAAGACTTTGATCCAGAAACAAAAACTAAATACAGGGCCTCCATCAAAACCTATAAAGCTGCGCTAAAGGCAACAAAAACAGCCTTCTACGCAGAGAAAATCATTGCATCCCCCAACTCATCGAAAGAGATTTTCAGAATTGTCAAAACTCTGTTGAAACCCCCTGAACCCCCCTTGCCCCAAATGCATCAGGGTCCCGCTATGAAGAACTTGCACTCTTCTTCCATACTAAAATTCAAAAAATCCTCCTGGGTCTCCCACCCATCACCACCCCCGAATCACCCCTGTTACCCAAACCTCCCTCTCAAGGTACTTCCCCTGAACTCTCTTCTTTTATCCCGCTCACCGAGGAATTGTTTCTCCCCCTCCTCAACTCAATTAAAAGTGGCTCCCCCCTTGACCCTGTTCCAATCAACATCTTGAAATTAGCCCTGCCCATTATTGCGACTCCAGTCATCAACCTGATCAACACCTCGATTGAAGCAGGCACAGTCCCACTGGACTGGAAAATGGCCATGTTCAAACCACTGTTAAAAAAAACCAACCTTGACCCTGGAGACCTATCCAATTACCGCCCCATTTCCCTTCTCCCGGGCATCAATAAATTGGCAGAAAAATTTATAAACCACCAACTGTCCTCATTCCTGGAAGCCTCCAATCTACTCCATCCCTCTCAAACAGGCTTCCGCCCGGGTCAAGCGAAGGAGATGGCACTTCTTAAAGTGGTGGAGGAGTCTAGGAGGATCCTGGACACAGGTGGCAATGTGGCCATCATCCTCCTAGACCTCAGTGCCGCCGTTGATACGGTAAACCATTGTATCCTTTTAGCCCGCCTAAACGAAATCGGAGTCTCAGGAAAAGCCCTTTCATGGCTGGAATCCTTTCTTTGCGAGAGGTATTTCAAGGTATTTGAAGGGACTGCCACTCCTCGCCGTTACCCTTGCAGTGTGGGGTTCCACAGGGCTCCTCCCTTAGCCCCACACTTTTTAATCTGTGTATGTCCCCCTTAGCCGAGATAGTGGCCCCTTACGGAATTGAAGTAATCAGCTAGGCTGATGACACTCAGCTCGTGGTCTCTCTGAATCAGGCTGATCTGTCCCACACGAGTCTGAGCAACTGTCTTGAGGAGGTATCAAAGTAGATGGGCCAGTCTCAGCTCAAACTTAATAACCAGAAGACTGAACTGATGTTATTGGGCAAGAAGGCATCATTCAACTCCCCCACACTATGGCCCCCTACTATGGGTGCTGGTCCTACCCCAAGAAGCGTGATTAAGAGCATAGGATTCTGGTTAGATGATGATCTTTCATTTAAAGTACAAGCCAGAAAAACTGCGGCCACCTGCTTCGGCTTGCTAAAATCCATACGTAAAATCCTCCCTCAACTTCCCGATACAGCCAAAAAAATCCTGGTCCAAGCCATGATTCTATCGAGGCTTGACTACGGTAATGCGCTCTATCTGGGAGCCCCGGTCTCTGTGATCCAGAAACTACAGGTGGTCCAGAATTCAGCAGCTAGATTGCTGACGAGCACTAACCACCGCTCCTCAGCCAAGTCAGCGCTAAGATCACTCCACTGGCTACCGATAAAAGAACGGTACACTTCAAAGCCCTCTGTATTGCCCATAAAAACCTGCAAGGCAAAGGCCCCCCTATCCTTACCAATCTGATCAAACCATACAAAGCTACCAGAAATCTCGGGTCCAACGATCTTAACTTGGCTCAAGTCAAGAGAATCAACAAGGCTCGCACGGGTGGCCGCCTCTTCTCCTATAACACCTCAAAGTTATGGAACTCTCTGCCCCCCCACTTCGTCAGGAGCCCAATCATCTTTCATTTCGTAAGAAAATAAAAACTTGGCTCTTCCCCGGAATTTAACGAATAATTGATCCCTGTACACCTCAGACCCTCTCTGTCGCAGCTTCAAGCGCTGGGATGCCTCCGGGTAGCCATGCGCTATAAAAGAGCTATTTTCATTTCATTTCATTTCATTTCATGGCACATCTTTTGCACAACCACTGTGTCACAAAAGTGACGCAATGGCTGTGTAAAAGAGGCACAAGGGGATTGTAAATCCGCCCCTAACACATACAAATTCACCCAGGCAGTTTCACCAGCAGCGCAAATTGAAGCATAGACCTGTAACATATTTATGTACATATGTTACATTCAAGTGCTTCAGATATACTACAGTATACTATAGGTAAACACCTTATAGATTTATGCTGTAGCACTTCCTTATAGTTCTGCACTTTCACATTCTCCATACACTAGTAATATATTCATTCATTCATTTATGAACTACATATTCATTCTGACAAACTTTTACACACTAACATATAAATATAGGGCCCGATGTAGGTCACCAAATACCGGTCGGTAACGGTCGAATTCGGCCGTTACCGACCGGTATTTGGTGATTGAGATGTAGGGGGCTATATTTTACAGAATCGTTAAATTTACCGATTAGGTCAATTTACCGATTCTGTAAAATACCGAATCTGTAATTTTACCGATTCGGAAAATTCCTGATGTAGGTAGCACTGTTTCCAGTGCTACAGGCCTTTCAGATTCGGTATTTTACCACCCAATCCAATTGGGTGGTAAAATACCCACTCCAGGTGTGCATGCACACCTAAGCCATGTGACAGACAGACATGCCCTTAGGGCATGTCTGTGTGCCACATGGGACACATGCCTGTATTAGGGGTGCTAGAGGGTGTCAAAGTGACACCCCCTGCACCCTTGCTGGAATCGGTATTTACCGAATTGGTAAATACCGATTCGGTAATGCCCATTGGAATCAAAGGGCATTACCGAATCGGTATTTACCGAATCGCTAAATACCGAATCTTAACGATTCGGTATTTACAGATTCTGCATTACCTACATCCCCCACCCTCTATTTTACCACTTCTTAAATACCGATTCGGTATCATTCGGTATTTAAGAAGTGGTAAAATAAAATTACCTACACCGGGCCCATAGTTCTTTCTTTGACCAGTGAAGGTAGTTCTAAAAATAACCGTTTTTTGTTTTTGTTTTTAATTTTTTTTGTGTTTTGTCAACAATATTTTTTTAAACCAAAAAAATGGAACTGGAACCCAAAAAGTATCCAACAGGAACAAAAGAATGAAAAAAAAAACTAATGTCGAGGACAGCGATGCTCCTGCATCCTGCGTTTTATCAGATCAATAGACTACCCTATAACACAAAAGTTTATCGCAATGAATGCATACAATTTTAGCGTCAGCAAAATCAGGATCAATTTGTGGATGTGGACTGCTTGCTGAAAATTCTGCTGCAGTAGTTGATGTGCTTTGTGCAGAAGCAGGTGGGTTCTCCTGCAACCTCCGTGTTGCAGTTCGAGCAAAGTTATTGGGGTGCAAGTTCTTCACGTGTCGCACCATATTTGCTGTGCCAAAGGAGTATTTTTTAGATGGATCTCCCCTTGAAAGAGTTGTTTGGCAAATTTTACAGGTTACTTTTGGAGCATTAACCTTTTTTTGCCCTTCTGGAAAAGTAAAAAATCGCCAAATTAGAGCTTCTTTCCTCTTCTTTGGAGGTTCTTCAGGAATGAAATATTTCTCTGAAGAATGGCTGGAAGATGAGTCCATTGCTGTTACTATGGTAATCTTCCTTCTATTTGATAGGATTCTCAGAACAGATGCTTCTTAGAAAGACAAAGTAGAATGATTAAAATGGGACAGAACATTCCACAATTGGAATAGAAACTATTATGAACCAATCAAATCCCATCTTTTAAAGTCACATGGCTTTGCCTTCGCTTACGATGAGCTTACGGTGCTCTTACGATGCGAATACACATAACGTTCCACCACGATTTGTGTAATTGCTTTTAAAAGTAATATACGATTGTTTAAAGTTTAAAAAAACTATTTTCATAACTATTCTACATAATGTATTCTGTTAGTATGGTTATTAAATACATAAATATATATTTTTAAACAATTAAAAACAATTGCGCCTTTCGCGTACGGGGCGCCGTACATGACGTCACACGGAAGCTTTGATGCGACGCGTAACGTCGAAGCGTATTCGTAGCGCATGCGCGAGTACGCGCTGAGAATGATTAGCAATACAAACTATGGTGCAATCACTCTCGCATGTCAAATTAGACACAGGACGCGCTACGACAATGGTCACAAGTGGTCACTCATTGGAGATCGGATTCTGGGTGTGCCTCTGTGCACATGAAAACCCCGCCCCCGTCTCTCTCTGTTGTTAATTATTGGTGCACACACTCACACTTGCGCAGTGTACGCCCGCCCACACTTTCCCACATATCACCACGTACCTTTCTTGCTATTACTAAGCCTGGAACCGAATACATTAGCCAATCAGAGGTCCCCCAAGTCCATCATTCTTCTAGACCGCGAAAACGCTACCAATAACGACCCTGAATTTACTTTGGTCAGCCCCCGCGGTTCCCATATAAAACTGATAGTGACCTAACCACACTCTCTTTTGCCTCCGCTGCGGTGACAGACTCTTATCGTCGTCGATTGTACTACGAACTGTTTACTCGAGCGGAGGAGAACTCATGACACTCGACTTGGTGTCACTGCTGCTGCCGTCCAGCCAGGCCACCATAGCCGCAGTGGTGGCATCGCCCGCGCCCACCCACCCAGGCCCAGCCAAAGCCCCAGCCTTTGAAGACAAGACAAAAGTCAACAGAAGCAAAGGTAGGAGAAGCCATCACAACATCACCACCCACTGTAAATTATACCTGCATCATAGTATTTTTATTTTTTTACTGTATCACGTGGCCCTCCAAGCTCTGGTTTCCTTTATTTTTGTGCGCCACATACTTTGTACTTTATTGTATTTGCTCCCTCCTAGTCCTCTCGTCACTTTTAATAGTTATTACTGCCACACGTGGCCTTCCCAGGCCTCTATTAATATTCATCATATATAATTGATCATAATATTTCCTTCTGCATTACGGAACTCTACTAGGCCTTTTCTAAATTAATTATACGTGCATGAATTTCTTTGTCACGTGCTTTAACCTGTATTCTTATAAATTGTGCGTTAATAATAGTATTATTTTTTGACTGCGTCATATGCCCCTCCTAGCTCTGTTTTGATTTTATTTCTTTGCTCCATGTGCTTTGTACTTCATCGTATTTGTTCCCTCCTAATCGTCCTGTAACTTTTAATATTTATTGCTACCTCATGTGGCCTTCCCAGGCCTTTATTGTTATTGATCGTATATGGTTGATCGTAATATTACCTTCTGCGTCACGGTACCCTACTAGGCCTTTTCTAAATAAATTCTGCATGCATAAATTTCTGTGTAGTATTTTTGAACTGTGCCCCGTGCTTTAGCCTGTATTGCTCTAAATGTGTGCATTTATATCAGTATTATTTTTTTACTGCGTCACGTGCCCCTCCCAGCCGTTTTCCTTTACTTTTCTGCTGAACATGCTCTGTACTTCATCGTATTTGCTCCCTCCTAATTCTCCGGTGACTTTTAATGTTTATTGCTACCTCACGTGGCCTTCCCAGGCCTCTATTATGGTTGATCGTAATATAACCTTCTGCGTCACGGGGCCTACTAGGCCTTTTCTAAATAAATTGTGCATGCATGAATTTCTGTGTAGTATTTTTGAACTGTTCTATTTTCTATTTATTTCTATTTAAAAAATATTTATACAGCGCACGTACACCAGCGGTTTCATGGCGCTAAAAACTGTTCCCCCATGCTTTAGTCTGTATTGTTACAATTTGTGCATTCATATTAGTATTATTTTTTTACTGCGTCACGTGGCCCTCCCAGCTCTATTTTCCTTTTTTTTTTACCCATGAATTTTAAAATTTAATACTGCCTCACATGGCCTTCCCAGGCCTGTTTTCTTACATATTGTGATTTCATAAATATATATGTTGCATTTTTGTGCTACGCCACGTGCTTTGTGTTTCAACAAATGTACTCTCTCCTAATCATCATATTTGCTCCCTTTTAATCCTCCACTGACTTAACATTTCTTGCTTCCTCACATGACCTATAGTTGCTTTTTTCTGTGCTCTAGTTGGCCTACAAAACTTTTACCTCCTCAGACTAGCATAGTTTTAATTCATAATAATTGTTGCATTTATAATTTTGACACTACGGTGTTGTACTAGCCCTTTATTTGGCTTAGGTTACCTAACCATTTTTCCCTCTATCGTACATCTTTTTATAACATGCTTTCACCAAAATACATGTTTTCGACACTTCACCACTTCATGATCAGTCTTTAAATCAATTGCTGCCTTTTTTGAAAGTGTAATGGTAATTGTTTGTCCATGATTAAAATGTTACTCTTGATAGTTATGTATACCAAGGCTGCTCATGTACATGCTACAACTGTGCCACCCACACAAGAAACTCTAAATATAAAAATCGAGCCTATCACTGCAGGGCCTGAGCGCCCTTTGTTAAACTGTCATGATTTCAAACTGCATCCATTTGACAGGTTTTACCTCTGTATTCGTATAGACTGTACTCTATATCCCTGGCTTAAACTTTCTGCACACGACATATTTTTCAAACTACTTTAATATAAAAAAAAATTGGATTAACTGTTTGTGTTTAAGAAACTTTTCTGTTAGGTTGTTAAACTAATTTCTTCTTTAACAAATGTTACTTTTTCAAAATTAATTTGCAGGAAGAATAACCAGTGATTCACCAGCACCTGATCAATCTTCACAACGTGATCAATCTTCACAACGTGATCAATCTTCACAACCTGTACCAGGTACACCACGTTCTGCTACATGTAAATTGTGTATACTGTACCTAATAGCGTATGATGTACATATTGGTTCCTCTTTAGAAGCTCGTGTGCTTTCATATATTTTTACAAATAATCAATACCTTCCTCTCAAACATATGTCTCTCAACACCAAATATATGTATATTTTCATTCCTATTACAGTTATCTTTAAATAATAATTTTCTATCAATATGTGTACTGAAATTCTCTACTCTGAAACCTATGATTGCTTTGACATTCTGGTTCCACTTTTGCTCAACATATAAATTTGTTATTATGTTTTCAGTTTGCAGAATACTACCCAACTCAGCAGCCAGTAGCCCAGATTTTTACTAATGTAATATTTCTGAAGAATTATGGACTGAAAATTGCAATTAACCTAATGGACTTATCACGTTTGACTTTAAACAATAATATGACACAAGTTTTGGGTTTCCTATATGGTCTCCACATCTTGGGACATTCTGAGTCTATATATCCAGTGTATAATCCTATTGGTTGGAGGTGCTCAAAAGGTGGTATTTACATACCCAACCACCAGAGTAACGATAATATTCAAGACCAAAGAAGGCCCTGAACAATAAATGATTACAGCTACGCCAGAGCACACTCTATCATTATATCATTTTTTCTTTTTTATATTGGTAATCCTAAACATAACCCAGGTCAGTCCAGAGAACAGAGATCACTGTGGAGCAGTCTCCCACCAGAAGTACACTGGTGGAGACTACCCCACAGTGATCTCTGTTCTCTGGACTGATCTGGGTTTGTGTTTAGGATTACAGATATAATGATAGAGTGTGCTCTGGTGTAGCTGTAATATATACATTTGACTTTAACTGTAGTGTAGTTCCTATATTCCCAATAGGTTCTGCGCATTGGAATAACATAAACGATAGTTTAGACGTAGGACTGAAGTCGACTAGGTCTCTATTGAATATGTTAGACTTAATTGTGAATGCCAGCTAGCTCAGAGGTCAATACAAACTTTCTGGAATAAACAAGAAGGGATTAGTTTCTGACAACCATATAACATGACAACTTTGTTCCCCAAGAATAAGGAATATATCTCCAGAGTCGCGGAAACAATAGATGGCTATTTCACTCAGTCAATCGTGCATGCTTAGTTTCACCAGGGTTTTTGCAGAGAAATAGAGAGACAGGCGTTTTCAATAAAAAGGTTATTTATTGAGCATTCTTCTTTCTCATGCAAGAGAAGTGAATTGCTACAATCGTAGTACTTGCTATGAAGTAAAGTGCGTACAGTAAAAAGAGTATTATGAAATAATACTGTAAAAGCATTTGTATGGTTTCTAAGCCATAAGATACTTAAAATGGATAAAATACATACAATGATAAATAATGACTAAAAGTACTCAACGGGTGCATCTAAAATACGCCTACCCCGGTGTACCTAACCTAAGTCTAGTACAAGGGAAGAAGTAAGTGAGGTGTAGCTTGAGTTAAATAGTTTCTGCCAAGAATCTATCCAAGAATTCTCTAAGGGTCTAATCAGCTCTGTACCTTGGTTATAGAATGAAGGAGGTCTTGTATCTCTCTCTCAGGACTCGATCTCCCAGTAACCGGCAAGGGTAAAAGGGAAACACTGGAGCTGGATTTCTCGGCAGGAGAAAAGACAGCGTCTCTCTCAGTGCGCCAGCTGAAGGGTCGGCTTCCTTCGGCACTCGCTACAGCAGGGCGTCGGGCAAGTAGTTAGTCGATCTGCTCCAAACCACCGTGTGTTTGCTAGGGCAGATGTGGGTATATTTATACCTGGAAGGTGCCGAGTTTGAGTAAGGGTGGACATAATAACGTCACTAAGAACTCGAAGTTCTTTACACGCTCCAGGAGTTCTGGGACAAATCAATACTGAAGCAGGGGGAAGTCCCGTACTGCTGAAGGCTGGTTGTCTTTAAGAACTCGATGTACTCTAGGAGCTTAGTGGAAGTAGCCATGCGGAATTTGGACTGCATTGGCTGTGCCTAAATATGGTTATGATTCTTATGCCTATATAAGGATATGATAAGTTATACCTATATAAGCGCATGAATCTGGAAAATTACACTAGAGCCCTAGATACGTTACAACATAACATTTCAATGATAAATAAGGTCTCACACTCTAGTGTTGTCCTCAACATTGGATTCTTCTTTATTTTCTTTTTTCATACAAAATCTTTCATAGATAGACATATCATGACTTTTTAACATAGTATAGTAAGATATTGTCATTATAGTTCTGAATTTTCAATATTGTTTATAGTAAAGCCATTTGAATATCTTTCCAACATTTGTAACTGTCTCTAATCCTGCATCTTAAAACACCTAGACTCATGCATAATATATTGCAAACTAAGTTTTTAATTGTTAGCATTGCTGTTATGATGTCCTAATGTACATCTTTTTTTACATTTAGAGTCTGTTGAAAAGGTATTGTTGTCTGCAACCAAGATACTTCAACGACATACGTGCAAAAGTTAATGTTAAGTACCTTCAATGACTGTAAATGCAGAATATAAACATTAAGTAATATAAGTCCTTGGAGTCTTTAGAACACATCAACTCTAGATCACATTTCTCCAATACAGGAACTATGTTACTCTCACTCAGATAACTGAGGCATTTGCAAAGGTCTTTTGAAAGTTACGTCCATCATGTTGCAAAGCTGGCTATGCATCCTTCAAATTAAAGGAGTCATTACCACGTTTCCACTAAGTGTTGAGAGATCACTATATTTAACATGTAAATACATATAAAGTTTTCATTTCAAAAAGCTATTGACCTTTAAACAATGCAATGTTAATAACAAGTTACTTTTCACTATCTTCCCAACACGCCCAATGGTTTGAAAGCAGCAGCAGACTCCACCTTCAATTTATAAAACCAAATGTAAATCCTACTTACCTTTTACTGTTTATGTATGTATTTAATGTTTGTTTTTAAGTAACATATGATCGCATGTAAAATGTCTAATTATATATTTGCATACTCCTGCAATCTAGTTTATTCAGATTAACATGAAAACTAATGTTGAGACACACTTCTTTCAGCTGTCACGATTTGCACAATCCTTTTAGAGCTGGACCACACTCCCTATAACATTCCGACTTATTTTCTTTTTGAAATTGAGCAATTATTTTGTTTAGGTGTTGAAATATAAATATAAATCTTCCTCCTCTTTGAAGATCAACAAGCAATACTACTCCTCTACACAGTATTGTTCAATAGTAGTCTAAAAAGTAGTGGTAATTCCACTATCACTAAGGTAGACATCTGACAATAGAATCTATGATCTAGTTACACCACTATTCCATGGTCATAAACCAAAAGGAGTGTTTAGACTCAACAAAAAGAAAAATTATGCACTTTTTATACTAGACAGTATTTGCTTCTAAACACCCTTTCACTCCTTTCTTCCATACATTAAATTTTTTTTTTATTGATTTACATGCATAGTCTTTCAGGTCTCTATATCTCTAATGTAAAACAAGCATACGTATTTTTCTTTTCTTTTGTCACTAACATATGTAAACTCATCAGTCACTCCTATGGTAAGCTTTTACAATCCTGAATGCTGAGTTCTACGTTTTGTGTGAGAGGATGCCCATACATAACCAAACTAACTTTGATTTAGCTACATAGAAACATGTGGTGTAACCTGTCAAACACTTTGAAATAATACCCTCCCACTAGTCCTAGAGGTGGATGTAGAATTCAACCGTTCTTCATAAAATAGAATTGGATGTCACTAAGTACAAAGTATTTCTGTATTATGGAAGCCCTAATGCGTCCCTTAAAGATTCAAGCGAAGTCCAAACACATACTAACTGAAACACACCAACCATTAGTAACCTGTAAAATTTGCCAAACAACTCTTTCAAGGTGTGATCAATCCACAATATACTCCTTTGGCACAGCAAATATAGTACAAAACACATAAACCACTTGCACCCCAACAACTTTGCTTGAGCTGCAACACGGAGATTGCAGGACAACCACTTGCTGCTGCACCAAGCACATCAACAGCTGCAACACCATCTTTAGCAAACGGTCCATACTCGCATATTGATCTTGAGTTTCGTAAACTTACATTTCTATGCATTTATTGTGATGAACTTTTGTGTTATTCAAACAGTATATCAACCTCATCAAAAACAAGAAACGGGAGCATCGCTGTCCTCAATATTAGTTATTACACATTTATCAAGCTTTTTTGTTGTAAAAACTACCCTGTCCGAAGGCAGTCGAGAATGTGCACACTTGCTGCCTTTCTTGACTGGGGTTATTAATTATTCTTGAATTTCATATTCTGATTCAAACTCGTGGCCCTTTATTGAGCCTTTTTGTTGTATCTACTACCCCGACCGAAAGCAATGGTAAATTTGGACAATTACTGCCTTTCTTGGCTGGGGTTATCAATTATTATTGGATTTTATATTCTGATTCAAACTCATGGCCCTTTATGGAGCCTTTTTGTTGTACCTACTACCCCGGCCGAAGGTAGTGGTAAATTTGCACACTTGCTGCCTTTCTTGTCTGGGGTTATCAATTATCCTTCTTGTAATACAAATTCAAAGTACAGGCCCTTTATTGAGCCTTCTTGGTAACTACTACCCGTGAATAGCAGTGGCTAATTTGCACACTATCAGCCTTTCTTATTTTTTTACATTATCCATCTTCCACTCAATCAACACATCATCTACATATACACACACACCTACTTTCTACCTTTGTTGGCTATGGTTAACAACTATTCTTCTATTTCATATCCATATTCAAAATGCAGGCCCTTTATCGAACCTTTTTGATGTAGCTACTAACCCAGCTGATGGCAGTGCGAAATTTGCACACTTCCTGCCTTTTTTGGCTGGGATTATCAAATACTCTTGAATTTCATATTCTGATTCAAACTCAAGTCCCTTTATCAAGCCTTTTTCATGTAGATACTGCAATGCCAGAAGGCAGTGGGAAATTTGCGCACTTGCCGCCTTTCCTAGCAGGGCTTATCACTTATTTTTCTTGAAATTCAAATTCAAAGTGCAGGCCCTTTATTGACCCTTCTCCGTAACTATTACTCATCAATGGCAGTAGGTAATTTGCGTACTTCCTACCATTCATGTATAATAAAAAGCTTAACAAAAGTCTACCAATATTAAAAAAGAGCCAGTATGGTCTATGGTTATCAAATCTTCTATTTCTTATCCTAATTCAAAGTACAGACCCTTTATTGAGCCTTCTTCGTAACTACTACTCATGAATGGCAGTGGATGATTTACAAACTTGCAGCCTTTCTTATTTTTTCACATTATTCATCTTCCACTCAATCAACACATCATCTACACATACACACACCTACTTGCTGCCTTTCTTGGCTATGGTTATCAACTGTTCTTCTATTTCATATTCGTATTGAAAGTGCAGGCCCTGTAACAACTACCTTGGCCGAAGGCAGTGGGAAATTTGCACACTTGCTACCTTTCTTGGCTGAGATAATAAATTATTGTTGAATTTCATATTCTGATTCAAAGTCGAGTCCCTTTATTGAACCTTTTTGTTGTAGCTACTACCCCGGCTGAAGGCAGTGGGAAATTTGCACACTTGCTGCCTTTCTTCACTACCGTTATCAATTATTCTAAAAGTAACGACAAACTCAGGAACAATATTTTCATTTCCAAACAAGTTACAAAGTAATCGTATCTGTAAAACTTCTTTGCCATCTTCAATCATTTTTCCAATTTTTATACCTTGTAGAATACTTCCACAATCACCATCATTTGCTTATTTTTATTTATTTATTTTGAAAGTTTTATATAGCGCGAACAAGATCTTTGCAGATATCAGAGCGCTTTACAAAGGCGGGAATACCAACAAGAGAGTGAAATTAAACATAATAAGTGGGAAGGGTAGGTACGTGAGGGAGCAAAGTAGTACAGCACATCAATAATATAAATATTACAGTTAAATGTGTGCATAGATAGTCAGTAGCGTCACATGTTTGTAATAAATTCCTTTTATTCAAAATATAACCAAATATTAACATTTCCAACACTACATTACATAGTTTACTTATACTAGCTATGGAGCATGACAACAAATTGTAATACCACAAGCTATCGGGAGAAGCTTGTTGTGAAGACTCTTGAAGAAAATGAAACTTCTCATTATTGATGACATAAGCATGGTATCAAACTTAATGCTTGCCTTTGTGCATTTAAGAATGCTGCTTAAAACAGAGTACAACAAATCAGTCTCAATTTATTTAAGGCACAGACAATTGTACTCTGTTAACTGTACAAAATAACATTCATCAATGTTTGTGTCGAGTAGCACCTTCAATATACATTGCAGACATCAGGGTTCACAACTTCAATTCAGCTTTGGATCTAAATTTCTCTTCATTATCTGTGCTGAGAACTGCATTCAATATACTCTGCCGTCAGTAGAGTTCAAAACTTGATACCAGAAGCTCCAGTATTACAGAAAACATTCAATGCAGCCTTGTTTTATATAAGGTAGAGACTAATGGATTCTATATTTTCTGATTTTGTAAAAGAATGTGACGAATAGTATTCATCTATAACTATGCTCACAAGAGCCTTCAATCTCCACTGCAGACAGCATAGTTCACAACTTCAATTCAGGTTTGGATCTACACTAAGAACACCATTGGATCCAACCTTGCTTTATTTAAGGCAAACACAATTGTACTGTGTCTTCACATTCTGTTAACTGTGACAAAATAGCATTCATCAATGTTTCTGTCGAATGGTACCTTCGATCTACATTACAAACAGCACAGTTCACAACTTCAATGCAGCTTTCCATCTACACTAAGCACACTATTCAATCTAGCCTTACTTTATTTAAGGCAGAGGCAATTATACTGTGTCCTCAGTTTCTGTTAACTGTGACAAAATAGCATTCATCAATCTTTGTGTCAACAACTGCCTTCAATCTACACTGTGCAATGAACATACAAACTCAGCGCAAAACATACTACTTACTCACTGCACCATAAATCATCACCAAGAACACTCAACAGTTTCATATCACAGTGAAACATACTGTCCCTTTTAAATGGAATTGATGCAGAATTCAATTGACTAAAGACATTACTTCAATTACTGTCCCTCCCTCCCGATCACGTATCAACACAGAGTACGTTCAAGCTCAGCGCCAAAGGTATTACTGACTGAGTGCACCAGAAATCATCACCACATAACCGTATTGAATGACATGACTTATTTAAAAAAAAAATCCTACTTTTTGGAGATATACTTCAACTTAACTTCTGTGAATGGACAACCAATATTTATTAGAAAACTTAATTTTAAAGACTTTGCTACCAATGCATCCTGCTTCGATCATGGATAATTGCAGACTCCACAAAACGTACTTGCTTCAGGTGCCACTAACTCATTCCACCACTTATCAGCGCTGCACTCACACACACTAAATTACCAATATTGAGCAGCTGTCACACAGACATGAAGTCTTTGTAACCGCTACCTCCTACCATCCTCACATGTCCGTATTCATCCAGAATTTAACTGATTCTTCATTCATTCTACACCACAGACAGCAGGGTTCACAACTTCAATTCAGCTTTGAATCTAAATTTGTCTTCAATATCTGTGCAAAGAACTGCCTCCAATGTATTCTGCGGACACTAGAGTTCAAAACTTCATACCAGGAGCACCACTACTACAGAACAAATTGAATACAACCTTGTTAATTGAAGGTAGGGACTAATGGATTCTATGTCTTCGATTTTGTAAAAGAATGTGACAAATAGCATTCACCTATAACTGTGCTCACTAGAGCCTTCAATCTACACTACGGACAGCAGGGTTCACAACTTCAATGCAGCTTTCCATCTACACTAAGGACACCATTGAATCCAAACTTGCTTTATTTATAACAGAGACAATTGTACTGTGTCCTCAGATTCAGTTAACTGTAAATAAATACCATTCATCGATCTTTCTGTCAACAACTGCCTTCAATCTACACTGCGAACACCAGGGTTCACAACTTAAATTCAGCTTTGAATCGAAATTTACCTTCAGTATCTCTTCTGAGAACTTTTTTATGTAGATACTACCCCGACAGAAGACAGTTGAAAATGTTGCACTTGCTGCCTTTCTTCGTATGGGTTATCAATTATTTTTCAATTTCATATCCGTATTCAAAGTGCAGGCCCTTTATCAAGCCTTTTTGTTGGAACAACTACCCCGCCCAAAAGCACAGGAAAAATTTGCCCACTTGCTGCCTTTCTTAGCTGAGATTATCAATTGTTCTTTCATTTCATATTCTAATTCAAAGTCAAGGCCCTTTATAGAGCCTTTTTGTTCAATTCAGCTTTGCATGTAAATTTCTCTTCAGTTTGTGTACTGAGAACTACCTTCAATCAATTCTGCACTCAGTAGAATTGACAACTAGATACCAACAGCGCCAGCACTACAGAAAACATTCAATAGAATTTTCATTTACTTAAAACAGAGACAATTGCACAATGTCCTCAAATTTTCTTAAGTTTGAACAGTAGGAAATCAGCCTTCATTTTTTTAATTTAGAGATATTTCTACTGTATGCCTTCAGATTTTGTTTAAATAAGTGGCAAAAAGCATTCCTCCATGTCTGCGTCAACTACTGCTTTCGATCCAAACTACGGACAGCTGGGTTCACAACTTGAATTCAGGTTTCCTTCTACATTAAGGACAGCATTGTAACAGCCTTGCTTTCCTTAAGGCACAGACAATTATACTGCGTCCTCAGATTCTGTTAACTGTGACAAAATATCATTAATCGATCTTTGTGTCAACAACTGCCTTCAATCTACACTGCGGACAGCTGCGTTCACAACTCTAATTCAGCTTTCCTTCTACATTAAGAACAGCATTGCATTCAGCCTTGCTTTCCTTAAGCAGAGACAATTATACTGTGTCCTCAGATTCTGTTAACTGTGACAAAATAGCATTCATCGATCTTTGTGTCAACAACTGCCTTCAATCTACACTGCGGACAGCTGGGTTCACAACTTCAATTCAGCTTTCCTTCTACATTAAGGACAGCATTGTATTCAGCCTTGCTTTCCTTAACGCAGAGACAATTGTACTCTGTCCTCAGATTCTGTTAACTGTACAAAATAGCATACATCAATGTTTGTGTCGATTAGTACCTCCGATCTACATTACAGACAGCAGGGTTCACAACTTCAATTCAGTTTTCCATGTAAATTTCTCTTCACTTTGTTTGCAGAGAAGTGCCGTCAATCAATTCTGCGCTCAGTAGATTTCACAACTAGATACCAACAGCGCCAGCACTACAGAACACATTCAATTCAGCCTTGCTTTATTTAAGGTAGAGACTAATGGATTTTATATCTTCCGATGTTGTAAAAGAATGTCTCAAATAGCATTCATCTATAACTGTGCTCACTAGAGCCTTCAATCTACAGTACGGACAGAAGAGTTCACAATTTAATTCAGCTTTGCAACTAAATTTGTCTTCAATATCTGTGCTAACAACTGCCTTCAATATATTCTGCGGTCAGTAAAAATCAAAACTTGATAGCAAGAGCTCCACTACTATAGAAAACATTCAATTCAGCTTTGCTTTATTTAAGGTAGAGACTAATGGGTTTTATGTCTTCTGATTTTATAAAAGAATGTCACAAATAGCATTCATCTATAACTGTGCTCACTAGAAGCTTCAATCTACACTGCGGATAGACGGGTTCACAACTTCAATTCAGTTTTCCTTCTACATTAAGGACATCATAGAATCCCGCCTTGCTTTACTTAAGGCAGAGACAATTGTACTCTGTCCTCAGATTCTGTTAACTGTACAAAATAGCATTCATCAATTTTGTGTCAACAACTGCCTTCAATCTACACTGCAGACATCACGGTTCACAACTTGAATTCAGCTTTGCAACGAAATTTGTCTTCTATATCTGTGCTGACAACTGCCTCCAATCTATTCTGCCGTCAGTAGAGTTCAAAACTTGATACCAGGAGCTCCACTACTACAGAAAACATTCAATACAGCCTTGCTTTATTTAAGGTAGAAACTAATGGATTCTATGTCTTCCGATTTTGTAAAAGAATGTCACAAATAGCATTCATCTATAACTGTGCTCACTAGAGCCTTCAATCTACACTGCGGACAGCCGGGTTCACAACTTGATTTCAACTTTCCTTCTACATTAAGGACAGCATTGAATCCACCCTTGCTTTACTTAAGGCAGACACAATTGTACTTTGTCCTCAGATTCTGTTAACTGTACAAAATAGCATTCATCAATGTTTGTGTCAATTAGTACCTTCGATCTACACTGCGGACAGCTGCGTTCACAACTCTAATTCAGCTTTCCTTCTACATTAAGAACAGCATTGCATTCAGCCTTGCTTTCCTTAAGGCAGAGACAATTATACTGTGTCCTCAGATTCTGTTAACTGTGACAAAATAGCATTCATCGATCTTTGTGTCAACAACTGCCTTCAATCTACACTGCGGACAGCTGGGTTCACAACTTTAATTCAGCTTTCCTTCTACATAAAGGACAGCATTGTATTCAGCCTTGCTTTCCTTAACGCAGAGACAATTGTACTCTGTCCTCAGATTCTGTTAACTGTACAAAATAGCATACATCAATGTTTGTGTCGATTAGTACCTCCGATCTACATTACAGACAGCAGGGTTCACAACTTCAATTCAGTTTTCCATGTAAATTTCTCTTCACTTTGTTTGCGGAGAAGTGCCGTCAATCAATTCTGCGCTCAGTAGATTTCACAACTAGATACCAACAGCGCCAGCACTACAGAACACATTCAATTCAGCCTTGCTTTATTTAAGGTAGAGACTAATGGATTTTATATCTTCCGATGTTGTAAAAGAATGTCTCAAATAGCATTCATCTATAACTGTGCTCACTAGAGCCTTCAATCTACAGTACGGACAGAAGAGTTCACAATTTTAATTCAGCTTTGCAACTAAATTTGTCTTCAATATCTGTGCTAACAACTGCCTTCAATATATTCTGCGGTCAGTAAAAATCAAAACTTGATAGCAAGAGCTCCACTACTATAGAAAACATTCTATTCAGCTTTGCTTTATTTAAGGTAGAGACTAATGGGTTTTATGTCTTCTGATTTTATAAAAGAATGTCACAAATAGCATTCATCTATAACTGTGCTCACTAGAAGCTTCAATCTACACTGCGGATAGACGGGTTCACAACTTCAATTCAGTTTTCCTTCTACATTAAGGACATCATAGAATCCCGCCTTGCTTTACTTAAGGCAGAGACAATTGTACTCTGTCCTCAGATTCTGTTAACTGTACAAAATAGCATTCATCAATTTTGTGTCAACAACTGCCTTCAATCTACACTGCAAACATCACGGTTCACAACTTGAATTCAGCTTTGCAACGAAATTTGTCTTCTATATCTGTGCTGACAACTGCCTCCAATCTATTCTGCCGTCAGTAGAGTTCAAAACTTGATACCAGGAGCTCCACTACTACAGAAAACATTCAATACAGCCTTGCTTTATTTAAGGTAGAAACTAATGGATTCTATGTCTTCCGATTTTGTAAAAGAATGTCACAAATAGCATTCATCTATAACTGTGCTCACTAGAGCCTTCAATCTACACTGCGGACAGCCGGGTTCACAACTTGAATTCAACTTTCCTTCTACATTAAGGACAGCATTGAATCCACCCTTGCTTTACTTAAGGCAGACACAATTGTACTTTGTCCTCAGATTCTGTTAACTGTACAAAATAGCATTCATCAATGTTTGTGTCAATTAGTACCTTCGATCTACACTGCGGACAGCCGGGTTCACAACTTCAATTCAGCTTTTCTTCTACATTAAGGACAGCATTGTATTCAGCCTTGCTTTCCTTAAAGCAGAGACAATTATACTGTGTCCTCAGGTTATACAAACAGTGACAAAATAGCTTTCATCGATCTTTGTGTCAACAACTGCCTTCAATCTACACTGCAGACAGCTGGGTTCATATATTGAATTCAGCTTTCCTTCTACATTAAGGACATCATTGCATTCAGCTTTGCTTTCCTTAAGGCAGAGACAATTATACTGTGTCCTCAGGTTATGCAAACAGTGACAAAATTGCTTTAATCGATCTTTGTGTCAACAACTGCCTTCAATCTACACTGCAGACAGCTGGGTTCACAACTTGAATTCAGCTTTCCTTCTACATTAAGGACAGCATTGTATTCAGCCTTGATTTCCTTATGGCAGAGATAATTATACTGTGTCCTCAGGTTATGCAAACAGTGACAAAATAGCTTTCATCAACCTTTGTCTCAACAACTGCCTTCAATCAACACTGCGGACAGCTGGGTTCACAACTTGAATTCAGCTTTCCTTCTACATTAAGGACAGCATTGAATCCAGCCTTGCTTTACTTGAAGGCAGAGAAAATTGGACTCTGTCCTCAGATTCTGTTAACTGTGACAAAATAGCATTTATCGATCTTTGTGTCAACAACTGCCTTCAATCTACACTGCGGACAGCTGGGTTCACAACTTGAATTCAGCTTTCCTTCTACATTAAGGACAGCATTATATTCAGCCTTGCTTTCCTTAACGCAGAGACAATTGTACTCTGTCCTCAGATTCTGTTAACTGTACAAGATAGCATACATCAATGTTTCTGTCGATTAGTACCTTCGATCTACATTACAGACAGCAGGGTTCACAACTTCAATTCAGTTTTCAACGTCAATTTCTCCTCACTATGTGTGCTGAGAAGTGCCTTCTATCAATTCTGCGCTCAGTAGAGTTCACAACTAGATACCAAGAGCGGCAGCACCACAGAAAACATTCAATACAATCTTGATTTACTTAAAACACAGACAATTGCACAATATCCTCAGATTTTCTTAAACTTTGAACACTAGGAAATTCAGCCTTCATTTATTTAATGCAGACAAAATTCTACTATGTGTGTTTCACATTTTGTTTAAATAAGTGACAAAAACGATTTGTCTATGTCTGTTAACAACTGCCTTCAATCTACACTGCACAAGGAACATACAAGCTCACCGCCAAAGATATTACTTACTCAGCGCACCATAAATCATCACAAACAAGAGTGAACACTATTATATCACAGTGACACATACTGTCCCTTTTAAATGGATTTGACACAGAATTCAATCAACAAAAGATATTACTTCAATTACTGTACCTCACCCCGACCACACATCATCACAGGGTAGGTTCAAGCTCAGCGGCAAAGGTATTACTAACTCAGTGCACCACAAATCATCACCATGTGACCGTACTGAATGAGATGCCTTATTTAGAAAAAAGCACATCATACTTTTTTTTTGCGGGGGTCAGCACAGTGAGGGAAGTTCATTATGACTGTGCAGCATAAGGTGTTGTATTGACAGTTTTGTCCAAAAGTGCTGTTGTTGCCTTGATCTTATTTGCGATTTCTACTTATGTTGCTGGAGCTGCACAACTGCACCCACTACAGGGTCCATATCTTTTTCAATTACGATGAAGTGACCTCTATGTATTCTATTCACCACAAACTGCTGTATTAAACTCATCCAGTGGAGCATTTTCAGCCATGGCATCATCGACATCTGTAGGTCGTGTAGACATTGGGATGTACGGAATTCTTGAAGTAGAAGTCTGTAATGGGCCTACACCTGATCTACTGGACATCCCTATTCCACTTGAACCTGCTGGTGCTGCAGGGGTCAGAACTCCAGAAAAAATTCTTCCACTAAACCCTCTGATAGATGCTGTATCCATCACATTCTGCCCATTCCTTGAGCCAGGAGATCATCGGCTCTCAAATATCGATTGGACATTGAGGGTCCTGGAATCCTAGAAGTAGAACTCTGTACTGACATTGAACCTAATTGATTGGGACTGATTCCCATGCGCTGTCTACAAGCACAAATCCCTGCTGCCACTGCACCTGCTGGTATTGCGGGGATTGGAATTCCAGAACAAACGTCTGCTTGCCTTATATGTGCTATAGGACATGGGGCTTGTACTCCTGTTGGTCCTAGATTACGGAAGTCATCTCGATATTGCATCAGTATATCACTGTGGTCGTAGGATCGTCTACCTAATTGAGCCTCCTTCCTCAGTCTCGACACGGCCTGCCTCTTAACGAGTTCAAGAAATTCCACTGCCCTAGGCATCCCCATCTGTCTCCCTTCCACCAGATCCTGAAAGTAATTCATGAAATTTCCAATTTCGATTGCATGATAGTGCCAGGATCCTACTATAAATTTCAAACGTCCCAGTGTTGCCGCCTTTACTTCGCAAGGTGAAAAACAAGGTGAAGGATTATAAGAAGCCATTGTATCGCCTAAGATAATTTTCCAGCTACAGAAATGTAGTGAACCTCCGTGTTCTGAGTGCTTGTCTGCGGGCGGCAGACAGGAGGTCTAGATGTAATTAAATTATGGAGTGCCTCTCCTCAGCGTCGCCTCTATGGCCTCTGAGATCATGATATCAGATGCCTGCCTCCTCGACCTCTACATCATACTTTTTGAAAATATACTTCAATTTACTTCTGTGAATGGACAACCGATATTTATTAGAAAACTTGATTTTAAAGATTTTGCTACCAATCCGTGCTGCTTGGACCACAAATCATCACACACTCCACAGAACTTTGTTGCTTTAGATGCACATTTGCTTCCATTCTTGGCTGGGATTATCAATTATTCCTCAATTTCAAATTCTGATTGAATTTCAAGACCCTTTATCGAACCTTTTTCTCATTTCTACTACCCCAGAAGAAGGTTAATACTCCAAAACTAATCTGTAAAATTTAGCAAACAACTCTTTCAAGGGATGATCCATTCAGAAAATACTCCTTTGGCACACCAACTATGGTGCGACATGTAAAATCTAGCACCCAAATAACTTCAGTTGAGCTGCAACACGGAGATTGCAGGACAATCCACTTGCTGCTGCACCAAGCACATCAACTGCTGCAACAGCATCTTCGGCAAGCAGTCCATACTCACATATTGATCTTGATTTTGGTAAACTTAAATTTCTATGCATTTATTGCAATGAACTTTTCTGCAACTTCATCAAAAGCAAAAAAAAGGAGCATCACTCTCCTCAACATCAGTCACTACACATTTATCAAGCTTTTTTTGGGAGAACTACCCCATCCAAAGGCAGTAGGAAATGTGCACACTTGCTACATTTCTTAGCTAGGGTTATCAATTATTCTTCAATTTCATATTCTGATTCAAAGTCAAGGCCCTTTATTAAGCCTTTTTGTTGTCAAAGTTTCCACACTTGCTGCCTTTCTTCGCTAGGGTTATCGATTATTCTTCTTGAAAATGAAATTCAAAGTGCAAGCCCTTCATTAACCCTTCTTGGTAACTACTACCCATGAATGGCAGTGGGTAATTTGCACACTTGCGTCCTTTCTTGCGTCCTTTCTACCGCACAGTGTATGTACTTTGTGCACTAGCTTGCCTCCTTATATGTGGTACCCATTTCTCAGGCTCCCACTGCGGAATCCGACACCCTGTCTGTGTAATGGACTGGAAAACTAAACACCCACTTCCCTTACAAGGAAATGGGTAGCTTGCACATCTTCGCCTTTCTTATTTTCCACCTTATTCATCTTCCACTCAATCAACACATCATCCAAACATACACAAACCTACTTGCTGCCTTTCTTCGCTGTGGTTATCAACTATTCTTCAATTTCATATTCTGATTCAAAATCAAGGCCCTTTATCGAGCCTTTTTGATGTAGCTACTACCCCGGCCGAACGCAGTTAAAAATGTGCACACTTGCCGCCTTACTTGGCTAGGGTTATCAATTATTCTTTAATTTCATGAACTTGTTTTATATCTGTTATAGGTTTAGTACAATAACAAAATTTGTCTTGCAAGTCCAAAAGAACACTGAATGGCAGTCTACACTACAGACAACACAGGTCACAATTTGAACTATTATGTCCCTGAAACATACACATTTTCACAATGCATTCCATACATGTTCTATCTTTAATTTCAATCGTGATTACAGATGATACAGTCCACCATTAAATGTACACGGCGGACAGCCAGATTCACAACTTCAATTCAACTTTCCTTCTACATTAAGGACACCATTGGATCTACCCTTGCTTATTTAAGTCAGAGACAATTGTACTCTGTCCTCAGATTCTGTTAACTGTACAAAATAGCATTCATCAATATTTGTATCGATTACTACCTTCGATCTACATTACAGACAGCGGGGTTCACAACTTCAATTCAGCTTTCAATGTAAATTTCTCTTCACTATGTGTCCTGAGAAGTGCTTTCAATCAATTCTCCACTCAGTACAGTTCACAACTACATACCAAGAGCGCTAGCACTACAGAAAACATCCAATACAATCTTGATTTACTTAAAACACAGACAATTGGTGTAGAAAATGTATAGGATGAACATTTAGTCATTCTTGTCAATGTCGTTCCTACTAAGAATAAGAAAATCTGGCAAGAATTAGTGGATATTAGGAAAGTGAAAAAGGCAACGTTGTATGAGCTAAAAAAAAAATATTATTACAAAAATGTGTATGTGGGAAAAGAAGAAATAACTGTAGGAGAAGATAGTGACTTGCCATCTGGACAAATTGAAAAAGTGGATGTGTCCAGAACTGAAGAAATCTACGAACATTACAGTGTTCATCCACTGCATTCCAAATAAATGATGGGGAATGCTATAGAGTTATTCCAAATGAAAGAAGCGAAAGGAAGTCCCATTAGTGTATGGGAAAAAAGCTTGGAAGCTCGTTGTTTACCTCAGTTGTTTCCTACAGGAAAGGGAGGACGATATGATAATCGACCTGTGCAGATTCCTGCATCTGAATACCGGACATCAATATTGTATGCAGAAAATCCAAGATTTCAACAATGTATTCCATATTTGTTCCATCTTTTGTTTGAGAGTGATTGTCTGGACATTCTTATGCAGAAACCCATATATTGAAAACAGGTGTACATCTGCAAAATGTTTCGGCAAATAAATTTATGCATAAAGTACAGCAGAAAGATAATATTTTGGAATCTCACCTCATTAATCTCATGGCATGTCAGTGTGGTAGTAATGAGTACTGGTACTGTTGTCATGGAGAACTAAAATGTATGCTAAGGAACTTAGAAACTCCTACATAGTTCCTTACTCTAAGCTCTGCTGACTATGCTTGGGATGATTTACTTCGATTTCTTGATTACACAAATTCAAATATACTAAATTTTCAAAACAAGACACCTAGACAATTGTGCTCTTTGGATCCAGTTAATGTATGCAGGTATTTCAATCATAGATTCGAAGCTATGATGTCTTTTTATCGCCAATAAAAAAAATCCTCCTCTTGTAGAGGTTCTGGAATTCTTTCGGAGAAAGTAGTATCATGCGAGAGGTGCTTTCACATACATATGCTAATATGGATCAAAGATGCTCCCAAATTTGGTACAGACTCAGATGATACTGTGTTGTCTTTTATTGAAGAATATGCTACATGTGATGCACCCAAAAGTACACAAGATAGGGACTTAAGACAACAAGTCTTACAATTCGAAAGCCGTCGTTGTGGGAAATACTGTTGTCAAAAGTACAAATCTAAGGACAAATTCTACACCAAATATCGTTTTAGATTTCCACGTCCTGTAATATCGAAAGAAAGAGTGAACTGTTTTATGTCATCTTTGCAATATACTATCACAAGAAAGTCTCCAAAAAATACCTACAACTTAAGAAGAAATGAAGAGTCAAAATACATAAATGACTACAACCCAGTCATTTTATCCATGTGCAATGCTAACATGGACATTCAATATGTTGCAAACAATTCCATTGCTCTTGCTCGATATGTAACATCCTACATAACAAAATCAGAAAAGACAGAATTGAAGGAGATGTGGGAAGAGATTTCCCACAAGAAGAGTCTAAGTAAGAAATTATATAGTTACACTTTTGAGCATATCAATATTCAGATGGCTCATCATCTGCAAATCTTTACTCCAAATCGAGAACAATAATTTGGGTGAGTCTAGCTCTTGCTGCAACACGAAATCGAGTACTTAAATCTGTACAAAAAATTGAATATTTAGCTGAAAAACAGCCAGAAAGTATATCTATTGTAGTGTATTCCTTCATAACACATCCTACACTAACTGTTGAAAGATCCCTTCCATTTTATTCATTCTACTTTGACTTTCTAATAAGAACCATCTCTTCTGAGAATCCTGCCAAATAGAAGAAACTTCACCATAGTAACAGCAATACACTCATCTTCCACCTATTCTTCAGAAGGAGATTTCATTCCTGAGGAGCCTCCAAAGAAGAAGAAAGAAGCTCTAATTTGGAAGTTGTTTACTTACCCTGAAGGACAAAAAAAGCTTAATGCTCCATTAGTAACCTGTAAAATGGTACTTATGAACATTTGTGTTACGTGAAATAGTCTATCAACCTCATTAAAAACAAGAAACAGGACCATCCCTATCCTCAACATTAATCAATGCACATTTATTGAGCTTTTTTGTTGTAACAACTACCCCAGCCGAAGGCACTGGGAAATTTGCACACTTGCTGCCTTTCTTGCCTAGGGTTATCAATTCTTCTTCTTCTAATACAAATTCAAAGTGCAGGCCCTTTATTGAGCCTTCTTGATAACTACTTCCCGTGAATAGCAGTGCGTAATTTCCACACTTGCATCCTTTCTTGTGACGCACAGTCTGTGTAATGAGCTGGGAATCCAATGATCTACTTTTCTGATAAGACAGTGGTTACTTTGCGCGTCTGCACCGTTTCTTACTTTTTACCTTATTCATCTTCCATTCAATGAATATATCATCCACACATACGCACACTTACTAGCTGCCTTTCTTGGCTGAAGTTATTAATTACTTTTCAATTTCGTAGTCTGATTCAAAGTCAAGACCCTTTAACAAGCCTTTTTCATGTAGATACTACCCCGGCAGAAGACAGTTGAAAATGTTGCACTTGCTGCCTTTCTTCGCAGGGGTTATCAATTGTTCTTTAATTTCATATTCTGATTCAAAGTCAAGGCCCTTAACCAAGCCTTTTTGTTGTAGCAACTACCCCAGCCGAAGGCAGTACAAAATTTGCACAATGGCTGCCTTTCTTGGTTGCGGTTATCAAATATTCTTCTTCTAATACAAATTCAAAGTGCCGACCCTTTATTGAGTCTTCTTGGTAACTACTACCAATGAATGGCAGTGCATAATTTGCACACTTACGTCCTTTATATTGTCTTTTCCACCACAGTGTATGTAATTTATACTGTTGCTTCCCTCCTTACATGTACTGACAGTTTCTCAGGCTCCCACTACGGAATCCGACTCACAGTCTATAATGGCCTGAAAAACAAAACACCCCCTTCTTTTACAAGGTAGTGCATAGTTTCAACGTCTGCTGCCTTTCTTAATTTTCACCTTTTTCATCTTCCACTCAATCAACACATCATCCACAAATATACACACCTACTTGCTGTCTTTTTTGACTGGAGTTATCAATTATTCCTGAATTTCATATTTTGATTCAAAGTCATTGCCCTTTATAGAGCCTTTTTATTATAGCTACTACCTCAGCCAAACACAACACAACATAGCAGCACTATAAAAACATCTAAATCTACAGCACTACATGCCAAAAAGAAATACTTACTGTACAAGTGACATTTTCCACCTGTAACATGTAAGATCTGTTAATAGAAAAGAAACATGTTCTCAGTCAAGTGAAATTAGTCTTTGAGATACTTGTATTCTTATGACGCGTGTAGGAAACAGGACCATTCCTGTCCTCCTATACGCAGATGACGCTGTGTTACTACCTCAACCACCTTTAGGTCTCCAGAGGCTCTTGGAAACATTTGGGACCTTTATGAATTCCCTGGATTTGTTGGTAAATATCTCAAAATCCCATGCCTTGACCATGGCACAACGTAAGAATACAACTAAAACTTTTTACTGTAACGTGGCAGAGCTCACTAGAGTAAAGGTTTTCACATAATTGGGCATCCTGTTTGAAGACAGATGCTCTTTGGCCCCCCAGCCTAAAGCCAAAAAATATGCTGTGCTGAGATCGTCATCATCATTACTAAGCTTTGCACAGCGATTGGGAGCCAAGCCCTGTGAGACTATTCTCGCCATCAATTGGTCGAAATCCCTGTCTATTGTCACTTATGGCGCAGCTATTTGGTGATACAAACAATCAGTAGAGGTCCAGATGGCAGAAAACAATTTTTTTGCTCCCTTCTGTCCATCCCCAATCCACTCCAACATTTGCTATCCACCAGGAAGTAGGAATGGGATATGTGACCGACCTGGTGAGTTTGGCTCCTTTCGTTTGCTGGATACAAACTTGGCTTAACCCTAAACTCACATTGAACCACCATATCTTAAGGGATTGCTTTGCCCTAGACAAACTTTAGCAAAATTGAGTGGCTGTCATATGTCAAGACTATGTTTTTTTAAACTCGGGTGCCCAGATATTTACCAAGTTCCAGAAGGAATTAAGAAAACTAACCTAAAATGGATTAAATCACAGTATTTGAGTTTACTGGGGCTAGAACGGGAGGTTGAGGAAATATAAAAACAACTGGTTAGGGCTCACTACTTATTAATCTTATCACCATCACTAGAACCTTATCTAAGAATCGTGACAAAGCCCCTCCATCGTTGGCTTTTGACCAGGTTTTGCTTCAACCTGATTCATTTCTCGTTGGAAAATTTTTCAGGATGGTGTAAACCGAAAGACTCAGCCCCGTGTAACTATGATAGTTTCTCAAATCAAAACACTATGCACTTTATGATGTTCTGTGATTTTTATACTGAAATTAGGAAGAAGACTTTAATTCCGCTTTTGAGGGGCAAGGGCTTTCTTCAGGTTAGACCAGCACTAATGTACCTTCAATTGTTAGACAATACCTGGAACATTTTTAACATTGCTAGTTTTCTTGTTGCTGCTGTTCGCCTTAGGAAACAAAGATTCCCACTGATGATTGAACTGTATATTCCTCCTGAATTTTTAAATACCATGAATTTCTTTTAATTGATATATCTTTCTAGTTTTAAATCGTTTATATATATCTGTGTACTAATGATCTACAGTTTTATATCGCCTATATCTATTGAATTGTCTTGTGTTATGCATTTGTACTTTTATGATTTTCCTTAATCGAATAAAGTGGTTTGAAGACTGAAGAATATAACATCTCATAACTGAATAGAGCTTCTAAAATTATTTCATCATGTATTTTATATTCCTGATTATCAATTTCAAAAGTCAGATGATCATACTCAATGTCATTTTATGCTTCCACAAAATTAGCATCTAAACTTTAGTCTAGAAAATCACAGCTGATATCTACAGCATTTATATCTTCCTCTTCATTCTCAATACTTATAAAAATTATGTTTAGCTATTCTATAACACTGTTACTAATGTAGAAACCGTCTTTCAAATTGTTTTGTTGATTTTCCATACTGAATTTCTTATATTGTAGGTCCTTGTACAAAATCATAAACACTTAACTTTATCTTCACTGTAATATCAGCATATGTGGTGATTCATATGAAATATCTTAAATATTTCTCTTACAATTAAAGCAACAATATTTTCTACATGAGTGTATATTATTTTCAAAATATCATAACATTAAATACAATAAATACAGTGTCATTCTGCATTGTCTCAAGTGCTTTATTTATTTATTTATTTATACTACCTACTGTTTTGCAAACTTAAAACAATGACGACAGCACTGACTTACTTTGACTCACCCCATTACGTTTTCAATTAGGGTTGAGGGAGGCAAAGGAAAGGAGTAAACTACATGTCTACAGATGTACTTCTATATTTAGAACACTGGATGAAGCACTGAATAAATAAAGTTAGATACAAAAGAACATGCACAAAAAAAGGCTGCATTAAAGATACACAAAGGAAAGCAACACAAATACGACACCGAATCTTAAACACAAACTGGTAAGTCAACAAAAGAACAAAAAGGCTAGGAACACTGCAACAGACGCTACGCTGTGGAACTCATTGAGAAGAAAGGTAGAAACATACTGTAAATAAAGCTGAATTCAAATAAAGAAAAAGTAAAAAGGATACATAGATGACAAAGTCACTGGAATATTACTCTGTTCCCCAACACAAAAAAAGATTTTACAGAAGTTATATGTATGAATGTTTGAGGAGCTGCAAAGGGACTCAATCCCGCAGGACTCAAAAAATAACATTGGGGACCGTGGGGAGAACGCCAATGCCCTCACGGTCCCAGCCGGCTCCCGCATCCTTCGAGAGCTAGCATTGCTTTCTTCGAGAGAGCAGCTTACATGCTGCTCTCTGTAACAAAAAGCAATCTGCTTTCCTACTTGAAAGAGACAACAGATTAACTTGCTCTCTCTTTCAAATAGTAAACCGGTTTGCTGTGCTAAAGTGAGAGTCGCGGCGCTCCCGCCCTACCATGGCAAACAGCAGTGTCCCGGGGATAGGCACGCCTAGACACTGCAAAAGCCGACCCTGGGAAATGATGGTCCCCAGGTGCATCAAGGGTTCCAGTAAGGGGGCCGCACGACCCCCTCTTAACATTAAAATGTCCCGAGAAGTGGAAGTCCCCGGAGCTGGGAAATCCGTGCCATCACGGACCCCCCTATTTTAAATGTTACTGCCCCAGGAAGGTGGCGGTCCCTGAAGAATGTAGGAGAGCCGTGAGCCCCCGCATACTTCAAAATAAACGATGTCTGCTAACACTTCCTAGTTTGGAGTGCTGACAGACAGTTGACAACCAATCAGCATGCACCTCGTGCTCGTAATGGTACGGATTTCCGTACGCGTACGCCGCGATTTTTTTTTTCTTTTAAAAATATATATAGCCTAAACATCGATGTACGACCCCCTGAACAAGCCTATTTGGTCAGAATGTTTCTACCCAACCCCCTTTCCTTATTTCTCAACTTTGTTTTACTGTTTTCTTGTGACTTGCCTCTAGCGACGAACAAGATGGCTGCCAACACTTCCTGGTTTGGAGTGTTGACAGCCAATCAGCATACAGCTCGTCCTCGTATTTGTACTGATTTCCGTACGCGTATGCCGCGATTTTTCTTTTTTTTTTTAAATAGAGCCTAAACATCCATGTACGACCCCCTGAGCAAGCCTAGAGGGTCAGAATGTTTCTAGCCTGCCCCCTTCCCTTATTTCTCAACTTTGTTTTACTGTTTTACTGTTTTCTTGTGACTCGGTTCTACCGAGGCACAAGATGGCCGCCAACACTTCCTGGTTTCGAGTGTTGACAGACAGTTCACAGCCAATCAGCAAGCAGCTTGCGCTCGTAATTGAACGGATCTCAATCCGCGTGTAGAACTCTGTCTCTTGGTATCGCTGTGATTTTACTTGTAATTTTCTCAGAAACTACTGAACGGATATACACCATTTAACAAAAAGCACAATCTGCGAACCAAACTCTACCTCTCTGCCACATTTGGTGTAGTTCCATTCAGCCTTTCGGGTTGTAGCCCTGGCTAAAGGTCCCTATGGAAAATTGCATAGGGAAAACACGTTTTGGAACCCCCCTTTTTTCTCAGCACCCACTTGACGAACCAAGCAGGCCATTTTCTTGGAGAAAATCACGAAGATTCGTCCACTGGCGCCAAAGTTATTCCAAATAGAATGTTGTGGATTTCCTATGAAAAGTAGGTCCTAACTATACCTACCTACTGGCGACCGCCAGTAGGTAATATGTATATATATATATATATACATATATACATACAGATATATAAAAGACACAAAAGATTTTTTGTCAAAAATTGACAAAATTAAATGGGATCCCAGTTATAGAATACTAGTATTAGACATAACTAGTCTATACACGTGCATCAGTCATGATAAGGGCATTGAAGCAGTGGAACATTATCTTAAGAAGAGACAACTGAGGTTTTTGGAACACAACACGATGCTGGCAATTTTTGTGGAATTTTGTTTGAGAAACAATATTTTTTTATTTGAGGATGTCTATTATAGACAAACGTCTGGAACAGCGATGGGCACCTGCTTTGCCCCCAGTTATGCGAATTTATTCGTAGGCTGGTGGGAGGAGCAGGTGCCCAGGTCGCTAGAGGTGGATGGCGAGAAAGGCTGTGTTATCAAATAGTGTCGTTATGTAGACGACTTGTTTATAATCTGGCAAGGATCAGAACAGACTGCCAAAGCCTATATCGACGTCCTCAACAGAAATGATAGAAATCTGAGATTCACTGGATCCATAAGCAACACCTGTGTGGAATATCTTGACCTAAAAGTGTTCATAGTGGATGACAAGATTGAAACATCGCTCTTCCGCAAAAGTACATCAGGCAACTCTGTATTGTATGCAACCAGTAACCATCCTACTGCATTAATACAGAGTATCCCCTATGGGGAGATGCTTAGGCTCAAACGTAACAGCACCAGAGACTCAGATTTCAAGATTGCAGCATCAGAGTGCATCAGCAGATTTAAGTTGAGAGGTTATGCCGCGGCTACTTTGGAAAGTGCATTTCACAAAGTCAATTCGTTGCCAAGACAGAGCCTATTAACAGATAAAAATCAAACAAATGCTGATGACGGAACCGAAATGGGAAAATTCCGACTGGTAACCCCATATTCGGCGGAAGCCAACTATTTGAAACATATGCTCAGAACAAATTGGCATATATTAAAGGCCGACAGTTGCATAAAAGATGATATTCCAGCTTTTCCTTTGGTAACTTTCAAGAAATCTAGATCCTTAAAAGACATGTTGGTGCAGAGTCACCTAAGGAAAGTTGAAAGGAAACCCAACACGCTTGCAGATTTGAAGGGCTTTCATCCATGTTATAACTATAAGGCCTGTGCCCACAGCAAGAGGGTAAACAGTTATGAGATACCGGACATAGGAATAACAAAAACGATCAACAAATATCTTACCTGCAGCACCCTGTATGCAGTGTACTGTCTCAAGTGTCCATGTGGACTATCATATAGCAGGAGTACGATCAAGCCTCTAAAACTCAGAATCTTGGAACATTTAAGGGCGATCGACAAAAACAATCAGTCATATCCTGTCGCCCGACATTTCCAAGAAAAACATTCCAGCAACAGACACCAATTGCAATATTTTGGTCTGGACCACATACCCGATAGCCCCAGAGGGGGGGATAGGCTCCACAGGCTAAGAAGACTTGAGTCCCGGTACATAATAGATTTAATGACTAAATATCCTAAGGGATTAAATGCGGGAGAGGAATTGGCATCTCACATTGGATTCTAAATGTTACCCAAACATGCTCGGAGAATATGACAAAAAACTGAGTAAAGAACAACCGAGCCAAAAAACTGAACTATAATACTGTGTGACATTAACATGGAGACAATGTAATCAATGGATGTGTGAAGTTTTGGTTTTGCATGAATTTTGAAATCTTAAGAAGTATCCGATATTTGAATAGATAAAAGTATTTTGTTATTTTGTAATTTCTTAATTCCTTATTATTTGGAATTATGGAATACACTGAGAAATTATTGCACAAAGTGTGCAGGGTCGGTTACCCTTCCCCAATGAAATTTTTGAATTTATGAAACATGATAATGAGAAAAAAGTAAGTTGAAAAGGAGGTTTGTGAAAACAATTTTTTGGTCAAGGGAGGTTTGCCGATCCACGGCTTAACTATTTGCAGCGTCATGGGGGATGTTGAAGTAATTTGATCATACCGATACACGGCTAAATGAAACAACCTGATCTGGGTAGGGATCACCAAGATGGCCCTGCCGTTATCTGGCACTGCCATAACATATTAGGAGTGCAGTTTGAAATGTTTTTACGAACAAAACATGCCGAATTTATTAACTGTGGCAGAGTTAATTTCTTTGGCAAATAGATAACCCAGACACTGTTTTGCTGTGTAGCCGATATACGGCGTGAAGGCATGATTTTATGATTAATCAGAAATGTGTTGGTAAAAAAATCTCTTTGCCTACGAAATGAAAACAGCAAACTGTAACGCAACTAGATGTATGATAGATATGTTACGATGAATAAATTTTTTTACTGAAACATAACGTGATGCACAATGTGTAGAGCACCCAATATGGCGATTGATTAGAGTCCCTTGTTTGTTTTCACTACACACGTACGCAGAGATTGCTGTTAAAACATGGCGTCTCCTCACAATGTTTGTAACATTGAGGAAGGCGGAGCGCCGAAACGCGTCTGTTGCAAATACAATAAAAACATCTGAGAATTACCCCCGGAGTGCGTGGTTTCTAGTGCGAGCAAGGTGGAAACCCGGAGCGGAATATTTATATATATATATATATATATATATATATATATATATATATATATATATATATATATATATATATATATATATATTCCATACGTAACTGGATACCAGGGTAGGAAAAATCCACGAGCCCGCTCAATCAGGTTTGTAAAGTTTTATTTTTTAGTTGACAAAGGGATGCGTTTCGACCACGTCCGTAGTCTTGGTCACCTGACCCCATTTAGGTCAAAGACTCTTTAAAGGTTCATGAGTGGTCAAACATACCACGTGTCAGTAAACATAAAAGAAATACTTGTGCTTACTGTGAGTGATAAGTTGCAACTCAATGTCTATTTAATACAAACTGTAAAGTAATAACTTTAGGATGTAAAATTCACATTTAGGGTGTCTTTGGAATTAATAAACAGCAAGCTGAGCGCTGTGTATTTGATCTAGTGTTGTCAATTCTCTGCGCTGTACTCTAAGGTTTAGTGCCCTTTGTGTGCTTAACGTGTCAAGTGACAATATATACAATAGTGGTGTGTGCTTAGAATGTTATAGTGTAGTGTCTATGCACGTCTGTCTTGTCACGTGACTTGATTCAACATGGTGTTTTGTCATGGTTTAGTACCATTTTCACAGTCCCAGCAATTGACTTGTGCTATGTTGGTGGTCTATGGATGTAGCTACGGTTCAGACTATCATCGAGTGAGAAGCAGTTAGGGTCAACCTTCCACTCCTAGTGCGCATACTTTTGTTGCTGGTGTATGAGTCCCTTGAGCGCCATCCACAATGTCTCCCTGTAAAGAAGAGTACAAGTTTATACGTTTATATCTGTCATAGAAACCATACTTTAACATTACAACACATTTCTGTAATTGCATGGCAGATGCTTGGGCAAACAATCCAATGAAAAACAATCTCATCAATTTAAACATCTTTTGTTGTTGCAACATTCATTTATACGACTATATACATCTGTAAGACCAGTAGGTAAGAGTGGATTGGGTAAGTGGGGACCGAGGGGGAGGAAGGGGGTTGGGAGCGTGAGGCTAATTATACATTGTCCTTATTTTTGCTAATTTATCAGAGATGCAAATGCATTTCCTCAGCTAAAGTCGACCCTCCTGGGCCCTTGCTACCTGCTTGCAAATCAAAGCGTGTCTCCAGGCTTCGTAGAGCTCCTACCCTATTGCCACCTCTGGGATTCTGGTTTACACTGTCAAGCCCAAAGAATTTAGCCTTAGTCCAATCCCCATGGTGATGTGCTGTGAAATGTCTTGCTGTACTCTAACTATGTTCTTTGTTTGTTACTGCTCTCCAGTGGTCGAGCATTCGAACACTGGAGTGCAATGGAGTGCACTCCAAGCTTCCCTGATGGATTAAACCCAAATCTGTTGACTGGGTGTGAGTGTTTGATTGGTTCAGATGCTCCGTCCATCACCACCCCCTTTTGTACCGCTTTGTTTGCCATAAGTTGGCAGGGTATGCTCAGACGTGAGTCCCTTGCTCACTTTGCCACTGGATTCAAGCAAGCCTGGATGAAGACGGCTGTAATGCCAGAAACCGGTCCTAGGAAGCTTGTTTCTGGTACAGGGAAGGCATGGCTTGGCAGTTCGGGCTGGACTGTTCCCATGAGGCACAGGGTCAGACTGATTGCATATGGCCATGTCTGAACTGGGGTGGCAGAGTGGGCTAAAGAACGGTGATGGATTAAACCCAGATCTTTTGACTGGGTGTGAGTGTTTGATTGGTTCAGATGCTCCATCCATCACCACCCCCTTTTGTACCGTATCTTGTAGCGAAGCACACTGACTTCAAGAGTTGTCTGTCTCCCGGTAGCAGTCGCTGTAGTTTTCAGAATGTGCTCCTCTCTCTGGGGTTCTTTGACTCTCACTTCTACTTGTTTGAGTGCTTTAGTTGAGTAACCTCTCTCCCTGAAATCTTGCTTTCATAGCTAATGTTGTCTGTTCAAATGCTGTCGTTGTGCTACAGTTCCTCTTTGCTCTGAGGAACTCACTATAAGGTATTCCCGATCTGTAGCTGGGTGGGTGGCTACTACTCGCTTCTCCCATCAGCCCACCAAAAGATTGGCATAGCTGGGGGCGAAGCAGGTGCCCATGGAAGTCCTCTGCAGCTGTCTGTATTGTTTTTTCTCAAACATAAAAACATTCTCTTTCAAGCATGTACTGCTCGTTTCTATGAGCATATGCTGCAAAAGATGGACATCCCTTTTCTTGAGAAAAAAGTTACATGCCTTGAGTCCGTCCTCATGTCTTATGCTAGTATAAAGTGACTCTACATCTAGGCTTACTAGCCAATGGTTGTTCGTCATGGCTACGTCCTTGATCTTACCCAGGAAGTCCCTTGTGTTCAAGTCTTTTACATAGGGGAATAGGAAGTGGTCTACAAATGTCGATGTCTTTTCAAGTAGGCTGTTTTTGGAAGAAACTATTGGTCTGCCAGGAGGTTCTTGGGCATTTTTGTGCATCTCAGGCAGTAGATAAAAGGTTGGGGTGGTCGGTGTTTCGTTTTTAAGGAATTTCTTCTCATCCCACGTCAAAAGGCCACCCTCATGACAATCGTCTAGTCTCATATGATATCTGTGTTGTAAATCAGTGAGATATTTCTTGTCCATTTTGCTGTATGCATCCTTTGTGTACATGGTTCTAGACAAAAGGACGACATTGCTGCCTTTGACTGATGGTTTTATTATCAGATCTTTGTCATTTTGTAGAACCTTAACCGCCTCCCACTGGGATTTGGTCATGTTCCTGTTCTGTTCCTGTTCTGTGGGGTCATATGTACCAGTTTCTCTAGATCCTTGGCCACTAAGTCGCTAAAAATGTCGATGTTGTCTTTTAGTGTCATCTGTGCAAATTTAGATCCAGCTCTGAACCCCCTGTTCACGGTTTCACGTGTTTCTATCCCATATCTTTGTGTTATCTATTGTATGTGAATGGGAATAAAGGGATCAGTTACTTTGTCTGTGGTGTTTGCTCCAGTGTTAACCTTCAAGTCAGTCAGTAACTCTAGCATAGGTATGTCCTCAATGGTAAGTCTGGTTTCTGGACTAAGTGTACCAATGTGTCTAGCTCTCCCTGTCTCTGTATTTTTGTCAAGATGTATTTTGTACACTTTTAAATTCCTCTAAAATTTTTAGAGATCAACTCTTGTATACGCAAAATCAAAACCTCTACTGTAGATAATTTTCTCTCAGTAAGGTTCATTACCGTTAGCTGAGTAGTGTTGTCCTCCATTACAGTTTCTTGCTCAATTGGCCTCGTGTTCCCATGCCAATTCTCTTGAGATTTTCTCCTTCCGACCCTTCCCTTCTAGTTTTGTCTTTTGTTCCGCGCCCTCGTCCTCTTGTTTTCCCTTTGGTGAAATGTTCTTTTGTCATCTGTACGAGGCGTAGCTCCTCGGAAAAAGAATGTTGTTTATTTAAACTTGACGAGAGACTGTCCGCCGGGCCTTAGGTCAGTGTTTGATCCCTCTCCAGTTGCTTCCACGATGCCCAGAGTTTTGTCCTTTGCAAGTGCCATTCTTGCCTTATCGAATTTCCTGGCAAATGTTAGTATTCTCCTTGTAGCATAATCTCGCTCATCGCGCAAAAATTTCCTTTGTTTTCTCGCTATCACTTCTTTTTCGTATGTTTTTACCCTGTCATCCACCAGTTTCAAGATTTTGTTGGTCTCTGTTTGGTCGGCTTTCTTGCCCAGTTCCGCCATTAATTCGTCAATCTGGGTCATTAGACTCTTGTGCTCCTCCCACGCATTGACAATCAGAATTTCAAGCATCCTTTTAGAGCACATAGTTGTATTATCCACCCAGTCCTTCATCATTTGTGGTTTAAGGATGGACACAGTCGGGGTGAATAATATTCTTAGCCCTCCCTAGATTCCGTCTACCTCCAGGTTGTTTTGAAAGGAGGCCGCCTACCACCACCGACGTATCTCTTTTTTTGCGGAGCCGTTCCAGGGTGTCCATTTTTGTTTGACATTCATCGCTGGTGTCTTTAGCAGATGGGTTTGCATATTGCTGGTAGATGCTGCATTTCTCATGTTAGCAAATATAGCTTTTGCTGAGGCCTCACGCCCCTTTAAGAATTCAGTTGCTATTCTCAATTCTAACTTTAGTTTATTGGCTTGCAATGTTTAAGGGGGAGTGCAGCTCCCTCCCTCCAAATCTGGTTGCACGCTTCGGCTGCAGTAGCCTGCGTGAACTCTGGATACTGGGATACGACAGGAGTCAGATCTAGGTCACTCCACAGACATGGCTGACACTCCTCCAGCAGTTCACTGTGACATGCACAATGAATGAGGTAGGGAGACAAACCGCAGCCTCGCGGTTACGGCCGCCTACCTGACCTCGTTGCCGCCACCTCAGTTCAAGCGTGTTCAAGTGAGTGAGACTTCTCCCTGGTTGTCGTCACCACAGTCCTCCGGCGGGAGTCCCTCTCGATGCAGCAGCCACATGAAATTTGGACAGAAATGGAGACGCCCTTCCACACGAGTCGGGGCTTCGTTGGCAGTCGCCGCCGCCTGTATATTCCCCACGTAACTGGATACCAGAGTAGGAATAATCCACGAGCCCACTCAATCAGGTTTGAAAGTTTTACTTTTTAGTTGACAAAGGAACGCGTTTTGATCACGTCCATGGTCTTGGTCACCTGACCCCATTTAGGTCAAAGACTCTTTAAAGGTTCATGAGTGGTCAAACATACCATGTGTCATTAAAACTTAAAAGAAATACTTGTGCTTACTGTGAGTGATAAGTTGCAACTCAATGTCTATTTAATACAAACTGTAAAGTAATAACTTTAGGATGTTAAATTCACATTTAGGGTGTCTTTGGAATTAATAAACAGCAAACTGAGCGCTGTGTATTTGATCTAGTGTTGTCCATTTTCTGCGCTGTACTCTCGGGTTTAGTGCCCCTTTGTGTATTTAATTTAATTTAATTTAATGGTTTTGTAAAGCGCGTAGTCACTCCGAAGAGCATCCCAGCGCTGATCTGCTTCTCCAGGGGTTTTAGCCAACTAGTGAGATTACATTTGCGGGAAAAGGAAGGTCTTTAAGGTCTTTCTGAACTGGAGATAGTTCGGTTCTGTCCTAAGTTTTCGGGGTAACTGGTTCCATCGCTTCGCCGTGTGAACCGAGAAGCGACGGCCACCGGTCTTGGCTTTTCTCACTCTAGGGACTGCAATGAGATTTTCTGCATTGGACCGGAGATCCCTCTCTGCCCTGTATGGGATTAAAAGTTCTTTCAGAAGAGGGGGACCGTTGTTGTTGAGTGTCTTGTGGGCCAGACAGAGGGCTTTGAACAAGACCCTTTCTCTGACTGGGAGCCAGTGGAGAGAGTTGAGGGCTGGCCTGGCGGAGGATCTTCCAGGTGTGCCCGTGAGTAGGCGGGCTGCGGCATTTTGGACTTTCTGCAGTGAGTTCAAGGTGGCTTCAGGGGCTCCCAAGTATATAGCGTTACAGTAGTCTAATCTTGCCAGGATTAGACCCTGGATGAGGAGCCTCCTTGCGGTCTCTGGGAGCAGGGGAAAGATCTTCCTGCAGGCTCTGAGTAGTCCAAAGCATGTCCCTGCGGTTCTCTTTGCCTGGGTTCTAAAACTCATGTCTTTCTCAATCCACACACCAAGGCTCTTGACCTCTTCCTTGGGTGCGGGAGGATCCCCTAGGCACCTGGGCCAAAGGTGAGATGGTAGAGAGGGCCCATTGTGGCCCATCAGGAGAATCTCAGTCTTGGACCCGTTCAGTTTTAATGAGGAGAGATTTATCCATCGGTGGACTTCGGAAAGGCAGCTGTGGAGGTCGGATGGGGCGTGGTGAGGGTGGGAGAGGGTAACGACCAGCTGAGTGTCGTCGGCGTAGTTGATGACTGACACGCCGTACGAGCTGACCCTCTTCTCCAGTGGGGCCATGTACACGTTGAAAAGTGTAGGGCTCAAAGATGAGCCCTGTGGCACTCTACACCGGAGGGGGATGATGGATGAGCAGCTGTCGTTTTCCCGCACCTGGAAGGAGCGTCCAGTCAAAAAGGATTCAAGCCATTTCAAGGCCAGACCCTTTAGTCCGATCTCTCCCAGTCGGTGGATTAGGGTGGGATGATCTACAGTGTCGAAGGCCGCACTGAGGTCTAGGAGGATCACTGCCACTGATCCTCCTGTGTCCAGAATGCTTCTGGCCTTCTCCACTGCTGTCAGGAGGGCGATGTCAGTGCCCTGACCTGGACGGAACCCTGTCTGGGAGGCCGCTAAGAGGTTGTTGCTTTCTAGGTAAAGCGATAGTTGTTTATTTACCAGCTTCTCTGCGATCTTGCTGTTTCCAGGGAGAAGGGATATGGGCCTGTAGTTGGCGAAGTCCTGCGGGTCTAAAGAGGGTTTTTTCAGCAGACCTTTGACTGCTGCCGCTTTCCAGCTGGGGGAGACAATGCCCTCTGAGAAAGAGGAATTGATCAGGGCCGTGAGAGGGGGGATGATGGTATTTGACACTTTTTTTAGGAAACGGAGGGGGGCAGGGTCAAGGGGAGAACCACTTTTAATTGCGGCCAGCGTAGCTCCTACTTATTCCGTTGTTACTGGCCCGAAGGTGTCCAGGGAGGGTTGGGGGGCTGGCGGCAGTGGAGGATTGGCGATAGTGATGGTAGGATCCGGCTGTGTGGGGTCCTGTTCGGGGGGGGCTATGGTTAGGAGAATGTTTTGAATCTTCTCATCGAAGAAAGTGGCTAGTTTTTGGCATTTGGTTTCAGCTGCTTTGGGATCGAGGGGTTTGAGTGGGGGGTCGGGGGCGTGGAGTAGTTCTTTTAGAACTGAGTAGGTTTCATGAGCCGAACAGGCCGCGTTTTTAATTCTATCCTCGTAGAAACTAGTTTTGATGCTGCGGAGCTCTTTTTTATAGGATTTTACCGCCGCGCGGAATGCTTCTTTCCGTTCCTCGGTTTTTTCCTTCCTCCAGATACGTTCATATCTTTTGCAAGCCTTACGTAGCAGATTGAGTTCCGGGGTGTACCAGGGTGAGGGATTAACTCTCTTGATGTGTCTAAGAGAGTGGGTTTTGGGCAGGATGGCGTCAAGCGATTGGGTGATCCAGGTACTGAATTTTTTGTCCCCTACTAAGGTGTTATTGGGTGGAAGAGGAACGTTTTCTCGGAGTTTGGCTGCCCAGACGTCTGGTTCCAATTTTTGCCATTGTCTGGAATACGTTCAGATTTTTGGGGGTGGCGGGGGCACAGTAATAATGTCCCATACTAAGGGAACCAAAAAGTGGTCCGTCCAGGGAAGGGGGATATGGTCAAGGGATCTAAGGTTGGGGATGTTGGAAAGAATGGGGTCAAGCAGTTGCCCTTTTTCGTGGGTGGCCTGTGGGTTTTTAAGATCTAGGCCCATTGAGGTGAGATCCTGGAGTAGTTCATTGGCCAGTTTGTCGTCTGGGTCCAGGAAATGTACATTGAGGTCTCCTAATAATAGGTAGTTAGTTGTAGATGTGCATTTGACGGAGGTCTGGTCAGCAATTTTGTTCGGAAAGTCCCCTAAACGTGTCAAGTGACAATATATACAATAGTGGTGTGTCGAGAATGTTATAGTGTAGTTTCTATGCACGTCTGTCTTGTCACATGACTTGATCCAAGCTGGTGTTTTGTCATGGGAATATATATATATATATTACCAGTAGGTAGTTATAGTTAGGACCAAAGTTTCCATAGGAAAGGTGTTTTTTGTTTTGCCAATAACTTTGGCGTTGCTTGATGAATCGTCACAAAAGTTTCAAAACACTTCGCTTCTGTGGTACAGCTACTGTGTTGAATGTTTTGGGGTGATTCGTCAAGTGGGTGATAAGAAAAAAGAGGGGTCCATAAACGTGTTTTCCCCATGTTATGTCCATGGGTATTTTTCATTTTTTGAACATGACTACAGCCCGAACCGTTGAACAGAATTAGGCCAAATTTGGCAGAAAACTAGATGTTGAGCCAAAAGCGTGATTATTGTGATTTTGTGTAAATCTGGTCAGTCGTTTTTGAGATATTTAACTTTAAAAAATATAGCGAACTGGGGATGCAAGTCCTTGCAGTGGGCTCACAAATCCTACTAAAATTTGATTGGCTGCCAACACTTCGACCAGGAAAAGTTGGCAGCTATCTTGTGACTTGGCTTGAAGCCGAATCCCACAAAAAAGTAAAAAATAAAGAAAAGCGGGCAGGGTAGGAATATCCTGATCCCCCCGCCCCCAAGATATAACCGTTTTTTTATATTGAATTAAGAAAAAAACATTACAGGGATATTATAGCCTGAGATTTCACTTATACAAAACCAGTGAAATTCAGCATCTATAGTTACCTCAGCTAACTATAACTTACCCCCCCGCATTGCACTGCTCATGACCTCACATATTACATCACTCACGACATGGTCAGTGACATTACTGATGACATCATCAAGTGAGTGTAAGTGTTTTCAAGAAGTTATGGGGTTTAAACTTATATACTAACCTACTACAAAAGATAAATTAGTATACTAGGTTCACTACTACTGAGTGACACTACTTCTAACATATTATGTGAGTGGCTGTGTGACTGTACATATCCTTGTGTGTATGGGTGTGCAAGTAGCAGTATGGGTGTACAAGTGAGTGTGAGAGTAGCTGAGTGGGTGAGTGACCTGCTGTGTGAGTGGCAGTATTGATGAGTAAGTGGGTGTGTCAGTGGCTGTATGAGTGAGTGAGTGGTGTTGTGAGTGGCTCTATGGGTGGGTAAATGAGTGTGTAGTAACTGTATGGGTGAGTGATTGGGTGTCTGAATGGCTGTATGAGTGAGTGACTCAGTGAGTGGCATGTTTTACCGAGCTTCCGATAGCTAGAAACTGAAGTCTTACTAAAGGTCCATTTGGCAAGTATATGAGATTAATCAGGACTTTGAAAGAATAGATACGTGAATGGGTAGGAAAATCTTAGGCTAGGTGTGCTTTAACAGGGATGTTGCATAGCTGGACAGTAGATAGTCAACAAAGAACAGATACACATGCCATCACTTCATCTTCACCAAAGACTCATCCTCATCGGTGCCGCCTTCATCACAAAACTGAATTACTCCCTTACTCAACTAAGCAGAGAGAACGCAGCAGCCAGCCTCCCCTTTGCCTCCCACCACAAACAAACCCTGCACCTCCAACCACTTCACTTGCTCACCATCCACAGCTCTTTTCAAACTCCTAACATTCACATTCAAAGCCTTACACAGCTCTGGGCAGGCATACTTCAAAACTGCATCCGATTTCAGAGACCTTCCAGACACATTTGCTTTTGGCCTTTTGATGCACCATGGTCTCCACTCCAAGATGGTGCTGGACGGACCATCTTTTAACTATCTCATTTTCATCTTAGTGTTAGAGGCACCTGGGAGCATATTCCCTGCGTATGGGCATCACTCTTGTACCATGTTATAACCCCCCACTCTAACAGTGTCCGATCAGCCACTACAATATGGCCACCACACATGGGCAGCGTTTGCCCTTACGTACCAGCCCTACGTGACTCGAGACGCCACAACTACACACACCTGATAGGCACTGCCTCTGCCCCCTCATCCCACCAGCAGCCCGGAAGCCGGATCCTCCCTGCTCAAGTGCTGATGCTATTTAGAGTGCATTCATGAAGTGGGACACCAATATACAGGCAGACGTGCTGGTGGGTAGGTGTTGCACGCCGTTGCTTTCCTGATAACTGTGAGTATATGCCTTTGGGACCCCATGGCCCCCCACACTAACTACGCTCAGAGATTAGTAAGTTCTTGTAAATGCCCTTTTGATCTTTGTGCTCTGTTTATCTCCCTCTGCACTTTACCACAGGCAGTTTCAGAGCGGGTGCCTGCATGCTCTAGCCTGTGGAGTATCTTCTTACCTTCAACTAGGTAAGCACCCGCCTTCCACCGTGCTGTTCGAAATAACAAATTTACTTATTGCACAAATTTGATATTTTAGCCTGGCTTTGAAATGACATTCTTTGATGCCCCTATTAGCTTATGACCACTATGAGCAGTGTCTTCACCTACCTCTGCAACGGTGGTGCTCCGCTGTTGGGCTTGGCAAGTGCTGCATACGTCCTTGCCACCCCTATGGCATGACGTATATCTGGTGCCCCATGCCCTCGGTGTCACCTACCAACGCGGGGCTAGTACCCTCACATCTCATGACAATTTAATTTGACGTCAGTCTCCTTGTCCAATCATTAGCCACATTCATGGCTTTTTACTACAATTGATTACATGGTTGTCACATATATGTCATTTTCGGAGGTTTACATTGATTCCTCCAATGTCTCTCTCTCTCCCTCTCTTGATTCCTAGGTTGCGACAGGAGCGACTAAACTATTCAGTTTGAGCTACACCATGGTCAGACACAGGTGTTGCCCGCCCTGATCGATTAGGGTTCTTGACCCCACTATAATTCACGTGTTTATTTCACTATATCCGGTCCTGATGAAGCGCCATGGATCTTGCTGACCAAGCAGGTGCGTAACATGTTGACCTATGACCTATAGTTACTAGGGCACCTCACGCCATTTCTAGTAACCCGCGACCTGCGGGGTCTTTTATTCTGGCGAGGGATCCCTCACATTAAACTTTACTGACATTTGATATCCTTCAGTCAGTTTCACCCTTCACGCACCCACCTACTACTCACATAGGACCCTCGTTACCACACACCTGCACTCATCATACAGCAGTCATTACAAAAGATCTCCGGGGGACCCTTAGAGCATTGCAGCGCTGGCCCAACGAGGAGCAAACGGCCAATGATGAAGCATGACATCCTTCGGGCAATGTGAGGGCATCATGAGACAAGACTAGTGCTTGCATTTAGACAGTAGTTTCACACCTAGGCCCCACTTCCTTCTCTTCTTTTACTTGCTCTACCTGCAGGTGACTTTTCTGCGCCTTTCTTTGGAACAGTTACCCCTCTTTTTGATTAGTGCTTTTATATAGTCACAGGAGTTCCTGGATCACACACAGTTTGGATTCAGTAGATGTCACAGCACAGAAGCTGTGCTGATAAAGGCCACTGAGGAAATTAGTCATATTATGGACAATGGTGGGCACGTCTCTCTTATTTTTTTAGACTTATCAGTAACGTTTGATACAATCAACTACAGTTTGTTGGTGGACCTGACACTCCTGAACTCCTTCCTTAGTGGAAGGGAACAGACAGCATCCTGTAAGGAATTTGAGTTTGAACCTTTTGTCTTACCTTGTGGAGTTCTCCAGGCGTCTTCATTAAGCCCAACACTGTTCAACATTTATGTCCCGCCCCCTGGCAGATTTGATTAAATCATTCAGCTTTTCTTTAACATCGTATGACGATGATACTCAAATTGTTGTGTCCACTTACCAGCACATGTCAGAAATTCTGCAATTGTATGCTAGCTGTTAGCGATTTGATGGACCAGTACTGTCTTAAATTAAATTCCAGAAAGACGGAGTTCTTCTTTTCAGGAAAGGTACATCCTTATGGACGCCATCTTGCTGGACTTTGGAGTTAGGATCCCTTGCTTCACCAGCCAGCAAGGTAAATAATTTAGGCATCCTTATGGATAACAAGCTTGCATTCAGAGACCTAGTAAATGCGACCAAATCTACATCCTTTTATACTCTGAAGATAATTAAGATCTTGCCTTACATTCCCCCTACTCTACAAACTACAGCAGTAACTGTTGTAGTCTAGCCAAAATGGAGTCCTGCAATGGCTTATATCTATATGCAATTGAAGTATGCTAACCAGCTTCAGGCTCTCTTAAGCGCAGCTGCTAGGTTGTTATCATGAATTCCTATATTCCAATCAGATAAATCTGCGTTACAGAAGCTTCATTGGCTTCCAGTAAAAGAAAAAGTGAGTCTTAAGGCCTTGTGTAACACCTTTAGAACCCCACATGATTCAGGCCCTAAATTCTTCAAAGACAAGCTTAGATGGTACTAGCCAGTGAGGACGCTGCGCTCTAGCACTGCCAGGAACCTTGTTGTCACCAAGTTTAGGCTTTCGTCCTGGGGTGGAAGAAGCTTCGTAGTGGGGGCTTCGAAACGTTGGAATTCCCTTCCACTGTACTGTTGCCTGAACTACTGTCTTTTAGAAAGGCTAAAAAAACGTGGCTTTTCAACAATTAGTTGGGCAGGCATTTCTCCTTATTCATTGCAGCGCCTAGATGCCTCCGCGTAATTATTGCGCTTTATAAAATCATTTTAGCGCATGGCTTTTCAACTAGGTGAGTTCACGGATCAGCCCTGACTGCTCCTGCGTCAGTGGCCGGATAAAATCCCAGCTGATATTGCACATTACAAATAATGTAAATATATAGGGGTCCCCTGTTACAAGACAAGGACAGATCAGTAAATTGTACAAAAAAATCTTAGGCAACTGTATTTTTCAACAAAGGTTAATACCATCTGCATACTTTTATGGCATCAGTATAAATGACCAAAGAAACAGGATTATGCAAATGTAATACATTTTTTCATCTCAAATTCTTTCTATATATATATCGCCATGCATATTATAACAATAACTTAAATAACAGCTAAAAATTATCTTCCAGATTACAGTTCATAATACATACAAAGAAACTGACATTCATACCCTTTCATCTTTCCACACAGAGCAATATATATAGGAATATGTTTTGATAACTAAATGTATTATGTTTGCATAATCCTATTTGTTTGGTCATTTATATTGATGCCCTAAACGTATTGCATGTCAAACACCCAATACATAACCGAGAACTCTAACCCAGTGCTACACATATAGGTGAAATATGTGTCCTGCTTGCCATGTGTATCCTCTGTCAGAACTTGTTAGATGTTCAGTTTCCCATATGACAAGTTCATTACAGTCACAGCACTGCACATAACGGTGGACAGGGCATCTGCTATGCTCTCACTGACCCAGTGTGACAAAAACTAAAGTTATTCCTAATGTAGGACCTGCTCTTTACGGAACTTACGATGGTCTTTCCCAGCATGTTTACTTCAGGTAGATACACGCACTCAGTTCAAGCAATGGGGGGCTTAAAAGATAGTCCAGGACATGTGCGAACTTTCATCCACATACTGGAAGGAGTTGAATTTAGCACAATGAGTGTGCTAAAGACACATGAAAGACATGTCTTTCTGTGCCTCATGAGACAGTCATGTGAGCAGTTAGCAAAGGTTAACTATGCACTTGTTCGGTAATGCTCAGAATGTCGATGAACGTAGATACTTAACAAGTTGTAAGAATGTAGTCAATCTTTTTTTTCATTCTTGAAGGTTGGGAGGCACCAACTGTCAACACGTCTAGACATATGTGTTTATTAAAGTTTGTTAGTGGTGTGTTTGTATGGAAGTTGGTTGATGACTTGGTGAGAGGTTGCTTTGAATGGGGATTCCATCCTGTGGCATATGAATGTGATGGGCCCTTGAATGGTAGCTGTGTGTTGATGTGCGTGCACTGATGAGTTGGATTAGGCCGGTGGCTGGCGGTATAAAAGTCTTGCGCGTGGTGCGTGTATGAAGTGTGAATGGACCACATAGTGGTTGGTGCCTTGATGAGTCTTTATAGCTCACCTTGGTTTCAATATTCAAATACCGTGATTAGTATTTGTTATTTAAGCTATCATTTTTGGAGGTGCCAAAAGCAAACAGTTTAAGTTGTGGATAGCTTAAAAAACTTTGTAGCACATTAATATCTGGGGCACTAAGGATATTCCATTGCAATGGCGACAGAGTAGCCTTACTGACACACATAAGGGTCCGCCTGCCCGATTTATATGAGGATGACCATTGGTGTAACCATGGTGGAGACTACTCCATCTGTGGCATGCTTGCATCTCTCCGACAGACAAACTGAGTAATGGTCGTTGGAGGCTGACCCTTATGTCCAACCACCGAATTGAGATGAGCAGGATTACAGGTCAGTTTTCACTGCCTGTCACTGCCTGGCAAACTCTTGCTGCAAGGGACAGTGAAAACAGTCTAATGCCCCCCCCCTCACCATGGGAGATAACGCCCATGGGGAAAGGGTCTTTTTTTATTTACACAAAGAAAATCTGGCTTCTGTTTTTTTTTTTATTACAAAAACGTTTTTAACACACCACTCCATTTTGTTGGTAGAGCCGTCCGTCAAACCTAAAAAAGCATTGACAAGAACTGCGGTTCCTGCCAGTGCTTTTGAAATGAACGCCAGCTTGGCGGTCATTTCTAAATGTGGCGGGTGGAGTAGTCTCGGCCTGGCGGATGATAAGTCATCCGCCAGGCCGACGGAGACTTCTCTGACCGCCAAAATGTAAATCTGGCCCTTAGTAAGAACGCCTTTTCTTTTTTGCAAACTAAGAACCCGGAGGTATCCGTGATTGTGTAAATTGAATTGATTCCGTTCACTTTCCCATAACTCCCAGTGAAACTTGAAAGTGCGTAAGTGGCTAAGATCACTTATTTATTTACATTTTGTGTTGGAAATTTCTGTAATCTGAGGACCACACATAAAAATAGAACTCAAATTTTGTGGGTGGCCCTAGCGCTGATGATTTGAAAGTGGTAAAAAGGCAACTGGGACCATCACATTTTTTCATTGAAATCACCCTGTTTCTGCAGTCTCTGTAGCTGAAGAATTTGGGGCTTTTCTGTGCCACCACCCAGGGAGACCTACCAAGCTCACACATATCTGAAAACGACATACGTGCATGGTTCTTACTAGGTAATTTTACGCAGAAACACTTGCAAAGCTCAATTTCTGGCTCAAAACATATTAACATATTTTTCTCACATTTCTGTGACAGAAAGTTCTGGAATCTGTTGAGAGACAAACATTTCCTGCCACCCTGAATTCCCCTGTGTGGTAGGCCAAGAGACTTCCACATAAAATGCCCTAAAGCGCCACATTGAGAGATAAGCAATAGGGGGTGCTGAGGTATTTGGAGCCGGGCTTTGTTGCTACCCATACAAACCTCTGAACCACAAACATTTTGGAAAACTAGTCAACAAGTGGATTCCAGGGTGTAGCCTTGCATGGTTCCAATGTTATCTTACCCACAATGCCCGACAAATTGAAATCGTTTTCCTAACATTTCTGTGATGGAAACTTCTGGAATCCGCAGGAATCCACAAATGTCTCCCCATCCAGTGTTACCCCATTTGTGCTGATAAAACATTGCCCCACTTGTTTGACTGGGCCCAGTGCCCACAACAGGAACAGGCGAAACCAAGGTCAATTGGCGTCCCCTCACAAGTATTCCCCTAAATGTCTAGGTTTTAATAATGCACAGGTTTGTTAGAATATCCCAGATGCTGGCTGCGATAGGAACCAAAATCCACAGCTATCAACATCGCAAAAAAGGCGTCAATTTTCTGTGGAATATTTGATGTGTCCTTGTTGCGTTTTTGGCCATTTTATTTTACAGGCGCTATGCTTACCCTTACAAAGCGATACCAAGGGGGATACAAGTGAGGCACCAATTTTATCAAGAGACTTGGGGGAATGATAGGTGGTAGGAAATGTGTAGGTCCAGAACTCCCAGATCTTTGCATCATAGAAATGTAAGGAAAATGTGTTTTTAGTCAAGGTTTGAGGTTTGCATGAGATACTGGGTAAGGAAAGCTAGTGAGACTCATGCTAGTCACCCTATCCTGGATTCCCCTAGGTGTATAGTTTTTAAAAAATTACACGTTTTCTAGGTTTCACTAGGGGCCTTCTGAGCTAGGGCCGAAAATGCACAATTAAAGGCATTGCAAAAAAGGTCAGTTTTCAGTAGAAAAATGTGATGTGTCCATGTTGTGTTTTTAGCCATTTTCTTTCGCAAGCACTTGGCCTACCTACACAAGTGAGGGACCATTCCTAGCAAGAGATTTGGGGAATGCTAGGACCACATAGATTCCAGAGCTTTGTAACAAAGATATGTGAAGAAAATGTGTTTTGTAGTCAAAATATGAGGTTTGAATGGGTTTCTGGGAACGAACATCTGGTGACAGCCACGCAAGTCACCTCACCCTGAATTCCCTTTTCGTGTCTAGTTTTCAAAAGTGTACAGGTTTGCTAGCTATCCCTAGGTGCTGTCTGAGCTAGTGCCCAAAATCCATAAGTACAGACATTACAAAACAAGCATTGGAAATGCAATAGGTCTTGGATTTATTTGAGTTAGAGCTAATGGCATTATAAATGGCAATGTCTTTTTTCCATGTGTTATGGAGTGTATGCATGTGGTGTGTAGTGGAATTATGTGGCTTGGATTGGAATTGTAGCAATGGTAGCATGCTGCGCTTTAGATGAATATGTTTAAAAGTAAAGTGCACCATACTGCGATTGCTACAATAGTTAATTGTGGATGCGTTAACAATTGATGTGTGCTCTGATGGCTGGTGGTGTGTGTGCCTGTAGAAATTGTGCACCGATGGCTGGTGGTGTGTGTGCCTGGTGGAAGTGTGCACTGCCGGTTGGTGGCGTGTGTGCCTGGTGAAAGCGTGCCCTGGAGGCTGGTGTTGTGTGTGCATGGTGAAAGTGTGCACTGATGGCTGGTGGTGTGTGTGTATTTGGTGAAAGCGTGCACTGACGTCTGGTGGTGTGTGCCTGGTGGAAGCCTGCACTGACGGCTGGTGGTGTTTGTGCCCGGTGAAAGCATGCACTGACGGCTGGTGGTATTTGTGCCCGGTGAAAGCGTGCACTGATGGCTGGTGGTGTGTGGTTGTGTGTGTGGTTGTGTTTATTATTATTATTATTATTATTATTAAAGGCTTTTATATCGCGCTCTATTACTAAAAAAATAGTATCCTGGCGCGTTGAAGGCAGAGCAGACTAGGTGAGCGTAAATAGCTAGGAATACAGGGAGTGGGGAGGTTTAGGCTATAATATTAAAAAGATGGGTTTTAAGACTCTTCTTAAAGGAACAAAGAGTCGGTGCAGTTTTTAGATGAAGAGGTAAAGTATTCCAGGATTTCGCTGCTCTCACTGAGATCGATTGACCGCCAAGTCTGCAATATTTGAATTTGGGGACAGTCATTTGGCACAGATTAGCCGAGCGCAAAGGGCGATTGGGAATATACAGGGAGAACCTTTCTCAGGTAGACAGGCCCAGTGTGATGGATGGCTCGATACGCCAGCACTAGGATTTTAAACAGAATCCTGTGGGCAACAGGGAGCCAGTGCAGAGCACGGAGAAGAGGTCGAGCACTGGAACGCCTTGGGACATTGAACAGGAGTCTGGCGGCGGCGTTCTGAATAACCTGAAGGCGGTGAATCAGGTAAGCCGGTAGGCCAGAGAACAGTCCATTAGCGTAGTCTAACCGAGAGAGTACTAATGCCCGAATGACAGTCTCTTTAGCTTCTTTCGGTAATAGAGGGAAAAACCTGCGCACAGTTTTTAAAGTGAAAAAACAGACTCCAGTGACTTTATTTATATGGTCTTCAAACTTAAGGTTCTTACCGAACCAAACCCCCAGATTCTTCACTGGGCCCGAAGCAGCTTTTGGAGGGGGTAGGTCGGTAGGCCAAAGACGGTCACTAAAATCCTCAGGGAAAGAGCCATATAGCAGGATCTCGGATTTGCTTTCATTACATTTTAACTGGGCGTTAGCTAACCATTGGAAGACAGAAGATAGGCATAATTGGGCCGTTGACGTATCTAAATTATCTTTGGGCCAAGTAAACAACAATTGCGTATCGTCGGCGTACGCCATAATTTTTGCCCCTAACTGTTCAGCCAGGTAGATCAGAGGGGTAAGATAAATATTGAAAAGCAAAGGGCTTAACATAGACCCCTGAGGAACACCAGTAGAAAGCAATTTAGGAGTGGAAGCAAAGGGGGGCAACCAAACTTGTTGCGTGCGCTTATTTAAAAATGAGGTCAGCCAGTCAAATGCGGAGCCAGTAATACCTATATCGGCTAGTCTGGAGAGTAGAAGGGAGTGAGGCACCGTATCGAAGGCAGCAGAGAGATCCAATAAAATCAGAGCCGCTCTGCCACCCCCGTCAAGGCACTCCCGAATAGCCTTTGTGTTTGTTTGTGGTTGCATGTGTGGTGGTGAGTGTGTGGTGGTGAGTGTGTGGTGGTGAGTGTGTGGTGGTGAGAGTGTGGTGTGAGAGTGTGTGTGTGGTGTGTGTGTGTCTTCTTATGTGTGTGGTCTTATGTGTGTGTGTGGTGGACTTAGTTCGAGTTTTCATACCCTGCACACTCACACACTGCCCCTACACACTCACACACTGCTCACCCTACACACTCACACAATGTTCACCCTGCACACTCACACACTGTTCACCCTGCAAACTCACACACTGTTCACCCCTCACACTCACACAATGTTCACCCCTCCCACTCACACACTGCTCATCCTACACACTCTCACACTGCTCACCCTATACACTCACACACTGCTCACCCTACACACTCACACACTGCTCACCCTACACACTCACACACTGCTCACCCTACAAACTCACACAATGTTGAGCCCGCTGTTTTTTAATCTGTATCTCCGCCCACTCGCCGATCTAGCTGAGCGAGTTGGTCTAGAACTTATGTCTTATGCGGATGATTTGCAGATTATTTTTTCCCTCACCAACGCAAAGCCTTCATCCCCCTCTGCGTTGAAATCAGGCCTTCAGGAAGTCTTCAGCTGGATGTCCACTAATCAGCTGAAGCTTAACGGGGAGAAGACGGAGATTCTTATCCTAGGGAAAAAGAGAGATCTATGGCAGGATACCCATTGGCCATCCTCCCTGGGTGCTTTCCCCTGCCCGGCCACTCAAGTCAGAAACTTAGGGGTATGCATTGATGACTCGTTATCAATGAAACAGCAGGTAAACAAAGTAGCTGGTACGTGCTTCACCATCCTGAAATGGTTACGGAAGATCATCTGGATGCTGCCTATGGATACCCAGAAGACCGTAGTCAATGCACTGATTACATCTAGGCTTGACTACGGTAACATCTTATACCTGGGCTCCAATTTAGCTGTGATTAGGCGGCTCCAACTGGTCCAAAATTCCGCCGCCAGGCTGCTTTGTAAGATCCCTAGGACTGCCAGGATATCAAAGCACCTAAAGGACCTTCACTGGCTTAGGGTTGAGAACCGGGTCCGGTTCAAAGCATTGACCTACATGTTTAGGATCAAGGCAGGGACCGCACCAAAGTACCTGCAGAATCTGGTTAGGCCCTATGTTCCTGAACGAAACCTCCGCTCCTCAAATGGAGCCAACTTTGTGGTTCCCAGATTTAAACTGGCCCGTATGGGGGGAAAGTCTTTCTCCCATTTGGGACCAGTTCTTTGGAACTCTTTGCCTTTAGCCCTGCGTAAGGAGGTAAACCTCGCCAGTTTTAAGAAAGGTGTAAAAACCTGGCTCTTTGATAAATAATTGCAGGCTTCTAATAGGTTGTTTTCTGCGCTTTCGGTGTTTTCTCAGCTCTCACATCTTTTGCGCCGGGAAACCCTTTGTGGGTATCTGTGCGCATTATAAGTGCAAAAAATAAATAAATAAATAAATAAAATGTTCACCCTGCACACTCACACACTGCTCACCCTACATTCTCACACAATGTTCACCCTGCACGCTCACACACTGTTAACCCGGCATACTCACACACTGCTCACCCTACACACTCCAACACTGCTCACCCTACGCAATGCGAAAAGACCTACCTCTGCCCTTTGTCCTGTATTGTAATCGTACAGTAGGTTGTGAGTAATTGGGCTTGATTGGTTGGGGCGACCCCTCCTTGCTGCTCCCCTCACAGGGGGCCAGCTGCCTCCATGAAGCTCCCAAGACACATGTTCACCTGTTCTTTGTTTTCGCTCCTGTGTGTCAGTGCACCGTGTAAGCGCACAAGCATACCCTGCTCTCTCTGGAACACTCACTCTGCAGAGTCACTCTCACTCTGAAGTCACTCTCACTCTGCAGTCACTCTCACTCTGCTGTCACTCTCACTCTGCAGTCACTCTCACTCACAGACGGCTGGTGGTGTGTGTGCCTGGTGAAAGCGTGCAATGATGGCTGGTGTTGTATGTGCTTGGTGAAAGCGTAAACTGATGGCTGGTGGTGTGTGTTCCTGGTGAAAGTGTGCAGTGACGGCTGGTGTTGTGTGTGCCTGGTGAAAGTGTGCACCGATGGCTGCTGGTGTGTGTGTGTGTGTGCCTGGTGAGTGTGTGGTGGTGAGTGTGTGGTGGTGAGTGTCTGGTGGTGAGTGTGTGTGTGTGTGTGGTGTTGTGTGTGTGTGTGTGTTGTGTGTGTGTGTGTGGTGTGTTGTGTTGTGTGTGGTCTTATGTATGTAGTGGTATGTGTGTGTGTGTGTGGTGTTGTGTGTGTGTCTGTGTGGTGTGTGTCTGTGTGGTGTTGTGTGATCCTCTGTGAGTCACCATGGTCTGTCGTCTGGAATGGAAGCTTTGATCAGATGGGGGAGCATGGAAATGTTGCGCTCCTGTGAAAGAGCTGGCAGGTGATTGGGGTCCCCCTTAGGAGCCAAAGACTCTGAAAGCAGTGCCCCAGTCTACTCTTTAACACCACCACACAAGTGTGCCTCAAGTAACATGTGCCAGGTCTTCTACAACGCAGGAGCAGAGAGGAGAGGAGAGGCAGGACAACGCAGGGTCAGAGAGAAGAGGCAGGACAACGCAGGGGCAGAGAGGAGAGGCAGGACACAACGCAGGGGCAGAGAGGAGAGGCAGGTGACAACGCAGGGGCAGAGAGGAGAGGCAGGTGACAGCACAGGGGCAGAGAGGAGAGGCAGGGCACAACACAGCAGCGGGGAGGAGAGGCAGGACACAACGCAGGGGCAGAGAGGAGAGGCAGGTGACAAGGCAGGGGCAAGGAGGAGAGGCAGGACACAACGCAGGGGCGGAGAGGCAGGACACAAAGCAGGGGCAGAGAGGCAGGACACAACGCAGGGGCGGAGAGACAGGATACAATGCAGGGGCAGAGAGGCAGGATACAACGCAGGGGCGGAGAGGCAGGATACAACGCAGGGGTGGAGAGGCAGGATACAACGTAGGGGCATAGAGGAATGGCAGGTGACAACACTGGGGCAGAGAGGAGAGGCAGGACACAACGCAGAGGCAGAGAGGAGAGGCAGGACACAACGCAGGGGCAGAGAGGAGAGGCAGGACACAACTCAGGGGCAAAGAGGAGAGGCAGGACAACGCAGGGCCAAAGAGGAGAGGCAGGACAACGCAGGGTCAGAGAGGAGACGCAGGACACAATGCAGGGGCAGAGAGGAGAGGCAGGACAATGCAGGGGCAGAGAGGAGAGGCAGGATAACGCAGGGGCAGAGAGGAGAGGCAGGACAACGCAGGGGCAGAGAGGAGAGGCAAGACACAACGCAGGGGCAGAGAGGAGAAGCAAGACACAATGCAGGGGCAGAGAGGAGAGGCAAGACACAACGCAGGGGCAGAGAGGAGAGGCAAGACAATGCAGGGGTGGAGAGGAGAGGCAGGACACAACGCAAGGGGGGAGAGGTGAGGCAGGACACAACGCAGGGACTGAGAGGAGAGGCAGGACACAATTCAGGGGCAGAGAGGAGAGGCAGGACAACGCAGGGGCAGAGAGGAGAGGGAAGACACAATGCAGGGGCAGAGAGGAGAGGCAGGACACAACGCAAGGGGGGACAGGTGAAGCAGGACACAACGCAAGGGGGGGAAGAGGTGAGGCAGGACACAACGCAGGGGCAAGAGGAGAGGCAGGAAAACACAGGGGTGGAGAGGAGAGGCAAGACACAACGCAGGGGCAGAGAGGAGAGGCAAGACAATGCAGGGGTGGAGAGGAGAGGCAGGACACAACGCAAGGGGGGAGAGGTGAGGCAGGACACAACGCAGGGACTGAGAGGAGAGGCAGGACACAATTCAGGGGCAGAGAGGAGAGGCAGGACAACGCAGGGGCAGAGAGGAGAGGGAAGACACAATGCAGGGGCAGAGAGGAGAGGCAGGACACAACGCAGAGGCAGAGAGGAGAGGCAAGACAATGCAGGGGCAGAGAGGAGAGGCAAGACACAACGCAGGGGCGGAGAGGAGAGGCAGGACACAACGCAAGGGGGGAGAGGTGAGGCAGGACACAACGCAGGGGCAGAGAGGAGAGACAGGTGACAACGCAGGGGCAGAGAGGAGAGGCAGGTGACAGCGCAGGGGCAGAGAGGAGAGGCAGGACACAACACAGCAGCGGAGAGGAGAGGCAGGACACAACGCTGGGGCAGAGAGGAGAGGCAGGTGACAATGCAGGTGCAGGGAGGAGAGGCAGGACACAACGCAGGGGCGGAGAGGCAGGACACAAAGCAGGGGCGGAGAGGCAGGACACAACGCAGGGGCGGAGAGACAGGATACAACGCAGGGGCAGAGAGGCAGGATACAACGCAGGGGTGGAGAGGCAGGATACAACGCAGGGGCGGAGAGGCAGGATACAACGTGGGGCAGAGAGGAGTGGCAGGACACAACGTAGGGGCAGAGAGGAGAGGCAGGACACAACGCAGGGGCAGAGAGGAGAGGCAGGACACAACTCAGGGGCAAAGAGGAGAGGCAGGACAACGCAGGGCCAAAGAGGAGAGGCAGGACAACGCAGGGTCAGAGAGGAGACGCAGGACACAACGCAGGGGCAGAGAGGAGAGGCAGGACAATGCAGGGGCAGAGAGGAGAGGCAGGATAACGCAGGGGCAGAGAGGAGAGGCAGGACAACGCAGGGGCAAAGAGGAGAGGCAAGACACAACGCAGGGGCAGAGAGGAGAGGCAAGACACAATGCAGGGGCAGAGAGGAGAGGCAAGACACAACGCAGGGGCAGAGAGGAGAGGCAAGACAATGCAGGGGCAGAGAGGAGAGGCAGGACACAACGCAAGGGGGGAGAGGTGAGGCAGGACACAATGCAGGGACTGAGAGGAGAGGCAGGTGACAACGCAGGGGCAGAGAGGAGAGGCAGGACACAACGCAAGGGCAGAAAGAAGAGGCAGCTGGAGGGGAGAGTTAACTAGGGGAAAGGGCAGGGACACGAGCACCTTTGAACTGGGGCGAGGGCTAATGGGGACATTAGCAACATAAAAGGGAATTAAGAAGGTAGAATAAAAAAAAAATTCAGTGAAATTAGAGAAAAGGTGGAGAGATGAAACAAACAAGAAAGATAGAGGTGTGCTATCGTAATGAGAGAGGGGGCTTGAGGCGTGGAAAGGGAAGGAAGAACACGGAAACTGGAAAACGAGAAGAAGAGCATTGGCAGGTGGAGAGGCAGTGACTCAGAAAGGTGGGTGCCTTTTATAGTGCGGGAGAGGGCAAGAAAACCTAGAAGGGAGAGCGGCACACAGGGAAAGAACCCAATAGAGCTGAAATTGTGCATTCAGGAGAGCAGAGAAGCCCAAATAGGGAAGTGGGGGGAGGGGACAGGGAGGAATAGGACGGGAATGGGCAGGGCAGGCCTATAATAGGGACAAAAACATGCGCAGAAATATAAACGGGCGGGGGAGGGACAGACAGGCAGAATACGAAAGAAAAGGTGGTGGGAGGCGGAAAATGTGCAATAGGGTAGATGGTCTCTTGTATCCTGGAGAAGATAGGGGTAGAAAAAGAGGAATAAGATACGGCTTGTGGTGAAGAGCAGGGCAGGTGGGAGACAGGGACGTGGAACTGGTGAGAGGAAAGGGGTAGTGTAGATCGCACAGAAGGCGGGGGAGGGAGGATAAGCAAAATCAGTGGTGACGGAATGGGTTGCAGAGAAGGTGCTGAAGAGAGATAGAGGGAGAAGGGTGGGGGTGACCGGTGCGGGGACTGGGGTGGGACAGGCGGTTAGGGAGGGGTAGAATTGAGGCAAGAGAAGCAGAGGGGTAGAAGGGGTAGAAGGGGCGAAAGGGAAGGAGGGCTGCAGCCCTGGAAGATACAGCGCGGATGAGATAAGAGCCTTTCCTCCCACCTCATGTAATAGATGCCATCCCAATGCTGGTGATGCCCCCTCACCGAGGCCTAAGATACAATTTGCACCACCATCCCTTCGAAGCGCGCACTAGGGCCACTTATTGCACTAAAAGTCTTCAGATGAATTTAGCACCAACCACTTTGCCCCAATTGTTAGATTACAACTGATTGGCAATGGGAGTATCAGAGCACCAGCCTCCGCCCCTTACGTTACCGACAGACACAACACCAGCGATAATCAAGTGCTGAGCGACCCTGCCAAACTCGATACCCCAAAAACGGGTTTACCCTTATTTCATTGGTGTGTCAAACCTGATGGCTTCACTAGCAACGTCACCATGCAGGAATTGAGTGATTTCCCCAGATTTGCAAGATGTTGCGCGCCCCGTCACAATATTACCACCAACCGGTTAGCCATGTGGTATCAGAGCCCCTCGCACGAGCTCCAGTACGTTACAGATTGGCACACCAACATTGTGGGATTAAGTGATTTGCCCAGAGTCGCACAATGTTGAGTGTTCCCGACGAAATTCAAACCCTGCTCCTCAGCAACGCTGACAACCGCTATAGCCGAAGGCCCTACTGTCTGCCCTTCGGACCTTTGCAAACGACTACATCTGTGCTCTGTCTACACCAATCTCGAACTGCCTAGTTCTTGCTGCCTGCAGTTGTTACCACCAATTAGCATAAACACCAGTTTTCAGCCTATCAATATTTTCGCAACATCAGGGTTCCCTCCCCATCCATTCACAATAGCAAGATAGAGTTTCCCAAGCAATATTTAAGTAAAGTGCAGCATTCTCAAGAAACACAATCAGCTGTGAGGAAATCTTGCCGATTTATGAAATAAAGTGCACAAGTGCGAGCCAGTGACCGTCTGCTGGAAACAACACAGACATTCACTAAGACATCTGGTTCTCCCGGCACCCAGCCTGCCTGTCACGTGGCTGCACTCTGGCCAGCCCCGTCCCTGCATTGCCTTGCCAGTTTAATATTGATGAACCCCTCCCTAGTTAAATCTCTGCAATACCCTATAATCCTGGCACTGACCACAAACCGTAAGAACAGCTGGCCACCCCTAACCCACTCCTAGGAAAACCAATATGACATTGTAGTGAATTGTAAACGCGCTGCCCTAATCACACCGATCCCCGATCAACAAGACCCACATAGCTGCGTCTTCTTGGGGCCACCCCAGGACCGATAAAGACTGATTCACAGTACACGGTCAATGGAAAAAAACGCCGCCATAATGACACGATCCCCCGTTCGCTCTACCAGAACCTACATAGCTGCGTCCCCTCAAGAGTGCTAAAGCTTTCTTCGTGGTATTGGCGCAAACACAACTCAGAAGGTGGAATCATTATACTAAAAGGAAACCGCTCAAGAGTGCTAAGGCTTTCTTCGTGTTATCGGCGCAAACGCAACTCAGAAGGTGGGATCATTATATGAAAAGGAAACCGCTCAAGAGTGCTAAGGCTTTCTTCGTGGTATCGGCGTAAACACAACTCAGAAGGTGGGATCATTATACTAAAAGGAAACCGCTCAGGCTTTCTTTGTGGTATCAGCGCACACACAACTCAGAAGGTGGGATCATTATACAAAAGGAAACTGCTCGGGCTTTCTTCGAGATATTAGCGCACACACACCACTCAGAAGCTGGGATAATTATGCAAAATGTAAACTGTTCAGGTTCTTCGCGGTATCAGCGCACCCAACTCAAAAGCTGGTTATACAATAAACTATTTTACTGCGCCCCTGTGAAGCCCGGTCATCTGCTAACCAGAATTTAAAAGCAAGCGGCACTTCAACCGATCGCGAAAACGATCGTATTGTTGAAAAAAAAGAAAAAAAATGCCACTAGAGGTGCGGGCGTGCGCACGTGCCACTGCAAGCAAATGTTTTGAATTATTGCAGCTGTCAAGCCACGATAATTCAAAACATATGGCCTCTGGTGCGCGTAACAGACACCAATAGGCCATGGGCGGAGCTACACGACCGCCCATGGCCTATTGCGTGTTCTGTTACAAAACAGCACGCACGCGAAGGCCAATGAGACTGGACCTTGGAAATAACACGCACAAATGCGTGGAATTTCCAGGTCCATTTTCAATTCCCCTTGGAAAAGGACTCGCTGCGCGACACTGCTGCGCAGTGTACGGCAGGCCCGAGCCCTAAAAAGGTCAGTTTTCTGTGGGAAAATGGAATGTGTCCATGTTGCATTTTTGTCTGTTTTCTGTAGCAGGCACTAGGCCTACCCACACAAATGAGGTGCCATTTTTATCAAGCAACTTGGGAAAATCCTAGGTGGGGGGAACTTTGAGGGTCCATGCAGAAGCTAGAACCTTGAACCATAGGAATGTGAAGAAAATATGTTTTTTGTCAATAGGACTAGGAAAGCAAGATGGCAACCAAAGTGGAGCTCAGGAAAGGAGCTCCGTAGGCTGGGGATTGAAATTGACAAAATGTCCCCGTTTAGCCCATGCCAGCCCTATTGTTTAAAGCACCGGAACCTCATCAGAACATGTTAACGTCATCGCTAGAGATAGGCGGAATCAAGCTTTACCTGAGTTCACCGCTCGAGAATCAGGACTTCGCTGGTGGCGACCCTTCACTCGTCCAAGCACGCCCTCATCGCTGCTGGCTTGGTGAGGCTCCCGGGTGGGCGCCGTGTTTGGAGGCAGTCCCGCAGGAGAATCAGAGGGTCACCAGCACCTGGTTTCGCATGAGGAGGTCCCAGGAGGAGGGCGCATCACTGGAAGCATTATTGGAGGTAGCACGGCATTATCTAAGTAGTGGAGGCGGCAGCCCGACCTCGCTTGGGAGCTTCTGCATTGAAGAAGGATAGCGGTTGCGAGCAGTGCAGGACTGTGCACTCCAATTCCCCCCACCTAAGCGACTTGTTCCTCGTAGTGGGCGCTCGAGTCCTCAGGAAGGTTGACCTTATCGCCAAGGAGAAGAGATGGTAGAAACGGTCTTGTGAACCCCTGATGATCTCCATGCAGGGTCGCAGTCACCAAATGCAGGTATTGCCTGGGGCAGTGCTGCAGTCACCGCTCTGGTTGGGCAGAGCAGTGTGCCCTCTCTACCCCTAAACAGGACTTTCCCCTTAGGCGCCTGCTTCGCTTCTCTCAAATCTGATCTGTGCAGAAGCAGCACGCAGCAAAATTGAATTACACGCGCCTGCTTATTAAACAGGTCGCGGACCACTAGACCGCAAGGCAGGTCAACTAACTCAGATTAATGCGTGATGCAGGGAACTGGCCACGCGGTTTCATTGTTGTTTTATTTTTGGTGGTGATCTGGACACATGGCGCCTCATTAGATAAAAGCTTGCGGGGCACTAGACTACACAGTACTTTATCAATCATAAAGCGACGCATGTTGCAAGGAACCGGCCCACAGATCTCCTATTGTTTTTGGTTACTAATCTGGACGTTTTCCCCTACTTTTGCATCCCTGTTTTTAAGTTCAGGTTCTCATGTTCATTCCATCACATGATGATTATCTGCATCAATGGCCCCTTAATCAGGATAATGCCACCATTTCGATGATACAGGGTAAATAGCAGCTATTCCTCCCCTCAAAATGGCAGTCCTAACTAACTAAATCGAGAGGGATGTTTCTTCCCCACTCCAAGCTGTAATCAAAGATATAGGACTACCTCGTTCTACACAGTACTAAAAAGAAACAAAGGACCAACAACTGCAACCTAGGGTAAGTTTGAGAGAACTAGCAAGACAGGATTATGGAAAGAGTAATAGGACTTTGCATTTAAGCCAAAGCATCACTAGCTAAACATGCAGCCATCTTGGAATAACTTTTCCATTAGGTTTATCTAACTATAGCATAACCCTGAACTCTCCCTCAGTTTACCTTATCTACTAAATCAAGGTGGTAGATCTGCCCATATTTGCTGACAACCACTAATCCAGTAGGATTTATTCTGAATACTATACAATACGATACAAACACCGTCATTTACACAAACTCTTATCTAATCCCCCTCTATCTAAGCCCCTCTCCTAGGTATCAATTCCCTCTATCGATTATACTTCTGATCCTCCCTCCCCTACCTTAGTTTCTCTTCAAACGCAACAATTAGCTCTACCTTCTATTCTCTCTAACCACTTCACCAAATTATTTTTTTTAAACTACCTTTTTAAATTTTTGTGACCCCTTAGCTCAACTTCAATAAAGACATGTCTGCACACTCACTCCATTAAATAACCCCCTAATCTTACAAAACAAGCGACAAAGAGCTTCAAATATAGTCTATTAAAATCTCACCCAGAAATTCCAATTTCTGACTCCTATTTGTCAAATGATAAAGGACATATAACAAATGACATCATTTTCTACACCAAGAGAAGGGCCCAATGGCAGAAAGCCTTTCTTGCCTTATTCTCTATTGCATCCTCAAAGAAAACACCACATGGGCTTACACTTTCCACTCTTTCCCTCAGTGTTCTATAAGGCGGTAGCGACAATCACCTTATACAATAATCATCCTCTTGCAAGCCTCAGACCAGAACATTTATTTACTTGATAACATCTTTCCGCACATCAAAGATAAAGTTGTTAGACTCCCAGCAGACCAATCTCCCTGCACTCAGCCCGACCAGCCACATGACCCCCCTGCTAGTCCTCCTCCCGCTAGCTCCCATTGTATACATACACCGGCCCCCCAATTGACCCCCACTGCATGACACACATCTCCCCTTGGCCTACTCCTCCCACAACTCCACTTCCACTTCTGATATGCCTATCACTCCGCACACGAAGGGCCCCCCTCCTCTAGCTGTCGCACCCCGCATCCATTTCCCCTCCCACTCATTACACAACTCCACCCACGCCACCACTCTTGCCTTGCCCAGCCTTGCCCAGCATCCCCACCACAACCTCAGCCCCAAATTCCCCCTACACGATACATCCGATCAGCCAGCATTCCTACAAGCCCCCTCACGTCGAACCTCACTACCTCTCCACCTACAGCTCACAACATCTCCCTGTCGCACCCCCTCTCTATTTCCCCCCTTACTTCGGATCACCACAATAAAAAACAGCTATTCATTGGATCACCTCACCTCTCACTATTCGCTCTCAGTCCTGTAACCCCCCCCCCTCACCTACCTACGGACCAGGTGAGGAATAATTCAACGCCGGCTCCTGACACTGGACTCGAGGCGATATTACTAGCCCTACTTCAAATTAAAAAAGACATCCGTTTGCTTCACGACCTTATCCTGAAACAACAAAACCCAAATGCGAAATTACCCCAACAATCACATGCTAGTTTCACATCAAAGAAATCTCCTAGATGCAAAACAATACCTGACCCCAATGCCTTAACCCGCCCGTTCAGAATAAAAAAACTACTCTCACAGCAAGATCTTACCTCTCTACTAAACTCCTACGACCCCAATTCAGCACCCCTTATCTGCACATACAGACAACACACTGATACCATCCTCTATCCAAGCCATCCCATCCAACCCCGATAAAGCCAGTAGACCCAGTACCACACGTATCGTTGAAAAAACCTCAAGAAAGTTTCCATCTTACAAGACCACAACACTATACCCACTAAGGGCCGGCTAAAATGTATCCTACTAAACTGTAGGTCGGCCGTGCATCATGCCGCTGAGATATCTGACCTCACACTAAACAACGAACCTGAACTTACAATCTTAACGGAAACATGGCTAAACGATTCATCCTCGCCCATCTTAGACATACTAGTCCCACCCAACTATCACATCACAAGACTAAATAGGATGGACAGGCTTGGAGGTGGTATTGCCTGCATACACCAGAACTACCTCTCCGTGAAAACTCTCACCTCCCCAGGTTTCTCCTCCTGTGAATACTTACATCTTTAAATCTCTAATAATAACACAACAATATGCTCACTTCATTCACTTTACCATTCACCAGGAAACAACCTTACCTTTATTGAACACATAATGGACATCCTAGTTACAAAAGCCAATCTCCAGAACAAGCAGATATTCCTTGGGGACGTCAACCTCCACTGGAATGACCCAGACGACCCGGAGGTCAATAGCCTTAAAACTTTCTTGACTGACCTTAACCTATCCCAAATCTGTGACAACCCAACACATGAAAAAGGAACAACCCTAGATCTGGTAATCTCCAAGGCTGACTCCACCCAGCTGGAATTTATCCTCCCTTGTGACTGGCCCAACCATCACGTCATCACTTTCTATATCAACGAAGTAGTTAAACCACGCCATGTCCAACCCAAGAGAAGAAAAGTTTGGAAGAGAAACTTAAAAAACATCAATCTTTCCTCACTTGCAACCGCTTGCCGCATCTTAACACCCCCATCCGAGAGTTCACATGAAGTACCCGATCTAACCAATCACTAATTCCAATCCATGAACACAATACTAGACAAGTTAGCCCCACTACAATTGAAAGTATCTCAAACAAAGTCTCAAACCCATGGTATGACGGTAGGTTAAACGACGACAGAAGAGCACTAAGAACAATTGAATGTCAATGGAGAACAGCTCCTTTCTCCCCGCACCTCAAATTACTCAGAAGCACGAGAAACGCCTATTATAGGAAAAACAGACGCCCAAAAATCGACTTCATCAGAAATCAATTGAACAAAGCCAAGAATCGTCCCAAAAGTCTTTTTGAAATAATCAAAGCGCAATCTATGGGGGTCACCCACTCACCTCAAGTTAATTCAGAAACTCTCCCCTACTGCGAGGCATTCACATCCTATTTCACAACAAAAACGGAAAACATAAAGATAGACCTATTAAAATACCTATCATCCCTCACCAACCCTCACAGGATCGCTTCAGGGATCCTCTGCAGTAATCCGCTTAGTGGTTCTGCAAAACTCGACCCCAAAACAAGGCAGAGCGGTCCTCATTCAACCTCTACAGCGAAGAAACGCTTACGACCTTAAATCCCTCCAATCACTTTGCTGACCCACTCCCAGTTTCCCTCATAAAAAACTTCATACCAACGTTAGTGCCGCTTTGGACCAGGATTATAAACACCTCTCTGCTTCAAGGGGCCATTCCGGATATCCTCAAAGCTGGTCAGGTCGCCCCCATTTTAAAGAAACCATCAGCTGACCCAGCTGACCTAAATAACTATTGCCTCATATCCAACATCCCTACCCTGGACAAACTACTTGAAAAATCTGTTCATACGCAACTTACACAGCACATTGATTATTTCAATCTGCTTGACAAATTCCAATTGGACTTTCGATCAGGGCACAGTACTGAATCCTCCATGACTCACATAATAGATGACGCCTTAAAAATACTGGACCAAAACAAAGCTTGTCTACTAATCCTACTGGACCTATCTTCCGCCTTCGACACCGTCAAATATGACAGTCTTTTAAATCTCCTGAAACATAGAATGGGGCTATCGGGAACGGTTCTCAACTGGTTCACTTCCTTCCTTCAAAACCGAACACAAAGTTTCAAGACCAATCAATCTTTATCCAAACCTACGCCTGTCATTGTAGGAGTCCCCCAAGGTTCCTACCTCTCCCTGACACTCTTCAACTTGTTCATGGAACCACTCACAGAGCTTCTCAACTCTGCAAAGGTCCAATATCACAGGTACGCAGATGACACACAACTCTACATTAAGGTACACTCACTAGAGGACATCAAGTCCCTCAACTCTACGCTCCAAAAAGCGCAGACATGGCTGGCAAATAACCATTTAAAATTAAACATATCCTGCCAGTAACTCTTAGCGGCTTACCGTATTGTGTCATAGATTCTGACCTCGGACCCCGGACCTGTGCGTGCATTCCACTCCCCCTCCACCGCTGCAGACCAACAGCAGCTGCCGAGTGAGGGAGAGCGAGAGGGCACAAAACTACATTACCCAGCTGCCCTTGCACCGGGACCAGAAGGGAGATTGACAAGCAGCGCGCCAGGCGGCGCTTAAAACCAAAGGCTCCACACCTGCGTCGCGGGAGCGCGCGGGAGCACCGGGCTAAGCCCGGGCAAAGGGCGGGCCCTCTACGGCCCTCCGAGGCCAGAGGAGGCTGGGCTGGGCCACCCCCCTAACTTTACTGTTACACTGAAGAAGGTATTTATATTTCTTTAAAACCATCTTATGCTCCGATTTACCCTTACTTTATGTGAGTGGATTATCTCTAATACCATCTAAGAACAGATAATCTCCAAGTGTCATTTATACCTTTCTGATTTCGAGTAGTATGAGGAAGGTCACCAAAACCACTAGGATGCCTACTCTAAGGTCAAATACCAAACAGAAGGTGGTTGCACCTCAACCAGTTCCCACACTCACAGCAATTGATATAATGCTGCAACAGACTATAGGGGCAGTATCAACTGCAATAGCTAATACAGAAAGGAGGATGTCCTTACCACCGACAACATTTGTACATGACTCACAAGATGTAGTAGATGACCCTCTGGTAGCCACCATAGATGTCACTGATGATCTAGACTTAAGCCTCGGTGTCACCTCCTCTTTCGCCGAGCTCCCGTGTGCTCAGGCCCCCACGAGTCAATAGGGTATATAGAAAATACTCAGCCCAATTTAAGCACTTCACGGGATGGGGAGAAGTCGAATCCAAGTAATATAGTGCCAAAAAAAAGCTAGTGAAGCTCGTGCATACAAGAAAAAAAAAGGGCCAAAACAACACGCTAAACCATAATTTAGTGGCTCCAATTACCAATTCTACACCAGGAATACCTTGCTGGGTAGCAAATATGGTAGCTGATCTCAAGGCAGACCTTGAAGATACGATCCTCGCCCATATTAAACCACTTATGTCAAAAATCGACAGATTGACATCCCTAATAAATAAGAAAGGGATGGGTCCCACTAGGCAAGTGGGAAATTATGGCATATTAATTAAAGGGGGGTCAAAAGGGGGTACTACCAATAATACACCAAAAGATAAGGTCACACCAGTCAATCAACCCTCAGCTAGTAAATCTAAGGATGCAACACAAAATAACATTCTGACTGGGAAGAAAGCCCCTGCTTCCCTGAACCCTAGTGTATCTAGTACCATCCCACAGGCCCAATCGAAGCAAGGAAATGGAAACCCTTCAGCCTCAGACGATAAAACTGGCCAAAATTCTAAAAAAAAGTATAAGCGCAGACACTCCCCAATTAAAAAACCACGCAGAAAAGGCAAGGTTGGCACGCTTCAAGACAATCAATCTTCTGCCTGAAGCTCTGCCCTTTGTGGCCATATTGACAGGAGTGCCACCCATGAAGGAGGGAAAAAAAGGAAACACAGATTGAACTAAAAAATAAATGTGTTCAATGGTTACAGTTAAATAGACCTCTACCTCCAAACATCTCTGGGGAAATACTAACGGTTAGACGAGGGGAATGGATAGGTAGAAGTATTAAAACAATAGCAGGGGACATCATAACTATTAATTTCAGAGACACGGCTGCAGTGAAATACATATGTAATGCACCCCCTAGTGGAACCAATACACAAATCCACCCTTTACATCTTTCATATTTCTACCCGACCATACCCCAAAGACAAATGCAGAAAAATAGAATACCTATGAGCAGGGCTTATCAGCAAGCACCCCAGCAGAGATTTCAACAATGGCAATCCCCCTGGCAAGGTACCCTTGATTTTTATCCTTTTCTACCCCAGTACGTACACTGGAATAGGTTCTGCGCACTGGATGAGGTGGACTGACTTACATTTGAGGAAACCAACACTCTGCTATCAGACACGAGACTAGACGAGGAAGGGCACACAATGATGGAAACTTCAACTTTGTGTCCCCACCCTACCTCTACACTAGTGTCTAGTAATGTTCAGTCTATACCTTTAACTGTGTCTATGCCCTCAAACGAATGTCTGGGCCCTCAAAATAGTAATGGTTATGATCCCAAGGGTTTATTAATGATTCTTAGTTGGAACCTAGCAGGTATTCATAGGAAACTGGGTTCACCTGAGTGGAATGCTCTGGTGGAGGCGCACAAGATCTGTTTGTTCCAGGAGACTTGGAGCCTAGAACCACTCCATCGTGTTGGCTATGTTACATATTTTGTGCATGCGGTAAAACATATAAATGGGAAGGGACGCGCTTCGGGGGGCCTGCTTATTTGGGTAAGCATCTCCCTTAATTGCAGCATAAAATCTAAGCAGATCAATAGTCCAGATATTCTAGGACTTTCTCTGAGAGGTCCCGTAGGGGGTTAACCCTCGATTTGTTTAATATATATGCCAGAGGTACCAAACATGGGTCTATGTCCCCAATTGTAACCGCTCTTGAAGTAGAACTCAGAGAAAATGTTGAGGGTGCCCAAATCCTAGTTGTGGGAGATTTTAATTGCACCTATGAGCTACTCTCCTCAGATGACATTCTGGACCTGGGTGAGGATGACACTAGAATGGGTATTCCAGCCCTAACCATTCCCCCGATCAAAGGATGGTCTCATAGTGCGATTCAGTTAAATGCTCTGACATTGGAGTTTGGCCTAAGAGCCACAAATGGCCGTACAACTTCAGACCCCTTGGGTGCTGCCACATATAATAGACCCAATCATACCTCGAGGATTGATTACATTCTGCTAGATTTTACACTATGGGGATTAGTGCAGGACATGGTAGTTTTACCTACGGTAGAAAGCGACCACAATTCGCTTTCTCTATCTCTAACAAATACTTGGCCTAACAAACCAGCCGAAAATTCCCCTAAACATGCTCACAAAATCTCTGTCTCTTCCTGTGGGAGACGTTTGAAGTGGAACAAAATCTCAGCTGTTGAAGCCAAACTTAATACTATTAATGAATTGCTTATGGCTTCACAAACGGAACTGGATACCATTAATCCGGCCTTGTTAACTGGAAGGGTAACATCTATCTTTGAGGACACACTCAGGTCTATAGGGGACATATTCCTGAAAAAGGGGCGTGTGGGGAGGAACATGGCATCCTGGAACTCTAGGGGCAAGCATGACTGGTATACATCTGCATGCAGACATGCAAAATCCCTTTTGATTGAGGCTGTCAAAGATAATCACAAACCCTGATACAGGAATCTAGGAAAGAGCACAAGCGAATATTGGGAAGTGCAAAAAAGGAGTGGGAAGAAGAGTTTTGGCGTACTTTAAAAGAGGCAAGTACTAAGAAAGACTCAAGGCGTTTCTGGGATACAATCAGAACCAGAAACAGACCAGATAGTGACCTCATAACGTGTAACATCACTAGCCAAGTGTGGGTCAACCACTTCTCTAAACTATACACCCGCCAATCCGGACATAACATCTTAGATACACCCAAGGAAGATCAGGGAAGGGAGGTGGCCCCAATTATGACCCAAAAGGATTGGGAGGCAGATCTAATAGATTCAGACTTCTCAATAAAAGAAGTAGAGTATGCCATTAGTACCATCATGCCCCAAAAGGCGGCCAGTCCGGATGGTATTCCTGGGGACCTACTGCGCTCAGACATCCCGAAATGGGGGAAATTTATTCACCGCCTGCTTATTGCCATCTGCAGGGGTGCACCGATTCCCACATCCTGGAAAGGGGCGGAGGTCGTCCCTATTTTTAAAATAGGTGCCAGGGACGACCCGTCCAACTATAGGCCTATAAGCTTGTTGGACATAAGCCAAAAGGTAGTCGGTAAGGTATTGCTGGTCAGAATATTGGATTGGATTAATGACAATAACATCCTCTCTGACTACCAGGCAGGATTTAGAGTAGGCACTGGCACAATAGAACAAGCCTTCAGATTGATGTTAGTGTACTGGAAGGTGGTGGTTATAGGCAAAGGCAATCTTTATCTCGCATTTATCGATTTAAAGACTGCCTTTGACCTTGTACCTAGGGAGACCCTCTGGAGAGTCCTTACTGATATGGGGATACCGCACTATATTCTATCGTTACTTGTAAGGCTTCATGAAAATAGCTTTGCCCAGATAAGATGGGGTACAGAGGGAGAAAGAACCAGCAGTATCCCGGTGGAGAGAGGGGTTCACCAGGGATGTGTTTTAGCTCCCACGCTTTTCTCCCTGTATATCAACGGAGTGGTCGAGCATCTGCTGAAAGATCCTTCAGATGAACCATCCCTGGCGGGGGAGCGCATCCCCACCCTTCTCTTTGCCGACGATACGCTCCTGCTATCTAAATCCCCAATGGCTCTTCAAAAACTCCTTAACAACTTCCAGACCTTTTGTGCAGAACGGGGCCTGGTAATCAATACCGACAAAACGAAATATCTTGTGATGAATCCTCCCAAAAAACCTGTGTGTCCCCCTAAGCTGAACACTGTACCTTTGGGGAGGGTAGAAGTATTTGATTACCTAGGCATCCGTTTGTCGCACAATATGCAGTGGGCCCCTCACTTAGATAAAATGCTGCTAGCCCACAAGAGGGTAACAGGGGCTCTCCTGAAGGAGCATCACTCTTGCGCTATAACACCTATAGCCCCTGTTATCGACATCTATACAGCAAGGGGAGTTAGCTCTGCTCTCTACGGGGCAGAGCTATGGGGCTCATGCAATATCAATGAATTGTCAAGATCCGAGAGGAAGTTTTGTAGGGCCATCATGTCACTTCCCCAAGGTACTCCCATGGCCCCATTAATACTTGACTTAGGTTGTTGACCTATTGGAGATTTAGCAAAGTTCTGGCCCTTACTATTATGGGCCCGGCTGTGGCGAGTTCCGGAGCTCGCCAAATATGCGAAAGGGCTCTCTGAAATTATGTCATTACCAGGGTGGCACAGAATTAAATGGTTAAGAGACATGAAATCCCTCTTGTGCAACTTGGGCCTAAGTGAAGCCTGGGCAAATAGGTCCTCTCCATCAAAGGCAACACTCAAGAGTCTGTACTGGAATTGGATTCTGACTCAACAGAGCATTAACCGCACATTGGGCAGACTGACGGAGGATTTTTTCAAATTCAAGGACTTACCAATTCGGGAACTCTATCTAGACATCATTGAGAAACCATTTGATAGGACCCTTTATTTCAAATTCAGAACTGGAACTCTTCCCCTGCATGCCTTTACATCTCGGTGGAAACCGCCAGCACAGACCACAGAGTTTTGCCCCACGTGTACATTCAGACAAGAATCAGTGGCACATTTCATGTTTGAGTGCCAGGAGTATGCCCGACCAAGAAGAAAATGGCTTAAGCAATTGTGCCGCTTGCTGGGGGCCAGGCACCACGTTGAGGCACTACGTATTTTAATGTCAGACGCTCGCCCACTGTATGTCTGTACCCTCTCTAAATATTTATCATGGGCCTGGTGCATTAGAAGTAAAAGGCTTAAAGAAAATGTTTAATTCTTTTTTAATCAACCTCCTATGATATGCTTCTTTTATCCGAAAATTAAGACTTTTAAAGTTGAATGTAATTAAATTGCTGTATTTTTCTTTTTCTCTTTTAAATCAAATGAACTTGTGTATTTTTATTGTGAAGCTTTTATGATAATTTTTTATCGAAATAAAGCCTTTTTGACTTGACTTGATTAAACACCCTAAAAACAGAATTCCTCTTAATAGCGCCACCCAACCAAACAACCACCATCATGGAATGGATGAAGCGTCTAACCGCACTAGACAGCCAACCGCTCATGATCGACTCCAAATCGCTAGGTATAATTCTGGACAATAAGCTAAATATGCAAAAACACATCAGTGTAGCAACAAAAGGAGCAACTTTCCAGATCAACACCCTAAGAAGACTAAAACCCTTCATACCCAAAAATGACTTTAAACAGGCAGTCCCAACTCTAGTAATCCCCAGAGTGGAATATGGGAGGGTTGCTCTCTGTGGCCTTCCCAGAACAACGACAGCCCCACTAAGAGCCTCAATCAATGCAGCCACCAGACTAATCATAGGTTCCAAAAGAAACTGTCACATCTCCCCGGACTTGCGTGACCTTAACTGGCTACCCTTTGAGGCGAGAATCCATTTGAAAATCGTCTGTATGACACACAAGGCATTGCATCACAAAACACCACAATACTTTGCAGAAAAACTAGTACTATTGGGCGGCGACAGAACTAACAGGAGTTCATATAACCTTCTTTTGAAACCACAACGCTTTAAAAAAAAGAAACCATATAACCGCTCCTTCTCAGGAATGGCCCCTAGGATTTGGAATGCCTTACCCCCAAAAACAAGACAGAACCCTCACGCAGCATCCTTTAAAAAGGAAGTTAAATCGATTCTCCTTACAAAATTCACGTGATCTATCTGGTGCAGGATGGTAGCTATGTGCTTTGTTGGAACAGTTACCATTTGTTTGGCTTATAAGCAACATTACTTTCGTTTGTATATACCTATGTCTCCTCTGTCTATTTTCCCCTTTTTCCTTTATTATGTTGTAAAGCGCTCTGATACCCGCAAGGGTCTGGTCCGTGCTATATAAAACCTTCAAAATAAAATAAAACATAAATAAAGGTTTGAGGTTTGAATGGCATTCTGGGTAAGAACATTTGGTGAGAGCCATGGAATTCACCTCACCCTCTGGATTCCCCTCGGTCTCTAGTTTAAAAAAATGTGCAGGTTCACTTACTTTACCTAGGTGCCGGCTGAGCTAGGCCCCAACATCCATAGCTACCGACTTTGCAAACAAGTGGTCAGATTTCAGTGGGAAAATGTGATGTGTCCATGTTGTATTTTTGGCTGTTTCTTCTTGCAGGCACTAGGCCTACCCACACAATTGAGGTACTGTTTTTATCGAGAGACATGGGGAAATGCTATGTGGTAGGATGTTTGTGGGTCCACACAGATTCCGGAACCTTGCACCACAGAAATGTGAAGAAATTGATTTTTTTAGTCAAAGTTTGAGGTTTGAAGGGGATTCTGGGTAAGAAAATTTGGTGAGAGCCATGCAAGTCACCTCACCCTCTGGATTCCCCTTGGTATCCTGTTTTAAAAAATATACAGGGTCACTAGCTTTCCCTAGGTGCCGGCTGAGCTAGGGCCCAACATCCATAGCTACCGACATTGCAAACAAATGGTCAGATTTCAGTGGGAAAATGTGATGTGTCCATGTTGCTTTTTTGGCTATTTCCTCTTGCAGGCACTACCAGGACCCCCCTGGATATTGCTGCATGGATTAGCAAATTTAGCTGCACAAATATGGAAATTTAGTGGCACAAATATGGGAACTTGCATAGATCTTATTTGTAGGCAGTATTTTACAACATGAAAGTTTACACCAAAGCATTGTGTACAGTACTTAGGCTGCCAGGTTTATCTACTGTGTGTATCTATTTATGTTCACATTACTTTCAGCTGGAGTACTGTGCCATTGTTGCATAAATTGATTTGTATCTCCTTAGTACGCAGTGTTTAATTTGTAAAAAAAAAATAGTGCCATGGCTCTCATCAGGAGACCACTGCAGCTTGCACCACACATTGCCCCTGCCATGCTGTCAATGACAGTACCAACACAACTACTAACCATCACACTCCTACAAGTGTGGCCATTCCGATTATTTCAGGCCCCCAAAGCATTAAGAAAGGCTTGGGCGGCAGGTAATAGTCATTTTTAATGTATATTGAATTATTAATCAACTGCTGTTCTGGTCACCTCTACATTAGCCAGACAGCACCACCTTGTGGCAGACTGTCACACGCGCCGGTGCTAACAATTAAGTGTTGGTGCTGAGTACACCACCGGCTCAAATTAAGCACTGTTAGTACGTCAGATTATATCAGTGCGTTGACATTCATTTTTCCCCCCACCCTGACAACAATGCGAATATTGAACTAAGAGTTCAGTCAGTTGTTATGTGCATCATCTAGGTGGCGTGGGTTTGTATTATACATGAACAACATGAACAACATTATAATTTTTCAAATCAAACAAAGAAGAGTATTTTGTAAAGCGCTCATCCTAAAATCATATATTTTGAGGTCCTCTTATATGTGATCATGAAGAAAAAGGAGGGAAAGTGAAAACAATTCCCTAGCATCACACAATTTGGTAAAGAGGGAAACCCTGGATAAATACCAGGTTTTCTGGTTTCACATTTTGCAGTACAGTCACTAGATATATATGCTTCGCTTCCCCTAAACCCACATACTGCAAACACTGCTCTGCCAACCCTCCTACCCTGACTACCACTCTGATGGCATCAATGTGGCCCTCTGCTTAAAGTTATTTAATGTTATACAATGAAACCCCGTCCTCTTTTACCCCTCCATGTTGGTCTGGTAAATAATTGTTGTAGATATAAGGTTATATTATCGTTCCTTTATAGGTAGCTCTGAGCATGGACTGCTTCACATCATTAACCACCAGGGAGAGCAGTTGGTCTTACGGCTAGGGCAGTCGATCTCAAATCTGGGGAGCTGGGTTCGAGTCTCGGCAGTGACGCTGAACATCCTGTGATTCTGGGCAAATCACTTAATCTCCCCATGCCTAACAAAAATGAATGTGTCCTCTTGTAACGCAACTGGTGCTATGTAAAGCGATCTGATACCCGATACCGGGTCAAGTTCGCGCTATATAAAAACCTCAGTAAAAAAATAAAAACTCTGTAAAAAAACACGGGGTGTAGTCAAGGTCATATGCACTTCACTTGGAGGCTATGGTAGGCTCAGCCTCAATCAAAATCAGTCAGCCCCACTCACTCTATTTCTTGAGCGATGTTGGCAGCCATGACCAGCCTCCTTGGTGTCAGTCTCCAGGATTTCCACCATCTGGGCCTTCAGTTCAGTTTACATCCCCAACCCCCCTTAAAGATTATAACATTCTTTCTTACCAGTAGTCCCCTTTCACCTTTCGGCCCTTCCCTGAAGCTAGTGGTGATTTAGGTTTCAATCATATTTATTAAATTAATATAGGAAAAGTAGATTAATTCAAAGTACCACACCTCATTGGAGTCTCTGTAATTCTGCTAATAGCATAGAACTTCAATGATATCAAATTGAATTAAGGTAACACAGGGTTGGATCAAAAAGAAAAACTAAACTTATTTGGCCGAGATAAGGGGAAGGAGATATGGAGGACAGAGCAGGAAACAAATTACGACACCCACACATACACCCCTGTAATCCTTCCCAGGGAAAATCCTCACCTTCATGCCCTGCTCTCTCCTTTTCCACTGCCATCACCATTCCTGCTATAATGGTTATTTCTCTGCCACTTGAGAGCACATGACATTGTTTGTTTTTAGAAGCATTCTATTATTGCCTGGAGTGAGCTTCTTGTTCACATCAGTCCCCACAGAGAAGGCATTCATTGCCTTGCTATGGCATCCTTCCTTCTGGATGAAGAACTCTTCCTTGCTGCCACTTGTCAGCCATGGTCACCAGATTGTAGGAAGTTAGGAGGTTACAAGCTGCCTAATGGCTCAGGGGACCACAGTTCCCTATTGGTATCCCTGGCAGAGGTCTCTAAAGTCACTGCGGTTATGACTGCTGATGGCGTCTTCATAGCGAGGATACCCCCAACTAATCTCCAAGCCTAATGGGAGTTTATTGCCCCAAGATCTCCACAGGGCCTCCAAGAATCCAGCCTCGTCTTCTGCTAGATCCTCAGCCAGTTACCTTCCCTGGTGTCATCCTGCAACATTAGGACTGTGATTAAGTCACAACCTCCTGAGATCAAAAGTTTCATGTCTGAGGACTGTTGCAGTTGCATTTGGTGCCGTTTTAGTTTGTATCCACCCGCATTCCTTCAATTTCGTGGTCACTTGTGTACAAATCGCTGCATTTTTACAAAAGTGCCAATCTCGCAGCAAATCGCAAAATCTCAAAATACTGGGGGGTCTGACTAGGACTACCCACACAATTGAGGTACAATTTTTATCAAGAGACATGGGGAAATGCTATGTGGTAGGATGTTTGTGGGTCCACACAGATTTTAAAACTTTGCACCACAGAAATGTGAGGAACATTTTTTTTCAGTCAAAGTTTGAGGTTTGAATGGGATTTTGGGTAGGAAAAGCTGGTGAGAGCCACACAATTCACATCAGGCTGGATTACCCTAGGTGCATAGTTGTACAAAATGTTCAGGTTTGCTATTTTCCCCTAGGTGTGATGGAGTCAGGACCCAAAATCTACAGTTACAGACCTTGTAAAAAATCACTTTATCCCAAGTGTTTTGCTGATTATGTTAAGTAGTAAGAGGCCCCATATTATTGAATTTCATTGAATCTAGAAAGGCGGAGGTGCCAACCACTGAAAGTGTAAAAAGCAGTAGGGACAAGGAACTCTGACGTCTACCATGTGCTAATGGAAAGACATCAAGCAACACCCAATTTGCCTTAACCCATTCTAAAGTGTCCTGAAGATGCACATATATTTGGTAGCACAGCCAACATATAGGACTACTATATGCAATTACACACTTCCTCTGTATAAAGGGAAAGGTCCACTATTGGCTCCTCTGTTTTGCCCGCATATTCCATAATATGAATATTCTTCTCAACTAAGTCTAGTCAACATCTGAAGCATAAAGTAGGATTTAATAGGGGGAGTCTTCTCACTCAGGGTGGAATATCCGTATTGAGACTTCTCATTGCAGAGCTTTCTCCCCAAGTACATAGACTCTCCCAAAACTGCCGGGCCTCCGCCACGAATGCGGCGACCCTTTGTGAATCAGGCCCTATGTGATTTATCCACAATCACAGGATGTTGAGCTAACGCCAAGGCTCAAATCTGATTCCCAGTAAAAAACTCAACAACTATGGCCATAAGGCCACATCCTCTGTGGTGCAAGCATTGGCAAAGGTAATGGTCTAGCAGGCATCAATCTTGAAATTGTATTTTTTATACTTGTGCCATTCAAAGGTGGACACCACATTCTATGTACATCATCATAACAATCTCATTCTGTGTGTGCCACTGGTTAAACATATGGCTTTTATTCTGCTGTGTTCTGGACAAACATGTGAAAGGTTAGCTCTTGTTTGCCATCATGCAGTTCATTATCTTATATATAGATCATTGCTCTCCTATTACAGCGTTAATTGTCTTGGAATTAAAAACAAGCTTTAAGAAGGCCAATGCATAAGGACATGATGGCTGGTGTTAGACCTGACATTCCTGATGTGGTATTTCCCCAGACTTTTTTTTTACTTCACTCCCTGATTTTTGCTGAGCTTAGTTTATTTGGCTTTTAGGATTCTGTGCCCTCTACTCCTGCAAACCAGTGGCAAAGTACGTGTGCTCTCTCTCCTAAACCTGGTAAAATTGACCTACACCTAATTGGTATATTTGATTTACGTATAAGTCCCTAGTACATGGCATAATATGTACCCAGGACAGGTAAATTAAATGCTAGTAGTGTGCTGCGGTACTCATTGTGGCACCCAGAAAGTAGCACTGTAAAGCATGTTTCAGGCCTGCCTCTGCAGCCTGTAGGGCAGTTTTGAACTGCCATTTCGACCTGGCCAAATAAACCTTTTACCAGGTCTAAGCATTTATTTTAAATACATATAAGTCACTCTAAGTTAGGTGCCAACCATCTACTATAACAGGGTGCAAGGTATTTACAAAGTAGGATTTGTGAGTTTACGTTTTACATGTCCTGACAGTGAAAAAACACACATAGTCCTTTTTTCACAGCTGTAAGGCTATCTTTCTCATAGACTACCACTGGGTTACCTTATTACACTTAAGTTTGGGACCAGATAGATAAATGCTGTTTCCAGTCAAATGAATTTTAATTTAAAATCCTCTTTAATGCAATGGAAAAGTAACATTTTAAGTTACAATTTTGAAAATGCCACTTTCCTGACATTCGGACGGAAGAGGGGGAGAGAGGAGAGAGAGTTTTCCTAACTGGATGAATGGGGAGGAGTTGTGCCCTGCTCTGTTTGCACTTCAAATGGTCCTGCCTAAGCGCACACAAAAGAACCTGACAGCAGGCCTGCCCTTGCCTTTGTCACCCTAGACAGTTCAGAACCAGGGCCAAGGAAACAACTGACCAGAACCAGTTTTAGTTCAGAGGCAGGCACCACTTATAAAAGTGGGACCTTCAGAACCTCTCATCATCTCATACAGCCTGAACTTGTAATTTTCCCTAGGTTCAGTGTGACCAGATAACCAGGAGGGGTGCAGTGCTTTTAGGCGCTATTTTCACCTAAACAAATATAAAAACCTATATCTGCGGTTCTACTGATTTGATTTTTGTCATTTCGGTGTAATTTTATTTATTAAAATGTACTCTATTGTTCTAAATTGGTGTGGGATATTTTGGTGTTGTGTTTTTACTTTATTACTGTTTGAGTGCAGTATAAATACTTTACATCTTGGCTCTAAATTAAGCCTGCCTGCTTTTGTGCCAAGCTGCCAGAGGATTAAGCACAGGTTTAGTTAGTGACGTTTGTGGTTCATCCGGGCATGTATTGTGTTTATTATTTGAGTTGTACTTCCTCCCCTCTCAACTAAAAACCCAATTTCTTATAGCTGATCAGGCACAATCTTAAAAGGAACATGGTGGATGCATTTACTAGATTCTGTCTTCAATTATATTCTAGATACTAGTAAAATTATTGAAATTTACCATGGAAATAATAACAGTTCCCATATTTAAAAAGTGAATCAAAACAGATCCCAATAGAGGGAATCTAAACTTCTTATACCTTCCCATGTAAGTGCACCAGCCACAGTTATTACTCAATTAATAGTAAAAGAATTTGTCACTTGGGTTTAAGGTGGCAACATAATCCCTGACATCCAGCGTTGAGATGGGAATGTCCCCTGGATTTTGTACAGTCATGTTCCCCTGACATGAGTGCCCTAGTGTATGTATGTGTTATCATGATTTTTGATGTAGGTCCTAAAGTTACACTAACCTAGTATGTGTGCAGAGATCTAGGCCTGCCCCTTGACATGAATGAAGTCTTTAAACCTGTCCTGAGATTTCTAAAAGTGCACCAAGTGTGCCTTCATTGTATAAACTGTGGACTACTAACCGTATCATGGGTTTAGTACATAGAGAGATGGTGGCAGCGTGCCATGCTTTGTAAATCCATAACTATAGCCAGAGCGTTTTATCTGTGTCTGTGGAGTAGAAGCCTATTGGTCCACTTGTATAACAAGATCTTAGCGCTGACATACCACACGTGTATTCTGTGTGTTTGTGTGTGTAGTTTGAGTGATACCTGCATAGCATGTGGGTTGTAGAGATCTGTGGAAACCATTTTGGATGCACCAAGCCTGGCAAGTCTGTTTTGTAACACCATAGATCTGATAGCAAGCGTTTCAGTATCCATGACCAGGAAACCTCCAGTGGTATCAGATGATAAATGATCAACTACAGTAGAGAGTTTTTGAATTTTATGAGAATTTAGAATCACCCCAACTGATGGTCTTATCGCACCAAATATATCTCCAATAACTTCAGCAGCAGTCATTCCCCTTCTTAAGTGTGTACGCTAAAATTCAATAGTTCCCTCTGTTTGTTCCATGTAGCAGCATCCATACCAACGTTTCAGTAACCTGTAATAGGCATTTATCCCATAGATATAATATATCCCAGGAAATACAGGATCCACTCCTCCAAGGTAAAAACTCACCCTCCCACAATTTGGAAGGTGTGTTGGCATTCACTGGAATCAACAAATGTATTGCTAAATTCAGCTCTGCATCGTAATATGCAAAGCTTTCCCTTATGTTGCCAATCCAGAGCCATTGCAGAATGAGCGTCACCCTTTTTGATTTCAGTCTCCCTATGTGCCCAAGGTGAAATCTTTGACTGACTTTCAGCCTTTTTCTTTATTTCTCCATGTCTGTTTTCAATTGAATTGATAAAATCCTTTTCTACATTATCTACATTATGTAAAAGGCAGGTTAAGTTATGGCTGTGTGCGTAAACTGTATCTATAGTTTGTGTAGGTTTGGAAAAATTCACCCATTATTTTAGCAGTTCGCGTATCTCGTACAATGTTCATTTTTTCTTAATTGGTATTTCAGAAAACACTAAATCATAGTTTAAATAATAGTATTGAAATTTCCCTTTGCAATAGAACAAACTTGTTATTACACTACATGAAATTCCATTATTAACGGGTAGGTGGTGGTAAGTCACCCCCTCTGAAACTGAAGTAGGTAGTTGCATGCATAGGTAGCAATCTCGAGCATCCATGGTATCCACATACTCATACAGTAACTTAGTAAAGATATTTAGAGAGCAATCATTGATAGATTTGTCTTGATGTAAAGTTTTGACAGTTAATAAGTTAGATACAATTCTATCATTTCTCTCTTCTACCGGTTGAGAAACAGAATTAGGGTTAACATCATGCTTTATATAGATATGATGAGGAAGATTTAAGATAATAAGTAGGATAACGATAACTATAGATAAAGCAGCTAGCAAGCAAGCACATATGTGTTCACGTTTTTAAGATACCAGGGTTGGATTTCCCACTTATCCAGAAACTGATCTCATGATTTCTCGAAAATTTGGTAGAGAATGCTTAATTTTGCGTTATTTTAGCAGCAAAGTTCATTATTGAGCTCTTTTAATGAATCCTTCATTTTATTTCCAAACACTGTTGCAGTTCACAGATTCAAATTTTATCGCATATATCAGTGTATTTTCGTCTCTTCAGATTTTTGTAGACCTTTCCATTTATTTCTGCTTTGATAATGTCCCTTTGTTATGACAGTTCCTCATGGTGGTTTTTACTGAGCTTGAATCTTTGAAGCAAAAAGCTTGATATGCTTTCTCCCAGTTGTTAGCTGCCATTAGATAAGTCCATTCAGGTGCAGCATATCTTCGATTTGGTACCTTGGCTCTCTTTGACCTACTTACAGTTGATCCATCATCATCAGTGTCACTCTGTTCTGATTGACACAAGACTTCAATAACAGTTGGGGGTACTCTGCCTTCTGTCAAAATTTGCCTAAATCTGTTGGTTCTTTTGGGCCAGTGTTCTCCACTTATTACTCACGTTTTGGTTGCACTGTTCGCACCAACTGGGTCAGTATCTTGCCTAGTCAGGCCCCTCTCTCCATGACTCTCAGTATCAACAGGGACTGACTCTCTCCGACCCTTATTTGAACCAGTGCTTCGAGACGCTGTAGATGGCACCCCTATACAATCAGACTGACCTGAATTGGATGTCTCACTGAGACCACTGGTACATCCATTACAGGTACCACATTTTCAAGGGGACATAGGATTTGGTGGGTATGGGCAGCATGTACCCTATAAGGCAGACCACCACATTTGCCAGCAGTTGTGGTAACGAGGATCACCTAATATGGCCCACACCAATGAGGCTCCAAAAACGATTAGAGTATGTGTTTCTTCACCAGGACCCAGTCACGAGGACTAAGATTGTGGTGCTGCTCTTGTTGAGGTGAAGTGTAAGGGTGGGCGGTAAACTCTGCTCCACCAGCGAAGTTCCCAGAGTTTTGCCATTCCGCCCTCCGCTTGGAGCAGGTAGTTAAGCAAACACTCAGCCCCACCGCGTGGCAGACCAGAGTTTACCAGCACCAATAATTTTGTGTTTAAAAGAACACCTTTTCATTTCTACAGAAAGCCGCTGATATACTAGACTGTCCGTCTTTGCTGTCTTAATCACTTTTAATATCACTCTGCTCTGCGATTGGCTGAAGGTCAGCAGCCATTGAATAGAGTGTTGGTTGGGCCAGGTGAGCCAATCAAGAAAGGACTTAAACTTTTCCTGGGAAAGGGTGGAGCTGTTTGTTTTTGGTGTCCGAGAAGATAGGAAGCGTAGCCGTGTAGCGTGCCCACACCCTGAGCCCATTGACCTCGGTGACCAGCGGAGTACACGGCTGATGAACAGGTAAGATGCACCATCCTCAGCCAGTCTGACTTTTTCTTGCGGTTGTGGCTGCCTGCATGTTCAGGGCACCTCTGCCCCCTGAACCTGTGCAGCCGTCCCTTCCCAAGCCCCTGGGTTTCACTTTCCTCACAGTAATGTGTTTTAAAACAATATCATACTGCCACATGCCCCAAGGCCCCTGCAACCCCCGGCTGCCTCATCCTTTCAAAAGACTGAAAAACGAGAGGGAAGCTGCCAGCTCCTTGACCTCTAGCAAATGTCTACTGTTGACCCATTCACTTTTCACGAGTCACATGATTGACACTTGGTTGGCATCCTGTATGTACCACGAAAAATAGTAAGCTTTGCAATGAATTCCAAGTATCAGAATGTCTGACTCTTGCTGCCCCAGGCCTTCCATCTGTCGCATGGAACACCCGCCTGTGCCACGCACTGAGCTGCAACCCAATAATCAACTTCAAGGCGCTCTGTGCAGCCGGCTGCTCTCTTGCTTCCATAGCAGTTGCGCACAGCATGATTGTTTTTTATAGAGCTTTCAGAACATGTGCTGCATTGTTATGTGAAGAAAACCTTGTTAAGCTAAACCTTGTTAAGCTAAAAGTCTGCCAGAGGAAAATATGAAAATTGGCGCTTTCAGCAGACATTGGCACAGACTAGGCAGCATCCACAAATAGTGTTTTGTTTATAAGATACTCCACCCGTTTATGGAACTACGCAGAATTCCAAAGAATTTTTAGACAACTCCACGAAATTCTGCGAGTGCAACTTTGTGAGCCCCGTCCACCCTTAGTGAAGTAGCAGCTTCCCCAACCTGCAGGCGCGTCCAGCAAAGGTAACAGCGGTAGGGTGGGTGGGGTTAGGGCTGGGCAGGTGGGGGGCGAGGTGGACAGACGACGGGATAGGAAAAGTAAAACTAAAAAAAGACTGCATCGCGAGCGCAAGGTAAGTGGTTTTATTTATTGTTTTATTCTACCTTCCCTATCCTGTCATCTATCCACTTGGGGCCCCCCCCCCGCCCTGACCCCGCCTCACTGCTGTTGCCTGTGCCGGCCGTGACTACCAACCACATGAGGCACAGAGCATACCACAACAGCCAATCCTTTACAGTAATTGAGTACCAAATCATCAGTAATAATTACTAACTATGTGTCGGGACAGTCCGGTTCTTCTGTCTGGGGTACTTCTGAAACTCATTAACATCAAGGGCAAAGCATCAGGCCAATTCAGAGACATGGATGGACACTCTTTCGCAAATCTGGATTTCAGCGTCCCATTAGCGTGTTCTACCACTCTGGATGCTTCTGGTCGATATGCAGAATGCAACTTCTGCTCAATCTGAAATGCTGCACAGAGCATTCTCAAAGCCTCATTATTAAAATGAGTTCCTCTATCCGATTCAAAAGAAGTGGGAATCCAAAACTCGGTATAAGCTCTCTAAGTAATAAATTAGCTACAGTTAAGCTATCATTATACCTGGTTGGGTAGGCTTCCACCCAACGAGAGAACAAGCAGACAATCTCTAGAACATATTTCAAACCACTGTTAGGGGGATTCTCGATGAAATCAAGTTGCATCCTAATAAAGGGTTCTTCAGATCTCCCCATATGACACATTTTGACGAGTGTGTTCTTTCCCACGTTTTGCTGTTGACACACCACAAATCATTGACAAAGCACTTCTTCAACTGCTCTAAATTGAGGATTAAACCAAGTTTGTCAAAAAAAGATGCATCATAGCATTCCTTCTAACATGTGCAGGTCCATGATAGTTTCTTGAAATAGGTGCCAATAAAATATCAGGTAGTACTGGTTTTTCATCTGTGTATAGCACACACCTCATCTTCCTGCCTTTGTGTGCCACCTGCCTTGATTCACCCTTGTCTTTAAGTTTCTGGCACTTCATCCTGCAAGGCTTTTGTTTCTTCCCATGTTTCCACAGCTGACAACATCAGCCTACATTCTTGACATCAGTTTTCTCTTTTAAGAGGTCCCTGTTAAAAATGTAAGAATTTAGGGCTCAATAGTGCGCGGTCTTGTCCGTATAACGGTTACCGACTGTTATGTCATCATTTACTTGTTGGTGGACTGGGCACTTAACCACCGCTATATGGGTGGGCAGTTGTATTGACAGCAGTAGATTTTTCACTCTATCCATTTTAAATAGGTGAACACAGAGAGGTCATGAACCTACACTGAGACCACAACTGCCCAAAATCATGGACAACTCCAAAGCCATATTGACTGTCAGTAAAAATGGTAACTCTCAACTGTTCAGTGATGCTGCATGCCCGTGTTAAAGCAATCAACTCAGCAACCCTAGCAGAATACGCTCCTTGCAACCAGGAAGCTTCCACCACTCCCACAACAGTATTGATGGCATATGTAGCTCTCAAATTTCCTCCTGCATCTCTCAAACATGACCCATCCACAAACAACACATGATCTGATTCAGGTAGTGAAACATACAGAATGTCTGGTTGAGGCCTCATACACAACTCAGTCACATCCAAGCAATCATGATCTGCATCATCAATTACAACTTAATTTCCTGGCAAAGGCATCAATGTAGTTGGATTTAAACTCATACATCGCACCAATGGCACATTTTTAACACCCGAAATAACTTGCTCATACTTTGTTGACTGGCTACTAGTAACATGTTGCATTTGAGTATGAGGAAGCAAAATCTCGACAGAATGTGGCACAAGCACTTTCAACGGATGACCCATCACAATGCTCTCACACTGTTCCAAACTCCCACATGTGGCAACAACGGCTTTTAGACATCCAGGTAATGCTGCAGCTACAGGATCTAACAAAGCTGAAAGTTATGCAACAGGTCTGCGCGCAGTTCCATACATCTGCGTTAGAACTGACAATGCGCAGCCTTCACGCTCACTGCAGAACAGAGAGAAAGTTTTGTTGAAGTCGGTCATTCCCAATCATGGAGCTCGACACAGACTCTCTCGCAATTTAAAAGTGTGCATGCATTCATCGTTCCATGGAACTGGATATGACACATCTTTTATGTGAAAGTCTTTGAATTGATTTGGCTGTCAATGAAAAATTGGGAATCCATTGTCGACAATAGCCAACCATTCCCAGGAACATGCTAACTTCCTTCTGTGTGCTAGGAGGATTCACCTGCAAAATAGCAGTAATCCAATCCTGCGAAAATTTTCTGTCTCCGTTTTCAATGTGATGTCCCAAATAAAGGACTTTTCTCCTGCAGAATTAAAACTTCGCATGTGACACCTTATGTCCGCTCACTGTCAGATGATTCAGTAATGGAATGGTGTCACATATGCAAGCCTCCAATGCCTGATGCCACCAACAAGTTGTCAATATACTGAACCAGGACAGAGTGATTTGGCATTACCAATGACTCTAAGTTCTTTTTCAATATCTGAATAAAGATAGAAGGACTTTCCTTATAACTTTGTGAAACTCTGCATCATGCCAAAACATGGTTTCTAAACCAGAATGCAAATAAAAATTGGCTATCAGGGTGTAAGGGAATGAAAGAAATGCTTGGCACATGTCAATAACTGAAAAACTTTCACCTTCATATGGGATCTGATATAGTATCACGGGTGGATTTGGCACAATTAGCGAGATGGAATCACAATTTGATTAACCTTGCGCAAATCCTGCACAATTCGATACTTCCCATTTGGCTTCTGAATTCCCATAATAGGTGAATTACATGAGCTTCCCATAATTTCTCTCAAAATTCCTTGTTCAATCAATGACTCAATCAAAGGTGTTATACCTGCAATCGTCTCTGGGCTCAGATTATATGGTGTGATTTGAGGGAATTCTGCATTTGGCTTCAAAGTGATTCGGATTGGAGCCACCCCTTTTATCAATCCAATGTCCTTTCCCGTAAAATCCCACACCTCAGGTAACACAGTATCTTTTAACTCTAAAGATAAATCCTCACTAGTTAATAGGGGAAATAAACCTTCAGCTTCAGTCTTTGTTTTGTCATTTTGAATACAGTATTTTCATCATGGGTATGGAATTCAATTCCCATTCGGGTACAAAAGATGGAACAATTCAGTTTGCACAACAGATCTCATCCCAATAGGTTCACTGGACTTGAATCACATATCACGAATATGTGCATATCCTCAAAAGACCCAATTTGTATCTTAACAGGCTCGGTTACAGGGTTTGAAATTAATCAATTTGAAACTCCTACAACTTGGATTCTTTCTCCCGAGAGGGGTAGCTTGGGATCTCTGCTGTTCTCACAGTGGAACTGGTAGAACCAGTGTCAACAAGGACAAAACAGGTGTTCCGTTTACCTTGCCATCCACATAAAGACCACTCTGGTCTACCTCTAAGGATGCGCCAAGCACGCATTCCTCCTCCCCTCTCAGGCACCGTCATTGTGATAAATCAGAATCACTGTCATCAATCTGTATCAAATTTTGCTAAGTAATATTTGGGTTTGAATCAGTTGGGTCATTAGTATGTAATCTTAATATTCACGTTGTACTTTTGAACCTGACCATTCAGATCTGGCATAGAAGCTTGTGGCATATTGAAATTTATGTTTTTCTACCTTTTAGACATTTTGTTGTTGTCCACCTGCCACTCCCCACATACCTGTATTCGCGTGATCATTTCCCTGTACAACAACAGCACAATCAGTACCAACTTCTATATAACCTTTCTTTGCTGCTCTCATCTGCAACAGCATAAATGTTTCTTTTAGTCTCTTGTGTTTGGAATCCACTTTTTCTTTACAATGTTTTGCAAACCGAAGATTCTCATCTATGGATTTGCTCTGCCAAAAAATCAAATGTTGTGGTATCATGGCACCTATTTCAGGTCTTAATCTATACACAAATCGATACACATAAGTTCAACATAGTGTGAATTGACACAATAGGGCTGGACTAACAAAGATATACGTAAAAGCACCAATCACTATTCAAATAATGTATTGTGAAATAAGAAATATTTAGGAATACTTACGCTGCTGCATATTAATAATCAAAATATGAACAATTCAATTAAATATTTATTAAGAATTTGGATCTCCAATGGGGTCCACATAAAATATATACATAATTATTATGTAAAAGCACATTAAAATACGAACTCAGTTCATCGCCTTCATAAGTAGAGTAAAATATTAAACAAATTAAATTCCAATGAAATCGTATCAAAGTTCACGGAAGCACAGAATTTATAACTATATAACAACGGCAGTGTTAAATTCAAATTAGCCCATCGTCAAAGAATCATGCCCCTTTATAGTCAGTTCTCAGATCTCCATAATACAGCAAGATAGAAGATCAACAAGCAAATGGAAACATTCAATAGCACCGAATGAGCACAGGAAGATAAGAGTAATCATCAATCGACAAAGGACAAATTACAATACTGTAATTAAGTCCTTTACTGCAACGAATAAGACAGATTTAAATACATATGCAATTTGTAAATAATGGGATACTATACAATATCAGATTCATAGAAATTCAAATTGAATAAAGTGCAACATGTAGCAGCAAAGAGTTATAAACAGAATCGGGTTCTAAGAAGATAACTGACACATTTGTGACTAACAACTGCTTTTTCCCTGGCAGAAATTAATGACAGCAAGATATAACCCAATTTTGTGCAAAGAGCATTTAAATAGCAGCGGAAACATGTGTAAACATTAGAATAGTATGCAATATCAGCTTCATAAGAGGTCCAATTTTCAAATAAAGTGCATCCTGTAGAAGCAGAAAATTGTAAACCAGACGGAGATCCAAGGAACAGATTAACACATTTATAATTAATGTTTCATTTTCCCTTAGCAACAGCAGTTAAAAGCAGCAAAAAAGAATACATACCAGCATAAATAAAGGGTAATCAAGACTAAAATATATTCATAAACTCTTTAAAAAATGTAATCTTTTTATACACACTATTTCATCTTTTGGAAAAAGCAGAAATTCATGAGCTGATGATACCTTTTCGGATGTTATTTTGCAAAAACATTGGTCGAAGCCATCAATGACAAAACTCAGTTTAAACTGGGAAAACAAACCTATACGATTGAAATTCTAAATGCTCAGATTACAAAAGTTACATTTTTTTCCAATTCTCGTGGCGGGGTACCAATTAGCTATTAGATCATTTAATGACAAAAGGTTCATAAGGCATAATAAAAGCCAACGTCGAATACCATGTTCTGAATTCGAAGATAGGTATTTCTGGGGAACTCTCGGTGTATTTGACATGGCTACTATAATCAGCATTTCTTTTGATCTGCAATACTTAACATCTCTCTGAAAACTAACCATACAACTTGTGTTTTTTTAAGGATTTAAATTCTAAAAGTGGGAGAGTAGTCACTGACTCCTACTTTATGCAAAAGTAATTCAGTGCTAAGGAGAAGTCACAGGAGAAGGAATATTTATCAGTGGATTCTTCAAACATTCCCTGACATATGAAGCCCCTTAATGTATATAACTCACTATTCTTTAGCTGGTATCCCCAACATGATATACTGTAAATAATCTAGGGCAACTTCAAATCTTTCAAAAACTTAGAACATGTCAAATAAGAGTAGCGACACTAATATTAGGAAGATACAAAATCATTTATGTATTATTTATGGTAATATATCTAATATAAAAAGGTGTGATCATGAAAATCTAAAAAGAATTTTGATTTATGTAATATACTAGCTGCAATCATCCTTCATACATTCATACTTTTAACTTGATTCTCAAAAATCCAATTGTTTTGATGGAAATATAATTAATTGATGGGCATTATAGGATGTAACAGAAATTTCATTTGAAAACAGAATTCTCAGGTGGTTTCCAAGTTGTCCCCAACATAATATTCTGGCTAGGCTGTGAGTAACTGTACCTATTAGACCAAATCCCAGTCTAATAGCAGCTATTGGGACCGAAGTATTAAAATTACATAAATTACGTAAAATCTGGGCTTCCCTTTTATCTAGGAAAGTCCTGTACTGGGATAGTTTCAATAGCATATAGCAAAGTGAGAGGAATTTTCTGCTTTAAAAACTGAAAGCAAATGTAAAAAGTGGGTTCGATCCATTGAACTATAAAATATATGTGAATTATTTGCGTGTTACTGCTTTGGAAGAACTATGTTCAATATGTGGCTTATTCTTTGTGTTACCCGTTATCACTTTCGCCAGACAAAGAAAAGATTAACAAAAACGCTAGATTACTATGAATTTCATAACAAATTAATACAATAAAACGCTCAAATTATTTAATGGCTCATGCAAAAGACTCGAGCAGACCTTAAAATTGTTACATACAAGAGAACATCCTGCGCTCGGCTTTCTCATGAGGAAGGCACATTAAAACATGTGTATATTATCAGCAAACAAACATTATGAAAAGAGCTTCAATTTCACTTATTTTTCTAAAATGAAAAATCACACAGCAACAGTTTCACGTTCACCCTGTGAGGCACTTTTTTTACATCAGGCACTTATGATTGACAATTTCCCACACTTTTGGAGTTCTTTTTTGAATCTCTGGTATGCATGTCCTTTTTCATTATTCGCATGAACAGTGACGATTTATATTTATTGTATTCATTGTGGAGTATCTGATTTGGTCCTGTTTAACCTTGTTACAGACCCCTGATGAAGGGTCCACGTTTGGTGACCCGAAATGCATTGGGTATATAAGAAGATGTATATTACATGAAGACCGCAACATAAGACTACTATTAGTGCAACTTCACAAGAGGAAAAACTGTTTTTGCAGTAAAGTCAGAAGCGAGTTGTATCTATGTTATGCTGTTTAGAATAGTAACGGTTCTTTAGCCTGTACAGCATGTACAGCATGGATCCTGTTTAGGAGCATGGGTTGAGACGTATTACCGTTCTGGGATATTCTGTTATTGGGCAAGATGTCCTTGGTAATGACCATATGTGACATCAGGTCGGGCTAATAATCTGCAGTGAGAAAAAGATATAGCACTAGGGGTTTGAGAAGCATGTAGATACAACTCGCTTCTGACTTTACTGCAAAAACAGTTTTTCCTCTTGTGAAGTTGCACTACCAAGACTCTGGAATATTGGGTAGGGGAGACCTTACAACATAAAATGTAAACATACAGCAGTCTGTTGATGTAGGAGTACATGAGGGATTTGGTGTCGAATTCTGAACAGATTTACATTTTTTTCCTTCCGTCTAGCACTGTACCCACCTAGAACAAATACAACCAGGGACGGTTAGCTTTTTGAAATACCAGAACTACTTTTTCAGGACAAGACCTACAAAGTCCTTGATAAGAAGAAAAGATAAGGGAAGAGAGATACTCCAAAGGTTTTTTAAAGGTATGCATAACAGGAAGATATATAAGACACCGCAGGCGTAACATAACAGAATATAGATTTGATGTAAAACAATGTTTCTTTTACTGATTAGAAATAGGCTGGAATAAAGAAACGACCGAAAAAATACCAGTGCGATCACAGAGGGATCTTACAAAAGACAACTTACCGAAAATATTTGCAGCGGTAAGAACCATAGCCTTGTTAGCACACTCTTCACTGTTAAATAATTTGTGTCCAATACTATTATTACTTTCTCCTCTCCATGCCCCTTTGATAATGAAACATAACCCAATTTGATAATGAAACATAACCTAGTAGATGGAAAGGAGGACGGTCTATCTTGAATATGGGTAGGCTTGTTTTTTGATGAAAATATCGGAAAGAGAGTGAATATGATGTTGATATGTGCCATGCATATATACACATACTACTAAGTTCTTATAGCACATGATACAACAGGACAAAAACTTGCAGACTGTATCTGTGTATTTTTGGTGTGTTCTCTCCAACTTATGATAAAATTATGTACGTGTTACTCATTCATGACTGTGAAATAGTGATGATAGATGTAAATGTGTTAAGATAAAGCGAGATATATGCTTTCTTCTACTAATAGCGATATACTCACCTCTCTATGTAGGGGATGCTCAATATTAGAGTAGAATCTCAACTGAGAGACATACATTGTATTTAGGATGCTTTGAACCTTTCTTGCTGGTCTTCCACGTAAACCTTCCCCCTTCCGTGGTGGTAACCGCTTAGAAAAGGATGTTTTTTAAAATTTTAAAGTTAACAAATATTCGTTGATCAGTCTTTCCTTTGCAATAGGCTACTGTGTCTTTTCTTTGTTTTCCCTGGTCCCCAGGGAAATACGTATCCTACAAGGAATGTCCATTGAGGTAATGTCAAATGGGATAATATGTACACGCTTGGCTATGCAGGAAATTGATGGGAATATTTTGTCTTTTATCTGTTTTTTCAGCCCTGAAGAAACTCCTTGGTAGGGAGTGAAACGCGTTGGCTGATCTCACTACATATTTTATTGATGTGCGCCTTTTTTTTGAACAAAGATAAATAAAGAACATTTCTCTACTTATTCTATTTGGACTCTCATTTTGGTGCGCCCCCTTGAGTATCTAAAACACAAAAAAACTTTTTGAGGATATCACAAAAAATGTCATTTATTAAAACCACAGTTCATAAAAACCGATAAACGACAGTTAAAAATGTATAACAACAAATGTATACATGTAACAAAAAGAAGAAAATTATATCAATATATACGAGTAACAGAAAACAAGTGAAACACAAAGAATCATCATAACTGAGTTATTTGACTGAATCAATGATGTTGAAGTCTATCATTTCTAATATGATTAGGCTCAAATGTTCCTCTAATTTAACAATACAAAGGGGGGGCGTTGACGCGTTTCGGTGGACTTTATCTTTTCCTAAGCCACCTTCTTCAGGACTTTTATATTATTGTCTCTCGTACTTTTCGCCCAATCTCATATATGCCTTCTATTGTGTTGATATGGCATGCCTTGTGATAAAACCATCCCATTGGGGGGGGCGGGGGTAAGATATTCAATTTTTTGTCATAGTCAAAATTATATATATTCATAAATTTTGATGCTGAATGATGGGCCAAATACTGAATCATTAGAGGTTAAAATTCTTTAGCCTCAGCACTGGTAGGATATGATGATCCTCTGAATGCAGCTGCCTTCCCAAAGGTGAAATCTCCTGGATGTAGTGCAGTTTGACCTTTGGTGATTTATTACCCAAGAGAAACCCTTCCTTTTACATTGACTGTATTTGGTACCCTGTCTCTTGGTGAGTGGGGCCATTCCCTTCTTGTTTTGAAGTTATCAGGTTTAGACAGACAAAGAGAGATGGTAGCCTTGATCTTGTGTGGGAATCCCCGAATCCCAGGTGGGGAAAGATGCGTCAGTGCGTTTTTATAGTAATAAAGCTTGATCTTGCTAGTTTGTCTACTTGGGCATTCACTGATAGCTTTGAGTCCAAGGTCAATCTGAGGTTTTTTACTTCCTTTGATACTTTAGGTATGTTCCCAGATCATCGGGCCATGCCGTGAGATGGTCATAATTTTTCCAAACGCTAGACATGAGTATTTCCATTTTGGAAGCATTCAATTTGAGATGGCTCCACGTCATCCACTGATCCATGGCTCTGAGACAACTGAAAATTGCTGAGTTTCCAATGTCTTTGGGGCATTCCAGTTAAAGGAGTATTTGTGTGTTATCCTGCATAGTTATAGTACGTGAGGAGAAATTGATTGGTCAGTGCCGGTAATTAATTCATGTAGATGTTGAAAAGCACCTTGAGGGACCCCTGCATTTGTTAAGTGCACTTTGGAAAAGAATGGATGGCATTAGTTCTGTTGTGAAGGTAGGATGTGATCCAGTCGAGAGCAGCCTCTTCTATGCCGGCTTCGTAGAGTCTTTGTACCAGAGTGTCATGGTCAACCATGTCAAAGGCAGCTGAGAGGTCCAAGAGAAGTAGTGCAGCAACCCCGTTCCGGTCAATTGTGTTCTTAAGGTCATCCCATATGCCAACAAGGGCAGATTCTGAATCTCCTCCGGAATGGAATCCTGTTTGGAAGTCTGAAAGTATGACATTATCTTCCATGAATTGTGACATCTGGGCAAATGTGACTCTTTCTATCAGTTTACCCAGGAAAGGTCCATTTGTAATCGGTATATCGTTGTCGGGGTTCAGCGGGTCCAGGTTTGTTTTCTTCAGTAGTGGGTGTATATATGACTTTTTCAGTTCTTCTGGAAATATTCCAGTAGTTAAGGAACTGTTTATGATTCTTCTTACTGACGTGGCAGCAGAGGTTGTTAGAGAAGTTTTCATGAAGGTTTGAGATGAACAGGGGTCAGAAAGGCTGCCGGCCGGCCTGCTTACTTTGACCAGGACCATAAATTAATTGTGTAAAATTTGCTGTATAATCTGTTATGTTTTTGTAAGCGAAGTTTGTCTTGATTGGTGTTTGTTTTGAGCCAAGCACGATGCTGTCCTTCTAATTTGCTGTTGTATCTCTTTTAGCTCTGTATTTCTCCAAAGGGCCTGTTTTCTTTTGTTCTATTGTGTTGTTTTCAGTGGTATTAGGAAATAAAAGCATCTTGTAGCCACTCATATAGTTTTTTTTACTGAATTTATTGTGTCGAGATCTGTACTGGATGTAGGTGTATCGCTTAGTGTTGTTTTATGTTGGAAAGCAAGCAAATGGTGATCGCACTATGTGAGGGGAGTCACTGTTTGAAAGGTTACTAGTTCTGTATTTGCAATAATTTCATCTAAGATGTATCCAGCAATGTGTCTGGGTTTTTTGATGCTCTAATGCAGGATCAGTGTGTCTAGGCCAGTAATTATTGTTTTTGGATGGGGCACATTTGGTTTGTCAAACAAAATGTTGAGGTCACCCATAATGCATAGGTTGGAGTGTAGTCTGGTAAGGTTTGAAACTGTGTCTAGAAGTGTGTCTGGGATTGTTGCATTGCCAGTTGGAGTTCATTAAAGGTGCAGAAAGTCACCAATGAAGATGGTGTAGGGTGGAATTTGGTGAAGAGGGCCTTATAAACTTGCATGGAGATGTCATCAGTTTTATTGATATGTAATGTTTGCCTGAACACAACACCTAGGCCAGCACCTCTTGTGCCTATACGGTTTTGGGTGATAGCCTAGAGGAATGGCTTCATGCAAGACTGGATCCATATCATCTCCCAACCATGATTCAGTTATGAAGAGTATGTCGGTGAGAAGGAAGTAGATGGGAGGCCTGTTTTTAGAGAGCGATCAACCATTTATTAGTAGGAAGTTTAGAAAATTTGCTGGTGATAGTGTGGCTTTGTTTTGTAGAAGAGTGAGTAGTATTTCGTGGGCTTGTTACAGGCGTGTCCTTAGTGCTGGTATTAGCTGTTTAAGAAGAACTATAGTGTAGCTGCTCTGTATAGTGTTCCTCAGCCAGCGGGCTAAGAAGGCATTTTGATGGGTCTGCTTGAGTGGGTGGTGGAAATGGTAGTTGAGAGTGAGTTGGTGAGCTGTGTTGTTTTTGTAGTGTACCCTTGGTGTGCAGGTAGACACGGAGAAGCGAAGTTGTGAGGGGGGTGGCATGTTGCTTATTTTGTTTGCGTCTGTTTAGGGTGGAAGGTGTATGAGTTAGGGGTGGTGATGCAGCATCCTGGTCACGTTGTAAGGCTCTAAATTGTCCAATGGCTGAAAGTCTGTTAAAAGAGTTGCTGTGTGTGTGTTAGTTGTGGGGGAAGAGAGAAAGCTTGGCATTGGCATTTGTTCATGGTGTGAATCATTTGTGGAGTCAGGAAGGTGGGAGTGGGTTATGTTTGTAGTTTATGACAGAAATTTTTTGAAGTGTGTGTGAGAGATTTCGTTGTAGTGGTGTGTGTTATGTTTTGTTTTTGAGGAGTTCTGAAAGGACGTGCTGATGTATCTGTCTACTAAGAAGGATTTAAAAGTAAAGTATTGTTGGTGCTAGTTCATGTAAATTTGGGCTGCATTTCTGGTAGGCATGGGCGGAAAATCCGTTCCACTCGCGGATTTTGCGGATTTTCGGGAAATCCGCAATCCGCGAGATTTGCGAATCTCCCGCAAAATCCGCAAATCCGCGAGCAGCGGATTTTGCTCGCACTGCTCGCACTGTTCGCGTGAGTTTGCGTGAGTTCGCGCCTCGCGAATAAGTGCAAAATTGCAGAAATACGATCTTAGCAAAACTGAAAGTAACTACTTACCAGGTTCAAAAGTTCAGGCTCATCATTAGTAGCCATTTCCTGTAGTGCTTCCTGAGGGGCCCCTCCAGAGTTCAGTTGCCAGTTGAAACTATTATGTGACCCTGCTCTGAACCTCAGAATAGTTACACATATGCCACAAAGGTCCTGAATTACAGCTAAGGGAGACAAGCAGGAGCCAGGCTGGAAGTTAAAATCCATTAATCAGCCCCTAATTCATTATTGTCAGTTGGGGCAGGGCAGGTGTTGTAACTAATTTTGCAACAATGAAAGCACTTAGCAAGTGCAAAAGATCACTAATCAGGGCGCACTAAGGAAGCAGGTGCCAGCTAAAAAAATATTCTGTGACACATTAATCAGCCCCAAATTAATTCAGGTCACTTGAGGCAGGGAAGGTGTGCTTTGCTTTGCCGAAAATAATGTACACTGGACAACCAGAGGGTGTGGTGATGAAACAGAGGGTGGCATGGGTGGGCCAGAGGGTGGCATGAGTAGTCAGAGAGTGGCAGTGGTGACAGAGAGTGGCAGTGATGAAGAAGAGTGTCCCAAACAGGCTGGACACGTAGAAACAACAAGTTCGCGAAACTTGCGACCCGACAGGTAAGTTCGCAATTTGCGAAAGTGTACAAAACCCTCGCGAACTGGCAGAAACACGGGCGAACACAAAAAAAAAAAAATCCGTAAATTCGCGGGAATTCGCGGATTTTGCAGATTGCGAATCCGCAAATCCGCAAAATTCGCGAACGCGAGATCCGCAAAATTCGCTCATGCTTAATTTCTGGCCCTAGGCCTGACCAGTCTCGAACAGGCTCAAACAGGTAGTTGCCCTTGTCCTCTCTGCCCTTAGCCTTGAAGTCCAGTCAGAGTTGCCCTGAACCCTAAGCTTAAATAGCCCTAGTAATCAGGTGATTCTATTCTATTCTATTCTATAGTTTTGGTAGAGCGCAGACAGCTGCCCCAGCAATGAGGCGTCCCGGCGTCCATTTGTATGTATAAATGTATGTATGTATAAATGGTTTTGTAGCGCGCACTGTTACTGGGGAGTATCCTGGCGCGAAGGGAGAAGCAAAGGCAGATGAGCAGTGATCAGTTTAGAAACTACTACTGAAAAGGTGGGTTTTTAGATTCTTTTTAAATTGGGCTACTGTTTGACTGGAGCGCAGATGAAAGGGGAGAGCATTCCAGGCGCGGGCAATACGACAGCAATGGACTGTCCCCCTAGTCTGGTTCGCTTGAATCGGGGAAGGGTCATTTTTAATAGAGAAGATGAGCGACTGGCCAATGGGAACCCTAACTCTAACCAGTCACAACACTAGCCCTAAGCCCTAGAACTAATAGGACACCAGCCTCTTACATCCAATCACAGCCCTAGTCCCATGAGCCAATCAGACTGAAACTCTAAGTCCTACATCCAATAGAAGCCCAGAGTCCCAGCCCTAGACCCAGCAGCCAGTCAGGCCTGAAACCCTAAGTCCTGCTTCCAACAGAAACTCTAAACCTAGTCCTAGTCCCAGCAGCCAATCAAGCATACAATCCTAAGCCATATGTCCAATAGAAACCTTAACCCCTGCCCTAGTCTCAGCCTTAGTCCCAGCAGCCAGTCAGGCACAAAATCCTAAGCCCTATATGCAATAGAAATCCTAGCCCCAGGAACAATTACAAACCCAACCCACCAATCAGAACACTAAGCCCTATGTCCTTAAAACACTGATCCAGAGACCAATCAGAACCCTAGACCTATCAGGCAATCAGAACACTAAACCTAAGCCCAATAAAAACAATAGACACAGCCACCAATCAGTGCACAAATGGAACATTCAATAGTATCCTAAATAGGGGGGCATGTTACCTCAAGCACAGGTGGCTGAGTAGGGAGCTGGAAGCTCTTCCACTATTCAGAATCTCCTTGGAGACAGACAGGTTCAATCCACACACTGCAGTGCTGCAGGTAAGGGCCTAAACCAGGCCTCTGACAATACTGCTTTTCCCACACTTAAACAACGTACCCTCCTAGCCAAAAAAAAGAGAGTTACATGCACTTTCTAAACACAGTTTCAACTCTTGAGAGTAGATCAATGCAATCTCAAAGCAAGGTGATACTCGAGCAAGGCATCAGCAATGCAGGATTCATATCAATATATCTGCATAAATCTGCACACATTTCACAATGTTACAGGGAAATACAGTGAGTGCAGTCCAAGCCCATAAGAGTGAGTTCAAAAGGCCCTAAAAAGCAAGATACAGTTTGATCATCACAGTGGTTAGACTGCATATTGTATTGTAGTCAATCAGATTTTTGTACTAAATCAATCAAGACACTTATAAAGCGCACTACATACCCGAGAGGGTCTCAAGGCGCTGGGGGGGGAGGCCTGGGGGGGGGGGTGCTGCTACTGATCGAAGAGACAGGTCTTGAGGACTGTTCTGAAGGCCATTAGGTTTCGGGCGTGCCGTAGGTTGGTGGGGATGGTGTTCCAGGTCTTGGCGGCGAGGTGGGATAAGGATCTGCCACCGGCGGTCGTTCTTCAGATGCGGGGTACTGTGGCGAGTGCAAGGCTGGCAGAGCAGAGCTGGCGGTGGGGGTGTAAAAGCTGAGACGTCTGTTGAGGTATGCTGGGCCGGGGTTGTGGAGAGCTTTGTGTGCATGGACGAGGAGCTTGAAGGTGATCCTCTTGTTGACGGGGAGCCAGTGCAGGTCTCTCAGGTGGGGTGTGATGTGGCTGAGGCGGGGGATGTCAAGGATCAGCAGGGCCAAGTCTTTCTGGATGCGTTGCAGTCGTCCCAGGAGCTTAGCCGGAGTTCCTGCGTAGAGGGCGTTTCCGTAGTCCATCCTGCCGATGACGAGGGCCTCGGTGACTGTTCTTCTAGTTTCGGTGGGGATCCACTTGAAGATCCTGCGGAGCATTCGGAGGGTGTTGAAGCAGGATGAGGAGACGGCGTTGTCCTGTTTAGTCATGGAGAGGGTGGAGTCGAGGATGACCCATAGGTTGCGTGCGTGGTTGGTGGGTGTCGGGTTGTTCCTAGTGTTGTCGGCCAACAGTAGTCGTCCCAGGCTGAAGGGGTGGAGCCGAGGATGAGGACCGTCGTCTTGTCTGAATTCAGCTTCAGTCGGTTTTCCGCATCCATTCGGCGACGGCCTTCATGCCTGCGTGGAGGTTGGTTTTGGGGTTGTGAGGGTCTTTGGTGAGAGAGAGGATCAGCTGGGTGTTGTCGTCTTAGAAGACAATGTTGAGGTTGTGCTGTCGGGCAACGTGGGCGAGGGGTGCCATGTAGATGTGGAACAGCGTCGGGCTGAGGGAAGAGCCCTGGGGTACGCCGCAGATGATCTCGGTGGCACTGGAGCGGCAGGGGGGGAGGCAGACGCTCTGGGTTCTGCCGGAGAGGAAGGATGTGGTCCAGTCCAGGGTCTTCTCTTGGATTGCGGCATTGTGGAGGCGTGTACATACGTACTGGCAGCACATATATCACAGGCATAGAGTGCTTACTCTGATGTATGGGTTTGGTTAGGGGAGGTTGATGTTTCAACATCATCAACATAAGCAGCGTGGAATAAAAAGGTATATAGTGGCCCCAGATATCTTTGGGTCTCAAAGAAGGGTGTTGTAGCTCCACATATATTCAACTTCTTGTGTTGCAGAGGGCAAAATCCCTTAGCCAATCTTTTGCCTTGTATTATAACTATAACTGCTTCATCATAAACAGGAAGTCAGTAAATATTCCATTTCACACAGCGCCCCTCCATGTGATATTAGAGTGGCAGACGTGCACATTGCTAAATGTGCAGGTTCACCCAGTTTTGCAAGGGGTTATAAGTAAGGCCACAGGAATTATGCAGCAGGAAAGGGCCACATTATGCGTCAGGTTGAGTAAATTATTCGGCAAGAAAATGCAAATTATGCAGCATAATGCGGCACATTTTGTAATAGAATTACTTCATTATTTCCTCATTTTTAAACTTGGTAAGAATATCTGGACATTAGTTGCACCTCTTTGATATCAGTTTAGTACCCAAATATAGCACCATGCAACAGAAAGGGGTCCAGTCCAACTTTGCAAAGGGCCTTCAGGGCAACACGTGTCACTGCATTTTTACTAACTTTTGAACCGCTTGAGTTAGAAACAAATTGTTATGGGTTAAAATCTTCAGATTATGCAGCAGATTGTGGATTATGTCTATAATTATGCGAAAATTGCTGCGACTGCACAATTGCCTAATTCTAGTGGCCCTGGTTATAAGGCTGTCCCCGTCCCCCCCAGAAATGTATTTTCACGTATATCCCTAATCAGGCAGGTGCTCTTTATACTGGAGATCCTCATTTGATAATGCCCTATTTCCTTTACTCGCCATGCATGAGCAATTTAGGCAACAGCAGAAACAGTTACCTTCCAAACTCAGTTGGGACACACACAACTACGATAGTTGCCATATTTGTATTATTTCACTCAAAAGCAGGAGTGAAGCATTCAAATATCACTCACATATTCAAGCATTCGTGAACAGAAAACAGGAAGCTTTACCAAAAAACTGTGAAACTTTATTTTACCATCAACTTTAATTAAAGCAGAGGCTATTTTCAGTGCGACAAAACTAAACAAGCATTAGGAATGCATTAGGGCTCGGGTTTGTTTGAGTTAGAGACAATGGCATTGTAAATGGCAATGTGTTTTAGGCATGTGTTTTGGAGTGGAAGCATGTGGTGTGTGTTGGAGATATGTGTGTTGGATTGGAATGTTATCAATGGTGGCATGCTGCACTTTAACGCATTATCTTTAAAAGGTAAAGTGCAGCATAGTGCGATAAGTACAATATTAATTGGTGGATGCGTTATCAATTGGTGTGTGCATTGATGGGTGGTGGATGTGTGTGCCTGTAGGAATTGTGCAGTGATGGCTGTTGGTGTGTGTGTTTGGTGGAAGCGTGTAGTGGTGGCTTGAGGTGTGTATAACTGGTGGTAGTGTGCAGTAAGAGCTGTTACTGAGTGTGGCTGTCAAGCGTACAGAGCTGGATGGTAATGCATGTGGTTGGTGAAAGGGTGCACGGACAGCTGTTGATGATTGTGCCAATTGAAAGAGTGGCTGGTGCACTGACAGCTGTTGGTGTGTGTGTGTGTTTGGTGAAAGTTGCACTGACATTGTTTGTTGTGTGCGTGGGTGTTTAGCGGCACTGATGCATGGTCGTGTTTGTTTTTGGTGAAAGCGTACATTGATGGTTGTTGGTGTTTGTGCCTGGTGAAAGCATTCATTGACGGCTGGGGGTGTGTTGTTGTGTGTGTTGTTTTGTGTGTAGTGATGAGTGTGTGGTGGTGAGTCTGTGGGGGTGAGCCGGGGGGGGGGTGAGTGTGTGGTGGTGAGTGTGTTGTGGTGAGTGGTGACGAGTGTGTGGTGTTGAGAGAGTGAGGTGTGTGTGGTTTGTGTGTGTGTGTTATGTGTGTGTGGTGTATGTGTGTGTGGTGTGTGTGTGTGGTATGTGTGTGCGGTGTATGTGTGTGTGGTGTTTTCTGCACACTCACACACTGCCCCTACACATTCACACACTGCTCACCCGCACACTCCCAATGTCACCCTGCATAGTCACACACTGTTTATCCTGCACACTCATTCTGCACACTCACACAATGTGCACCCTGCACACCTAACACACTGTCTCTGCAGTCACTCTGCACTCACTGTCACTTTACACTCACTCTGCACTCACTGTCACTCTCGCACTCACTCTGCACTCACTGTCACTCTCGCACTCACTCTGCACTCACTGTCACTCTTGCACTCACTCTGCACTCACTGTCACTCTCGCACTCACTCTGCACTCACAGTAACTCTCGCACTCACTCTGCACTCACTACACACTGTTCACCCTGCACACTCACACTGTTTACCCTGCACACTCACACACTGCAGTCACTGTGACCAGTGCCTATGTGTGCGCGCAGTGCCGGTGTGTGTGAGCAGCCTGTGTGTGTATGTAGTGCCTGTGTGTGTGAACAGTGCTTGTGTGTGTGTGAACAGTGTCTGTGTGTGTGAACAGTGATTGTGTGTGTGAGCAGTGTCTGTGTGTGTGAGCACTGTCTGTGTGCGAGCAGTGTCTGTGTGTGAACAGTGCCTGTGTGTGAGAAGTGTCTGTGTGTGTGAGAAGTGCCTGTGTGTGTGAAAAGTGCCTTTGTGTGTGAGCAGTGTTTGTGTTTGTGAGCAGTGTCTGTGCCTAAACAGTGCCTGTGTGTGAACAGTGCCTGTGTGTGAACAGTGCCTGTGTGTGGACAGTGCCTGTGTGTGGACAGTGCCTGTGTGTGATCAGTGCGCCTGTGTGTGTGCGCAGTGCCGGTGTGTGTATGTAGTGCCTGTGTGTGTGAACAGTGCCTATGTGTGCCTGCAGTGCCCGTGTGTGTGAGAAGCCTGTGTGTGTATGTACTGCCTGTGTGTGTGAACAGTGCCTATCTGTGCGCACAGTGTCGGTGTCTGTGTGTGTGAACAGTGTCTGTGTGTGTATGAGCAGTGTCTGTGTGCGAGCAGTGTCTGTGTGTGTGAGCAGTGCCTGTGTATCCCTGCACCTAAAATCAACCTACTTGTCATGAGGCCCAAGGTTAGACACACAAGCACAACTGTTGCAACCCGGCTGCTCGGACCCTCCATGCAGAAACACATTCCTGCTCTCGGAGGTTTGGTTTTGTTGCTGAACAAGACATGAGCCCCTTTGATGAGATGAGGAGAATGCGGCAAAATGTGGGACTGTTTGTAAGCCAGTGAAAAGAATTCAGTTTCGTACCTGGACGTTACTGTCTCCAATACAAACGCACTTACATACTTTGTGGGGTAATGAAGACTGTGTGTCTCATTGTTGGCGCACGACCAAGCCAGTTTTTATATATCTTGTAGACATTTTGCTTTGCCATTACCAAACAATTTCTAAGTTCTGTCAACACATATCGAAGCATTATAACTGGATAAAAATAACAGGTATAGTCTAAGTACGTCTTATATTATCCTCCTGACCAGACATGTTCTAAAAACACCCCACTGGTATACATGATCTTTCATCTCATTTCAGACCCCTCAAATTATCCCATGCTATCCACCATAATAAATTACCGGGACCTGTAAGTGTCTATATAAAACTCCCTTCCCAACACCCCCCACCCTCAACTCAAACACTTCTCCCATGCCGTCTCTGGTCTACTCCCTGTTTAATGTGACTACCCATCTCGTTACCGTTCAATCCACATCCATACATTGTCTGGTAAATCCTAAAGGACTGTTTCCCCTAATTCCTATGTATCCCCTGTCCCATGCTGTGCCTGTGCAGTCCCGCCATCTTCCTTAATCAATTCACTAGCTGTAGTGTCTTTGGACAATTCCCATAGCATCACCCTCCATGCCCGCTCAGCGTCCTCTACCTTTTCATCCTTCCTAGTCTGCTGCATTCTGATCAACTCGGCTGTCACCCATTCCGACATATCTCGTTTCCATTGCAGCACTTTGGGCGGATGACGGTTCAGCCACGATATGGCAATCCTCCTGGCTATTCTAATCTTATTGTTAAAATATTCAAGGAATGTATATTTTTAGGTGTATCAAATACTCTTTCCAAAAGGACAAGAGTTACAATAGTAAGTTATACTATCTTCGAATATTTGGAGTATTTCAATTCTTCTCCTTCATTTTCAAAAGGACGTAATGAAACAAGCACTGGCACAGTCAATACGCCTAGTGTTGGCTGCCAGCCTTTTTGCTTTGTCAATGCTTGTTTTATTTCATCCTTAGTTTGCAAAACACCAACATTTCGGAGAAAGAGCTGCTGAACCCTCACCAATATAAAAAATGCCTAAAATCAAAACTATTTTTTGCCTAAAAAAACAGCCATTAGCATCAAATGAACTATTTTGTAAGTGTGTTAACAGTGAAAGCATAGGAAGCTATTACTCACATGGAAGTTAGCTGTATGTGGGCTGACCACTTACAACACGACGTAGTAGGTGGAAATAAAATATGAATGACACAACTTATCAATGATTGAAGAGAGCCCCTCCAGCCTGCCAGCCCCTCAATCCTGAGTGAACTTACTATCTAGTAAGAAACTGCCGTGAACAAGAACTTTGGTTCGAAACGCGTAGGCGAACACAGTTTTGAATAAAGAACTCTAAACTACTACTGAATGGAGTGCCTTCACTTGTTTACTTGTGGAAAAAATTAAACGGGATACTGCCCTGATCCCGGTGATGGCACCAACTGGCAAGTGCTCCTTCTGATACAGGACATTTTGTGGAATGATATATATATATATATATATATATATATATATATATATATATATATATATATATATATATATATATATATATATATATATATATATATATATAGCCTACTGGCGGTCGCCAGTAGGTATATATAGTTAGGATTTTTTCTCTTTGGCTGAAATTTTCAGGAAAATGGCACATATTGTTTCTGAGCAGCCCCTGAAAATTTGGGGGGGGGTTCGTCAAGGGGGGGCCGAGAAAAAAGGGGGGGCCCAAAACGCGTTTTTCCCATGTTAATTTCCATAGGGCGGTTGGCCTCACTTTTAGCTCGAACGGCTGAATGGATTTGCATGAAACTTGGCAAAATTGTAGGGACTGTTAGCCCGATGTGCCTTTGCTAGGTCTCAATATATGTGCTCCAGTGGATTTTGATAAATTACCGTTCAAAAAAATATATATATCTGTGACAGCGCTCCGGGTAGCGCTCCGGTTCGCGTACTTGACGCGAAACGGAACTTCACGAAGCGAAGCTGATTGGCTCTCCGGTGTCTGTCAACATTCTAAACAGTCCGGAGCCGCCGCCATCTTGTCTCTCGGTAGGATCGAGAGACAAGAGGAGGCCAAAACGAAGGGGGAAATGACCGTAAGGGGGCATAGTAGATCCTCCCTGACCCCCTAGGTTTGATGTGGAGGCTTTAAAAGGGCCCCGCGGGGCAAAAAAAAAAAAAAATCGTTTTTTTTTGCGTGGGGAGCGCCCGGTACGCTTTTGTGCAATGGGCGGTGGTAATCTAAATGATGAGGAGGGGGGGGGGGCATCGTTCAAAGCACATCAGCGTGCATAAATGTTTTTATCAACCACATATTTGACTTATCTCTCTGAGATGCATTCCCTTGTGTTTCGGCAATGGTTCATTACATAGATTGCCCGAGGGCGGTAGTACAGACCGCGCGTAGGAAAGGGTCAAAAGCCAGGGGTATAGGAGTATGTAACAAGCGAGCCATTTAATTGAAAAAACTAAACGTGACAAACGGTTGCAGGATCAGTGAAGGTTGATTTTATAATTGAAAGTATAACAGGATCAGTTACAATAAAATCGTCCATACGCACACTTTCAAAGCTTTATTAATACAATAATCAATAATGAAAAATTTACATCAATAGGGTTGTCCGTATTCCCAGTCAGTACCCTTCCCCGCCCGCCATGTGCACAAAGACCGCATACATCCCCCATAACGTCAAGGCTAAGTAACTAGAACGTCATAAGGAGTTGCAAGTCGCTCCCATACTGGCGCCATTTTGGTCGAGACCAGGCAGGTCCAGAGTATAGTTTAATGTCTCCAATAAGTAGCGGCAGGACCAGAATTACATTTATGAAGAATGTTGAAGAGTAGTATGTTGAAAACCTGAAGCCATCGTTCTACAAACTCTCAACCAGCCTTGGATGGAAAAATCCTGAAGAATGTACAAACTGAAAACCAGTTTTTGTCTGCATAGCATCAGCAGCAACACTTGAGTCAGCTTTGTGTGAAGCCGCCATCTTGATCCAATCAATACCGTCCCCTTGCACACATTCAGGGACCAGGCCGCAGGACGTGTCTTCAGATCAAACAGATTGTGGGACAAGGTCCAGAATGGAAGAGTCACCAAAAGGCAAAAAGTTCCGCCGGACCCCGGGAGCCGGCCGCCTATGTCGGGGGCGATCTCATGCCACACCAGGGCAACAAGACTTGGGAAGGGGGCAGGAGCCAAGCACCCCCTCCCAGTCCGCGCTACCACACGGCCCCTCGGGGGCCTCCGTCAAGCGGTTCAGGGAGGCACCGCAGGCAGCGGTTCTTCAGATCAGTGGCTCTCACCGGCAAGGCTCCCCTTCGTTAGCAGCGATCGTTGGCGCAGTGGTTGCGGCCGGAGGCCCCGCCTAGTCAACGCCCCGGCCTCTCCATGTCGTAGGCCGCAAGAGTGGGCGCAACTCTGCTGGCCGAGCGAGAAATACCGTCCCCCTGCACACATTCAGGGACCAGGCCGCATTGCGAGGGCACCGCAGGACGTGTCTTCAGGTCAAACGGATTGTGGGACAAGGTCCAGAATGGAAGAGCCGCTGTACCGCAAGAGTGGGTGAAATTTAGCCGGATGGAGGGTGAGATCGCTGTAATAGCAAGAGCAGGCGCAACTCAGCTGGCCGAGAGAGACTTGGGGAGGGGGCAGGAGCTAAGCGCCCCCTCCCAGTCCGCGCCACCACACCGCCCCTGGGGGGCCTCCGTCAAGCTGTTCAGGGAGGTACCGCAGGCAGCCGTTCTTCAGATCAGTGGCTCTCACCGGCAAGGCTCCCCTCCGTCAGCAGCAATCGTTGGCGCTGTGGTTGCGCCAAGAGGCCCCGCCTAGTCAACGCCCCGGCCTCTCCATGTCGTAGGCCGCAAGAGTGGGCGAAACTCAGCTGGCCGAGCGAGACTTGGGGAGGGGGCAGGAGCCAAGTGCCCCTTCCCAGTCCGCGCCCCACACCGCCCCTCGGGGGCCTCCGTCAAGCGGCTCAGGGAGGCACCGCAGGCAGCGGTTCTTCAGATCACAACAGAGTCTCATGCTCGATCGATTGAGTTGGCCGAATCAGGCAACAAGAAGGTGTGGGAGGGGGGCACCTCTTGCTCAACCACCACCTGAGGAGGTGGTACTCTCTTCCTAGGAGGTGGTGGTGGTGGTGGGGATGCACCAGCTGAAGCTACAACACTTGCTATTGCTAAGTGATGAAAAAAGGTCTTCCTCTCACAAAGATGAAAGTCAGAGTGAGGAAACAAGGGGGGGTTTTCATCATTTGGGAGAAAAAATAGTTGTAAACCAATGAAAAGTGTTATTTTTAGGTCACATGACCTAGCCTTACATCATTAGGAACCCAAAAGTGAAATGAACCAATGAAAAGTTTTATTAACAAGTCACATGACCTGTTATACTTACGTTACGCGCTCCGCGCCGCGCCCCGGATCGCTTCCGGGAAGCTGCGCGCCTCGCGCACCGGAGCACTTCCGGGTGCGCTAACGCGGCGCATCATATGACAGAAGGGACAGGCAACAAGAACCATCAGTCAAAGAGGGGAGGGCAAGTTCTTCTCTACCGGGTCACGTTGGGGCTCCACCGGAACTGATCGAATTGGTAGTCTACAGTGTTTCTGGATGTTTCAGACTGAAGCTGGCGTCAGCATAAGAGCATTCCGTGGCTACGTCGTGGCCATTCCGCGAGCAATCATGGCAGTCGCTCCCCACCGGAAGTCTGCGGGAGTCGGGGGCCCCGGTGACTCTTGTAGAATCTTCAAGGCTGAGGGGACGCTTTTGGGAATGGGGCCCATGCCCACGCAGTCAAGCGTCCGAGTTCCAGGGTTGCCCAGAGCCATCCTTGCAGGCCAGGCCCAAGTCTGTGGAGCCGACCGCCATTTCCTGAGCTCCGTGGTAGCCGCCTATCGCTGTACCGCAAGAGTGGGTGCAATTCATCCGGATGGCGGGTGAGACGCTGTAATAACAAGAGCAGGCACGATTCAGCTGGCCGAGCGAGGCCCTGTGCCGCAGGAGCGGGCACAACTCAGGTGGCCGAGTGAAGCGCTGGGGTATAGCTGAGAAACCTCCACCTGGGGAGTTGGGGGAGGCAACCCATGGTTTTTTCAGTGAATTTTCAAGGTTTTGTGAATGCTAATTCCTAACTATATATGGTCCATAACCTATGGTTTTTTCAGTGAATTTTCAAGGTTTTGTAAATGCTAATTCCTAACTATATATGGTCTATAACCCATGGTGTTTTCAGTGAATTTTCAAGGTTTTGTAAATGCTAATTCCTAACTATATATGGTCTATAACCCATGGTTTTTTCAGTGAATATATATATATATACATATATATATATATATATCAAACAGCACTCCTGACCGCTTTCGAAGCGGCAACTCAGCAGGCGCAGACCTCTTCTCAATTGAATTGATTTGGCTCAAAAGTAAAACGCCATCACACCATCAGATAAAGGCAGTGGAAAATGTAATTGTAAAAGTGCAGAGCAAGTGCTCTCCTCGACGCGTTTCGCTCCGTGGGAGGAGCTTGGTCACATGACGCGCCCAAAGTAGGTGTAACAATAAATAGTGCATACAGAGCTCTATCACCCGTGAAAACAGGATTAAAAGCATAACGAAATCGATAGGCATAACAATAATTCATGAATTCAATGTCTCTTTCTGTTTGTGTATCATAAAAACACTTGCACAACAGAACCAATTAAAGCATAGTGCTTAAGTCCATAATGTGAAAAGATCAACATTATAAAGAAGATGTACTTAGTGAAAACAAGGTAAAAAGGACACATTTCAAGGCAATCCGAGCATAGTGCTCAAGTGCATACGTTTAAGGTTGGAACACATTATTTGTAATTCATTATGAACGTTTCCACAATTAGGTATAATATGTTGACAAATTAGTCTGTATTCATTTCTAAGAATAGAATTCTAAAACATAGCCTGATGTCATCAAGAGTATAATACTAATCCAATATATCATACTGCAAGCTCAATGCAATAATTGAAGAATTGTCAATAAATCAGCTGTGGACCCAACCTTGATTTTAAAGACAGTGTGACTCCTTGAGATCACTGTACTACACAAAACATGAAACATGATCTTGATATGCCAACAAGAACAAAAAGTGCTTAAGTGATATGGGTGAAAAAAACTAAAATTATAAACAGTGTATGATATTCAACGGTTAAGGCTGAAGCACATGATTAGAAAATCAGCATAATTCATTTAAAGTAGCACTGAACCCATAAATTGTCTAATCATCGTGTTCTTGGTTAGACTAGTTTAGGGTGAACCTTTCTCAAAAAGCTCAAAGACACTGGATCCGTTTTATAAATAATTATGCAGTTCATCAATGGCGTTTAAACCATTTGGTGCCTTGGAATCGAGCAATAAGATGAAATAAGTCTCTTTTTGTCTGAGGAGTTTCTCTCTGTCTCCCCCCGTCCGGGGTTGGGAACTGACCCTAAGAGTGTGTAATGCAAATCTTTTAATCTGTTATCATGAACAGCCTTAAAGTGGCGAGCCACCGGGTAATTGCTATCGGAATTAACAATTGCATGTATATGCTGTAAAATACGTTTATTGGCTGGTAATTTGGTGCTGCCAATAAAGGCGAGATTGCAAGTACACTTAAGTTGGTAAATTACATGGTCACTACGGCATGTCAAATATTCTGTATTCGGGATTGGTTTGTCATTAAATGCTGACTTGTAGTGCGTCCCATTCACCGCGAACGTACACGCACAGCAAGACGTGCATTTGAAGAAACCTGTTTTGGCCAACCAAGTCCGTTTCGGTGTTAGTTCAGGTTGGGACTGGTCCAAAGCGTCTTTCATGGAGGGGGCCCTCCTGAAGGTGATCGCCGGTTTCTGAGGTAAAATGGGGCCTAAAATGACATCCGTCAGAATAATTGGCCATTCTGAGTTGATAATCCGTCTCAGTTTACGTTGTTGTGAGCAATAGGTGGTAATGAGACGAACTGACTTAGTATCACTCTCCTCAGAAATAGTCACATTTTTGGGAGCCAGTAATTCATCCCTCGAAAGTAGAGATGCTTTCGAGAGGGCGCGTTGCAAAAGATCAGGACTGTAACCGCGCTCTTGAAATTTCTTAGTGGATTCCTTCAGGCAATGGTCTGCTGTAGTAGGATCACTACAGATCCTTTTGTTTCGAACAAATTCACCAAATGGTATACTGTTAATTGTGTGGGAGGGATGGGCACTCCGGGCATGCAAAATTGCATTGCCCGCCTTTGTTTTTCTGTGAAGCTTGGTGTGGAGCCTACCCTGATCAATATACATCTGAACATCTAGAAACTCGGCCGAGTCTAGTGAAATGGTGGCAGTAAATTTCAAATTGCGAGTATTGGTGTTAATCTCGTTAACAAATTGTTGAGCCTGAGCTATTACTCACATTGAAGTTAGCTGTATGTGGGCTGACCACTTACAACACGACGTAGTAGGTGGAAATAAAATATGAATGACACAATTTATCAATGATTGAAGAGAGCCGACAGGCTGAGAGCCCCTCCAGCCTGCCAGCCCCTCAATCCTGAGTGAACTTACTATCTAGTAAGAAACTGCCGTGAACAAGAACTTTGGTTCGAAACACTTAGGCGAACACAGTTTTGAATAAAGAAGTCTAAACTACTACTGAATGGAGTGCCTTCACTTGTTTACTTGTGGAAAAAATTAAACGGGATACTGCCCTGATCCCGGTGATGGCATCAACTGGCAAGTGCTACTTCTGTTACAGGACATTTTGTGGAATAATATATATATATATATATAACTCTAACCAATAGTATATGTAGTAGACTTTTGTACTTAATACCATTCCTATGTGATTTTAGAGTTTATAACTTGTACATTTTCAATATTTTCTGTTTGTATCTCATGTAATCCAAAGTCCTTATGTAACGCAACTGGTTATTTTGTAAAGCGCTCTGACACTTACGGGGAATCGCATTAAATAAATAAATAAAGCTATATCATTTTAGTAAAATCAAAAGGTTCTGGCTAACGCCAGAACTACGAATAATAGGCATATGATGTATATAATAGTGAAAATAAACGGTCTTAGCTATCGCAGGACCCACTAAGCCTGCTTTAGATAGACACACCGGTCAGATCCTTTTAGCATATGACAGCATTTCTGTACGCATCCTTCTTTTTAATTGGAGGCTTAAAAATCATATTGTTGGCCCAGGCCTGCGTCACGGAGACGTAAGCTGCGTCCTTTCTTTTGCAGCGCAGATGCAAGTGTAGACCCCCACAGGCGCCACCCGGCCTGTACTGCATCACTGTACGTCAGCTCCCTCGACCCCCTCCTTCCCGCTGCTCGGGTCCAGGGATAAGTCCCACCCTATGCCGGGGCTGAGTGCACCTTGTGTGCGCCGGGCTGACACCGACTCATGCAAGCAGCGCCTTGACGACTCCACTCGCAGCCCTCCTTCTTGGCCTAATAGGAGTGCGCGACCGAGGCAGTGATGCGCTGCACGTCGGCCCTCGAGGTGCTCCTGACGCGCTGTCCCGCCAGGTAACACAACGTTACCATCACCCAGGGACAGCAACAACAAAACTGCAGTTTCTTCGCCGAGCGCTAGGGACGCAGAACTGCAGCTTCAATCCGCTTCGTATTGTCTGCGCTCCATCCCAGCTGCAGCAGCTGCTTCCGGCTGTCCAGGGAAAAATCCATACAGAAACCTGCTTAAACGGGCACTGGCAGCACCGCTGAGCAAAGCACCAGGATTTCATCGTAAAAACGCTGGAAGGAATGTATAACGGTGACTGGCCGGGGAACCTCCTGGACTGAGTTTTCAAAATCAATAAATGGAGCAATACCACACTCTACAGTAGCCGGGCTGACAGAACGAGACGTCAAAATATAGCACCCTCAGGATATTAAGTGAGGTGTGTTTCTTTGGCGGGACCAAGGCAACGATGTGGGCTTGGATGAGAATGGTGAGTGTTTCTCTTCTTAATGTCTAATATTGTCTAGAGGGGGTAGTTATAAAACATGATTTGCCAGTCCCCCATTCTAACTCTAAAAGCAGTTATTACTGGTGATTCTCAGCGGTGATTTAGAGTTGCACAACACGCATTTTCAGCCAAACCCCATTGTGTTAAAATGCACCGAACGGTTTTCAAATGTATTTACTTCAAGATTACACACCGTACGTACACCATAGAGCAACATATAAAGACATTTTCATCGGAGTTCTAATTCAAGCGAGGACAGGTATTTTTCGAACCATTCCAAATAGGTAAACAGTTACAAAAATATCTTCGAAAATATGGCAGACCATGTTAAAGGTGTGTGACTTATGGTAACAAGCTTCTTGCTTGATTAAAGTATTGCACAGTAGACTGCCCTGCTACTCGAACGTAATACTTTAACTTTTCTTTGCAGAACTAACGAAAAGACCGTTATTTTTTGCCAGCAGTCGTCTTAAATGTTCCTTTTTACTAGCATTAACCATGGTGATTGATGACAAAAGTTTGTAGGTAACTTCAATCAGCCCTTTGTTTGTTTCAGTTGTTTCTAATCACTGTATTAGAAGCATAGGTGAGGAGCTTGGGCCATTTGACACCAGCATGGTGGGAAAACGTATTTAGTCTTGAGTGTTAACATCACGTTCACAGGTATGAGTACATTTATCTTGCAATGATCGTGTTTAAGTTCTGTTTGTGTTTGTATCAGAATGCCATTTAAACAGCTGGAAAGTATTCACGTAGTGAGAAAAGTTGGCAGTGTCAATCTTTACTTTGGCGAATGTAGTTGTAGGAAAGAAAAGAGACAAAATACAGTAGAGTGGCAAATTTAATCGACTAAGCAAAATACATGCATGTCCCAGTGGGATGGTGACTGACTGTACCGTTTTAATGTTCAAGTGGTTGAAACAGTTACATTCTCTTTATTTCAGAGAGTGCCTATTTAGTACAAATCAAGCAATTAACATAATGTATGGTTATGGGGTTTCTTAGTTACATAGAAGAGGGCTGCAGAAAGTTAACTTGTAAGGTTTAGGTTGCTTGTATGTTTGATGAAAGCACAGAATATTTAAGCTAGTGGAGACTGTGTGATCCAATACATAAGAACTAGGCCCAGTTCATGTCAGGAAAAATGCACAGACTCTCAGTCTCGCCACAAGTAAAGGATACAGACCATACAAGTAAGATATACATTTGCTGGGGAGAACGCTCCCTCAACAGCATCAGAAACTAGACTTGTAATAAATGTCTCATCAGCAATAGGCAAAGTATTGTTGCAACTCGTAGGGTGCCCCCTGTGTCAGGGAAGCTTCAGTGGGGGAGCGGGAAGGGATGGATGAAACTTGACTTGAATGCCAACAAAATAAACACAGACAGACCTTCAGTATCATGTTTCTGAATTAGTACTGTGAATACTCACCTCCCCAGCATAACATCTGTCCTGCCTTGGCGTCTGAGCGCATTACCTTGTCAGCAAAGAATCTCTGCATTGTCCATCGCCCGGAGTCCGTCATCTGAACATCATCTCTTTTGTTACCCTCCAGAATGGTCTGTTATGTTATGTGAATTTGTAGAGCACGGTTAATCACCGGTGAGGGTATCCAGGCACTGAACAGGTGCAAGGGGTAGGAGCCAGAACCTGAGTACAGGGATGGTTTTCATGTCCTGCGTGGCTAGTTTAGAAGAGCAAGGACTTCCTTCGACTTCTTATGAAATTCGAGTAGTTATAAGGAGGCTCTAATGTGTTAAGGGAGGTCATTCCAGTATTTGGCTGCGATGTACGAGAATGAGTGTCCTCCGGTTCTGCTTCTGTTGATGAGGGGAATGGGAGGTGGTACGAGTGAGAGAGATGCTGATCGAAGGGGTCTTGATGGTTGCTGGAAGTGTAGGCAGTAGTTAATGTAGGAGGGCCCGGTGTTGTGCAGAGCATTGAAGGTGTGAGTGAGGAGCTTGAATTAACATTGTTTCTGGACTAGAAGCCAGTGGAGTTCTCCGAGTTGTGGGGTGATGTGAGTGTGTTGTGATAGTTCCAGGATGAGTCTGGAGGCGGCGTTCTGGATGTCTGTGAAGGAGGTGGGCGGGATACTGGCATAGAGTGCAGTACGGTGCCATAGTCTAGGCTGCTGGGAATGAGGGCGTGTGTGAGGGTGGGCATGGAGTTCTGTGTAAGCCATTTGAAGATCTTTCATAGCATGAGGAAACAATAGGAGGAGGCTGTATTGACTTGTTTTGTCATGATGAGTTTGTCTTCTAGGATGAGTTCGAGGTTTTTGGCATGTTTGTGGGTGTTGGTGTGGGGCATAGTTTGGTGGGCCACCAGGATGTGTTCCAGGGTGAAGGCTTTTTTCCAGATATTCGCACCTTGCTTTAGCTGGTTTTGAGCTTTAGGCAGTTGTTTTTCATCCAGGATGCTATGTTGACTATGTAGTTGGTAAAGCAGTTCCTAGGGGTGTTTGTCACGTCTGTGAGGGGTAGGATGAGCTGGGTTTGAGGTTGTCGAAGAGTTGTCTGCTAATTGCTTTCTCCATGACTTTGTCTGGGAGGGAAAGGAGCGAAACGGGCCACTAGTTGCTCAGGGTGTTTGGGTTGGCCAGTGGTTTTTTCGGTACTGCTTTGACTTCTGCATTCCCTCTGCTTTCTGGGAAAGTGACAGTTGGAATGGAAATGTTAATGATGGATTTGAGTGTAAGGCTGATTAGAGGTCCTCCTAAGTTGTAGATGTAGTGAGGGCATGGTTCTGTGGGGGCTGCTGACCGGAAGGTCTTTTCTGAGGGTGGCTGTGTCTTCATTGGAGAGTGATTTCCAGTTGGTGAGTGGTTGTCCGTGGTGGGGGATCCAATTTTCTGGTCAAGGAGGTTTGTTGTGTTTGGCTGGGGGTCAAACATACTGCAAGATGTTGTAGATTTTGTTGTTGAAGAAGTTTGAGAGGCCATCACAGAGTTCTAGTGATGGCGTGATTGTGTTGGTTGCTGCTGCAGGGTATGAGATTTCCTTGACCATGGCCAAGAGTTCTTTGCAGTTGTTGGCGTTTGATTTGATTCTGAGGGTTCATCAAATTCTGCATTTGGTTTCTGTCTTCAGAGGAAGATGATCAAATTGTTGCACTTAAATGTAACTACCTTTTGTAGTGACCACCACTTTTATCACCGTGTCTTTCTCCGCAGACGATTGACTACTGTGATAACTGCCCCTCTCATTCCCAGACTCCATCGTTGGCCCCTAGGTATGTACTTGTATGGCCCAAGCGACCCATTTGCTTTGCCCTCTGACGTAACTTCTCTTTGCAAAATTTGTTGAAAAAAACTCTGATAGTTTAAGTTTCCTGCAGCAGTGGAAACCCCCAAATTGAACGTGTAAATGCATGAGCACTATTTACTATTTGCTGTATTTTTTGCCTCTAGGTATACGAGTGAGTTTACATCTTAATGTATTTCACTCCGTTCCGCCAACAGTTTTACTGATTCCCTCCCCTTCTCATAGTTTGTGTATTTTTGAATGCAAGGCAACTTTACTTTGAGCAAAGACTTTTTATTTATTTTTATATTTAATATTTGTTCACTTATGCTTATCGATAGGATTCGAAACTGCAGTTGAAAGCCCTATATGTCCATTTAACATTATGGGGCCGATTCTGATTCGGTAAAAGGCCCTCCGAATAGTCGTACGGAGCTTTTTTCCCGCACGATTCGTATGCAGAACTGTACCCATATGTACGATGTGGTACGATGTGTACCCAAAGCAGTTCTCCGTACGAATCGTACTGAAGACCGTACAACTCACTAATCCGTATGAATCTCAATCAGAACACGCAGTACGCGACGTCCGTACGGTTCGAATCTGCATTTTCCGACCCAGCAAGTACGAATCGTATCGACAACACTCCTTACGACTCTTAAAAAGCAGATTCTGCATAGAAATGTGTACGAAACGGACCCCCCGGGTACGGTGCGTACACCCCATGATTGCAGGGGTACGGTGCGTACACCCCTGGATTTCAGGGGTACGGTGCGTATGTTCCCGTGCGTACACCCCATGATCGTAGGGGTACGGTTCGTACACCACAAGGTCGTAGGTGTATGGTGCGTACACCCCGTGCGTACACCCCTTGATTTTAGGAGTACGGTGCGTATGTAATAGTGTTGCCCTCCATTCGAATTGTTCATACGCGACATTTACCGTACAAATTGCGTACTCCTTCCCCTGTCCAGATCGTACTTGGTGGGTCGTATGGCATTTTTACGAATCGTACGGTTCACTGTGCGGGTCAGTGTCGTACGGATTTAACCTTCATTTTCGTACGGTTCGCAATGATTCGGACGTATTTACTCGCAACGGATCGTACTACACGATTCGGACGGATTTGTACGATTCGTACGGCTACGAATACGATTTGTCGTACGGATTCGTTTCCCGAATCGGAATCTACCCATATGTGTTACTTGTCTGCGGGACCCTTATCAGGTTGCCATCTGCTAATTTTTTCCTGTGGTCCTGAGTCTGTTCTTGAGGTTAGGTTTTGGGCTGCGGGTGTCTTTGAATGACTTCAGTTTTAGATGAGATCAAGGGGTTTCTTTTGAAGTATCCATTTGATTGAGTACTCAGTGGTGGAAATTTAAGACTTTGTTTTCTGAAGGTGCAAGAGAGGTGTTGGAGTGGATTTGAATTCTGAAGATTGGATCTTATAAATGGAAAAGTTCTGAATTTTAACAGTCTTCTTGGGAAACTAAGGTGTCCTGACAGAGCATTTTTAAAATCTTTCCATAACTTGGTTTGGAAATTGGTTTTACTGGTCACCCAACAACCCTAAATAGACTCCATTGTTTTGGAGGTCAGGTGGGGGAAACAGGGAGAACTTACCACCAAAATCCCTATTCAACGTCGTGTACGACAAGGGAAGTTACTCACACCTACATTATTTTCTTTGTACATCAGATATTTTGGCAGCAAACTTGAGGCCTGCATCATCCATGCTCTAAATGGGAAAAAATCCCAATACTGCTTTTCGCAGACGACTCCTTGCTCATCTCAAACCCCAATAGGCCTACAGAATCAGGTAGATAAGTTTCTTTGGCTGATGTTTCTTGTCTTTTGCTCTATTTTGCAGGGCTTCCGGTAAAACAGCCCTACGAAAACTTCACTGGCTCCCTATCGAGGAGCGCATTAAGTTTAAAGCTCTTTGCTCACCGCATTGCCCAGGGAAAAGGACCTAGTTACCTGCGCAACCTTCTGACCATCCATCGCCCCGCCCGGAACCTTGGATCCGCTGGAGCGATGTTGTTTCAAATCCCTCGCGTACACAAGACCAGGATGGGAGGTAGCTCCTTTCGCTTTCTTGCAAGTAAGCACTGGAACAATCTCCCTCTTGACCTGCGCATGGAGCCATCAGAAACAAGATTTAGACTTCAACTAAAAACCTACCTCTTTCCTAAGCAATAAGTGTTTCTGTAGCCCAGGTTCCGGACTGGCCCCTAACCTCGGCCTCTTCAGGGTACTGTAGCATTTCTTTGCGCGGGGACACACTGTCATTAGTGTAACCAGGCGCTCTATAAGTGGTTTTATTATTATTATTATTATTATTATTGTGCACCTTTTTTTGAGGATCCTGAAATTGTCTAAAAAGGTTTTGTTTTTGTTAGATGTTTTATATCACACTTGTCCATGACAGTTCAGAATCTGTGCCGATATCCTGTCTGGATCCTGCTTTTATTATGTATTTCCTGTCGTCTAATGTTGTATTCTTTAGCTACCTACTTTCTAAGCGACTCAGACTTCCTTGCAAAAGTATAAACTTTTCCTAGCTCATAATCCTGTTTGTCTCTCATGACATTTTTGCCACTTACTGTTCTTTACCATTTACTTTATCATCATATTTTACAATCCTTTGTTTGATAGCTGGTTTAAATTTACTGATGCATTCCTGACTACTGGCTTTGGTTATTTCTTCATTTAATTGTTCAATTTGTTTCATTATTTCTTCTACGATTAATTGCATTTCTTATCTTTTTCCATCCAGCTGAATAAGCATTAATTAGTACTTCCAACCCAAATCCTCAATCTTTGGGTTGGGTTTCTCAGCGTAAAGATGTGTAGTTTTCAAAGTAAACGTTTAACTTCTTTATATTTTCTCAAAGAGGGGGGCCTCACACAACTTTTGCATTTCTTGTTTTGTGCATTGGTGTGACAGATTTTCATATGTAGAGAAATAGTGCCTAAAGGCAGAGTGCAGACTGGTAATTGACGACATTGCTTGCTGTGTCTTTGGGGCAGACTGTGTTGGAATATGAACCTGTGGGACAGAGAGGTTTTTCTCCTTCGTAGATCCAGCTCATAGCTCTCCAGCTTCAAAAATACTCATGAAATGTTGTGATAATCAAGTGAGGATGAGAATAACTACACTTTTTGGCTGAGCTTATCAACTCTTCATAGGGCAACAAAAACATGTAACAGAGGTACTGTGGTTCTCTGAGACCGTATCCATAATTCTTGTTAGGGTTTTTATCCTTTTAGTGGGGAAGTTTAAATTCATTTCCCCTTTTACACTCCTGATCAGGTGTAACATGGTTATATTATGGTGTATGCAAGGCAACCTCTGAAAATTCTTCCCCCACACAAGGGTCATATGCAAAACTGGCAGTATCAGTGAATGTTCTCTTGCACAGTACATGTGTAGTAATGGCGGTAGCAGCGTAAGTTTCACTGACATAAAGAGATGCAACTCTTCAGTAGATGTGCAAGTTTCTTACTCAGCAAAGAATAAAAAATATGTAGTGCACCATCAAATTAAACTTCATCCCATTCTCACAGCAAAACAGTCCATCTAGAAGTGGAGCGATCAGGATCATTGATTTGGAGAGGTAGTGAGTCACTGGAAAGTCTCAGCATTCCATGTTCCACCTGACAAGGACTCCTGGGCTCAATCACAGCAGAGTTTGAAACGCTTTCCTGCCCTGATGGATAATCAGAGGCTATCTGACAAATTAAGTATATTTATACTTCAGCTACCTGGATGTCCAAATCCAATATTAGCTGTTCTGCTGAATAAACATCCAAAAGGTCCACTACTATTTTTAGGTCTTGCGCCTAGCGTTGTAGTGCGCAGCATTGCTCGCGCAGCGAGAGACCTCCTCCAGGGGGTTTGAAAACGGACCTAGGAATCACACATGCTCGTGCGTGTGCTTTTCCTTTTGGGCCACGCTGTTGGCCTTTGCGTGCTTCTTTTAATCGAAGACCGCACGCATTTGGCCAAAGGCGGGCGCATTCATCCGCCCATAGCCTATTGGTGTCGGTTACCGGCACCGCTGCCACTTGGTTTCAATTATCGTGCCCAGACACGTGTGCGATAATTGAAACCACATGTCTAGCGGGTTTGTTTGTTTTGGATCCATTTCAAAGGGAAGCAACTAAATGAAAGAGGAAAGAGAGGTGGGCTGCTCGTTTGTATTACTGCAACCAACTTCTTACACTCATTGCATCTAGTTTGCATCTTGATGGGATTTTTTGAATGTAGGGAGGCTTTTTTTTTAAACTTTATTTTCATTTGTGACAACCATACAAAATGCAATGACATGTGTCAAACTTTGCACCCACAGAGCACTTTAAGGAAGTTAAAGCTACATGTCTAGTAGGTACACATTCAGGTGTTCAGCATAATATATCTTGGAACATTTCAGCGCAGCCACACACACTCCGTGACTCAATACATCCACATCATACCAGGTGGGGATACGGGATACACACTCCAGATATTTCCAATCTGGGGCGCAGTATATACAACATCGCTCACTGACCCCCAGCAACTACACAAGCCGCCCCCACACATACCATGAGCATCACAGGAGTTAATGGCATCCATTCCAAAGCAGCTCCACTCATCACCACAGCGCCATTTTTAGTGCTGTTGGTCTCCGTATTCTCTGTCCGAATCTGGTATGCCTGATAGGGTCTCCAGATGTCCTTCAGACGGCATTGGATTGAGTGTTACAGGAATGGCATCTGGACAGGACATATTGTATCGTCAGCAGTAGTCCCTACGCCCATTACAGTGCTTTTTTATGCTTCTCCAGCAACAGTTCCAATGCCACTAGATGTCGTACAGTATTCAGGATGCCCCTCTTGTAGCCGAGCAGCGCCAGAAGGGGAGAAGGCTCAATGGGTTCACCCGTTATCTCACTCAGCTCTCCCAATATAGCACCCCAATAGTGCTATATGTGGCATGGTTCTGCTTGGGGATGAGCAAAGCCTGCCCTTTCTCTGCATTTAAGGCCGCACAATGTGTCCCTTAACCCATAGTGTAATAGGCGGGCTGGAGTGTAATACACCCTGTTAAGCTATTTAAAAATGTATCAGCTGGTGCTGGCTGTTCAGGGATATCGTTTTGACAACAGAAGAGCAATAAGTCCATTGCTTATCATTGATAACTATACCGAACTCCTTTTGCCATTCCAGCCTATCTTTAGTGTCTCCTGGCAGCCCTGTGTATTGGGAGCTTGCGTACAGTTTCACATTGAGGCTTTGGTGAGTTGCAGTCTGCAACAGATAAGTCAGGGCTGGAAACTATAGAGGTTCCTTCAAACCTCCCCCTAATAACCGAAGCATCATGTGGTGCGCCCTAAAATACTGAAACAAAGCTATCAAAGTATGTGTCGTCCTGCACATGCACCTGTTCGAAGCTGTGTAGCACTCAATCCCGAAAGGAGTCACCCATGTGCCTCAAAAAACCATTGTTAATTTTCTCTCTGTCGTTGTGGTCTGTGACCATCACCTAACCCCTTCTGCAGCCTCATGTTTAGCATTGCCCAGAAGGACAAGAAACGGCTGTAGGAGGAAGGGAGCAGGGGGTGCACCAAAAGCAGAATGGACCATCACACTGCACAAATGCCAACATGTCACAACCCCATGTCTTCCTGCTTCCTATCCCTAGCCATAAGAGATGTAAAGGTCTTTCAATACACAAGACCTCATCATGTATACTGCATTTGATACTTTAGCAATTAAGGAAAATCTACAACTCCTCTCAACATGAACCTCCCCACCACTTCAGACAAATAAAATAGAAACGCACATCTTGCACTGACAGCAAATAAAGTAAACATCCCTATTACTAACAGGAACTTAAAGCATTGTATACAGTACCTACTGCTGATGTTTGCATGCACAGGGACCCTCCAGTAGTCACTTTCACTCTTCATTCCAGTTAAAATGTGTAGGAAGGGGGAGTCTCTAGTTGGCGCAGTGCAACACTAGCGACAAGCAGGGACTCTCTCTTCCTCGTCAGGGCTGAGGGTTACCTTCAAGACAACCTCTGCTTACCCTCTAGGTAGTGTGGCTTAAGCAGTCTTAGGCTAATCTCTGGGGCACATATGGTTAAACATTTGCAATATTACACCATCACAACCAACCCACCACACAAGGACACCAAACTGTATTTGTAAAAATATATATCTTTATATAAATTTCAAGCAGGCTTGTAAATACAGTCTTGGTTCAATGCAAAAACGGTTCCAATACTCTTTCAATTAGGTTGCCACAGTTCTTATTTTAGCAATAATCAGTCTTCAGTGTTAGCGTTTCACCAACAGTTCTCATTCAGCTTGAATCCCCCGCATGGGGATTCTGGGCTCCTTACGGTACTTTTCTCGGCCCTGGTGATCTACCAGGATTCCTCCAGCGGTCCGCTGGTCTCTCTGCGCGGCAGGGCGCGGTTGACGATGGGAGAGAGAGCGGGGGCTCTGGGAGCGCTCCGCACGCAGCTCCGAGGGCTGGGCGAGGCGGCAGGAAGGAAACAGTACCTTGCGGGAGAGTTGGTGGGGCGCAGGTCAATGCGGCAGTCCGCGTCGCGTTGTCTTCCGTCCGGTGCTTGGAGCGAGCGGCGGCTCGGCTCTGGCTCGTGGGTTGACGTTGCTGTGCGGGCCGGGTTGCACGGGGCCAGCGCCTCGGGGTTTCCTGATCAGGAGGGCACACTTAGGGGACAGCGCTCCCGGCGCAGGCCTCTATCAATCCAGGCGACGTTCAGGCACCCCACGCAACAGCTGTTTCTCGGACAGCGGCGGCGCGTTCAGGGGCACAAGACACGAGGGGGGCAAGCAGGCACCGGGTGCCACCTCTCTTCACGTTGCGAGCTGCGGCTCGGGGTCAGTCACTGTGCTCGGATCAGCTGGGCCGATCTTTACGATGCTTCTGGACCAGACAGGCGGCAGTCACTTTGTTTAGAGGGAGGGCAGCTCCCAGAGCGTTGCTGAAGAGCTCGATGGTCACAGCGCGCTCCGCTTTTCCTGGGGAGGCTTGCAGAGGGGAGACAGCGTCTCGCAGTGGTTCCTCTGTCAGGGGGTAGCGCCCACTGTTCCTGGGGCGCTGGTCAGGGGGCAAGTTCACAGGCAAGCCCTTGGAGATCTCTCAGCAAAGTTTGGCACAAAGTTTCACAAAGCAAAAGTCTTCTTGTAGTCTTTTCTTTCCCTCTCCTTCTGCAGCAAGGCACCAGACACAGGCCAGAGACAGCACTCCTCCTTGTCCTTCCAGGTCCTTCTCGTCGGGCAGAGTTTCTTCTGTAGCACAAACAGGATCTAATTTACAAGGAGCAGGGCTCCTACTTTTATACCCAGTTTCTTTTGTTCTTACAGGCCAGGGGGACCTTTACATAGCCACTTTCAGTCTCTGAGTACTTTGTTGGGTGCAATCCGGCTTCTGCTTTCAGTGTGAGGGGCAGGCGCATCAGACGCTCCACAGGAGGTGGAGCCAGCATTGTGTGGACCGGGGCAGCCAGGAGTACCTTGTTGATGGGGCTTCGCCCTTCCTGGGCCAGGTGTCGGCTGAGTCATCAGTCGCTCCCCAGGAGGGTGGAGCCAGCATTGTGGTGGCAGAGCACAGCTAGATTCAGAGTCAAGAGCCACTCCTACCTCCCACTAAGGTGTAATCTTCGCATTCACCACCTGTCATCCCCCAGCCCTGTCACTCACACATCCCAGACAGTCAGATACACATACCAGCAGAGGCGGGCTGAAATGGTTAGGCAAGCAAACGCTAACTTTCTAAAAGTAGCATTTGCAAACACAGGATATTAAAATAAACTTTACTAAAAGAAATATTTTATTATTCTGAGTTCAGGCATCCTAAACATGACTCTCTACCATGCTCCCTGAGCCTGCTGGGATTATAGAGTGTAATAATTCCAGCAGCCCATTCTGGCCTAACGGAAGCAGGTAGCCTTACAATAGTGAAATACGAATTTAGTTGTAATTCACTACTAGGACATGCCACACACATCAGGGCTTGTCCTACCTTACACTTACAATGCACCCTGCCCTCAGGCCTACCATAGGGGTGACTAATATGAAGTCAAGGGAAGGTTCAGGGGCTGGCAAGTGGGTGCACTTGCCCAGCCAGCATGACAGTACGAGACTGCACGCAGGTTCTGCAATGGCAGACCCTAGATACATCTTAAGGCTGCTTCTGTGGGTGGCGCAACCAGCGCTGCAGGCCCACTAGCAGTATTGGCATTCACAAGCCCTGGCACTCCTAGTGCACTTTACTAGGGACTAACAGTAAATCCAATGCACCAATCATGGACATCAATCACACTTACAATTTACAGTAGGGAGCACTTGCACTGCGGCACGGGTTGGCCGTGGCGCAGTGCCCTGTGTAGCGGAAAACCAGCAAAACATCGGAGGCACACCAGCAAAAAGTGGAAGGGAAACTCACGCCAAGGTGCCAGGTCTAACAAAATGTAAATCCAGTGACACCCATGTTATGTTAAGTTATGTTAAGGGAATTTTGTATAGCGCACTGTCACCGGAGGTATCATGGCGCTGAAAGGGTGCTGAGGAAACAGAGGGATTTGCGAAATTGAATCAGAGTACCGGAAGTCCTAACTGAGAGGGGGAGAGAGTTCCAAAGTTTGGGGCCGAGAAAGGCAAATCTTCGACCCCCAGATCTACAGAGTTTAAAGGGAGGGACCACCAGAAGATGTAAGTGAAGTGATCTAAGGTTACGTGAGGGACAGTAGGGGCAGATCAGGGATTTCAGAAAGGCGGGACAGGAACCAGAGAGAGATTTGAAAATAAGACAGCCAACCTTGAAGGCAGCCCTTAGGCTAACCGGGAGCCAGTGTAGCTTGATAAGGAGGGGTTTGGCGGACTGCTCTACTGTTTCTTCACACAGGTACATCTTTAGCCAGAATCGGTTTGGGGTTAGGTTGCTAAAAAATAGATTTGTAGCAAATTAGGAATCAGTTAAGTCTTAATAGATGCGAAGCACACTCTAAGAGTGAGTCTTTAGCCTGAGTGCTACTGCAACCAGAACACGTCTCGTATGTCTGTGCAAACGAGGAGAAAGAAGACATTAGAAATGTTAAAGCACCATGCTAGAGTGCAGGTGAACTAAGCAATTACCCTAATGGTGGCAGCAGGTGTGTGAACTCACTGAGCTATTTTTCTTGCTCATGCGCCCTGTATTCCCATTACTGTTGGTGCACTGTTCTGCATTTTGAAGGATAAGTGATGCCAGGTATTTCGACCCGCACTATAGAGATGCATAGCACACGATTTATGCAACAGGCGCGCTCACAGGCTGTGCTATCTTATTGGAATGTGTTCTTCTCTCACACACCATAGAATGACTCATACCATCCCACCACAAGCCCAGCTCTTTATCAGCTACTATATTCTAATGTCGAAAGACCCAGGGTCAGAGCATAGCATTTCTTTTCAGTTGAGAGGAAGGCAGAAAGATCCTTGCATGTGTGCGCATCAACTGCATATTTGTTTTCATCGGCTGACGGGCCAGTACTCAGCTGCAGCACTATATACATACAGTGGCCGTGCCTCTGCACTTGCACTTTGCCTGTGTCTGATGTACTAATTTATTGGAGGCAGACGGCTAAGTGAAACTGCAATGCATGACCTGGCTGCTTCAGCCTCCATGTCAGAGAGACGGCTGAGAAGTGTAGGCCCTGTGAAAACTGGCCCTCGTGTCGGCAGCACACCATGGAGCTTGTTGTATAGACTTTGACCATTCAGTGCTGTAGAGGGTGAGGGGGGCAGATCTCTGACCACAGGGTCACACAGAGTGAAATAAGGGGCCCAGAAGACCAGTAAAGACAGGGACGTACATCCTATAATGAGGAAAGCACCGGAACGAATTACAAAGGGCAGAAGGCGAAATGACAGGAATGAAAACTGCTCTTCTCCCCCCAACCCCACCCCTTCCCAGCCTTTTACCAGTGAATGCTGGAAGTGCTTTGGATTGAAGTGATTTTTTTCCAGCTCCTTCATGTGCAGCTTTGCTGGAGCATTGAGATGCTCTGTATTTCATGACCGTGGGAACTGCACACCTTTTTTTTAAATTTTTATTCTATCTCTCTTCACAGTGCCCCTCAACCCAACCCCAGGCTGAGTTTACCAATAGTTTTAAATCAATATCGCCCAGACCCCCCCCGTCTAAAAATATAATAAATAAATAATACAGCTTAGATATCATCAATTTCTCTTACACAGACCCACTCATCTTGAACAATCCCAAAATACATGCACAGTCTCCCTCACAACCATAAAGACCACCAGCAACCTATTAATACCGACTTCCGTTTCACAGGTTGGGTATGTGGTCAAGTGTAAAAATTGTTTACTGCCTTTCCCAAAAACCCAGTATGATCCTAGATTTCCTTTGTAGACGATTTGTGATCCTGATGAAACAAGTTTACCTCTCGGTGTCTCCTGAAAACCACAAGCGCTTAGAAACAGGCCAAATGAGTCTACGCCACACTCTTTAAATACCGGACATTTGGAATCACAGTTCACACACAAAGTTTCCCACACTGACAGGTGGCGCACATATGCCTACGGCAGAACCGACCCATGTAACACACCCAAGCAGGCTCACACTAGACACCCCGCATACCGCAGGAGCATTCTGTTTCGATGCAGGGTTGCTGACCACTCTTAATCCGTGTTTGAAGGGGGCGGGCCACAGATTGTTCCTGTGCCTGGTAATATGATCAAAATTGGGAAGAAGTGTCGAACTGTACGACACTTGTCTGAAGTGGCACTCCTGCTGAGACGAAGTCTCCTTAGGGATCTATTTGTGAAGGGTATCCGAAGTAAACAGCAAAAACTAGGTGTGCCTCACACTGTCCATATTGCCTGGTAATATGATGGCATCTCGGGGGAGCGAAGCGCGGTCCGGTGCTTCCATGGATCAGAGGCCTTCGAAGGTTCTCTGACTTGCTGTCACCATTTTTGATTGAGTCCCAGAGTGCCAACAGCTCCAAAACTATTTACGCGATTTGATGTCTACTTGTCCTTCGGACAAAATAGACATTACATTTTCTTCCCCATCATAAAAACCAATATGGTTCGGGCATCGGGAGATGGGAGTGTCCCCCACCCTCGGTTTTAGAATGTCAGTGGTGGTGTATTGCTTTCCATATAAAGGAACTACTCTCTACCTAACCTTCAGAACTTTCAAAAGTTTCTTGTTTCCTTTTTGCATAATTTATGCGGCATTCTAAGCCTGAAAGAGTATTGGTTTGACTTCTACTGGGTGCGCCTTGTGTCTAGACGCAGCTATTTCTCTCTGATGAGCTCTAATGCAAGAGAAACGTGTCAGGGAGTGCTTTTATTAATTTCAGACTGGCTGAGATGGTCTTTTACCAACCCAAAGCTGCAATACTGTATCTGGAGTGGTTAAAGGCTTTTGTTATTTTTCAGCTCGTCGCTGATGGCACTAGCTAATCTTATGCTTAAAGAATTTGCTGCATAAATTGCATAGGACTTTGACCCTTTTCTAGTTCGGTGTGGCAGGCACAATGGTAATATGATACTTAAATACTCTTTTACAAAAACTGACATTTGAGGTGAGCATTTTTATAGTGTCTGAGGTGTTGTAGAGTGTTCCATAAAAAGGAACCACTCTCCACTTAAGACTTAGGATTCACCCAGAGTTTCCTACTGCCTCCTTGCATAATTTATGTGACACGTGAAGGTTGAAAGGGTATTGCTTTGATATATTTATATATGTACCTGTAGTCCTGGTTCTTAAAATATTAAATCTTTCATTGATTCACATGCTTGAATCTTCCCCGTCATCGTGGGCGGAGTCCCACTGTAATAATTCTAAGTAGTGCATAGAGAAGTATTGAAAGAAATAGTAAAAATCAAGTGACATTGGTAACATGATTGAATCTTCCCCGTCATTGTGGGCAGAGTCCCACTGTAATAATTCTAAGTAGTGCATAGAGAAGTATTGAAAGAAATAGTAAAAATCAAGTGGCATTGGTAACTCATTCTCATTGTTTTGTAAGAACTACAAAATTCAGTCAATCTGAGCGCTGCTCCCCGAGGAGTCGTCACCTGCAGGGCCGCCATACCTCAGATTTCTAACCGCATGTTGTGGGTGAGGGTATCTTCCTGATCTCTGCTCAGTTCTTCATTGCATCTAGGCAACTTTTTATCGTTTGTCAGTGATTCAGATTTGTTATTCAAGCAGTAGTTGGGTAACTACTCAGCTATGTTTTTCTGACTGACCGTCATGTCAGAGGGACTTAAAAAAGAGGCTTTTCGGTCCATATAATTCTGGTGGAAGACCAAGATTATTGAAAGAAAATCCACATAAAGAATATCTATGCTGTTTATACCCTCTTCATAAACCAAAGGAATGTAAACATTGCTTGGCATTTTCGGCAAAAAGCTAAAAGATCGAGAGGCAAGATTACTTCTATGGCTTCAAATGAAAAAAGCTTCAAGAGATCCTACATCTGGTGATGAAGGCCAGAGACCTCTTTGCCCACGAGAAAGCGCAAGCATGAAGGGGATATGTCATATGGCGAAACGTCTAAGATGCTTATATATGATTTAAAAAAATCAGCAGATGCTGAAAAATTAGTAAAAAAAGAGAATTTAGTCTCTTTTTCTTTAAAAAAAAAGACCTTTTAAAAGACAACATCTGTACCAGCTACTCCTTTCAATGAGTCCTCTTCTCCGATGTATCTCCCGTCGAGAAGCAGACTCTTGACGGTTGACTTCCATGACTACCACCACAACTACTGCTCTGGACAGGACCAAGACAAGAACGATGACAACAGCCTCATCTCCGTTGTCGAAGACAGTGACCACATCAACTTGGTTGATTAAGCCATCAACAGCGTTCTCGTCGACTAGCATTTTAACGTCCATGCCGAAAATGACTTTGTCCCAAACCCATAAAGCTAACCAACACATGAAGCCCACATCGTCAACGGCACAGGAAATCTTAATTTTGATCACACAAGAGGGTATCCCTGGGACCATTCAACTGCATCAGACTTGCCTAAGTAAGGTGTCACCACTTCGACCTACACATCTACTGGAATAGCTTTGCACAATATTCAAATGACTACCCCAAAGCTCAAAACGCACCATCAACCAGACCCTCATCTCCAGATGACTGGACTACAGCAATGCTCTCTGCGCAGGGATCGCAGCTCACCTCCTCCATCGACTACAGACCAACCAGAACGCTGCAGGCAAACTCATCCTGGATCTACCTAGACAAACCCCCTACATCTGGGAGCTCCACTGTCTCCCTGTATAAAAAAGAAGCTTGCTCAAGCTCCTGACCCTACATACAAGACCCTACACAGCTGTGGCCTGCCTACTTAAACCAATGCCTGAACTTCCATCAGCCCACTATACACCTCCGCTCCACATCTTTCTCTAACCTTCACTCCTTCCCTATCCGACATAGCAGATGTGGAGGTCAATTCTTCCCCTACCTAGTAGTGAAGACATGGAACGAGCTACTCTTTCATCGACTGACCTCCCCATCTATTCCAGAGTTCCAACAGTCCCTGAAGACCTGGCTATTTGGCTAATCAACTGGACTCTGTGAGCGCCTGGATACCTTCATGGGTGACCAGCACTCTACAAATCTACTGATTGATTGATTGGTTGCCCTGCTTGTTAGGAGTGCACAGGGAGCTGCACTCTGATTGGCCAAGCTTTATTTCTTGCAAAACAATGTGAATTGGTTAACAATGTCCCTTGAGTGGGAGACATACAACATGGTGCTCAGGGATAGAGCTGATAACATCATTGCTATAATAAAGAAACGGAGGTAGGAGAGAGCGCTCCAGTTTGAGTGCTGCTCCTACAGTTGGAAAAAACCTGGGTGACATCTTTGAGGGCCTGGGATGGTGCTACGGCTGCCTTGGGCTGGAGTGACGAGATTCATCCGAGCTACCCTGCTCTGGAAAGGTACCATGTTGCCCGAGATGATTGGGCTCACGTGCTTCTGCGGTTGGAGGCAAATTTGGAGCGAAACTCTAGGAGATATGGTCTCTGATGGGGGGGCTTTGTACTCTTTGAGACATTGCAGCATGAGTATACCCTGGCTGTGATAGAACTGTTTCGCTACCTCTAACCGATACATGCCCTGCAGAGAGACCGATTGTTAGAGATAGACCTACCAGACTGTGCCCCATTGGAGAGTTGGGTACTCGGAGATTAACTAACACAACATACAGTTTCCCGGCTGTATCGAATGATCATAAACAACACACCTGAAGCATTTGGGAGACTGCGAGAGAGGTGGGAGGCAGATGTGGGATTACTTGAGGATATGGATTGGGAGGATGCGTTGATGCACCCTCTCATGGTAGCCATCCAAACCTCTTTCCGCCTAATCCAGTTTAAAATCCTGCATAGGTCCTATTATCACTGGTCCCGCCTCGACAAGATAGGCCTGGTTGAGAGCACCCTATGTCTTTGCTGTGCTGCGGAAGAGGGTACCTTCCACACAATCTGGAGCTGTTCTGGGGTGACACAATACTGGGAATTAATTCTCACAGAACAAGAGGATGTAGTAGGCACTGCTATTCCCAACACCCCTCAATTTATAGTGCTAGACATGCCGAACCATGTGGACATCCCCTGGAAGCACCTGCTGTTTTGTATGGTGGGCTTTGTTTTTGCCAAAAGAGATCAGGGGAGGCACTGGAGAGGGAGCATGGTCCCAACACGAGACGTGGAGCGAATGGATGAATTATTGCTTGAATTGTTGCATGAAGGTTGCTGTGTGATAGAAGAGGCTGCCCGAAGAAGTTTTGAAAAATTCGGAGGGGGACTGGAGAACATACCAAGGCCTCCCGAACGATTTGGATGCTATACAGGGTGGGGAGGCCTGAACTTGATAATGACCTCGATGAGAAGAACCCAGTCATGGACCCTGCACTGAAATACTTCCTGGGTGCTGATGGAGGGTTATTGACTACCTTGGCGGGTGAGGATCGTGACGTGGTGTTGTGCGGGTCTGTTTGATCATGTTGCGCATGTCCTTTTGTTTGTTTGCAAAACTATAAAATATAGTCCAAAAAAACAAACAACGTCACTCAATTTTTACTATCACTTTCAATTCTACTCTATGCACCAGGGAGTGGTTGGGGTTTTCTCCAAATCTTGTTCTTCATGTGGCTAGAAAGGAAGGCAATAAAAGGAGATCTGAGTGTGAGCTGTGAACAGTAACAGTCTCTTTCTAATATGTTATTTTCTAATTTAGTGTAGAGGTGGAAAAACATATCTAATTATACGTAGTCTCGTAATATTTTAAAGGGAGAGAAATAACAACGTACAGACATGGGCAGAGAGATAACAAAACAGAAAGGTTAACCGGAATAAGTTATCATTGAAAAAAATCAATAATTATTTAGCATTGGAAAACGTGCGTCTCTAAGTCTGCGCCCCACCATACATACCCAATCGTCTTACTGCCGTACGCTAATATAGTAAAACTTTGAAATCATGGTAAGATTCGTCATATATCACAAAAATCAACTTAGTTTCTCCATGTGTAGTTTTTGGAAAAACGCTCTGGTGGAGGAGGAAATCTTGCACCAATATAACTGATTGCTGAACAGGTAACACACGCACGTGCACCAAATTGTCACCATCGTCGAAGAGAAAGCAGAGATGTGCTTATAAAGAGAAACATCGAGTGAACTAAAAACAGACGCCAGGCCCCTTTCTCTCTTTGTCTATTCTTACTTGTCCAGCGGATTAAAACAGTCACCGCTTCAAAGCAGAAATAAAACGTAGTGGAAATATTTTCATTGCTTTCCAGCCAGCCCAATAAATAGGTACCGTACATTCTTAAACGTTTGTTTTTGTTTAATATTCTTTTGAAATAGAATCTCGATGGCCCAAGTTATCTGCTACGCTGGATGTGGCCTAAGGCCGCGAATGTTCTCCATCATCCAACTCCTCAGGAGGGCGAAAGGAAATATGTTTTTGGTCTTGCAGCATGACCGAAGAGCTAACTTGATTTTCTCCCGCAGGTTCAAATATTTATGTTTTTTGCTCCGTCACTGAGCAACTAAGACTCCTGCAGTTCAGCTTTGCATGGCTGGTTTGTACTGGGCCTGGGTGGTGCGGCAGTATTTCGTAGCTTTGGTCTTCTGTATCTTTCCCTATGTTAGTGTAGATTACTGCTCTTTCTAGCTGTTAAGTACGTATAGATTTGTCATCATTTGAACATGAGTGAAGTCTATTGTGCACTTTTTAGGTGTATATTTGTCGTGCAGAAAAAACTCGTTGTACTTTGCAATTCAAAAGACCCGGAGACTGAGTACAGGCCACAGCAGCTAGTCCCCTCTGTCTGCCCCGTCATTGCTTATACAGTATGGAATCTTGAGTCTATGTTCCAAGGTTCCTTCCCTGATGATCCACCCAACCTATGTCCACAACAATAATCTACTTTGCCTAGCCTAGTTGGAAAGAATTTGGTCACATCAATTCAATATACCATTAGTCCTGTGTGAGCTAATAATGTTCTCTGAATAGTTACCCCAAAGTCTGGTGAGTTAAACGAGGTGAGTAAATGACCTCCAGGCTGCATTCATATTTACAAGTTAATCATAGCTTTCTTTTGTGATTAAATAACATTAATGTCAAGTGTTTCATCTAGAGATAACCGTGATGTTTTCGATATAATTTGTGTAAAGGATTTAGAATTCAATATCTAAAACTATACTTTAGATTGCTGCTAGTCAAGAAAATTGTTCAATACATATTAATGATTTCTGTTATACAATTTATAGACTTCTAACATAATACATTCTGTATGTGATGTAAAAATCTTGCTGATAAATCAATAGAGTTTAATAATGTATTAATAGTAGTCCAAACTGAGGGTACTGGGTAACCTTCATTTCACTTATTCATTTGTCATCAGTATAAATTCTGATTATTATATTATTATTTATTTATTTCTAAAGCGCACTGTCACCTTGCAGGCATCCTGGTGCTAACTAACTCATGGGCAAAAAAACAAGTGTAAGACAGGGCAAGACCACACAATCCATTACCCAGGAAACAACCAGGTTTTAATCTTTCTCCTAAATGGGAGAAGCTCCGTGGTTTGTCTTATCTCGAGTGGGAGCAGATTCCATAATTTAGCAGCTGCCACCTCGAAGGATCTGCCTCCTGCTCTAACCTTCTTAAATCTAGGTACTTTCACCAGCCTGGCCGCTGAAGAGTAGTATAATGATAAAGAGAAGTATATTTATGTGCGTGTTTCAGGTGGTGCTCCTACTTGAACATATATGTAAGCTTTTCTTTACTGAGTTTCCGAGAGCCCTGATTGTGTTACTGCCATATTAGAATTTCATAGACTGAATAAAACCTCAAAGAATGTAATCTGATGCAGCGTGGACGCTGTGGTTTTCTCTCTTATTCTGGAAGCTGATTTGCACATGACCTGAGCCTTACTTAACTGCGAATTCCCATTAAGAGTAAATGGATGCACCGGCGACCGGGACCGGAGGCGAGGATAATGCTTTGCTTTAATATCCACAGCAGCAATTAAAACATAAAAAAACTACTTTTCCAATAAACACCAGGGAAACAATAAAGCTGATAAGTCCTTCCTTAGTCTCCAAGACCAGTCCCCAATATAGTCTTCTGTTGCTTCTCCTTCCCCTTCATTTTTCGCTGCTCAGCAGCCTGTTAAGTGCTGTTTTGGTTTCTCTTGACCTTATTGTGAGAGTGTTGGCTGTTTTATGAGATATGGTCTTGAACTGTTTGTGCTAGTCAGTAGCGCTCAGCTCGCTTACGTGCTCAATGTTATTGCCTGTTTTTGCATGGTGTTTTGTGCATTCTGATTTTGTTTTCCTTTGCTACTTTGGCTTTTATTGTGATATTGCAGCTGATGCGCACTTCATTTACAGAGTCCCTCTGGCATCCGCGTGAACGCTTCTGCCTTCCTTATTCGGCCTAGCCCCGCTTGTATGCGGATCGCCATGCTGTCCTGAACCTCCTAGAGGGTGCTGTTGCCAGGCGACACTCTGGCTCCCCGGCGCTCGGTTCGGGAGTGCAGTGCACACTGTCAGACCCTTGTAGTCGAAGAGCCTTGCTGCCTAGGGTGACGCCCAGAGGATTCTGGGTCAGTAATCCCTAAACGTTCTGCTTCTGATGCCAAATCAGGGTTTGTATTGGGGAGTTGTGCAATTGGACGCCCTGCGGGGTCTGTATTAAACCAGCTTCTTCGAGCCAGTGGTGCTGACCAGGTCCCAGGCAGTAGTTTACCCAGTAACGTTAAGGGTGTTGGTTTCCCCAGGGCTTGCACCCTCATAATAGTGTGCCTTTGGCCATCCACATAGCCTGGGCTCCCTCCCAGCATAAACTCCAAACACGCTTGCGTGTGTTTCATCAGGGCATTCTTATCCCTATTCATTCAGGCCTTGAGCCTCCATTTCTAGGTGCCTAGCAATTATTCTTAACATGCAGTCCCCTCAAGCCACTTATGAGGAGGAAGACTCTCTGCCCCAATGCCAGTGGGATGAGGACTTTTACGAGGCTGTAGATTCCTCAATTTTTAGGACAGCGAATGGTCTGGTGGGCTCTATGGAACAATGCCTCTCTCCGCAGATAATGAGGGAGCATGCAAGGATTACCCAGTGTAATGCAGTGGTCCCGGGAAAAACCCCACAAGAAACCTCGAAGGGGGTCCCCTGTACATAAGAAAAAATACAAGGTCAGGGTTGATTAGGACACTTTTGAGTGCCTCAAACACACTTTTTTTTGTAATGTGTTTATTGACATTTTTCTTAATTGCATTACAAAAACAATACTGATCTCCTAAATCTAACTCGCATTTCACCCTTAACTTCTGCATGGAATCTGGCTTATTATTGATTATGGTTCTATATGTCCAGGAGACTGCCTTTTCCCCGATCTCACCCATCAAGAGTTGTCCCTCTAAAGGTCCGTATTCAGGGATGTTGCTGGTGTCTGTGTTGTGTCTGCCACTTGTGTGCTAGCTGTAAGTACTTATAGCGTTGGGTCTGATTCATGCCATACTCAGTCTGGAGATGCGAAAAGGTTACCAATTCCTTATGATTTAGTATGTCCTTAAGTTGTGAGATGCCCAACAGATCCCATTTCCTGAAACCTCGCAGAATCTCGATTTCATTAAGCTGATTTCTCACCTAAGGCAGGGTTTCCCTGGTCACCCAGCCGTCCCATTTCATCTTTTTCCATGCCGCTATAACGATCCGTGAAGCTGTTAAGAGCTGTGCAGAGCCCCTCCCCCATAAATGTAATGCGTGTATGAGTGCCCGGCAAATTGTGTGCGTTCAAGTGCTTATGTGGGGGTGGTCCCTCTCCACATGTTCCCATTCATTCACAACAATTAGATGAGTTGCCCGAAGGTCGGGTAGAGAAATGCCGCCATTATATTGGTTGCGCTGCAATGTCACTAGCACTTTCCTCGGCGGTCTCCTGTCCCAAAGAAACGTCCGCAGTGTGTCGTCCATTTTACAGAACACCTCATCTGGTATCAGCTGATCAGTGTTTTGCAGGAAGTACAAGAATTTCGGGAGCACTATCATATTGTAAAGCGATGCCCTGTCTAGCAACGTCAATGACTTCCATCTCTCCATATCCGTGCGAAACTCCCTGAGCACCCTGTAAAGATTGAGATCCAGCACCACTGCTGTGTTCGTTGTGACATAAATCTCTAAGTACTTTATATCCTGGGACTAACTGAAGTCTGCTTGGGCAGGAATTGTACCCACCGCTCATGTCTACCGGATAGAGACATGATTTTTCCTAGTTGATTTTTATATCCCGCATGTGCGCCATAGGTTTCACAACTGTCCATAATATTAGGGAGTGTAGTTTCCTGGTTTGTGACAATCATTAGTATGTCGTCGGCATATAGAGAGATGCGTACTTCCAAACCCTCATTCTCTCTTCCCTGGAATCCCGTTACGTCCGAGTGAGCTCTGATGACGCATGTGAGGGGCTCCAGAACCAGAACCAGGACCAGAGCAAGGGTAGAGGGGACAGGGGTCATTCCTATCCAATTCCCCTACCTACTGAGAATTCCCGCGACTCCACACCATTAACTTTGGTTCTGGCCAGCGGTCTCTCATAGAGAATGGCGATCCATCGCCTGAATACTGGGCCCAATCAAACTCCTCCAGAGCAGACATAAGAAAGGGCCAATGAACGGTGTCAAATGCCTTTGCGGCATCGAGGGACAGGGTTAGATGTGGGTCTTCCCTTGAGGTCACCACCTCTAGCCAATTGTGTAACCTCCGATGGTTGAGCCTCGTCGACCTCTTTGGCATAAAGCCGGACTGCTCCCTATGGATAAGACCAGTAATTACCACAGTGAGCCTGTTTGCTAGATTTCTGGCCAATATTTTGGTCTCCATGTTAATAAGAGAGATAGGTCAGTATGAGCTACAACTCTGTGGCGGTCTGTCCTTCTTGGGAATTACCACAATCGTGGCCGTTCGCAAGTTTCTGTGGAGACTGCCCGCCTCATACGCCTCCAAGTATAGTCCGAGGAGGTGGGGGCTAAATAGCGTCACGTTCTGCTTAAAAAATTCAGGCGGGAGCACATTGGGACCCGAGACCTTCCTAGTTTTCAACTGGCCAATGGCTGCTATAATTTCTTCCTTTGTAATCTCTTCGTCTAATGTCTGTGACTCGTTAGCTGTTCACTTATGGAACTGTATTGTCTGAAGATAAGCCTGGATCTGTGGCGGCTCCGCCAGCTCACATTGCGTGTAGAAGGTCTTGCATTATTCCGCGAAGGTGTTTTCTATTGCAACGGGAGTTACTTGAGTCTGGCTGTCCTTGGTTTATATCAGGGCCAACCACCTACTGTCTAGCTCTTTTTTGCTAAGCCATGCAAGCAATTTACCTGTCTTGTTACCTGCATCGTACAGACGTCGATTCATGGCTTGTATTGCGTGTTGTGCATCTTTTTTGACCTGCGCAAAATATTCCTGTCGAAGAAGTAATCTGCGCAACATGGAAGGGTCATCACTCGTAATGGCTTGTGTTTCTATCTGCATTAATCTGGATTCAAGCCCTGCAATCTCTTCACCTTCTTTCTGGTTTTTATGGGCTATAATGTTCTGGGCCCTATCCGCAGTACGGGTTTGTATGCCTTTCATAATGTGATGGCAGAGTCCACTGACCCCACGTTCTCACGAAAGTATAGTTCCGTGTCCACCCTGATTTTCCTAGCAAACTGCAGCTCCCTTAATTCCCATGTATTAAGCTTTCATTCCCCTGCCTGACGTTGTGTACGGGTACCTGCTGTGAGCCACAGGGGCGAATGGTCCGAAAGGCCTCTCACCAGGTTTTCTACCTTATGTATCTCCCCTAGTTCTCCCACTGGGGTCTGTATGCAATCTAACCGTGAAAAAGCTTTGTGGGCACCTGAATAAAAGGAATAGGCTCTCATCTGTGAATGTTGCCTACGCATATGTCCGTAGGTATCAGTGTGTCTACAAACTGTTTGAGCGGTGTCTCTTTATTGCCTCCCGTGGTCAAACGCACTTTCCTGCCTTAGAACGATCCCTTTAGTCAGCAGATCCCGGCCCGGATCCTTCCTGCTGCGGTACCGACCCAGACGGTGATATTCCCAACACGGATGACTAGTTAGGCCCATCTAGGCCCTGGCGCCTGGTCTCTGATCCTACACCTGCATCCCAAGGTGCTTTGGATATGCTAGATCCTAATGAGATTGTTCATCACAGGTTCGCTGAATGGGTGCCAGTCGAGAAGGTGACCAACTATGTAGCTCAGTGGCTCTGCAAACCTTTAGAAAATAAGGTCTGTATTCGCTTTAGAGCTTAATGCCCTTGTCACTCTCTGGAGGGAAAGGGAGCCCTTACTCCAGACATAGACCCAAAGATGGCGACCTTCTATGCAAAATTCACCAAGCACTCAAAAGAAGGGCAGCAATAGGTCCTGGTGTTCTTACCAGGGAAAGCTGTTAGATGCGATCAGGTCTATGACCAAGATCTTGGATATGGCCGAGGAAGCCAGGGCCTCAAGTTCCCTGATCGCGCCTGATGTCCTTTCTAACTGGGCCCAGTGGGCAGTCGTGTTCCTCGGCAATGCGAATTGTGCGAACTGAGTGGCATTGCTCCCTAACTAAGTTGGATCCCAAGCTGGAGGGGTTCTGGTCTCCTTGGAGGCATGAGCTGTTGCGCAAGGGGGGTTATTTGGGGATCCCTTTATTAAAGAGTTGGTTGGGTAAATTTTTTGCGAGATTCACATCTCTTGACAAGGCACAATCCAATATCAAGCGAGTTCTCACTCCATGTGTTTTCTCTGTGACCAGCAGAGGCAGGGGCCGCTCGTCTGGACGTTTCTCCTACATTCACCCACTAATGTGCACGGCTCCGGACACGACCAGTATCAGACCAATCCGCGATTTACCAACTTCCACCTCACCAAAGGGCATCAATTCTGCTGCTGTGGAGAATGCAAAGGCACAAACAGCAATGCCGGAACGGTTAAGTGTTTTTCGGTCCACTCTTATAAGGGTAGGGGGGCGTTTGGCATTTTTCCTTCTAGCATGGTTGGACATTACTTCTGACGATTGGATCTTGCAAACAGTGCAGGGGTTCCACAAAGATTTTTAGGGTTCCCCTCATCAGGTCTCCGGTCCTTGCCCCATTTGTTTCTTCTTCCGTGATGCTGCTCTTATAGACTATAAGGTCCAGGCCCTCCTCCACAATTGTGCAATCTGTCGTTCGGAGATGCACCCCCAACGGTTTCCTCAGCAACCTTTTTTCTTGTTGACAAGTCGGACTGGGGCCGCAGGCCAGTAATCAACTTCAAAGACTTCAACAAGTGGCTGGTATACCGCCACTTCAAAATGGAAGGTATCCACCTCCTCGGGTATGTCTTGCTTCTGTCTGATTAGATGGTACGCTTGGAGCTGAAGGATGTGTACCTGACTGTCCTAGTGTATTCCCCTCACTGCCGTTTTATGAAGTTCATTTGGCGTTCCCAGACTTTCGAGTTTGTGATTATTCCTTTTTGACAGTCATCAGCCCCAGGGTTCTTTACAAAGGTCCTCAAACCGGCGATAGAATTCCTCAGAGCCCCCGGAATCCGACACATTGTCTATCTGACTGACATTCTCCTTCTGGCCCAGTGTCCCAAGAAACTTGTGTCACCTCTCCCTATGGCAATCAATCTCTTGCAGGGCCTCAGTTTATTGATCAACAAAAAATATATCAATTTGTTCCTGCCCTAGAAGGGGACCTTCTTAGGTTTTGTCATCGATTCCATAGGGGTCCCTGAGCCTTCCCTCTCGGAAGATTGCAAAGATCTGGCACAAGCTCCGTCGGACATTGGCCAAGTCTCTCAAATCCCTAAGGCGGGTTGACCGCTTGGCGGTACACCTCTCCTCGTCAATCAAGGCTATCTTTGCGTGTCCTCTGCACTATTGGTCTCTACAAAACCTCAAAGCTCACCACCTGAGAAAAGGTCTTTCATATGCTCAATCAGTCCCGCTGTCTGACAAAGCCAGGGAGGAGAAGAAATGGTGACTCGCAAGTGGAAGCGTGGAACGGGAGAGCAAGCTTTGGTTTCCCACCCAATTTGATAATAGAATCAGATGCCAGTCGATCAGGCTGGGGAGCCGGGTTTGGGGAATTCTCCATGTGTGGCAGTTGGTCTTCACGCGAACAAAGTTTACATATAAATTGGTATTCCCTCCTGGCAGGGTCATTTGCGGTGCGGCGTTGGACCAAGGACAGGGTTCAATCATCAGATCTTCTAAAGATGGACAACATGCCAGTGGTGCTTTATATCAATCACCTGGGAGGCACCAGGTATCACGTCCTTTCAGCCATGGTAAAAGAATTCTGAAATTTCTGTCTAGAGAATCCGGTTTCTCTCATGGGGGAGTACCTGCCGGGCCAGTCAAACCAGGTAGCAGACTGGAACTCTCCAGCATATGGAAGCTAGATCTTTTACACATTGGCTGACAAAAGGGGCCCGTTGTCGATTGATCTGTTCGCCTCCATCACCAGTTACAGGGGATCTTCAGTTGGAGACTGGATCCTCCGGCGGAGACAACAAACACGTTTCTCCAGGATTGGCGTCTGGAGAAGGGTTATTGCGTTTCCTCTCTTCTCGATGATCGCTCTAGCGTTGGCTCTAGTCCACTGGCAGCAGGCAGAAGTGGTCATGATAGTCCCCATAGGAAAGTCTCAAGCGTGGTTTGCAGCTCTTCTGGAACTTTCCTGGGATTTTCCTATCGGAATTCCCCAGTTTCTTCACATTCTAATGAGTCTGGACTTAGTGCCCCACAGATTGGCGGCAGAGGGCTCCCTGACACTGGTGGCATGGCGGATTACAGGCCACACTGGACGCTCCCAGGCCTTTCGTGCCATGTTTTGTTTTCAAATTAAATTTATATCCCATGGGAGCAAATCCCAGAATAATCTACCCTAGTGCTCTGAATGCTCCTCATCCATCAAATAAATATCCTCAACATAGGACAATGCCTGGTCATCAACATTTTCTAGCAGTTCTGTTACCCCAGCTGAACACAGCTCAGGGCTGTTCTTATACCCTTGTTGCAAAAAACAGACCTGTTTTGAGAACCTAGTGTTGTAAAATACAGTCTAATACCTACTTCCAGGTGCTATTGTTTGGCAGAAAAATCCGATAGAGATATCTAGTGTTATGTATTTTTCGCACATTGTTCTTCTTTATTGCAGAACTGTGTGCGTTTTGAACAACAAATGTGCGAGTAGCTGTGTTTAGGTGTCTGTTATCTAAAACTATAGGATATGCATGATCTGGTTTCATCACAGGAAACAAGGGATTATTCATTGAGGAGGTGCAAATTCATTTTACATCCTGATATTAAAGGTGTGTGAGAATCTCCCCAACTTGTTTTTTAGCCTCCTGTTTAGTGGGGTATTGTCTCGGAGGTTGTGGGTCCTCAGTGGTGTCTCTTGGTAAAGGGAACAGCCACTCCACCGCACGTGATTGCGGTATGACACAGGAGCTAGTGCTATGAATTTTTAACTTGTTCTGGACGAGGTTGGAAAAGACCAGAAAAATTACTGTTTCTCTGTTTGGGCAATCCGTTATGTATTCTTGTGTCCAATCCTTCTCGGTCAAAAGAATATCGTAACCGTATGTAAAGTTCTCCAAAAAGAGAGCATTAATGTTTCTAGGTACAGCCCCCTCCAATAGAAGTTGTATTTTGTGTAAACGATGTAGGGCCCTTACCCTAGTGGCCTGTGTTTCCACTGTGATCTACTCACTGAGTGCTACTCCCACCAGGCAATACTTCAGGTTCTGGTGAGCTATTGTGACTTCTGCCACACTGTCTAGAATGGTCACCACCATTTCCCTGATCAGAAGCAGTGTCTTCAATTTCGCGGCATGCCTGACCTTAATTTCAGCAACCTACTTCTTTTTTAGGTCGAGGACCGGAGCCCGAGATTTAATGTTTCTTAGAGGGGGCTTGGAACTCGCCCCTCTTCTCCATTGGCTGGCCTAGTAAATGCTGGCCAGCCATTTGAGGAGAGGGGCGTCACTCGGTTCAAGTCTCGCCTTTTTCGGATTCAGGGGCGTGTTTTTTGCGTTTTTTCCATCTGTGACGTCATCCGTCACTCGCTAAAAAACACGCCCCCGAATGCGAAAAACATATCTCGACCCGAGATTGCATTTCTCTTGTCGAAGCTCTGTTTGAAGTAGCTTGCTGTACAATGCACCTGGTCCACAAATAAGTTCTGGAGCCTCTGTCAAATGCCCAACGCTGGTAACCTTCATCGTGGCGGTAACTGCTTATCCTACCCATCCAGAACCACAGTCCACTATCAGCACCCGTGGTCTTCCTGCCCTAATCTCGGATTCTCGCTCTGGCTCTCCTCTCGTTATGCCATGGGTCGAACTTCCGCCCCGGTCGCCTCACCGTGAGCCTGGGCTTCATGAAACTAAACCCTGACTTTTCTATCATTTCTCTACCCAGAATACTCTCTCCTGCTATGTACTTCACTGGGACTCCGCTTCACCTCCGCTGGCGGGCTCAATCTCTTTTGCAAGACGGTTCATTCCTTGCACCCCCTAACCTTCCTCTGTAACATGCATTCCCTTGCGCATCCTAAGACGGCCGTCCCGGACTGCCACTCGCCTCTCTCTGGGCCTCAGCCCGCTCTCACCAGTGGTTGGTTTATCCGGCCCCCTCCCCAGTCCCTCATTTCCGGAGTGACTGCCACTCACCTCTCTCGGGCCTCAGCCCGCTCTCACCAGTGTTTGGTTTATCCGGTCCCCTCCCCAGTCCCTCATTCCGGAGACCACTGCCCCACAACGCCACTATCGCCGTTGATAAGCAGCTTGAAAAGATGGTCGTAGTCCCGGGCCATGGCTGCGGCCGACTGGTGTGTGTGCTGTCGGGACCGTTACTGTCGGCCTCGCACTCGGTTTGGGCTACGGATCCGCTTCCGGAACAAATAGCCGGAACTGACAGCAGCAGCAACTTGGAGAACAAGGCACATCTTGCGGTACTGAAAACATATCTCGGCCCGAGATTGCATTTCTCTTGTCGAAGCTTGGTTTGAAGTGTTAAAAAAACAACGTTGACATTCGTTAAAGACTCAGATGAAACAATTAGGAACGCTATTGTAGGAACAGCAGCATTCGGGCAGGGACTCTGGGTGCGTATGGTTAATGCGAGACACGAGAATGGCTGTGTTCGGGTAAACTAAGTGTGATGTTAGCATGATTTGTGGCTTTGCATGGGTCTTTTTCTGTGATGCCATCACATTTTCTCTCTTAGCATAAACTTTTCTTTGTTATATCATAACTTTGGGAGAGGTTGCTCCTACTTCTGGGGAGCTGGTTTGGTAAAGCTTTGGCTTCTGTGTGAAGACATCGTGCCTGAACGGCAAAGCATTAGCTAGCTTGTATGATGTCAACATAATTTTAAGTAAAGCATGGCATTGTGTGTGTGTGTGACGTGATTATGGCCCACAAATAAGCTATGGTGTTTACCTACCATGTCATTGTAACTAGAGACTAAGCACAAGACTGTCTGAGTAATATCACAACTTTGGACAAAACACAAATTTGTCTCTATAATGTCATCAATGCATTTTTTTTATTAATTACTTAGAACAAATTATAGACTTAGTTGTATGAAGCTGGGATCAACAGTGTTATAATTTATATATTCAGCCCTCTGTGGCTGTTTACTATAACCACTTCTCAAATGTGTTTTGTTTAAAGACGTGCACCATGTACTATAGAACAGAAGTTACTCTTCAAAAGATGTTGTAAATGTGCAAACACATCCTTCAGATTCTTGTCGATATCAGGTCCTGCCACTGGGCTTGCTCCCCTGCCCCCTCGCTGTGCTTGCTCCCCTGCCCCCTCGCTGTGCTTGCTCCCCTGCCCCCTCGCTGTGCTTGCTCCCCTGCCCCCTCGCTGTGCTTGCTCCCCTGCCTCCTCGCTGTGCTTGCTCCCCTGCCTCCTCGCTGTGCTTGCTTCCCTGCCCCCTCGCTGTGCTTGCTTCCTTGCCTCCTGGCTGTGCTTGCTTCCCTGCCCCCTGGCTGTGCTTGCTTCCCTGCCCCTGCTTGCTCCCCTGCCCCCTGGCTGTGCTTGCTCCCCTGCCCCCTGGCTGTGCTTGCTCCCCTGCCCCCTGGCTGTGCTTGCTCCCCTGCCCCCTGGCTGTGCTTGCTCCCCTGCCCCCTGGTTCCCCTGCCCCCTCGCTGTGCTTGCTTCCCTGCACCCTCGCTGTGCTTGCTCCCCTGGCTGTGCTTGCTCCCCTGCCCCCTCGCTGTGCTTGCTTTCCTGCCCCCACGCTGTGCTTGCTTTCCTGCCCCCTCGCTGTGCTTGCTTTCCTGCCCCCTCGCTGTGCTTGCTCTCCTGTGTGTGTATGTGGCTCTGGGTGTGTGTGTATGTGGCTCTGGGTGTGTGTATGTGGCTCTGGGTGTGTGTATGTGGCTCTGGGTGTGTGTGTGTGTGGCTCTGGGTGTGTGTGTGTGGCTCTGGGTGTGTGTGAGTGGCTCTGGGTGTGTGTGTGTGGCGCTGTGTGTGTGTGAGTGGCTCTGGGTGTGTGAGTGGCTCTGGGTGTGTGTGAGTGGCTCTGGGTGTGTGTGAGTGGCTCTGGGTGTGTGTGTGTGTGTGGCTCTGTGTGTGTGTGTGTGTGTGTGGCTCTGAGTGTGTGTGTGTGGCTCTGGGTGTGTGTGTGGCTCTGGGTGTGTGTGTGGCTCTGGGTGTGTGTGTGGCTCTGGGTGTGTGTGTGGCTCTGGGTGTGTGTGTGCCTCTGTGTCTGTGTGTGTGTGGGGCTCTGTGTGTGTGTGTGGGGCTCTGTGTGGGGCTCTGTGTGTGTGTGTGTGGGGGGGGCTCTGTGTGTGTGTGTATGTGGGGCTCTGTGTGTGTGTGTGGGGGGGGGCTCTGTGTGGGGGGGGCTCTGTGTGTGTGTGTGTGGCTCCTGTGTGTGTGGGGGGGCTCTGTGTGTGGGGGGGCTCTGTGTGTGTGTGGGGGGCTCTGTGTGGGGCTCTGTGTGTGTGTGTGGGGGGGCTCTGTGTGTGGGGGGCTCTGTGTGTGGTGGGCTCTGTGTGTGGGAGGGGCTCTGAGTGTGTGGGGCTCTGTGTGTGGGGGGCTCTGTGTGTGGGGGGCTCTGTGTGTGGGGGGCTCTGTGTGTGGTGGGCTCTGTGTGTGTGGGGGGCGCTGTGTGTGTGGGGCTCTCTGTGTGGGGGGGCTGTGTGTGTGGCTCTGTGTGTGTGTGTGGGGGGCTCTCTGTGTGTGTGGGGCTCTCTGTGTGGGAGGGGCTCTGTGTGTGTGTGTGGCTCTGTGTGTGTGTGGCTCTGTGTGGGTGGCTCTGTATGTGTGTGGGTGGCTTTGTCTGTGTGGCTCTGTGTGGGTGTAAATGCAATAGGTCATGCATTTGCGAGCTATTAAGCTATTGGCTATGTAAATGACTGCCATTTATTTATGATTTACATTTTTTTTTAAATGTCACGAGCAATGCCAATAGTTCTACCTTTAATAATGTAAATGCTTGTTTATTGAGGTTTTGAAGGTTTAGGTTTGTCTTCCTGTTTAATGATGTAGTCAGATGAGCATTGTGAGTCCTTCTTCGGTTTCACATGCTCCTCCGCTCTGCACTCTGACCGTCCACCTGTCTCCTAATGTTTTTCAGATGACTCCTGAAAGGAAGGAGATGAACGTGCATCAGTATCCTGATACCGGTCATGCGGACTAATGTTATCATGGTTATGCCAGTTATAGCGCTTTTGAGTGGCTTCCTGTTGAAGACCCACCCTGTGATTTTATTTTTAACCTTGTTTTTCTTATTTTCCCACTTCTTTGTAGAAGAATCAGGTGCTTGCTTAGTTGTCCTTCTCAGAATGATGCTTTAATTGTGGTTTACCAGGTCTAGCTCCCAAAGTATCTCTACGCAGCGCAGCACAATGAACATATTCATTGATACACATGATTAAAAATAAGAGGATACAAAATTATTTTCATAAAATAAGCTGTTACTACAAAGAAATATACATAGGTCACAAAAATGTTACTAACATAATGATAATGCCCAGAAAATGTTGAGGATGCTGATTTCTGTCAAAGATGAAAATCATTTTTTTATCCTCTTATTTTTAATCATGTGTATCAATGAATATGTTCATATCAATTTTTTATTAATGTAATTAAACTTTCTACTTTATCATATAATATTTTTTCTTGAGTCCCTTTTCTCCTTATGTTGTGTCCTTTTTCCTGTTTTTGTCAGACTTTGTATTTTTGGCCTGGGCCTTTACCCTTGCATATGATAGTCAAACAAACACATTAAAATATTCAATCTACATATGATGTATGATCATTACATTTTATTCCCCCCAAAAAATACAAACATTTTTCTTAAGTCTTCATTCCATAATATAAAACAGTTAAAAACACATCAAGTTATACACTTGTAATAAAAATCTATTCTCCCTTCCTACAAATGCTACTGATACAACCCAGAGAAGTAGACCATTTTTTTTTGTGACAAATTCTAATCATGACCAGCATAAAAAGAGACAAAACAAACTTATGACATAACCCTTAACAAATACTCTTACACATTCAAAAGGATTTATAATTGCTGCGTAACCGACACCAGGAGCAACAAGCTTTTCCCCCATAAAAAAGGGTGTACAGCTGGATGACGGCCAAAGTATAAAAGCTGCGCAGTAAGACGCTCCAGATACTGGTAGCACATTTTAATCCAAGCTCACGGGACACGATATAAGTTTGGGGACAAGAACACGCCATTAATCTTAAGCAGGGGGCGGATACTAAAGTGACATTCCCCGAAGTTTAACCATAGGGGATACAGATGAAATAAACTGGATTAAAGACATAACATTGTGAAATATAAGAATAAGCGACAAAAAGTTTTGGTCTTGATAAAGATGGCATTATAATCTGGAAACCATCGAAACGCTTCGACGCTGTGGTGAACTCAATTCAAGGATAAACCCAATCTAGGTGAATGCCGATGGGATCAAAATATCAACTAGGTTGTTTTAGAATCCTTTTGAATGTGTAGGAGTATTTGATAAGGGTTATGTCATACGTTTGTTTTGTCTCTTTTTATGCTGGTCATAATTAGAGGTTTTATAAAGCGCAAACATGACCCAAGTGTATCACAGTGCTGTAAATACGATAGATCAAAATAAACCAAGATCTGGTACATAAAAAAAATCTAATAAAACAAATCTCAATTTTTTAAGAACTTTAGTAAGATATGGTATGTAGTAACAGAGTTATTAATAGACAATCTCCATTCCTTATGCGTAATTGGATTAGGTTCTCCAGGGTAGAATTCCATGAATCTTCTTTGTGTTGGTTTAGTTTCTTTAGCCCTTTATTTTTTATTACAGTCGTTGTAGCAGCCAATGAGTGCAGGGAACGGGCTCATCATGACTTTAAAGAGCGGAATCTGTTCATTAGGATCTTCTTCACCTCTTTTTTGAAGACGTAGGTCGATGGGTTAGTTCAAAACTTGGGTGACAGAGAATTCCAAATCCTTGGAGCCGATCCAGAAAAGGGGCATGTGTAGGTCGTTTGTTTCCTGAACCTGTGGGATTCTAGCCTGAGAGAGTTTGTGCTTCTGAGTTAGCGTTTGCCTCCTGAGATACAAATCTTTTCTGCCAGGTACCCTGGTTTGTTACGATGTAAGGCTTGATGCGTGAGGCAAGCAATTTTCAGTTGAATTCTGGCCTTTAGCGGGAGCCAGTTTAGAGATTTGAGTGAAATTGTAATGTGGTCAAATCGTCTAGTGCTGGTTACCAGTTTAGCTGCTGTATTGAAGGTCACTTTGAGTGGGACCGTTCTTGATTTGGGATGACCTGAAGGGGTTTCTTTGATAATGTTAGGTAGTTCCTGCTGTACTGAAGGCAAACGCTGGTGTATGGCCATCACTGCTGCTTCCCCTTTGTTGGCATAATGGTAGATACTGCAGCAAAATTGCCCCTCTGCTTCATCCCGAAGTCCAAGGTAGGTGCTGCCCTGTACTTCATCTGGATCTGTTTAAGTACTTCCGGCAAAACAGCCAATGAAGGGGTACCAGGTGTCTTGATATATACTGCAGCAAAAACTGTTCCCCATGTAGTGCAGTCCTCTAGTGGGGCAGCCGTCCCCATCACCAAGCAAATTGTTAATATTCTTGTCCCTTATGGGAAACACTGCTTCAAGTTGGCTCATCTTTTGTGCAATCCAGAACGTAATCTGCTCCCGTCTGATGGAACCTCACCAATGACTGCATTCAGTGTTTGTGGGCTGATGCCCAGTACACCCAATTGTTGTTGTGCAGCTTGAGCAGCCTGAGCAGGGTTAAGTGTTAATGTGTGCATAACTAACTGTGTCAAACATCTGTACAATGTCACTAAGTGTTTCTATAGTGTCTGTGTCAGAAAAGAATACTTTGAAGCGGCCCCCTCAGGAACAGATGCTCTTGCCCCAGAACCCCCAACGACCAAACTCCAAAGACTGTCTTTTATAACTTACAGTCCATAGAATTAGCCCGGGGGGAAAGGGGAAGTGGAAGACCAAACAAGAGAGACTGCTTCACTTCTGGCACTGAGCCTGCCTCTGGACGAACCTGGCAACTCTCGCTCTGGAAAGCAATAGACAATGGTTAACTACCCTGTCTAACAGCCTACTATCTCTTACTATGAATTTTCTTGGGGGGACATTATATCTTACCAGTGTGCACAAGGAAGCTAGCTACTCTCCAATATGTTTTGTCTGTTGTGTATTGACAATCTGATTAACTGGAAGAAACCCTGGTGTTTCATGCGTTAAGTCTGCTTAATATAACACTTAGTTCAAGTTTCTCTCTCAAAGAGTCTTTTTCCTCAAGGTGACAAGATTGTCTTAGCTCGAGCCAAAATAGTTCTCTTAGTTTTTCCTGAAAATAGCAAATCTCAAAACATCTCCTGGAAGTTCTTGACAAGAAATTACCTCTGACACAAGTCTTTAAAATTCTTGAAATTCTCTGAACAGATTATAGTCTTTTTCCTCCGATAAGGCTGGCAGTTCAAAAAATAGTCTCAATTGGCTCGAGGCGTAGATACTCTCAACTGTTCCTTATGAGAGCGAAGACACCTCTAGGTCATAGCCTGAGACGTAATGAAATGAAATGAATGAAATGAAATTTGATTTGTAGAGCGCATGGCTGCCCGACGCCGTTGGCATGATTTCTGGGGCCTCTCTGACTCTGTTCAAGTGACTGTCACCACGAGCCAGTAAAAGCAACATTAGTTTTTAGGTCTCGCAGACGTAAAAAGCAGGCGTAAGCCTGCTGTCTGCGAGACATCTTTTGTTGGCGTGTTAGAAGGAATCTGAGACGGAGCTCAAGCACGAGCGTCGCTGTCTCAGATTCCTCCTCGGGGCCGCGCACAGCACCACACACGCATGCGCATACACAGAGACACACAACCGCCCATGCACGCACCCATACATACAGAGAACCCACCCCCGCCGTCGCATACACACACGCGCGTACACACACACACACACACACACACACTGCATACACACACGCTCCCCCCCCTCCCCCTCTCCCTCTCCCTCCCTTCACGGCGCTGTGCCCATCTCCTGCCTCGCAAGCACCACACACGCATGCGCATTCACAGAGACACACAAGCGCCCATGCACGCACCCATACATACAGAGAACACATCCCCGCCGTCGCACACAAACACACTGCATACACACACATACACAGAGACATAAGTACGCACGCACCCATACATACAGAGAACACACCCCCGCCGTCGCATACACACAAGCGCACCAAGACCCCCGCCGCCCCACTCACCAGGTTCTTTGTTCGTGTCCCTCGGCAGCCATCCGGTCATTCTGGGCAACAGGCGGGTGCCGCGCTCAGACGCAGTCACGCAAATCTTCCGGCGGGCACTGGAGCGCGGGGTAGACTCCCGTCTGCTTCCTGTATTTCTCTGGCCCCGCCCCCGTCCCAACACAGATTGCCTGGCTTCCTGTTGAAGCCGGGCTGCGGCGTTTCATTATTTTTCTTCTCAACGGCAAAAATATTAATCTTCACTGGCTGACTCCATTGCAGGAGTTGTAATCTTGGCTCGCTTTAAATTAATTGGAATATAATAGTTTTTAAACGAACAAATTGAATAAAGCCTTCACTGGACATACGCTCTCATCGTACAAGAAGGCACAGATTACGTGAAGAAATTGCCATAATTGGATATTCCTTGTCATTGGATCATTATTGGGTATTTATTGGAACATTGGATAGCCTCATCGGAGCAGCTTTTGAGCGTTTGAAATTCGGCCATTAGTGTTGAACGATGACTGGGGTTTGTTAAACTTTTTTCTCTCTTTTGACTACGTCATGCATTGCTTCGGTCTTATTGGCCATTGACGGTGTTGTGTGTCTTCATTGGTCGACTGTTCTAAGGCAGCGTTCGTTGCTACACAAGCTGCCGGCTGCTTCAGCCTCACAGGGAGACTTTAGACAAATATTTTTTTAATATGTTTCATCTTTTTCTATTCTCTCAAATCCTTCATTACTTTAGCAACACGTTAATAATAAATGTAAAACGCAGTATATTGTTTTGCTGAGCTGCTTTTAAAACAAAGAGGAACCAGATTATTGCTGCATAATTTTCATTCTGTTGCCCCACAATTTAGTCACCCTGCAGCATAATTTTAGACTCCAGTTCTGTATAATTCCAGTGGCCCTCCTCTTACTGCGCTAGGCTGTTCCCTGCTTGCAACAACTAGTAACATCTCGGTTGACTGCTTCTTTCTGCTGCTGCATCACTTACAGTTCTAAAACACATGTCTCAGTCAAATTCAGCATTCAAGCCCCACCTGCGTGTATCTCACTACATTGAGGGTTCTTATTTAATGGCCCTAGAAGATAATAAGTGTGTTCTCTCTATCCCCACTTCAGTGTCTTCCCAATTCTCTTTCTCTACCCAGTCATTCACCACACACTATATACTCATCTACAACTTCTTTTTCCCCAACTTCTTTTCTTTTGTTAGTTTACTCTCGCCTAATAAAATGCGTTTCTTCCTGTACTGCACCTTTTCCTCCCTCTCACATCCTCTAGGAGCCCTTTCTCCTTCAGGGCTCTCATTTGTTGCCCTTGATGTCCTTTGATAAGTTGCTTCTGTTCACACTCTCACCACACTTTGTCGCCCTCCTCAAATGGCTTTTTCACTGTCATCTGCCCACTGCACTCTCCTCGGCACCCATTCCTCACTGCGTTGTTTCCACTCGGTTCCTTGCAACCCTTTCCTCGCCGTCACCCTATCTATCCTATCTATCCTATCTATCCTATCTATCCTATCTATCCTATCTATCCTATCTATCCTATCTATCTATCTATCTATCGCACTCACTCTATCTATCTATCACCCTCACTCTATCTATCTATCACCCTCACTCTATCTATCTATCACCCTCACTCTATCTATCTTTCACCCTCACTCTATCTATCTTTCACCCTCACTCTATCTATCTTTCACCCTCACTCTAGCTATCTATTGCCCTCAGTCTATCTATCTATCGCACCACCACAGCATCACTCAGGGGCACCACAACATCACTATGCGCTACTACAGCATCACTGAACCCCCACAGCATCACTTGTTGCCACCACAACATCACTCAGTGCCACCACAGCATCAATCTGTGCAACTATTCAACAACAACTGGTTCAAATATGTTCTCTCAATGTTTCAAGCTTTATTACAAATGTCACAAAAAGATGTTAATATTTCACTTCTGTTCTTGGATTTTTGTCACAATAAAATACACTGAACATAATCTTCACAAGTTATTTACTAAAGTTTAAGCTATTGCCATTATAAATTACAATAACTTTTATTTAAGTATTAATTATTTAAAAAAATTAAAAGCCATTGTTATTTGTGATATCAATACATCTAAGTCACGTAAATACAAAACACGTTGCAATTAAATTTGCAAAAGTTAAAAGTATTGTCATTGTAAATGACAAAGCTATTAATTTTGCTATTTTCAAAACCAACACATAAATAAAAAAATTGTCATTTACAAGACCAATAGCTCAAACTTTCCTAATGCGAGACCTATTGCATTGCAAATGCTTGTTATTATTTACTGACTCTCTGCGCCACAGTGACTGCTGGTGGCTCTTCAAGCACAGGGCACATCACATTTCAGAAAGATGATCACACTTTTTTTTTTTTAAATCCCTTTTGGCTTTCATGGATTTTCTAATTTCTTTTGATCACTGCCAGCCAAGTAAAAGTAAGTATGTCATAGTAGAGAAAATGCATTTTAGAGTAGACATTGGTTAAATTAAGGGCAAGGTCCTGCCTTTCCGGCAGCCTCAGAGCATAGCTCTGCACACGGTGCCCCGCCTGATGCCAGTGGCATGATTGCTGGGGCCTCTGACGCGGTTCAGGTGACCCTCCCCAAACGCCAGTAAAAGCAGCAGCATTGTTTGTAGGGCTGGCACGAGAGCCCTCTTGAAGGGGGTTTTAAAATAGCCCTGCAAATTCCACACGCTCGTGCGTGTGATTTTCTTTTTGTGGCCTTCTATTGGCCTTTCACTGCTTGCTGTTTTGTAAGGTAGACACCAATAGGCCAGAGGCGGGCGCATAGCTCCGCCCCTGGCCTATTGGTGTCTATTACGCGCATTTACTGACATATGTTTTAAATTATCGTTCCCAGACACGGGCTGTGATCATTCAAAGCATATGTGCGCGCGCGCACACACCACTCCCGGCTAAGTTGTTTTCAAAAGCGATCTTAATCGCTTTGGGTTTCGCGATGGCACCGTCGCTTTTTTTTTTTTAAAGAACAGACCCCTTTAGACTTGTTTCAGAAAGGGATTCCACTCTGGACAGGCAGGGTAGGCTTGCTTATTCAGCGTAAGAGGCACGCGTGTATTCACCGGCATGCCAAGGTCCATGTGTGCTGTCCCCACAGTCCAGCATCTGGGAGAGGGTGGGGTTACACCTGAGGGTGCCTGCGGGCTTCACTGAGCTGTGTGACACGGGAGCAAGCGCAGCGTCCAGTATACAAATCATGCACTGGCAAGTGCGCTGGTAGTGCGAGGGTTGAGGGGGTGTAAGACGGGCGGAGGGCTAGCCCGAGAGGGAAGCCGGAGCCCCTGCCGAACCTCGCTGCCACCACAGCGCCTACTCTGCAGCAGGCGCTAGGTTGGAGCGCTGCGGCCATTGTTTTGTGTGAACGGTGTGCGCTTGTGTTTGTTATCACAACTGAGTCAACTGTCTGAGGCTGGCATTGTTTTGTTCAGTTTTTGCTGCTTGTTTTAATTTTGTTGTTAATTATTGCTTTCTGCTCGTCGCCTTTTGCACCCTTACTGGAATAGGAGCGGGTGTGGCATGACAGTGTTTAGTAGTGAAAAATTGTGACTTTACCAGTTCTTGCTGGTCTACTGGTTTGCTTTTGAAGTGCAAGCAGGAGATACAGGTTTGAACCCGGGTTTCCCTGTGTGACCAAAATATGTGTTGTCGAACAAATCACCTTATGTGCTCTAGGTTCTAATATCTGGCAAAATGCAAAGCGATTAGAAGTGGGCTAAAATGTTTATAAGCGCTATCCATGCCAAAACTTCCTTCTGGCTAGAACTTCATCTAATCACTTCTCTGGTACAAAACTATATTTTGGCCTCCATGTTTATTTTTAATCCTTCATGAAATTATTGTGCCTTTTCAAAAAATGTCCACTGGGCAAAGTGCTCTATAACTATATTTAAACAAAGAACTGGATAGTTACATATATTGAATAGTTCCCCTGTCACGGTCTTCACTGTTTGCTGAAGGTAGTAGTGCCTCTAGTGCCTCGTCCAGATCAGGCGTCTTCAAGCAGCACGTTCCCACCGGAATGCCTCGAACAAGTGACCGTGCGGAGGTGCCAGGAAGGGCAGCCAGGCCTACTAAGCTCTGAAAAGAGGCTCCGACGTCAGAATGGACTTTTTGGGTCGTTCGTCCAAGCAGTGCTTAATATGAGCCAGTGGTTGCAGATCACGCCCATTATGAAGTCATTTGTAGCGACTGAGACTTAAATGTCCTCATCAGATTTTGACCCAAAAAAACCTTCAAGAATGAGATGAAGGGGGGCAAGAAGTAAACTCAAGACTGGGACATGGTATTCACTAAGCCCGACATGCGGCGACAGACTTGTGAGAAAAGGTTTGGGTCCTGGCACGTATTCTTTTACACACTAAGCAGTGGCTCTGCCTTGCCTTCTTATTCTCCCCCCTGTCCACGAGGATTGAACATGGGAGCAACTGTCACCAGTGTCCTGCCAAACTGTGAAACAGTGCGACTTCAGTAAACTGGGTCTTCCCATTTCACCACAACGTGTGATCCTGGGCAAATCGTGGTATTAAGCGCCTTAAAAACAATGCTGTTTGCACTTTTTATTAATAATTAGAGTCTTACAACTGTGTGTAATGCCATCTCACGTGCTTTAGGGCGTCTCTGTAATTTTTGAGCAGTGCAACTGGAATCAAGCGATTCTGCAGCGCAGCGCCATTTGCACAGCTATTGGATTTTCCACATGGCCCACCATCAGCCGCAGCATTTGTAGGTTTTAGTTCCCAAAAATGGGTATCTCGCTCAAGCACATCAAGAGTTACTAAAAACCTGGGAAACGTGTTGCTGCGCGGTAGAAGGCCCTTGGAAGAGTTATCGGGTTACCTTTTAATTGCCTATTGCTACGACTGTTAAACTGTTACTAATGAGATGGAACAACGGTGTTTAGTAGTGACAATTCGTGACTTTACCAGTTCTTGTGTTAGCCGCTGCCATGGCACTCTTCACTCTGGTAGTGTCCCCACCCTCACCCTCTTTAATGCCCTCGATGAAGTCTTCAGCAATCCCCTCTCGTGCACAGCTCCAAGGCACACGTCAGTGCCCTTCTCACACCAGCAATGTCCCCTCTCCCCCCTTGCAGGGCATCCCTTGCCCCCTGCAGCCTCCGTCCCTGAACCCCTTAATACCTTTCTCACCCCGAAGTACCGCTTGTCTAGTACAGTGCCCTTTCCCTCCCTCTTCAGCACATCTGTTACCCCCACCAGGCCCTCTCTCGCTCGAGCACTGCAGCTTTCACACCACCTGGAGTTCTTTCTCACCTCGAGCAGAGCCCCTCTCACCCTTAGTAGCGCCACTCTCATCCCCAGCAGCCTCTCTCACAGCGTCCTCTCACCCCCCCGTAGCACCCCTCACACCCTTTCAGCGCTCCTCACACCCTTTCAGCGCTCCTCACACCCTTGCAGTGCCCATCACACCCTTTCAGCGCCCATCACACCCTTTCAGCGCCCATCACACCCTCGCAGTGCCCATCACACCCTCGCAGTGCCCATCACACCCACGCAGCGCCCATCACACCCACGCAGCGCCACTCTCACACCAGCTACAGTTTTCTCACCCTCGCAGTGCCCTCTCACCCTTAGCAGCAACCCTCTCAAGCTTCGAAGCCATCGCTGATGCATATTTATCTCATGCAACTAGCAACCATTGACAAAGACAATAGTCCTGGCTTGCAGTAGATGTAATGTTACTTGTTGTATATGGATGGAATGACGAAGCAGCAAAATACCAGTGGGCCGACACACTATGCTGGGCATTGATTTTCAGTTTGGGTTTTTAAGCCACACCCTTCATTACATCGACCATGCCCCTCTGGGAGCCCCCACAAGTTTTTTCATTCTACTTAAAGCCCTTCCTCCGTTATAGTGACTTCCTGCTGAACAGGGAGAACACGTTCACTCAGGCCATCATACCTACCAACTTGAACAACCTGCATCGGCAAAAGGCAATAGGTTTTGCCTTTATGAAATCTATTGGGTTTGGCAATTTTTTTTTTTTTTACATTGTGCATAGCACACCCAAGGGCCCTTCGCCTGTGGAACTGCAGATTCACCAGCATCCAGCCCTCCAAACCACCAGCCAGAGAACCCAATCACCTCCGCTGCATCCTCCTCAACACCCGCTCTGCTCGCAAGCACGCCATCGAACTCTGGGACCTCCTAGACTCCACCGTTCCCGACGTCTCCTTCCTGACGGAGACCTGGCTGAACGCCATCTCAGCACCAGACATCGCCAAAGCCATCCCACAGGGCTACAAGATCTCGCCATCATCCACAAGGACACCCTGAGAGTCTCGACCAACACCGACGACACCCTCACCCCCGCCGAGCACATGCACTTCCAGATCCACACCGACCCCCAACACCACCCTCAGAGGAACACTCGTCTACAGTCCACCCGGACCACGACCAAAGTTCTGCGACACCATCGCAGACCTCGTCAGCACCCACGCCCTTACTTCCACGGACTACATCCTCCTCGGGGACCTGAACTTCCACCTCGAGAACAACAACAACGCCAACTCCACTGCCCTGATTGACAACCTCGCCAACCTCAGACTCAAGCAGCTTGTGACGACACACACCCACGCCGCTGGACACACTCTGGACCCCATCTTCTCCACAAGCCCCCACGTTTCCTTCAACCACACCACCGAACCCCACTGGACCGACCACAGATGCGTCCACTTCACCTTCCGGAAACCCACCACACACCACCGCACCCAACAGCTACCACGCCGCTGCTGGGGCAAGGTCACCAAGGACCAACTTACTACCACCCTCGCCCTGAGACCACCCACCGACCCAGACACCGCTGAGACCAACCTCAAACAATGGATCAACGACTGCGCCAACACCCTCGCCCCTCTCAAGACCTCCACAACCAACCACACCAACTAGAAAGCCGCCTGGTTCACAGAAGACCTCCGGATCTCCAAGCGCACCTGTCGGAAGCTGGAGAAGAAATGGGTCCACGACCGAACACCAGACAGCCACACAGCCCACAAAAGCGCCACCCGCAGACACCGCCAACTCATCAGGACCGCCAAGAGGACCGCCTTTAAGGACCGCTTAGACAACAATGCCCACAACACCAAAGAGCTCTTCAGCATTGTGAAAGAACTCTCCAACCCCAGCTCCAACACCAACGACATCCCACCATTACAAGACTTGTGCGACTCCCTGGCCACCTCCTTTTACCGCAAGATCGCAGACATCCACGACAGCTTCAACTCCGACACCCCCGCACCCACCACAGAGTCCACCACCCCTGCAATCACCATCTGCACCAGTCGCCTGACCGCCTGATCCCACGTCGGTGACTAAGGCACCATCAAAACCATGAACTCCATCCACTCCGGATCCCCATCCGACCCTTGCCCTCACCTCGTCTTCAACAAAGCCAGCTCCACCATCGCACCCCACCTGTGGAAAACAATCAACAGCTCCTTCGAGACCGCAACCTTCCCGGAAAGCTGGAAGCACGCTGAGATCAACGCCCTTCTGAAGAAGCCCAAGGCGGACCCCAAAGACCTCAAGAACTTCCGGCCCATCTCCCATCTCCCGTTCCCGGCAAAAGTGACAGAGAAGATTGTCAACAAACAGCTAACCCGCTACCTCGAAGACAACAACAACCTGGACCCTTCCCATTCCGGTTTTCGCAGCAACCACAGCACCGAGACCGCCCTCTTTGCCGCCACTGATGACATCAGGATCCTGATGGACAAAGGAGAAACAGCCGCCCTCCTCCTCCTGGACCTATCAGCAGCCTTTGACTCAGTCTGCCACCGAACCCTATCAGCATGCCTCCACGACGCCGGAATTCAAGAGAAGGCCCTGGCCTGGACCACATCCTTCCTCTCCGGCAGAACCCAGAGCATCCGCCTCCCACCCTTCCGCTCAAAAACCACTGAGATCATCTGCGGCGTCCCACAGGGATCCTCCCTCAGCCCGACGCTGTTCAATATCTACATGGCACCGCTCGCCCACGTCGCACGATAACATAAGAGAGACATGGAGAAGTGTGGCTCACTGGTTAGAGCAGGCAGACCCTGAAGCAGAGGTCAGACCCGGGACCAGGGTTCAATTCCCGACGCGGCAGGTTCTTGAGCTCAAATGTCCACGGACTCGATAATTCTCGCTTCGGTGCCTGACCTAATCATGGGTTCACACTCTGCAACTCTGGGCATTAAGCTTGCTTAATCTTCACAACGCCCCCCCCCGCGGCGGGATGCCTGGCTTTCACCTTGGGGGTGCCCGTTAGGGGCTATCTCACAGGGAAAAGCCAGGACGAGTTCCCAAGGCAAGCGCCGAGATGCCTCCCCGGTGATTCGAGCGCTATATAAGAACATACAAAAAAAAAAAAAAACATCATCTCCTACGCCGATGACACCCAGCTGATCATATCCCTCACCGAAGACCCCCACACCGCCACCACCAAAGCCAACCTCCACAGAGGAATTAAGGACATAGCCGATAGCTGAACTCAGACAAGACGGAGGTACTCATTCTCGGACCCATCACATCAGCCTGGGACGACTCTTGGTGGCCCACATTGCTAGGCACAGCCCCTGAACCAACAGACCACGCACGCAACCTGGGGGTCATCCTCGACTCCACCCTCTTCATGACCAGGCAAGTCAACGCCGTCCTGCTTTAACACCCTCCGAATTCTCTGCAGGATCTTCAAATGGATCCCCCCCCCCCCCGACACGAGAAAAACCGTCACCCACGCCCTCATCACCAGCAGACTCGACTACGGGAACGCCCTCTCCTCAGGAACAACAACGAAGCTCCTGAGAAGACCACAACGAATCCAGAACGCCTCGGCACGACTGTTCCTTGACGTTCCCCGACGCAGCCACATCACACCCCACCTGAGAGGCCTTCACTGGCTCCCCGTCAACAAGAGGATCACTTTCAAACTCATCATCCACGCACACAAATCACTACACAACACCGGACCTACATACCTCAACAACCGACTCCGCTTCCACACCCCCACCCGAAGCCTCTGCTCAACCAACCTTGCCCTCGCCACAGTTCCTCGTATCCGGAAAGTCACCGCCAGCGGCAGATCCTTCTCCGACCTCGCTGCCAAGACCTGGAACACTCTCCCTACCAGCCTACGACAGACTCAGGACCTGCTGGCCTTCAGAAGACTTCTCAAGACCTGGCTCTTCGATCAGTAGCAGCCCCCCCCCCCAGCGCCTTGAGACCCTCACGGGTATGTAGCGTGCTTTAGAAATGCAGTGATTGATTGATTGATTGATCTATTGGGTTTGGCAATTTTTTTTTTTTACATATTGCATAGCAGTTGAGCTTCTGTGAAACGTGGCTTAATATAAAAAAAGTGATGATGCGCGCACCATTGACTGATTCATAGTGCTTTTTTTTTTTTTACCATAAGCTATGTTGAGCAGCAGCTCTAGTGCTGTCTAATATGTAAAACTATTGACAGAGCCAATAGATTTTATAAAGGCGTAACCTGCTGGATTTGCCAGGGCTTGTTCCTATTCTTTTTACGGATTCTCGCTAAAATCTGCCAAGCATGCTTTCTTCCTTCAAGAAGTGGCGCCTTAAAATAAATCACATACGAGCAGAAAACAAAGCAGATATAAGTGCCTCTCCTAACACACGAAGATGCCTCTTTCATTTCATCCAAAGTGTTTTATGAGCTATTGCTTGCTGCTGGAATTAAATGAAAAGCAATTTCAGCTGTAAAATGACCCGAGAACGGCTCAATGTAACTTACCCTTCCAAGCCCCCTCCGTTTTACAACGGGCCCATCCTTCTTGTCCATCCATTCCTCCACTTATTAGGATTGCATTTTATTTTATTAAAGACATGTAAAGCGCCTATGGCCATCTTAAAGCAAGTTTCCTAGTGCTAGCTAGCCCATACAATACCAATGAGTGATACCAAAACGCAACAGTATCCCCCCAAAAAAAGTGTTTTATCTTGCCACTGCTCCCTCTCTGCTGTTGACGAACCTCCTGTTGCACGTCAGTCACATCTTGTATTTAGCACCATCATTGGAAAGCTGCAACGCTACACACTTATAAGGTCCTCTCACCCTCACACCCTTACCCTCACACCCTCACCCTCACACCCCCTCATCCTCACACCCACTCACCCTCACACCCTCACACCCACTCACCCTCACACCCCCTCACACCCTCTCACACCCCCTCACTCACCCTCACACCCCCTCACCCTCACACCCCCTCACCCTCACACACCCCCTCACCCTCACCCCCTCACCCTCACACCCCCTCACTCACCTTCTCACCCCCTCACCACCTTCTCACCCCTCACCACCTTCTCACCCCCTCACCACCTTCTCACCCCCTCACCACCCTCTCACCCCCTCACCACCCTCTCACCCCCTCGCCACCCCTCACCCTCGCCACCCCTCACCCTCGCCACCCCTCACCCTCACACCCCCTCACCCTCACACCCCTTCATCCCTCATCCTCACCCTCCCCTCACACCCTCCCTCACCCTCACACCCCCTCACCCTCACACCCCCTCACCCTCACACCCCCTCACCCTCGCACCCCCCTCACCCTCGCACCCCCCTCACCCTCACACCCCCCTCACCCTCACACCCCCCTCACCCTCACACCCCCCTCACCCTCACACCCCCTCACCCTCACACCCCCTCACCCCCACACCCCCTCACACACCCTCACACAACATAGTATAGCATAACAAAACACAGCATTGCATAGCATAACAAAACACAACAAAGCATGCATAACAAAACACAACATAGCATAACAAAAGAAAGCTTAGCAAAGCATAACAAAACATAGCATAACAAAGCATAGCATAGCATAGCAATATGAAACACAACAAAGCATAGCATAGCATAACAAAACAAAGCATAGGATAGCAAAACACAACAAAGCATAGCATAGCATAACAAAACAAAGCATAGGATAGCAAAACAAAACATAGCATAACAAAACCTAGCATAACAAAACAAAGCATAAGATAGCAAAACAAAACATAGCATAACAAAACCTAGCATAACAAAACAAAGCATAGGATAGCAAAACAAAACATAGCATAACAAAACATAACACATAGCATAACAAAACGTAGCAAAACACAACAAAACATAACTAAACGTAGCAAAACACAACAAAACATAACGTAGCTTAACAAAATACAACACAACATAGCATAACAAAGCATATAATAGCATAGCAAAACATAGCACTGCATACCAAACACAACAAAACATAGCATAGCATAACAAAACATAGCCTAGCAAAACAAAGCATAGCACAATAAAACAACAAAACAAAACCTAGCATAACAAATCATAGCATAGCAAAACATAGCATAGCAAAACATAACATAGCATAACAAAGCATAGCATAGCATAACAAATTAAAGCATAGGAGAGCAAAACAAAACATAAGATAGCAAAACAAAACCTACCATAGCATACAGCATCACTCGGCACCACCACAACATCACTCAGGAGCACCACAACATCACTATGCGCTACCACAGCATCACTAAACGCCACATTATCACTCGTTCGCCACCACAACATCACTCGGGGCCACCACAGCATCAATCTCTGTGCAACCGTTCAACAACAACTGGTTCAAATATGTTCTCTCAATGTTTCAAGCTTTATTACAAATGTAACAAGAAGATGTTAATATTTCACTTCTGTTCTTGGATTTTCATCACAATAAAATACACTGAACATAATATTCACAACAGTTATTTACAAAAGTTTAAGCTATTACCATTATAAATTACAAAAACTTTTAAGTATTAATTATTAAAAAAAATGTAAAGCCATTAATATTTGTAATATCAATACATGTAAGTCACTTAAATACAACACATATTGCATTAAAAATGCTATAGGTGTCACATTTACGAAAGTTATAACTATTACCATTGTAAATGACAAAGCTATTAATTTCGCTGTTTTCAAAAACAAAACATAAATAAAAAAAATTGTCATTTACAATACCAATAGCTCAAACTTTCCTAATGCTAGACCTATTGCATTGCAAATGCTTGTTTTTACTAACTGCAGTTACTGCTAGTGGCACTGACTTATTAAGAAGCCTGCTGCTGCTTCAAAGTGCCCACCTCAACGTCTTGCTAACGAGTGCTGGTGACTCGTCCAGTGCTTTTGGTCAGGGGTCTGGTCCACCGTCCCTGCTTGGAATTAAAAAAGGTTCCGCGCGGCATGCTGCCGCAGCCCCCTATCCTATAGAACCGAATACAGCCCAATTGGTGGCTCGCTCTCAGCAACACTGCAGAGAAACATTCTTCTTCACCGAGGGAGGACTCTGGAGACTGTCTGTGAAGTAAACAACACTGCAATAGGGCAATTATATTTAATGTACTTTGACCATGATGTGCAGACAGCAGTGCAGTCGTGTCGGTGAAGTAAGTTGGCAGTGTTCTAAAGTTCTAAAGACCCAGTATCTCGCCAACTGGAATTGGTTCTGTCCTCAGTAGGCCTGAAACAGCTGGTGGCTGGCCCGACACACATAAAGGGACACACACTTGACTTAATCTGGACTTCTGGCCCGGAAGTCTCTGTCGAAGATGTGCTTCCGTGTGTTTGGTCAGATCATTATTTATTTTATTGTGCTATTGCTATGAACAAGAAACCACCGGCTCAAATCCCAAAGATCAAAAAAGTCCGACAATGGAAGAAGGTTGATTCCCAAACCCTGTCAGTCTTTCTCCCACGGTATGCTACCCCTCTTAGTGGGGATTTAGACCAGGATTACTGGAGTTTAACCCAAAATTTAATACAAGCAATAGATCCGATAGCTCCAGAGAAATTACAGAGAGCTAAGGGTATGGACAAAGGTGCGCCGTGGTACACCCCCTCCCTGAGAGACCATAAGAAAGAGCTCCGCTGCGCAGAAAGAATTTGGAGGAAATCCAAGGAGGAAAGGGATCGGGAGCAGTATAAATATTTATTAAACAGCTATAAAAAAACTTATCTTGGCTGCTAAAGCCGATTACTTTGATAATCGTATAAAGCAAGCAGACAACATACAGAGAGAAACCTTTAAGATCCTCTCAGAATTAACAAAGAAGCCGTCAAAGGACGAAGTTAAAATCGACTGTAACATCTTCCAACAGTTCTTCTTAGAAAAGGTAGACACCATCCTCTTGGATATTAAGAGTAAGGCAGGAACCGCTTTCACTCCACGGCAGACTACGGGTGCCCCTCAAGACTGCACTATTACGAGTTTTCCAGAGATCGAGTCTGTGAAACTCAAACAATTGATGAGTTCCATAAAATCAGGGTCACCAGCGGACCCCTGCCCCCCCAGCGTTTTCCGGGCAGCGCTTCCTATCTTGGAGGACCACATTATTTCCCTCTTGAACAATTCACTGCGGACGGGCTATCTTCCACTGGGATTCAAGGAGGCTCGTGTTAGACTCTTGTTAAAGAAACCAGGAACAGATGCTACTAATTAAAACAATTATCGACCTATCCCACAACTTCCATTTATGTCTAAAATTCTGGAGCAACATGTGTTGCAGTCGTTGTCTGGCTTTCTGGAATCACACAGTCTTCTCCAGGAGCGTCAGGCGGGTTTTCGGGCTCACCACAGCACCGAGTTAGTGATGCTCTCGGTGCTGGATGAGCTTAGAGGCATGGCTGACAGTAAGAATCCGAGTGCCCTGGTACTTTTAGACCTATCAGCGGCATTTGATACTGTCAGCCATGACCTGCTTCTGGACAGACTGGCTAATTTTGGAATTGGAGGCATGGCATATAATTGGCTTAAATCCTTTCTGACTGGGAGGCAGCAGAGGATTCATTTGGGGGATGACATCTCCGAGCTTGGTAGTGTGGATTGGGGAGTCCCGCAGGGTTCAGCGTTGTCTCCGCTGCTCTTCAACCTCTACCTACAACCTCTAATCGAATCTCTGGTACTTATGGGTTGTCGTGTTTTTAACTATGCTGACGACACCCAGCTGTTATTTAGCATTGAGAACTCATCTGGAGCACATGGATATGTGCAAGAGGCTCTCAAGTTTACAGTGGGGTGGATGACGGCCAATTGGCTGAAAATCAACCCTGAAAAGACCGAGGTTCTTGTGGTATCTACGGGCATATCACCTTGGGGGGGATCTGTTATGGCCCCAAGATCTTGGATCCGCACCGCTGCCAGTGCCAAGTGTGAAAAGCCTTGGCATAAAAATTGACCAGGAATTGTCAATGACGGCTCAGATCTCAACCGTCGTGGGCACATGTATTGGCCTAATTAGGCAGCTGCGTAGGCTAGTTCCCCTCCTATCCCAATCCATGCTCTGTACGGTGGTCTCTGCCACCATTATATCACGCCTGGACTATGGCAACGCCCTCTACTTGGTTTGCCAAAAAATCTGACACACAGTCTGCAAGTTGTCTTAAATGATGCTGCGCGTCTAATTTTTAGGCTTCCTAGATGCTCTCATGCTTCACCGTTATTGCTAAAACTCCATTGGCTCCCGGTGAAACAGAGGGTGGAGTTTAAGAGTCTGTGCATTGCACATAAGACGCTTTATGGACAGGCGCCTGCCTATATTAAGGAACGCCTGACACCATATCTGCCTAAACGGACTCTTAGATCATCCGACGCCCAGCTGTTGGCCTGCCCCGTTTTAAAATGGCAACTAAGGGTGGAAGAGCCTTTTCCATACAGACTCCACTGTTGTGGAATAAGCTGCCAGACTATCTTCGGAAAGAGACTAGCCTCCTATGCTTTAGGAAACAGCTAAAAACTCTTTTGTTTAGAGAAGCCTTTGGATCTATATAATCTATTGCTCTTTCCCTTCTTTCTGCGTGAGATTTCCTGGCTGCTCCTTTGGTCATAAGCGCCTTGAGACCTGTAGGTGAGATGGCGCTATATAAGCTAAAGTAACAATAACAACAATAACAGTGACAGTGTAGACCCCCGGCCCTGATAAAAAGGCACCGTAAAGCACCAGCACAAGTTAAGCATTGAGTATAGTGAATAAACGGGAACCAGCCGAGCTGAAAGGCCAACACAGCAACAACCTCGCAAGTGACACCAGAGTGCTCCCCGCCAGAGCCTGAAAGTGTGTGTATTTATACCAATTGGCATCCATGCGTCCGTGTTGATTCCTCAGCTGAGCCGGCTTTGTTTATTTTCTCTGTGATAGCAAAGTTGCCTCATGAACGAGATAACAAATAACATTTGCACAAAGTGTGTCCGCGTCTTGTACAACATTTTCAAGGTGTTGTAATAGTGTTCTTGCGAAGATGTTTTGTAAGCAATGTGGTTTCAGAGAAACTAACCCTGCTCTGTCATGCAAGGAAATGTGTGTCAAAAGTCGTTGTGTGAAAAAGAAGGCAACCTAGGAAATGAGCACATTTTAAAATTGCAGTGTTTCTTACTGGCCCTAACTGAGCCACATGACAGTGAACACTCATATACTTTGTGGGTTGAGGCATTTCACCAATTTCCACTTTTTTTGTCACAGCTAATTTGGTCAACTAGTAGAAATTGTTTTAGCTCAAGGTGGTTGGTGTGCGTCGCCAATCTTGTTTGCTATGGTGATTGATTTTTCTTCAAGAAAAGAGGGATAATGTCCTATATTCCTCTTCATAGTCTCTGATCCAATTGAACTGTATTGCTTGTAATTGTACAATTGTGTTCACTCTTTCCTTGTTACTGTTTTTCAGTGTTAGGCTCTATGAATTTCAAACACAGTTCCTTCTGCACTTTGACTTGCATCCAACATGATGAGTTTTTGCTGTAGTTTGAAAAGAGCAAGTGACTAACGCTGCCCTGGTTTGCATTTTTTTAAAATGTTTATGGCCAGGAAACTGTTTGAGTTCCTAGTGCCATATTTTTTGCAGCACAATTTACCTTTTGTTATATGATGTACTTCATAATTTTTATTTTTCACCTAGTTTAGTCTTTAATTCTGCATAACGTGGTTGGGCAGTGTTGTATAATTCTGTTTTTCCTGGTTATGTTTTTACATTTCTGTGAAAATAAATCTGAATTGTCTTGTTTGGATTTGCTTCTCTTAAGATGATATACTGTAACAGGATTTTGAAGTACATGGCTGTTTATGGTTGGTACTTCTTTATTTGACGCTTTGAGGGATGCGGTTTACTAACCCAGCGTCACTTTTGTTCTTGACAGTTCTCTGTGAAAGGGTGGGTCTCCTGAAGAGAAGTGATGTTACTTTCCAAAGAATCTAGGTAAGCTATAAACTTCATGTTTTTGTTTCAGAATGGATAATTCCCTTTCATGTGTTTGATTGTTTGTTATTTCTTTGATGCTGAAGTGAGATCTAAATGTCTTTTTGTTCCTATATTTTTTCTGTGTCATACACTTATGTTTCCTTGTGGTGGGTATAGTGAAAGAAGCCCTAGATTTTTCAGGTCGAACTCTTACACTGGACAATGATATCTCAAACATCACATCTCTCAAAGAGGTTTAGTAAAATGACTAATCCTTGATCGTTAGAGCCTTGTTCTCCATTATCACTAGGATGCTGGGCAATTTACTCCCTCTCCAGTTCCCCGCCCCCTCTCCCCTACCTGTGTAGGGCATAAAATCATCCACAGGATAGAGAAAGCAGTAAGCCTCCTGGATACCTGCATAAAGAATCCTGTGTGCATAAAACATCTGAATACATGTAATCCTGTTTTCATTCAGCTCCAATTGTGGCCCTACCAGAAGGAACCAGGGTACTTTCAAAGGATTCAGAACCAAGCACGCAAAGAAAAAATGACCAAAGCACACTGGCCTTGAGCGCAGTCCCATGTCTCTTGGTGAAACACAATCAATGTAAAAACCAGTGAGCCACCCTATCCTGGTTTTACAATGCAATTAAACTCTACGTAGGGATATCCTCTCATAACTGCCTTGTCGTAAATATGCACCCACAAAAACAAATCACATTGGATTCTGAAGAGGCTGCATGCAGACTTGCCAGCGCTTAACAAAAAGCACCTGAATTAATAGAATAATTTTTAGTCTATTTGATACTGGTTGCTTGTAAAAGTCTCAAGAGAAACAGAAACATATCAAATACTCCTGACCCCGATGACCACTTAGAAGTAAGTCTTGGAAGATACTGCTGCACATTGAATCCACTTGCAGCCTTGGTGTGACAAAGCATCTGTACCTTTTAAAATGCTGCCATTTTGTCTTATCATCAAAAAGGGGTAGTTCTTTATTTAAAAAAAATTCCTTTGTATTCCTTTACAGATCATGCAAATGAAATATTTTGACTGTTAACAGAAATGATGCACGTGTGGAGCATCTCAGATAATGATACAAACTTACTGGTTCGATTAAGTCACATTTGATGAAACCTTGTGTGTTTTTAGGGTTGTCTATAAGCAGCTGGTTATTCTGCTGCCTCTGTTCTCTACACAGTTCTCACCCTGTTCTGAGTTTGTAGTGGTTGATCACAGCAAATGCATTTATGACTTTGAAAAAATGTACAGTTAACTCACTAATCATACTGTGAGCCCGGACTGCTTCTGATTCAGCAGTATTGTTTTTTTAATAATTATTTTTTTATTATGATTTTGGTAAACAATAGAACAAAAGGATAATAACACTATCACATAATAATTAAAAGAAGGTGGATGTGGATAACGACTGAAAATCATACATTGCTGTGTAGTGAACAATATATATTGTACTGTAGCAGGTTGAAGGTTGAACAAATGAGTAATGACCTCTTGTCAAGTATTATTTGCGGTGAATGAGCCATATGGAAATAAATGATCCACATGAATGTCAGCAGTGAGATTTGAATGATTCTAAATGTTAAAATTGATCACCCTTTAACCTGTAGAAGATGCATCAGCGCCAGCGGGTAGGAGGGCATCTCATCTCTTTCAGCTATGTATGCCTGGAGGGTGGCCTCATGTCTGTTTTTTCATCTTTTGTATGGATGAGGTATCGGAGAAAACATTTCAGTGTGTTGCATCATTTAACGGGGCTTTAACAGTGGTGGTGCCCAGAAGCCAGGTGATAGCTGTTCTACATTTGCCAAGGAGTAGTGGCATGACAGTAAGTTTTCTTGTGCTCTGGGGGAACCTTAGAGGTATATCCAAAGAGTGCTAGAAGGAGACATCTTAGTGCACTTGGATGTACTTTAGCCTAGTGTTACAAAGACTGTTCTCTAGAAATCTGCCATAACATACCATGCCCAAGCCAGGAGAATGAAATCAGCCGTGAGATGTGAGCATTGATTACCTGATAGACAAAACTGATCTTAAAATAAATCTAACAAAAGCATGTTAAGTATTTGTGGTCTATACGTTTGTATCTGTAATTCATGAAATCAGTGTAGTTAGTTTACAGCAAAAGGACCAAGTTTCATTGTCTAAGCTGTGGCCCAGGTTCACTTTTCGGCAGTCGCGGGAGGATGGACTATGATCACTGAGGACTCTTCATACACCCATTAAAATTTGGTCACCCACCCCTTATGTTAGTAGAGCCTTTCAGTTTTAATAAAGGGGTGAAGTATGGAGGTTCACTTAGAAAATCTATTAAAACGGATATGGCAGCTTGTCTAAGTCTTCTTTGTGAGTTTGTTAGGAAGGGGAAGTAATAGTCAAACTAATTGTGTGAGATGACTAAACCATTAACTAAGAAAGCCCTCAGATGTGTAGTGTTCTTAATGGGCAAAATCTATTCATGGGCCTCATGTATCTGTAGGGTGGGGTCTAGGGAGAGTAACCGAAGGACTGTAAGTATTGTAACATTCTCATTCTCAACAAGCACGGGCAGAGCATGGCATTCAAGTTACCAGCAAACTGGACTGAACTGCGAAGTAATAGCTTTCCATTAGTGGCAAAGCAATACCACCCCTCTCAAACTGGAGTGTAAGGATATACCATCTGATTCTGGCCTTCCTACTGGACCAAATTCACTCAATTAGTGTAGTGGCAAGTCTCTTAAAGAATGCTTTGTTCAGTGTAATGTTAATTTTGGTGAAAAGATAGATGACCATTTTTTTAATCCATCTCTCACCTTATATTTCTAGTTTGCAAAAGGTGGATCTGTTGCAGGAGCTTGGTCAAGAATGATTTGCATATGGCTGGGTCCAAACAGAAGTTTCAATGTGGGCAAAAGAACGATGGGTTGAAATGCTAACCCGAGCAGTTACCAGTGCTTACATTTACTCCAGGCATTTATCCTATCGTCCTTGGTGTGCTTGATGTCAACCCCTAAATGGCCAAAGGTATGCCCAGACAGGCGTTCTGTGATCACTGTTCCACTGAAACCAAGCTACACCCAACTGAAGAGCCCCAGTGAGGGTGAAACCGGTCTTGGGTTGCTTGTGTTCCGGTTCAGGTAGGACCTGGCCTGACAGTTCAGGCTGGACTGTTCCCATTGGAGTAGGGTCAAAACTGATTTGCTTATAGCTGGATGTAAACTGAGATGGCATAGTGGGCAAAAGAACGATGGGTTGAATTGCTGTTCGGAGAAATTGCCAGTGGTTGGACTTAATGCAAGCATTACTCCTAGCACCTTTGTAGGTTGAGACTGGGCAGCTGGCATACACTGTCTGCGAGACCGGCTGTATTCAGCCTGTGGGGAAAGACCCCGCCTCCGTCTTCCTCCAGCTTTTGATTGACTTTTGTTTGTGTCCTTTAAGAAATGTTGCTTCTAATTTTTTTTTTTTGCTTGTCCTACCTTTTTCTCAAGTGTTAACTCCTAGGAGTATTGCTGGAGGACATGTCAGCTTCTAATTGTGCCATTGAATGTTGTATCTTTGAAACTTTTTTTTTTATTTAGAACACAAGCACTTCATAGAAGCAGGATTCCATACCCCACTGTAAACCCCCGTCATTAAACTTTATTACCCACATGCTATGTGCCTATTGCTTTCTTGCCACGAGACTGCAACCAACAGATGAAAAGTACTAATGCTTAAACGTGCAGCCCTAGAAAGTGGACTAATGATAGTGGCCTAGCCCCGTGTTGGCTACTAGGTCTCTAACACACACCAACGCTATTACAGTACGTACAGTCAACAAAGGTTTAAAGAAAAAATTTCACAAAGGTGATAAACCACATTTTTTATCAATATTCTCTAATCATAGCATCTGATTTGTAGCATAAAAACAAGCAAAACTGTGTTTTTTGCATTTGTCACCCCGAGTGGGATGGGTATGCTCAGACGTGAGTCCCATGCTCTCTACACCACTGGAGTCAAGCTATCCTGGCTGAAGAAGGCTGATAGCCAGAATCCGGTCCTAGGATGCTTGATTCCGTGCCAGGAAAGACGTGGCTTGGCAGTTCGGGCTGGACTGTTCCCATGAGGCACAGGGTCCAGGCTGATTTGCATATGGCCATGTCTGAATTGGGGTGGTGTGGAGTGCCAAAAAGTGATGGATTTAGGCCCAGATCTCTGTACTGGGGTGAATGTATGACATTGTTCTACATTCTGTCCATCAACTGTGGTTTTTGCATTTGTCACCCCGAGTGGGATGGGTATGCTTAGACGTGAGTCCCATGCTCTCCACACCACTGGAGTCAAGCTATCCTGGCTGAAGACGGCTGATACGTACAAAAACAATCCGAAAAATCAGAACAAAAGAACCTAGCTTACAAAAATGCGTCACTTTCAACATTGGATGTGTCTCAAAAAAGAAAAACTGGGCGGGGGGGGGGGAGAAACCTTTTTCTTTAGTCCCCTCACTCACCAGAGTTTCCTCACTATGACATGCTTCATCATAGGGGCTTCCCAACCCGCTGCGGGTTGAGGCGTGCTACAACTAACGGTACTACGTAGGAGCACTTTTTATTTGTAGACTATGTGTGGTGTCATGTGAAAAAAGGGGGAAGTGAGTGGAGTGGTGTGAGTTAAAAGTATCCTACTAGTGGGCTGGAAAAAACTTTATTCGTGCTCCTAGCGGATATATTAAAAGTGGGGTGATTCACTAGGTGAGCTAATTCTATTATGAGAATAGGACCCTAGTGAAAAGCTAACTAGTTTCGAGCTGTACCCCTCAGCTCTTCTTCAGGACGTCACAGGGTCCAGCCCTGTGAGTACCACTCCAAAAAGTGAGATATATGCCTATTGTTGAGCATGAATCAATATATACATACGAATTTGCTGCAATTCAGTTGCGTATCTGTTGAGAAGGAAATAATATTAATATTAATATAGACTCCCAAAGCATCTCGTTTGCTTTACTGTGAACTAGAAAAAGAAAGAGCCGGTTTGAAGTGATTGCTCAATCTTGTGGCGCTCATAAAGATGAGCGTGATGTCCCTAGAGGGGAATAATTGTTAAAATACACCATTTTACATGCACAGTTAAAACCATTGTGTGTTCCTGTATTTCGGAATTCAAGTGTGAAACATCTGTATAGTGGAATAATCAGGGGTTAGTTATGGGCGGATCTTACCAAGTTGGTTCGGGCATGCCGTGTGTATCAAACGCGGTCGCCACATCATCTCCGTTCGGCAATCTAGAAAGGAAAGGTCTTACTTGTTATGGAGCTCTTCCTTGCGGTAAACCTATTCGGCATCCCTCGAGACCGGCGGTTCCCGTCTCAGTCTCGAGGATTCAATATGTAGCTTCCTGAGTTGCCGCCTTGCTTCCTGTGAGAAGCTAGACCGCGGATGATCTTTCAAGATGGCCTTCTGCTCGGGATAAACCGGAATCCATCTTTTGATCCTCGCGATGATATTTATATCAATCAAGAACCAAGACACAGACAACATAAACACAGTGGGACTCAAAATAAATTTCTTTTACAAATTATTTACAGTGTGGGGGTGAGATGAAACTGTCATGTTGTTATTCATTACTAGGTGGTTCTGTTGGAGGGCTTTCTACTAATTAAAAAAACCATCTGGGTATGATGGAATTATGATTCAAACTAGCATTAGCTTATGATTGTCTAGCCAAGAAGCCCCAAGGAATGGTATCATTCAATCCGTTGGTATCAGTCTTGAGTCTGTACACCCAGCATTGTTCCTTTTCCAGAAGGCGTTGCTCCAGGTTGTCCTGTCCATATAGATTGTCCAGGATTACCCAGTTCATGTCATTGGGTGTGTGGTTTTTTTCGATAAAATGAGACGTCATTTTTGTGGTATTCTTTTTTCACCTTATATTGCTTCTGTGCTCCACTATTCTTGTACTGGCCTTTCTAGTTGTCATGCCAATATAGTGTAGGTTACAAATGCAGGTAATCATATATACTACACCCGTAGTGTTACAGTTGAAGTTTTTAATTTCCCAAGTCATGTTGTTGTTGAATGTAATTTTCTTTGTCACACTCGTCAAATGACAAACACTACAGTCACCACAAGGGTAGCGTCCTGTAGGTACCGTGCTGATAGTTCTTTGTTTTGAGTTCCTGTTCTCTGCTTTGGGGCGTGTGTGGACGAGGTAGTCTTTCAGCTTTTTTCCTCTCTTGTGACTAAACATTGGTTTTGGTATGTCTAGATTTCCACAGTTTAGAGTGCGTCAATGTTTGTTAATGATTTTAGTTACTTTGTCAGAGGCAATATTGTAGGTGGTGATACATATAGGTCTCTTCTCTGATATCTCCCTGATTACTTTTGGTTCCAATAGTGCCTCCCTGTTGTTGTTCGCAGCTCTCTTTTTTGCTTTTTTGACCAGATTCACTGGGTATTGTCTGTCAATTAGTTTTTTTGTGAGGTCATTAGCTTGTTGGTGGAATGCTTCTTTTGAGCTACAATTGCGCCTTAATCTTAAAAACTGTCCAAAAGGTAGGTTCTCCTTTAGTTGTCTCGGGTGGAAGCTATCAAAGACTAGAAGGCAATTCCTTGCCGTTGGTTTAAAATGGGTAGTGGTGATTAGTGAATCTCCATTTGTCATGATGTTTAAATCTAAGAACACTAGGCGTGACCTGCTCATAGTGTGTGTAAACTTAAGGAAAGGATCCTGCTGGTTGAGCCATACTAGGAACTCTAGTGCCTCTGCCTCTGTGCCTTCCCAGATAAGTAGGACATCGTCGATGTACCTTTTCCATAGACTTATATGTTGTTTATGTGGATTCGTGTCACTAAGGATTTTTCGTTTTTCCAATTGGCCGCCTTGCTCTAACGGAAAACGCTTCCGTTTCGAGGAAACCCTATTTTGCCAATGCCATGGTACCAGCATGGGGAGTACTTTCGCGCCGAGCGTAGCGGGTTTGTATGTTCACCAATTGGAAAAACGAAAAATCCTTAGTGACACCCCAGTTCAGACATGGCCATATGCAAATAAGTCTGACCCTGTGCCTCATGGGAACAGTCCAGCCCAAACTGCTGACTGAGTGTGAGTGTTTGATTGATTTGCATATGGCCATGTCTGAACTGGGGTGGCAGAGTGGGCTAAAGAACGGTGATGGATTGAACCCAGATCTGTTGACTGGGTGTGAGCGTTTGATTGGTTCAGATGCTCTATCCATCACCACCCCCTTTCGTACCGCTTTGTTCGCCATAAGTTGGCAGGGTATGCTCAGATGTGAGTCCCTTGCTCACTTTGCCTCTGGATTCAAGCAAGCCTGGCTGAAGACTGCTGGAATGCCAGAAACCGGTCCTAGGAAGATTGATTCCGGTCCAGGGAAGGCATGGCTTGGCAGTTTGGGCTGGACTGTTCCAATGAGGCACAGGGTCAGACTGATTTGCATATAGCCATGTCTGAACTGGGGTGGCAGAGTGGGCTAAAGAACGGTGAAGGATTAAACCCAGATCTGTTGACTGGGTGTGAGTGTTTGATTGGTTCAGATGCTCCGTCCATCACTACCCCATTTTGTACCGCATATGCAACAGTGGCGCTATACACAACTGCTCCATTGCCTGCTAAGCAAACTCTGTCCCCAACCCTGGACCATCCCCTATCCCCTGGTGCTCTCTTACCTTAATGTTTGGGGTCAGTTTAAAGGTGTGATGTCCAGATTCTACTGCCTCCTCATTCGCCACCTCTTCACCTTGGCACAATTGGCTAGCTTCAGTACGACCTGGCAGGCCCGCTTGCAGGTAGAATATAATGAGGAGGATTGGGCAGAGCTTTTTGAGGCCCGGGACATGGAGTTCAGGAGGCACGGATGAAGCTCCGTCTTTTTAACATCCTTCAGGGCTGGCACTGAATCTTGCATGGCATCAGGTTGCCGGGTTGCTTCCTCACTCTTCCTGCTGGTGATGTGATCATGTGCCTTGTGTTATTGTTGATCTCTTATTGGATTGTCCTGCCATTTGCCCCTTCTTGACAGCATTGGGGTCTACGCTCTGCAAATGTATGGATTTGTCTTCGCCATTGCCGGACCCCCTAATCCTCCTCCAGGACTTATTGGACCGTTCCAAGATGACCCGCTTTGCTTGCTTGTCAATATCCTAACAGCTGCCAAGATTTGTATTCTGCAACATTGACGTTCTCCACAATCTCCCTCTCATGAGGAATCACAAGTGGAGATGTACAAGACCGTATCCCACGAAAAAGTTATTTACAATTTCATGGATTTAAGCAGCTATTTTTCTTCTCATATGGTCCCCCTTTCCACAGGATGCCCCCACCTAATTCGCATTGACTCTTGATTCTTCTTCATCACCATCATTGCACCCTTCTCCCCATTCCCCCCACATTACTATACTTGGGCTTCACCCCGCCGGCCTCTCATCCCTGCTTTGTTGTTCTGTCTTCCTTCTTTTAATTTGTTCCTCCTTTCCTTCTTCTCTTTACTTTCCGCCTTCTTTAGTTTATTCTATCACCCCTCTAACTTTTTTCTCGCTTTCTTGTATATTAGTATTGTTTTGTAATTGGTGCATGTATCGCAATCAACATTTGTATCTAAGTATATGTCCGTGCTGGATTTGCATGTCACTGCATTTGCTGTTACTTTTCAGAACGTAGTTTTCGCCAATAAATTATAATTGCTGCACAAATCTATTTGTCCAACCTATTAAAAATCAATCCAGATAAAACGGAGGTCCTTGTAGTCTCAACCTCTGCCTCCCCCTGGAATGATCTGTTCTGGCCCCAAGAACTCGGACCTACCCCAAAGCCATGCCCCAGTGTAAAGAGTCTCGGTATTAAAATCGATCAGGAGCTCTCGATGACCAACCAAGTATCCGCTGTGGTTGGATCATGTACCAACCTGATTAGGCAGTTGCGAAAGCTTGTCCCTCTGCTTTCAACGAACATGCTTCGAACCATAGTTTCAGCTACAATAGTTTCCAGAATCGATTACGGGAACGCATTATACCTAGGTCTTCCAAAAAAACTCAATTAATCGTCTACAAGTCATCCTGAACGACGCAGCACGGCTAATTTTCGGATTACCTAGACGGACCCATGCCTCCCCTCTACTTTATAGGTTACACTGGCTCCCTATAAAGCAAAGGGTTGAATTCAAGAGCCTGTGCATTTGCCATAAAGCAATTTATGGGCAGGCGCCGGCCTATATAAAGGAGAGGCTTGAAGTGTATAAACCCAAGCGAGTTCTACGATCCTCCAATTCCCTTCTGCTATCTTGCCCACGTTTTAAAATGGCAACTAAAGGTGGCAGATCCTTTTCAGTCCAAGCCCCCACCATTTGGAATAAGCTACCGGAGGTGCTTCGTAGAGAATCTAATCTTCTCCGCTTTAGGAAATCCCTGAAGACTCTGCTCTTCAGGGATGCGTTTACATCCCCGTAAGATAGGCCGGCAATCCGCATCCCATCCACCCTTCTTCATGTTGCTGTACTTGGTCAGAAGCGCTTTGAGACCTGGCGGTGATTTGGCGCGATATAAAACCCAGATACAAATACAAATACAAAAATATAGTCCAGCCAACATTGACATAGCTGGCGTTGTGCCACATTAATGTGATCTAACAATGACCTTTTATGTCTGTCAGTGCCTTAAGTAAAACCCTTTTTTCAGTTACAAATATCAGCTTCCCATCCGAATCTCCCTTTAAAAAGCATGTGGTTTGTTGAGATCATCATTTCGGAATCTGTATATGAAGGGCCCGTTTTACAAAATGTGTACGAAGAATGCCAAATAAGAAATGAGTAGATTTGGTGGTTTAGATAGATTTCCAAGGGGGATCGGTGCGTCCAGACTTTTTTTCATAATGCTTTTTTGTTTTAAACCCCTGTGTCCAGACGTAATTCCATTAGCCACAGTGAAGATGAATGCATTTATAGATTTCATTGGGTCGGACAGTTGAGTAAAAGCTTTGACGGTACAATATACATCTTGAAGGGTATTTCTTCGAGTTAACGCGTTGGACAGTACACGTGATTTCCTACTTAAATGTAAAAGCGTAATCCCTGATGAGGCTTTTTCATGTTTAAATTCATGGAGGCCATGGACAATGTCATGATTTCCATTTAAGTTGTTTACAATGCAGTTTAATTCGGTGTTTGTCTTGGAATTATCATCTGGCGTTTCCTACCTCAATTTACTTTTTTCAAGCTAGTACAGATCTGATCGCTTGTAAATTAAACATTTTAAAATCCTTTATTTACTGCCCCTAATCTTGACAAACATCATATTTGTTTCTATTTATCCGTCAGTTTGTCTTAGGGGCGAGCAGTAACTGTGGTATGCCGTGTTTATGGGGTTTGTAGGAGGTTTTAAAAACTGAGTATTATGGACTTTCCATAAACCCTTCTTAAGTGTCTGCCAAAACTGGTGTTTATAGAGAATACAATGGTGAGTGTTCTTCAAACACTCTTAATCAAGACTTTTAAAAAAAGCAGTGTTTTGTAGTATTGCTTTTGGATAATGGCTTGGCCATAAAGCCCACCAAAGCAGACATTGAGAATTGTCTGCATGTAATCGCAATCTTATTTGAACAAACCAAATATTCGTCTGGATGTTCTCCATAGGACCAATGTTTTTTAAACTTTTCCAGGAGTTAAAAGTTGACCAGTTGGGTAGGCATGGTTCGTATAAGCAGGAGGGGTACAGCATTCATGTTAATAGGACGGTTTATTCAAGATAAAATGTGGAGCCCATTCTCCAGCATCCTTCCACCTCTGATGCCTCCACTGCTCTAAGGCTAACTGACCACTTTACCAGCTCGCACGCTGAGCATGGAATTACACTTGAAAGATGCACTTGCAAAGATGCACACCGCCGAACACAGAACATTACATACAACAATGTTCAGATAAAGAATATACAGTCATAAAAATGAAATGGAATCTAGATTAGCACACATTCCCCTCCTTCATAAAACAAATAACAAAACAAACAAACATTGGCATAGCCAATAGGTCTCACCGATGGGACAGAATAAGTGTTTAGCCATGCAGGAGAATAGGGTTTGGGGTGGCAGGTGGGTTTGCTTGGACTAGTGTCCCGCCCTACTGGTGCCACTCGTGTATCGGCTTGGCAGACAAGCATTGGCAAAGCCAATAGGTCCCGCCTTTTGGCTTTGCCAATGGTTTTTGCTGACTCTGTTCAGCCTTTTGACAAAGAGTGGTATGCTGCGGGGGAGCACCTCCCTGGCCGCCGCAAGTGGGGAGGGGGGCAGAAGCAAAACAAAGGGTATGCGGACAGCGGGAGAGGGGCGGGAGCCTGGTGAACGTGGGCAACGGGAGGGGAGTTACCTCATGGGTCGCTGCAAGTGGGTAGGGGGGCGGGAACAAAGGGAATGCGGACAACGGGAGGGGGGTGGGAGCCTTATGAACATGGACAACAGGTGGGGGCGGGAGCAAAGCATCAGGAGACTAAATAAACGAGCGCGGCCGCAAAAGTGAAAGCGACCGCGATGTGTTTAATTAGTAACCTGATCCACGTCCTGCTGCCACCCTGCGCGCCGCTGCTTGCTCCAGAGAGCAAAACGCAGTGGCAGTGAACCTTTGGAAAAGAGGTGGAATATGCACCTGCCTTTGGCCATTTGCATGCTTTCATTATTGAAAGCCACACTCAAAGGCCAATCGAATGTGTGGGAGTTGCCAGACCCACACAGAGAAGTTTCGGGGAAGTTTGGAGTGCTCCAAGAAGCCTCCCATAATGCAGCGCATGCCCACTGCTCTAGGCTAAAACTAAAAACAAAATTGACAAGTATATCCATCAAATCTTGCAAAAAAAACTGGTTTCTTAGGCACCCTACCACTTCTGGTACTAATGCCCTCAAAAGTATTTTCATCAAAGTTCTTTCGCAACACTGTCCAGGCATGCAGTGCCTGCTTCCTGAGTATTGCCCCCTTCCTTTTTCAAAGAAACCTCATTGCCGCTCTTAAAAGCACCTACAGTAATCTCATTACTTGTAGATCTGAATTGCGAATGTGAAGGATTACTACTACTCCCAGAACTACTTATAGGTAGTCAATACAACTTCACTTGTTGTGGCAACCTTTCTCTTAACATGGAACATTGAAACTCCTTTAACAAAACCAAATTTCTTTTAGACTACCAATGTCCTTACTCAAATTTACCAGACGTGCGTGCCACCTTGGATACCTTATATGGTCCATTAAAATGAAAATCAACTTTCTATTTCTTGTGTCTCATATCCTGTAACATAGCCATGTGTGATTTCCTTTACACAAACGCTTCCCAGAATCATGACGAGACTTCATTGTTTGCTGAGTATTTTTTATCTTGAGTTTCATTGCCTTAAAATGTACCCATTCTCAAAATCATATGAAGACTTGTTCTGCAACCAATCAGGACACAGTCCTGTGCAAGAATGCTTACCCCCCAACAACGTGAAAGGAGATACAATAGTGGAACTGTGAGGTGTGTTGTGATATGCCCTCACTTTATTCCCCAAAAAGTGGTCAACATCAACTTCACAGGTCAAAGCAGTTTGGATGCCTTCCTTAAGCAACCGGTTGGCCCTCAACAGCACCATTTGCTTGTGGCCAATATCAGGCAATATTATAGTGCTTATCCCTTTTCATTTTTGAAAATGTCCATACTCTCAATAACCAGCGGCACACCGTTATCCACGACCAATTCATCAGGATAACCTTCTGATGAAAAGGTTTTCTTTTTTCAAGAAATGAATGACCACTTGAGTGGACATCTCCCCAGCCAAGTCAAAATATAATCATTTGGATTAATAGTCAGTCACAACTATTAAATACTTAGACACATCAGGAAGTGCAGAAATGGGTCCTGCAAAATCCTAAGCCACCATACTCGACCGTCCTTGGGGTAATGGAATTGCAATTAAATGAGTATCAATAAGCTTCCAATGCTTATTAGACAAAATGCCTTCTTGGCATGAGTATACAAAGTCATCCGCATCTTTGTCCATATATGGCCATCAAAAATGCCACCTTAAGGAATACTTAGTGGCTGTAGTCTTTAAATATCCCCTGTGACCTAGTCTAATGAACTTGGATTTAATTTTTTGAGGAACCACAAACTTCCCAGCCCTCAATAGGATTCCATACTCGGCACTAAGTTGGTCAGCCATTTGACAGAAACAATATAACTCTACCTTGCAATGTTTACATGAGGTCATCCTTGTTGTACAAACTCTAAAACTTTCCTCATCACCGCATCTTATGCACGTGACAAATTCCATTCTTAATCAGAAACAACAACCTGATATCTGTCAAAAACATCCACACTGGCCACCACACATCATTGTCAAGCAAACCACCATTCTGTTCACCCCCTTGTGCACCAGTAGGAAGTCTGAATAGACAATCAGCTCTGGCATTTGTACTGCCTGGTATGTACTGAATATAAAAAATGCACTCCTTGAACTTGAAGAGAATTCGAATGAGTCTAGACGAGGCAGATGACATTCTTTTGTCCCCCAAAAGGATACATAATCTGCCTATGATCAGTGCACAAAATGAAATGCGTGCCAAAAACATAAGCTCTAAACTTTTCTATAGCCCATGCCTAAGCAAGAGCTCCTCTTTCGATGGTGCTATAACTTTTCTCAGTGTTAGACAGCGCCCTGGATGCAAAAGCAACAGTACTCTCCACAGTATCTACGAGTTGACATAGAGTCCAACAGCACTAGCATCAACGGTGATGACCCATTTCTGACTGATAATATACGTTTTCAACACCAGAATTTTCGGTAACAACTCCTTATGTTTAAAAATACTTTTTTCTCTTCCGACCCCCAATTAAACTTCTCTTTTTTGTTAAGCATTTTCTTTAGCTGTTCCATAAGAGTAGCATACCCATCACAAATCTAGAATAATAGTCACTCAAACTCAGGAATGATTTTAATTCCTCCTTGTTGAAAGGTGCCGGTAGATCTAGCAATGCCTTGATTAGATCTTCTTTGGGTTTAACCCCTTCAGATGTGATACAATGTCCCAAATATTCCACCTCATCAGTTAAAAACATACATTTGCCTCTAGAGACAGTCATACCATTCTCAGATAATATACCCAACACCCGGTCCTAAATGTTATTGTGCTTCTCAACAGTTTCGCAAAAATGAAAATGTCCTCCTGAAATGCAGGCACCCCAGAGACATCTTTGAGCAACCTGAACATCAGCTTTTGGAAAACGCTTGCCGCTGATCCAAGGCCAAATGGCAATCGTATACATTTATTAGCCCCAAATGGCGCAATGAAAGTAGTCCAAGGTTGCGACTCAATTTGCAATGGCACTTTGACGTACACGGCTTCAAGATCAATATTCTGGAAATGTTTGCCCCTTCCAAAGTGGTTACAAGTTCATTGATCTTTGGAAGAGGATGACAATCCACTAAGATGTTTTTGTTAAGTGAACCCAAATCCTCACATAAATAGATTTGTACATTTTTATTTTTAGCAATCACTATAGCACTGACCCATTCAGATGAATTAATGGGCTCAATGATATTACCTTTACACAGGTGATCCAAATAGCTCCTTAAATCATTCCTCACAGATCAGGGAACATTCCGTATTGCTCTTCCTTTAAAATTATTTGTTCATACGCCTTCACAGTACCAATACTCTCAGAGAATTCTGTTAGATACTTTGCCAAAAGGTGATGAATACTTTCCAGCTTGCTTTCCACCAACGTCACAGAAATAGTAGTAACAGGTCTTAATACAATTCCCAGTCTACCTTGGTTTAACACACCCCATGATATCTCTACCGTTGATAGCTAGATAAATGTTAGTAAAAATCTCTCTAAAAGAAAATTTCAGAGAATCTTTAAAGAAACTATGGTCTCAATTTTAGATTCTCCATATAAAGCAGCTCTTATATTTGTTTTCTTAAGTATGGTCCCAGTACGACTTGAATAAAGCTTCACATAACATAGTAACTGGCGATCCTGAATCAACCTATTATTTTAACGTCCACATTTCCAATTTTGACTTCACAGAAAGACCCATTGCATTTAGCAATTAGTCCCTCATCCTGTTCACAACCCTGTTCAATAGCATCAGGTTGATCTACTTCCACAGATAGAGTAGTAACTGTATTAATGCAGTCATGCTTATGCAATTGATTGGGTTCTGTTTCTGGGCCACAATTGATTCTAACTGCATTACCACTTTTGCAATCTGTCATTCAGTGCCCCATTTTCTTGCACCTGTTACATCTTTTCTGTTGTGCAGAACAACTGGGGCTATTACCCAAATGATGAAACGACCCACATCTGTAACATGCATTTGTCCTAATAACTCTATTACCATTATGACAGTCTTGCATTTTTTTAAATAGAACTGACACTAGCATCCGTGTCCTCAAACAACGATCAGCTGCCGCATACGAACGCTGAGAATGGGCTCCAAAATGCTCAAAATTAGCCACACCCCATGTCATTGCCAATATGTTGAGGCAAGGTTCGTCAAAGCAGGAGAGGTAAGCAGGCAAATGTAAATAGTATGTTTATTCCAGATAAAATGTGGAACCAATCCTGCAGCGTACTTCCACCTCTCCGATACCTCCAATGCTCTACTACTAACTGACTACTTTGCCGGCCCTCCTGCAGAGCATGGAATTACGCTTGAAAGATGCACTTGCAAAGATACACCACAGAGCACAGAACCTTACATGCATGAATGTTAAAAAAAGAAAATACATAGTCATAACAATAAAATGGAATGTAGATTATCACACCAGTGTAATTCAGTATTTAAAGATTATTCATCAGTAATAACCAGATCGTGCGTTTTTAGGTCTCGCCTAGGCAGCGCGCTTGCGCTGCTCTAGGAGATGACCTTTAGAAATTGGTCAGCTCTTTTTCAATCACTCCTGCTTGTGCCGGCATCCACCTTGCGGGAGCAAGCAGAGGCACGTGGGCTAATTGAAAACCGATGACAAGCGCACCGCTGCTCGTTCCGGCAAGGTGGATGCCCGCACAAGCACGAGTGCTTGAAAAGAGCTGTTAGCATCTTGTGAAGAGGGCTCTCAACTCCTCCCCTAGCTCTGGGATCACTGCAAGGCACAGAGGGCTTGATCGCATGACGAGTGCTCTCGACTCCTCCTCTCCCACTGGAATTGCTACAATGCCCTTAGGGCTTGATCGCGTGATGGCGGCTCTCAATTCCTCCCTTAGCTCCGGGATCGCTTCAAGTTTCTTAGAGCTTGTTATTTAAATGTTTGTCTTCCCCGGCGCATACACCCTTTGTTCTGCGTGCGGAGCTCAGCGTTTCAAGAGAATCAGCACTGGCGTTCATGCAGGGCAGCAGATTGTGGGCTCATTGCCTTGATGGGGAGTTGCACACATTGTGTAAAACAGGACACAGTTTAACTCCTGATGCTGTAATCTGGGTCTGCGGTTGATGCTATTTTGGGTGCCTTGCATTTCCGGTGCACCTGGTCGGCATACAGCTTTAAATAATTCCTGGGACATTTCAATTTTAGTCTGACCTGTTGCCAAGTGGTGTGAAAGATTTATACAAGGCCTGCCTGTGAGCCAGGGTGCTGTAGTTGGAAAGGAGGGGTGCTTACCATGTCGCCTCCCTCGAGTATCTGGCCCAGTTTGATTCTCTGATGGACCTCAGCATCAAGGGGCCATACCAGAAACATACAGTGTGCTAAAATAGGAAATATACTGAATTCAAAAATATATCGGCATCCGTGCACAAAACATATTAAGAATATGCTTTATTGTGTATTTCTTTCAGAATCGTCCTATAGGGCATGTCAGACCTTAGTGCCTGATCACCAAAGATCTCAAACAGCTTAGCAGCTAAAACAAGAATTTGTGGAAGTAGCTCCAAGTGTATTAAGGGGGTTTGCCTTAGCAAAGACTGTGGTTGTTTGAATGTGTTCAGTGATGCCAATGTTTACAGACTCTATTTGAGTCTTTTTATGAATGCAATTTCGAGGGGGGATAGTAATATTCCGAATTTTATATAGAAGTGGCTCCTCTTTGTAAGTGTACTTGATGGGCGTGTGGGGTTTGCAAGTTTATGCCTAGGTGCACTTTTAGACTTCCTGCTTGGTTGTCCTATGTTGTACTATATTTTTAGGATGTCCATTTGTGTGTAGTGAGTTTAAATAGTTGAGCAACCTAGAGCAATCTCTCGCTTTCCAGAAGAAAGGGATATCCAGGCTATGGGCGCTATATGGTAACAGTTTACAGAAAGGATATCGCTGTGCAGTCTTCTTGCATTAGCCCGGCACCTCCAGTGAATGTGCCTTTTTAGCTGTGGAACTAAATCGCAAAAGGACTTCTTGCTTAATGTTGGGTGAGTGCGTATACCTTACTGAAAGAATAAAGGATGTATGGAGAAACCAACATATGCTCCCACACTTGTTTGTCAGCTGAGACCCTGGCTGGGTCTGTCTCGGTAAAACCACTTAAGGTAGTGGCTCGCACTAGCCATGCTGGTGCAAGGAGGGGGTCACCCAAAGGAAAGTGATGACTTTTCATCCTTTTAAAATAGGCTTATCTATTCATCCTTTATTCTTTCTACTTAATTGTCGTTCAGCAAGGAGCACTTTTGTTTCTTAGTTATTGTTTGAAGGATGTTGTTCATCTTTACTTTATTTCCCTCCACGCTACTGCTGTGTGGCCAAGGATGGCCTTGAGTTTGGAAGGCAGCGAGGACTGCTTTCTCTCACTTAGTTTTAGAGGACAGTGGTGTCTGAACAACACAACGGAATGTGTTACATCTAATGCATGTGCTTTATTTACGGTGGAAGAAAGTAGAACATGTAATCATTTTGATTTCATAATCAAACTCCAGGGCTTTCCACACGCAATGCCTCTGGAATTGCATTATTTTGATATTTTTTTTTAGATTAAATATGTTATTGGACCTTGCTACATGTGGAATTCTATAGAACTGGCATTTGAAGAGGAGTGGCGAGATGGAAATGATTTGCGCCAGGCAGCATCTGGACACTTACTGGATTGTTCACTGTTGTTTACAGCTCAACAAGCACTTTTCTCCATAAAAATCATGTTAAGCCGGTAGCTATGTTACTAAGACCCTTGGATATTAGATGTCAGTGCTTACCAATAAAGTCATTAATGGAAGACCCCTTCTCGATCGCAAGTGTGTATGCCACATTCTGCATATAAATACTTTTTTGGGTGATGAGCTTTGCAAACAGGTTTTCCATATTGTTCTAGTCCGTGGACACATAGCTTCGTCAATTTAACCTGAATCCGCTTTATGGCAGTGGGTGTTAAAATCATGTTTATGAGTGTCCTGGCTTTGTTTATTTATTTTTTTAGGTCAAGCCTAGTGCTGAGGTACATTACAAAGTATGTTTCTGTCCATGACCCACAGGGATTGTGTCCTTAAACTTTATATGGTGTAAAATTGTGTAGCCGGATTATTAACAGGACAATGTGCTGCATGGCACAACACTTATAAGTTCCCAAAGGCGAGCCCTATTGGCTATGCCAATGCTTGTAGACAAGTGACAGTACTAGAATTTTCACAGAGCACATTCAGGTGGCTACAAGTGTTAATGAGCAAGGTAATGACGAGATTGCGTATTTTAGTTGCAGCTTGGAAAGCAGGTTGCTTGCTTTGTTTTGGCTTGTTTATAAGCGGAGTGATTTTATTTTTGTGCCATTGCTGATGATGTGCCAGAGATGTAATCTAGTAGAAACAAGCTTTGGCCAAAAGGTACTGGCTGTGCGAGCGCTATCAGCTTTGCCAATGTGTTTTAGCCAGGTTGTACGCCTGTTTTGCAGCTGTTCAGCATGGCTAAAAGTTAATGGCGAAGAGGAGAGGAAAGTGGAGTGGAGTGGAGTGGAGTGGAGTGGAGTGGAGTGTTGTGTTGTGGAGAGGATTAGAGTGTTGTGGAGTGGCGTAGGGCAGAGTAGAGTGTTGGAGAATGGATTGGAGTAGTGTGGAGTGGTGTAGAATGTTGTAAAGTGGAGTGTTGTGGATTGGAGTAAAGTGGAGAGGCGTAGAGTGGAGAGGCGTAGAGTGGTGTGGCGTAGAGTGTCATGGAGTAGAGGCGTGGAGTGGCATAGGGTAGAGTGCTGAGGAGTGTGGTGTCATGGAAAGATCCTGGCGTAGAGTGGAGTAGTGTTGTATAGTGGAGCAGCATAAATATAGATTGGAGTATCACGGAGTGTCATAGATTTCAGTGTCAGTGAAGTGGCATTGAGTGGAGCTGCAAAGATAGAAGTATTGTGGAGTGGTGTAGAGTGGAGTAAGCATGGTAAGGTAGAATAATGCTATTACAGACAACACATTTTCAGTTGAAATGATCATTACATTTGAAGACCTATAGTTTTCATGGTAAAACTATACAGTGCACAAACTGTGTGGGAATTGCCATCACCTAGTGTACTGATTCATGTTGATCATCTTAAATATTTGTTTCCACCACATTTCAAAATTACAAAAAAATTAATTCATTAATGCTTTCCGAATTCTTATATATTCTGACATATTTGTACAGTTCATTTACTGGTATTTAAATGTTGAGTGCTAAAACCAAAAAGCACCCCACAGCCTTTCCTTTCAATCCCGGTACCCATAAAGATTGTCACATAAATCCTCTCACTTTGCTGAGGGAGAACATACTTTTTTTTATTCACATACACATCTTGATGATTCTTCTTGTGATCTAATTTCTCCCATTTCTTTTTCTCATCTTCTGAAACCTCTTGCTGATGGTCTCTAAACTCACGCAAAGAAGTCTGAATTGAAATTAAAAAACGATTCACAATTTCTGCATTTTGTATGGTACTTATACTTGATTCATCATTTTCATTTTCCTGAATCATTGTCTCATCGTCCAGTGCACAATATTTGGCTTCTTGATCAGCATAGTTATTTCTAGGAGTAACCAAACCTTTTCTGCGTACTTGACCACAGCAATCTTCTTGGTTTTCTGAATTGCTTTAAACAAATCTAATAGACATGGGGGTTTTATGGGGCTCCAGAAGATGCCATAAAACCTTTTTGTGACCACAGTTGCCCAAAATGAAGCACCACACCAATACCAATCTTGCTGTCTGTATAAATTGTTACAGCCAAAATGTTTGACTGGCAGCATGCTCCTTTCAGTGCAACCAACTCTCCTACATAAGGTGAAGTTGCTTGCTGGTTTAAAACATTCAAGAAAAGTGAAGTCTCTAATGCAGATTCTCCCTAAAATATCAAAACTCTCTTTTTGAAATCTGTCTTGGGTCTGTATGCAGGCACAAATGCTCTTTCTTAAAGGACTGGGACAGTCTTTGTGTCCAATGCTATGGAGAGTTTGAGGAGACTCGTAGGCAAGTTTCACCATTAACACTAATCACATCAAATTATCTATGAATTGAAGATTGGCTATTTCACTGGCACAGCAGGTCTAAAAGCCTGATTAGTTATGCAGCACACGCTTTTTAGGGTCGAGCTTGTGAGACTGCACTTGCGCAGGAGTCTTGCTTGCGAGACACTGTTGTATACAGAACAAGCATTTACAATGCAATGGTTTCGCCTTTGGAAAAGTTAGAGCTATTGGCATTGTAAATGACAAAATTTGTATTTATGTGTTGGTTTTGAAAACAGATAAATAAATGGCATTGTCATTTACATTGCCATTAGCTTAATCTCTTGCAAATCCGAAACCTATTGTACCCTACGGACGACAGCAGACAGCAATTACTACCACACACACACACCCAGAGCCACACACACACACACCCAGAGCCAGCCACACACACCCAGAGCCAGCCACACACACACACACACAGACCCAGAGCCACACACACACACACACACACAGAGCCACACACACACACACAGAGCCACACACACACCCAGAGCCACACCCAGAGCCACACATACCCAGAGCCACACACACACCCAGAGCCATACACACACACACCCAGAGCCATACACACACACACCCAGAGCCACACACACACACACCCAGAGCCACACACACACACACCCAGAGCCACACACACACACACACCCAGAGCCACAAACACCCACCCAGAGCCACACACACCCACCCAGAGCCACACACACACTCAGGAGAGCAAGTACAGCGAGGGGGCAGGGAAGCAAGCACAGCGAGGGGGCAGGGAACTAAAAGTAAAATACTAAAAATAAAATATTCCATGTCGCAATTAAAGTTACCATCAGCCAGTCACTGGTTAATGACTGTAAAAACATCATCATCACCTATGTACCGAAGGGAGGAGTAAAGAACCTCAGGATGCCCTTCAGTGTAAAAGTCTTCATTGGCTTAGGGTGCAGGTGGGCCTTACTTTTGTTTGAGCAAATGATGTGAACAGGCCCTGTCCCGTCCTGATGCTCTGTTCAGGACGGGGATGATCAATAAAATGATAATGAATTACCATGTTATTTTTCATCTCTGGGGGTTTGGGGATAATTTAAGTGTGGCAACACTCCTCTGCTACAACAGAGGAACTGTCCCTGCGTTCTGCACCAATAGAACTTATACTGACGAGGGCCCTGGCACTTATTTTACAAATTAAGCACTGGTCGCCTAGCTATGTAGCTATGTAGCAAGGCTTTGAATACCGGTGGGAAAGAAGATGCATCGACTGTCAGTCCTGCCCACAGACCTCAGGGCAGTGACTAACCAAGGAAGGTAGATAATGACCAGAGTCAGCAGGTAGGTATAAACTGAAAATACACAAGTACCTCTAAAGAAGTTGGTACAGGGTTTCCCCACCCAGGTGCTGGATGAGTGTAGGGAGTGTTCCTCAACTTCAGGCTCAGAACTTGGGTTGATTAATAGGAAAGAACATGGACTGAGGTGGGCACTTGCATGTGAGAGCTGGGAGCAATACTAACAGCCCAATATACAATACATCCCAAACTATCTGCTTAGAACAACAGAAGCACTATTAACTACCAGTTATAAACAAACACCATTTTCTTTACTATGCTGATGAAATACCTTGTAGCAGTCACAACAGGTCCAGTGTACTCATGCTCACCATACAGTGTATTCCTGCTGGAGTACCCAGGCCTGGTGGTATACTGGTGGGACCACTTCGAAAGAGATGGTGTCTTGGAAGGAGAGACCCAGATACTGGTAATACCTAGATAGAACAGCCTACACAGAGGGTTGCTGGAGATTCTGACACAGCCCAGTGAGAGATGGCATACCGTGGTGGTAGTAGAGAAAAGCAGGATTGAGGATGCAACAAGTCAGAAAGAGAGGGCTGCGTTAGGATTCTGGCAGAATGCTAATGGCAAAGACAAGGCAGCACAACATTCAGAAAGAGTGGCATCTCTCCGTACAAGGCCCTGGGACAAATACAACACTTTTGAGAGTCTCTGCGGTCTGCGAATCCCTTTGAGGCTGGATGACCTTTCCACGCACAGCAGCTGAAGCAGCCAAGATTTCCTGGGTAGTAAATGCAATGGCAGAAGCTGGATGGAGAAACTTGCTGACTATTGTCATCCCATCTAGAGGGAGTGCATTGAGTCGTTTGACCGCAACAAGGTGTCCAGTATTCCACATGCACTCTTCAGTATTCCAGACTGCCAGGAGTTCGTACTCAAGGCCTACAGTGAAACAGCACACATCCCCTGTTTGCCTAATGCACAGGAATGAAGACATCGAGCCCTTAGCTGCAGGGGCTGGTGTACTTTCCATTTCCCACACCAACATAGTTGGACAAAACCTGATATGGGAGATGTTAAGCAGCATTTTCTTGGATTTGTTGGAGGTCATCGTGATACAGGGAAAGAATCATATGCACCCAGAGGCTTGCCTTTGCTTTCAAAACACTAGGTCCTGGCCATCCACAAGAACATGCATGCAATCCAATCCGGGGGGAGGAGGGGTACCCCGACAGCCACTAGGGAGGTACCTAAGCACCACAACAAACTAAAATACGACTGTTTCCATAGACGGTATACAAAAGCACTCTTGTTGCCAGTAAACAAGGTCGCACCATCACCTGGGCACATGGGTCAGCCCTACACGCCACACACAACACAAGCAGTAAAATTATCAACGCATTTTCAGAAGACAGTCTGTAGCATTAACAATTCAAGAACGAAACAATTGGGCGTACTGACTGATGCGGGCAGAACACCGCATGTAGCAGGTTAACCTACGTGTGATGAAAAAAAAAACGAGAAGTCAACGAGGGGCGCACTGCGCAGACAGGGGCAATGAGGCCGGGGCAGAAAGGTGGACAAGGAGTATGAGTGTGGTGGTTCAGTTGGTATTCAAGTGGGCACGCAGGACGGGGAGTGGGCGGGTTTGCAGGAAAGGAGTGGCGAGCTACGCATTTGTCTGCGGGGTGTGAGTGTTGGGGGCGCTGTTTGGAGGGAGGGAGGGCTCGGGAGGGGACAAGGGTGATTGGGTGCAGGACATGCATCTATGCAAAATGGACGGAATTAAGAAGAGATATTACAGGCAGATCACAGCATGTCGTGTGGATGGCACTAGAGGGTGAATAAGGACTAAAGGCATAATGCGGGAATTAAGCATGGATTGTGGATTACTGAACTTGTTGGCCATGAAGGGCGCCCAGCAGAGTGCAAGAGATAAGATAAGGTTCACGTTGCTGAGACTAGGACAATAATGAGCTTGGATGCAAGAACGTGAGCAGGCGCTGTCTAGAAGAAATTCTACTTGGGTTTGGGCTCTGGGGGATGGCAGGGTGCAAAAGCTGAAAAGGGGTGGGAGACAGAAAGGGCACCAAAGGGAGGGGGAGTTGGGTCACCAACGCAGGCAGTCAAGTAAGACACGGCATAGGGGGTAGTGACAAGGAAGAAGGGGAGTGGGAAGGTACTGGGGGGGATGGGGCACCAACACGAGCAGCAAGGAAGTAACAGCGGGGGGAGGAGGGGTGCTAGGATAAGGAAAAGGGGGCCGTCTTAGTAAAGGAAGGGGGTAAGATAAGGAGGCAGGTAGGGCCGCCTAGGGGGCGGGCTGGCGAATTGGGTCAGTATGGTGTGGGTGGGGGCTGCTTCACCAGGTATGCCAGGGAGTTGTGGAAGCCTCCTCCCCCCTCCCTCCGCCGTGTAAGTGAAATATGGAGGCAAGGGTCAACACAGCAGGGCCAAAGCTCCACGCATCTACGGAGTCAACAATATATACAGGGAGAAGGATGGGACTGTGGGAAGGGAGGGGGGGGGGGGGCTGATGTCCAAAGGGGGATGGGGGCCAGGCAGAGCTAGGAGAGGATGCCTATTCAGGTCTCAAAATGGGACGTCGGGCGGGATGGGTCAAGGCTGCCAGGGTACTACTTAGAACGTAACGAAGGGCAGTGAGCGAGGGGGGAGGGGTGTTTAAGCGGGGAGCGGCCAACGCGGTTCGGAGGCTACTGTGTCCAAGAGCAGTGGTTGAATGAAGGGACGGGGCGTGATGGGGGGGGTGTCATGCATGTGCCTTTCATCCTTCTGGGGCCGATGGAACGGGAGTTACTGCCCCGGGCGCTGGGGGGGGACATCGCGGGGGTCTGGTGCTGTGGAGGCACAGACAAGGGTCCTCGGGGAGGCACGGGTGGGATCGTGGCCGGGCGATCCTAATTATTTATTTAGTGATTTAGGTGTTTATCTACCGAGGACCTTACCCGAAGGCATCAGTGTGCTTGGCAGTGGGAACAATAATGAGGCATGAGGAGAAAATGACAAGTGAACACATTGCAAAAGGAGGCGTGGAGTTACGGGAGGCAATAGTGAATATAGTGAGTGAGCGGAATACAGGAGGTAGCAAAGGGTGCAATATAGGAAGAAGAGTGACAGGGATACAAGAGAATAGGAAGTGCAAGGAGGAGGTAGGATACGGCAACAGAAGGCAGACACTGAAGAACAGGAAGAAACGTACATAGTCAATGTGGCACTTGTGCAGGTATTACAAACTAACACGAGGTGCGAGGTAGCGAAGAGCGGATGTGCAAGACAAAAAGTGACTCGTGCCGGTTGCAAAGGACAACGGGTGGGGGGGCGGGAAAGGAAAGGAACGGACAACGGGAGGGGTGGGGGGGCGGGCGGGAAAGGAACGGACAACGGGAGGAGTGGGGGGGCGGGCGGGAAAGGAACGGACAACGGGAGGGGTGGGAAAAGAACGGACAACGGGAGGGGTGGGGGGGCGGGAAGGGAACCACTCACCTGGACTTCCTCGGCCGGCGGACAAAATTAGTGGCATGGAACGCTCCTCATGAAGGACTGCATGACACGGCCCTGGCTGTAGACGGACGGCTGAGACCCACGGAGAAGGTGACCCGACACGAGGGAAGGAGGAGGCGCACGGGACAGAGGTGCAGGGGACATGGTCAGCGCCTGCCGGCAGTCTCCACGGTTTCATCCGCGGCCCCGTATACGGAGGAAAAAGACACTCAGCAACACGGGAGGGGCGGAGATGTTCCTAATGCCGTGGTTGAACCCGGGAGGGGCGGGAGAGTACACGAACGGCGGGAGGGGGGCGGGAGAGGACGAGGGAGGCGGGAGAGTACACGAACGGCGGGAGGGGGGCGGGAGAGGACGAGGGAGGCGGGGTTGTTGAGACTCGTGAAGGATGAAAGGCTGATTTAACCCGGGTTAAATGTGAAGACTTGACCTGGTGATTAAACACGGACCTCAACACTGATTAGTTCATTTTAATAAGTTATATTACAGAAGAGCTACAAGTTCCCAGCAGCGCTTACCGGCCACAGAAATTGCCGCGCTCCTCGTCCACATGACACCGCTCAGCTATCACGCCCAGCTGCCCTGCCTCTCGTGCCTCCCAGCAGCGCTGTCTCAGGATTCGCAGGACGTCTGGTCTCAGAGCAACGGCCGACGCCCCGCAGCGGTGCTCCTCCACTCCAATGGCTGCCAGGCACTTTTCGAGCCCTCCATCTCGGGCCTCGGTGCCTCCGCCTGCCGGCAGTCTCCACGGTTTCATCCGCGGCCCTGTATACGGAGGAAAAAGACACTCAGCAACACGGGAGGGGGCGGAGATGTTCCTAATGCCGTGGTTGAACCCGGGAGGGGCGGGAGAGTACACGAACGGCGGGAGGGGGGCGGGAGAGAACGAGGGGGGGCGGGAGAGTACACGAACGGCGGGAGGGGGGCGGGAGAGGACGAGGGAGGCGGGAGAGTACACGAACGGCGGGAGGGGGGCGGGAGAGGACGAGGGAGAGGGGCAGCTAGGAACAAATAAGGAGACCCGTCCCGAGCAGCAAGGGAGGTGCCGGCAATGCCGGAACAGACTCGGGGGCGTTCCCGGCGTCGCGTGACGTCGGCAAAAGCCAAAGAATCTCGGGAACGCCCCCGTGTCTGGTCCGGCATTGACGGACGCCTCTCTGTTCCAATGGCTAGCCTCCATTTATGGAGCTAGCCAATGAAGCAGAGGGGCGTGTTCAAGTCACCCATACTAGAAACTACAGATTTCTCTGGAGGAGGAGCCTAACGGCTCCGCCCCCCAGCGAAACCTAAAAAGGGCTTGGAGCCTGTCCACTGCTTACCATTTGTTGGCTTGCGTGGCACTCTTCTTTACAGCCTTGTAATTTGTCACTGCAGGCCTACGATCATTTCTGTTCCTCTCTGTGGAGCAGGGACCAAGCACTGATGAATTCAACTTAATTGGTTCCCGTCCGCGGCTTCCGACGTGATTGAGGTACTATTTTGTTCTGTTTAACTTTTAGTGCCCTGCAAACAAAAGGCATGTCACTGGCAAAAACGTGCCCCACAGGACAAACAAAATTGCAAAGATTTCTTTTATATAGTTAGATTTCTTTTATTTTGCCGAGTCTTCTTTTCTCACTTTGCACTCATGTTTTATTTTGTTTTTGCTTGTGGGAGCTGTTCTCAAAAGATGATAATTATTTTATTGCAAAGCTACATTGTTTCTTTCTCATGTGTAATTTCTGGAATAATGTTTTATTTAACACATGAGTACTCGCAAACATTTTCCCTGGGGCCAAAAATTTGGTCTTTGGTGTGACCGAGGGCCTCACTAAAGCCAGCACGGCGGGGGGTGGGTGTAAAGTGGGTGTAGGGGAAGCAAAGCATGAACATCTAGTGGTTGAACTCAATTGCACAATGTGAAACCAGAAACCCTGGGATGAATCCCATCTTCCCCACATGACCAAATTGTGTGATCCAGGGCAATAATTCTATTTAAATTTCCCTCATTATCATATATGAGATGACCTTAAAATGCATGCCTTCAGGCTTAGTGCTGTACAAAACCTTCTCCTGTGTTTGGATGTAATCACTAATGGCATTGCTGGCAGGGTTGGGGATGGGGGCTGGAAAGTATGAATGTTTCTAAATTCATGTTTGAAAACCATTACTTAAAAAAAAAACTTCTGAATGCACTGCTATAATCTGATTTACTAATGTGAAATGTTTCTACTGCTTAATAAAATACACTTTTTGAATTTTGAAAAGACTATCGTACTTTTACAGGTTTGCTGTCTTTAAAAATGAAGGTGCTCCTAAAGTTAAGAGCCTAGTTACTTTCTTCCTTTAACTGCAATTAACCTTTAAATTAGTGTTTGCTTACATTTTTTTTTAATGTTAGCGCTGAGTGAAGTGAACAGCAGCCCAGTGTTCCTGCGGCCCAGGGGGCCCCATGTAAAGGTCAGGACGGCTGCATGCGGCCCCTGGGCCGTACTTTGAGTATCAGTGCTTTAACACATAATCATGCAGTACACCTCAATCCACCCCTCTCCAATCCTCGCCAATCCCCAGTCTCAGACCAATCCAATCCAACCAACGGCAATCCAAACCACTGGCCCCAATTCACCACACTCCAATCCTCCCACCCCTCTCTAATCTGCCCCACTCAAATTTGCCCCAATCCAAAACTATCTGCCCCACTCCAGTCTTCTGCACTCCAGTCTGCCTCACTCCAATACAAAACAATCTGCCCACTCCAGTCCAAAACAATCTGCTCACTCCTATCTAAAGCAATATGCCCCACTCCAATCCAAAACAGTCTGCCCCACTCCAAAACCAAAACTGTTTCCCTGCTCCAATCTAAAACAATCTACCACACTCAATCCAAAACAATCTGCCCCAAACATATCCAAAACCATCTGCTACAATCCAAACAATCTGCCCCACTCCTAACTGCCTCAATCCAATTCAAAACGATTTTCCACACTCCAGTCGAAAACAATATGCCCCACTCAATCCAAAACAATCTGCCCCACTCCAGTATGCCTCAATGCAACCTGCCTCACTCCACTCCAATACACATCACCCCAATCCGCCCACTCCATTCCAATTCACCCACTCCATCCCAATCCACCCCACACCAATCCAGTCACCCCTACACCAATCCAGTCTACCCTACACCAATCCAATCAACCCCAATCAATCTACCTCACCCTCACCCCAGTCCAATCTACCCCACTCCAATCCAATCCACCCCACTCCAATCCACCCCACTTCAATCCACCCCTACCCACTCCAATCCAATACACCCCCCTCAATCTAAAACAGTGCTGACCCACTACAATCTGCCCCACTCCAGTCCCCAAAATTCTGCCCCACTTCAGTCTGCTCCATTCCAATCCAAAAGAATCTGCCCTACTCCAATCCAAAACAATATGCCCTACTCCAATCAAGAACAATCTGCCCCACTCTGATTCAAAACGATTTGCCCCACTCAATCCAAAACAGTCTGCTCCACTTCACTCAGCCCCAATTCAGAACAGTCTGTGCCACTCCAATTCATAACAACCTGCCCTACTCCAATCCATAACAATCTGCCCCACTCCATTCCACCCCGCCGCACTCCAATCCACCTCACCCCACTCCAATCCACCTCACCCCAGTCCACTTCACCCCACTCCAGCCACTCCAATCCACCCACTCCAATCCAGCCAAATCCAATACACCCCACTCCAATCCACCTCACTCCAATCCAATACACCCCACCCTTATCCAGTTCACCCAATCCAATACATCTCAATCCAATCCACCCAATCAGTCCACTTCACTCCAATGCACCCCACTGCAACCAATTTACTCCAATCGACCCCACACCGTTCCAAATCACCCCACCACACCCCAGTCCACCCTGTCACATTTCAATTCACCCCAGCCTACCCCACTCCACCACCCTCCAATCCACTCCACCCACTCCAATTCCCCCTGTCCAGTTCACCCACTCAACTCTAATTCACCCCACTTCAAGCCACCCTACACTAATCCAATCCACCCCAATCTAACTCACCCCATTTCAGATTACCCCACTCCAATCCGCCCCATCCAGCCCACCCACTTCAACCCACTTAATCTAACACACTCTACCCCAATCCAGTCCACCCCAGTCTACTCCAATCAATCCCACTCCCACTCATCGTCTGCACTCCATGCCAGTGCACTCTATAATGCTCTCTGTCACTAAACCACTACGATGGCCCCTACTAGGAACGCTCTGACAGTTTACCTTTCCTTGACATCCTCAATTAACAATTAGTAATACAATACTGAGGCGACATAACAGTAAATCCCATATGATATGCACTTAGATTGGTTTTCCCATCACTTTAGCCTCTTTATCAGTGTTCTGCCATCAATGTGGCTACTAATTCCTTAGTTTAAAGCTTTTCCCTCCTCAAATCTACACTGACCTCCCTGACGATTTAGTGAATAAATGCCAGGACCAGAAACCCGTACCAACTAACTAACCAAGGGCATAGGGCCGACAAACAATTGCATACCAATTTCTGTGTTAAGTACTGAAAGCGTTTTACTATTTCACCCATTGGTCCAAGGCACGTTAATTAAGCTGGAATGGCGCCACTCCTCAATCGGATGCCGTGTCAAAAAAAAGTATTTGCAAATCCAATAGATGTCGCCCACGTGACATCTATTGGCTCTGTCAACTTTTTTGATAGCCATGTTTGTACAACAGCGTAACACAACATGGCTGAAAGTAAACCTAAAATATGCTTTAACCCCTTCACTGCGGCGGCTATTCCGCCGCAGTGCTAAGGGGGCGGGGCAGCCGCGGGGCGGCGGCATGCTGGTGACGGAGCCGCTCTGTCACGAGCCGCGGTTGAGCTGTGCTCGTGACGGAGCGGTTCCGTCATGGCCCGCCCTGCTCAATGGAACGCTCAGCGCAGGCGCGAAATTCGCGCCGCGCAGGCGCGCCGAGCGGGCCATGACGGAACCGCTCCGTCATCAGCACAGCGCACCCGCAGCTGATGACGGAGCGGTTCCGTCATCAGCGTCCATAGGGTTAACACGGTCAACGGTGGCTGCATCGTAGCATTTTTTACTTTATTTTCAACAATGCTAAACAACTGCTGTAAAATATGGCTCAGATAGTAGCGTTATTTGTCTTTGTCAATTTTTTTATTGCTATTTTGTTGTTTTCTAAGCCTTTATTATCTGAAGCATTTTAAGGCTACAAACAAAAGATTTGATAACATCCCTTGTAAAATTGTAGCCCTTTGTTTTCATATAATATACTTTTTTTTAAATGGTGTTTTTTTAGGATAAGTTGTCGAAAACGCCTTTGCTGTTTATGGAGGCAAATATCATTTTCATGAATAGTTAAAAAATAGTTTTCCCAAATATTGTTTCCACTAATAATCTCTTCTTCCGCCCCTGCTTCCAAGCATCTGACATCTGGCCAGCAAACCCTGTAAACTGCCTTGACCCGTGCCAAGCTCCTTCCGATCCAGCCGGCACAGGATGACAATCCATAGGCTGTGTTTTGATCAGGAAACAAAAAGTGGCAAGAATTCAAAGCTATTGCCGTGTTTTTCATTAACGGAAGGGCAAAGGAAAACAAAAGTTGTTTACCCTGTTTTTTAATTACCGTACAGACATATGTTTTAACGAATTTACCTAATTGTTTAAACATTATGGTTCAAAAGTTCGTTTGGCAATTAATCGACGCCATGCTGTTGGCCCACTAAAGAACACTTACGGTCAGTTGGTGCCGCAATGTACTTATAAAAGCTTAAGAACTTTGTGTCCAAAGCTCAACCTAAAACATTGAAGGGGTGTAACATTGAGTATTACTCCCCAGCACGGTCATGTGACTCATTTGAAGTTTATTGCTTGCGGTAAATTAGTTTGTTTATTGCTTTGCTGTAAATGTGGAAAGATTATTGTTGTAGCTGCCTGATGCACTTTACTAACTATTGTGCAATAAGCAATACACTATTAGGATGTTAACATTTTGAAAGGTCTGGTGAGTGGACATCAGCATCATACAACTTCAGAAGATGTATTGTCAAATATCTGTAGTCCGAGACTACTTTGTCCCATCCTCGCCCTGGGAAAAGGAGGAGGGGAGAAGGCTAAAAATGCGACACTACCCCTTAAAAAGGTGGTGGTGAGGATTTTGCAAACCCCCTACACCCTCGCCATTGAACCAAGGGTAGTGGGGGTAATAAAAATAGGCCATAGACACACCTCAAATACCTACCTATTAGGCATGACTTTTGGATGGCCAAAAACACTTGCTTCTTTCAACCTTGTGTTTTATATTTTTATTTCTTCCAGTCTTTGCAAACATCAGGAGAGACTGAAAATAAGACTCCTGCTCATTTAGACAAGTGAGTTGGGGGTTGCAAACAAACTCAACCCTACTCTTTTGCATGGCATTGAGTATGATGAGGCAGGACCAGGGCCCAGTGCAAGGTTTACAACTACATTTTAATTTAATTTTAAATGGCACCTTGTTGTAACAAAGTTATCATTTTGTTTAAACTGCACCATATAGAATGCACATGGTGGGGTGTCTGATCTCACTACGGTGCCACTATAGCGATCCAACACATATGGGTTTGCGTGAAGAGTTTTAAAAAAAGAATCTCCAGCAGGATCTAGGTATTCTCCTCCGTATCCGAAACTGCACAGCATTTCCTCATCTTCCCTGCCTTGCCCACGGGCGGGGTGTCCCACTATACTCTTTCCCTCCCTCGCTCTAAGTGCTTATGGGAAGGGGTTGAGGGGAGGTAGGTTATATATTTTGTCCCCACAAGTATGGAAGTGACTTCCTCATCCTCCTCCCCTTAAGTAAGGGCAAACAAGCATTTTAATAAAATGCAGGCCTAGCGTGCCGCTGTCCTGTTGTCTTCAGCCCTGGAAAAGCTCTGAGTCCCCCTGAGGCTTCCTTCACAGTTGATGATGGTGAAGGAATCCCTGCACTAGTCACAGCTGTGTACCAGACATTTTTGTAGGTTCGAGGCATGTGGGCTGCTGAATTCATATCTGTGCATAGTCCGCCACCTAGTGTTGGGTCCGGATGATTGCACATTGTTGTCCTGGAAGAGTCTTCGAAGTATCACGAGATAGGTGGCTCCTCCCCTGGACTACAGTGCGCATGGGCATCGCCTCCATCCCCAGATTGTTTTTTTCCGCCATCGGGTTCGGATGTGTTTTCGGTTCCCTCTATCGGGACCGATAGTTGTTCTACTTTTACTCGAGACCAAAAGGTCTTTAGGCTGGGCGTCGGTATAGTTGCGTTCGGGTTTCTTACTGACTCTCAGCTCCGATCTCCTTCTGCCCTTCCACGTGCTTTCGACGCGGACGGGCCTACACTACCCCTTTGCTATGGAGCGGACTCCATTCAAGAAGTGTCCGCTGTGTCACTCTAAATATTCGCACCTCGACGTGCACCTCGTGTGCAATACATGCTTGTCACCGGATCACCGTGAAGACACCTGCATGGCGTGTTCGAAATTTAGGAGTAAGAAAACTTTAAAGATTCGCCGGGCTAATCGGCTCCAGGCTCAATTGTCGGCTTCGGCACCCCCACCTGATGACATCTTCCAGGAATCTGTTGAGGGGGAAGACGACGTACAAGGGTCGGACTCTGGCCCCGCGTCCGAAGAAGAGACCGGCGACGCGGGTGATGAGGCCTACGACGAAGTCTCCGACGAGGTAGGGGACGACGAACGGGCTTGTCCCACGATGGGAGATAGCTCGGAGGAAGAGCTTCCCCAACAAGACTCCGGGGTTACTCCCCGTCATACGGCCCAGGTCGAGGGATCGCCTTCGGGCCTTACCCAAGATCTAACTACGAGTCCTACGTCCCCGCCTCCGGGCCCGGTCACGGACATTTCTACGAAGAAACCGAAAGTGAAGCCAACTGGTCTCGCACCCTCGGTTGCGAAACCGAAACCGAAAGTGGCGTTGGTGAAGAAGGTTCTGGAGGCGTCAACTTCCACGAAACCCAAAATGGCCGACTTGAAGAGCCACGCCAAAATGGCCGACCAGAAGAGCCGCGCCAAAATGGCCGAACCGAAGCCCTCTGGGTCGGCGCCGAAGGTGAAGGCCTCCGACGCGGCTGCGTCGGCACCGAAAGGGGTCGTGGACCCGAAGACGTCTTCGAAGAAGCGTCACGCAGACGATGCGCCTGGCCATGGGGTGTCGGCCCCGAAGAAGAGGCCTATCGGCGATCGGGCTCTCGAAGTCGACGAGTCACTCGAGCCGGTTCAGCCCTCGGCGTCCCTTACAAGGAAAGTGGGGGAATCCTTAAAGCGGATCCAACAGTCCACTGTGGTTCCCAGCCAGGACACTGTAGTGCCTCGACCCGCGCAGAAGCCTGCTAAGGATCAAGCGCCCATTCGTTTTACCCTTCCACCCAAAACGGCGCCGAAGGCCTTCGCGCCGAAACAGGGCGGACATTCACAGGAGGTATTGACGCCGAAAGCTGCCCTGGTGGTGTCGAAGCTTCGGCTCCAGCCGCTTGCGGTGGAGGAACGTCGTGAAGTGATCATCGACGCCAACACCGGAAAATTGTCGCTCCTCAAACGAAAGATTACGTCGGAGCCGGCCTTGGAACCTTTTAGGATTCCACTCAAGAACAAGAGGTACTCTGCGGACTCTTCGGCTCTGATCGAACCTCTGTCTCCACAAGCCCCGGAACACTCACCGGCCCATTCCCCCGCGCCTTATGTGGACGAGGACGAGGACGAGTACACCTATCCTGCGTACTCGGATCCGGAGGAGGAGCATGTGCCCTGGACAGCGGGATGCGACCCAGACGACCCGCAGTCGGGTCAGGACACTCAACTTTTCGCCGCAAAGACGTCCCCGACTGAGGACTCGGCGGCCTTCAATGCCCTAATAGAGAGAGCTGCAGCGAACCATGACGTCGAACTGCACTCGGACCCCGTGGATGCGGACTTCTTGGTCGACACCTTCTCGGTAGCCGAAAAACAAGTCAAGACACTACCGATGCTTAAAGGGGTGCTGAAGCATGCCCAGGAGGTATTCAAGGAGCCCACCCGGGCGCGGGTGGTCAATCCTCGCATCGACAGAAAATATAAAGCGGCGCCCACGGATCCCACGTATATTAAGGGACACTTACCATTGGACTCCCTGGTGGTGTCCAACGCTCGAAAGAGGGCGAATTCGCAGACTACTGGTGATGCTCCTCCCCCAGACAAAGAGTCCAAAATCTTTGAGGCATCAGGCAAACGCATTGCTGCACAGGCAGCGAACATCTGGAGGATCTCTAACACTCAAGCCCTGCTTGCACGTTATGATAGGGCCCATTATGACACATTAGAGGCCATCCTGCAACACTTGCCTGACCAATACAAGGAGGCGGGGGAGATGCTCATTCAGGAGGGTAAACTCATTACAAATGCATCCATCAAATGTGCCCTAGATGTGGCAGACACTGCCTCCAGGGCTATCAATACCAGCGTGTTACTTAGACGCCATGCCTGGCTTCGAATTTCGGGGTTCAAACCCGACATACAAACCACAATTCTAGGTCAAACAGTGAATCCTGACCATCTGTTCGGCCCTGAGGTGGATACCTCCCTAGAAAAGATGAAAAAAGATACTGAAACTGCCAAGTCTATGGGGGCTTTACAAAGTCAGCAGTTTCGGGGTGGTTCCTTTCGCCGCTCCAATTCAAGAGGCGCCTCGAGGGGCCAGGCATCCCAGTCCACGCAATACTACAAGGGTAACACCCAGTCCTCGTATAACAACAACAAGGGCAGGGGCGGCTACAGAGGCAATAATATCAAAGGCAGGGGACGTGGAAACAATGCCTCCAGGTCCACCACCTCCAACAAGCAGTGACGTCTTGTCACTTCCCCCCGATCACACGACACCTGTCGGGGGGAGACTCCAGCAGTTCCTGCCGGCGTGGAGGTCCATCACCACGGACAGGTGGGTGAGGTCTCTTATCCAGTACGGGTACTGTCTAGAACTTACGTCCATTCCACCGGACATACCGCCAAGAAGCCGTGCTATGTCCGACGAGCACTTGACCTTGTTGCAGCAAGAAGTACTGGTCATGCTGCAAAAAGGGGCGATAGACCTCGTTCCATTGCAAGAACGGGGAACGGGGGTTTACTCCCTGTACTTTCTGATCCCCAAAAAGGACGGATCACTCAGGCCGATCCTGGACCTCAGGCCCCTGAACTGGTACATCAACTCGGAGCACTTCCATATGCTCACATTGCAGCAGGTGCTTCCCCTGCTTCAGCAGGGGGACTTCCTGGCAACGCTGGATCTGAAGGATGCCTATTTCCATATTCCCCTGCATCCTTCCCACAGAAAGTATCTCAGATTCACGATCTTAGACCAGCATTACCAGTTCAGAGTCCTGCCGTTCGGGGTCACCACGGCACCGAGAGTATTTACGAAATGCCTAGCGACTGTGGCGGCGCATCTCCGTCGCCAGCACGTCCATGTCTTTCCATACCTAGACGACTGGCTTATTCAGGCAAAGACGGAACAGCAGTGCGTAGACCACGTGTCACGCACCATTCACCTCCTGCACGATCTGGGATTCTCTCTGAACTACCCAAAGTCCCATCTCCAGCCCGCCCACGTGCGACAGTATCTGGGCGCGACAATCGACACTCTGGCAGCCACTGCGCAGCCGAGTTCAGTGAGAATCGCCAGTATCCAAGCGCTGATCCAACGATTCAGACCCCAACACTCGCTTCCAGCGAAGGTGTTCATGCAGTTGATAGGCATGATGGCCTCCTGCATCTCCATTGTCCCGCACGCGAGACTACATATGCGTCCGCTTCAGGAGTGCCTGGCACGTCAGTGGACTCAGGCTCATGGGCAACTGACAGACCTAGTGTTGGTGAGCGGTCGGGCGTACAACTCTCTGCATTGGTGGAATCCACAAAACCTTTGCAAGGGCCGACCATTCCAAGAGCCTGTCCCACAGATCATCCTGACGACGGACGCCTCTCTCCAGGGATGGGGAGCGCATGTACTCCACTACACTGTGCAGGGACTATGGACACTTCAGCAAAGGAAGATGCACATCAATGTGTTGGAACTGATGGCAATCTTCATGGCCTTAAAGGCGTTCAAAGTACATCTGTGCAACAAGGTCGTGTTGATCCGGACGGACAACATGACGGCCATGTACTACATCCAGAAGCAGGGAGGTACACACTCTCCACAGCTGTCTCATCTGGCTCAGAGCATGTGGAAGTGGGCCATTCAGAGGAACATCTTCCTCATGGCAGAACATCTCCCAGGCAAGGACAACCAAATGGCGGATCTGCTCAGCAGGCACAGCCATCAGATGCACGAGTGGGAGATACATCCATCAGTACTCCAACCGTACTTCCAAAGGTGGGGTCATCCAGAGATAGACCTGTTCGCCACAAAGGAGAACGCAAAATGCCAAAGCTTCGCCGCCAGATTCCCACACCCCCAATCACAGGGCAATGCGATGTGGATGAACTGGTCAGGCAGATTTGCGTACGCTTTTCCCCCAGCACCTCTGATGCCGCTGGTGGCACGCAAGCTCAGGCAACACTCGATGACGCTCATCCTGGTTGCTCCAACGTGGGCTCGCCAACCATGGTACACCACGTTTCTGGAACTCTCCGTGGTACCGCATCAAAGGCTTCATCTCACTCCCAGCCTTCTGACGCAGAACCATGGCGACATTCAGCACCCAGATCCGCAACAGCTCAACCTGGCGATCTGGCTCCTGAGGTCCTAGAGTTTGGCTACCTCAATCTTCCGCCCGACTGCATGGACATCATTCGGGAGGCAAGGAAGCCCACTACTAGAGCTTGTTATGCGGCTAAATGGAAGAGGTTTGTCGTCTACTGCGTGGAGCACAGCATTGACCCGCTAGACGCTTCCATTCAAAACATCATATGTTACCTTTTTCACCTGTATCGTTGTAATCTAGCTTACTCTTCCATCCGCATTCACCTGTCGGCTATGGCAGCATACCTCCAGAATAGGCAGCACCTGTCACTCTTTAAGGTCCCTGCTATCAAGGCTTTTCTGGAAGGACTCAAAAGGGTCATTCCACCAAGGACTCCACCAGCTCCAGAATGGAACCTCAATGTGGTTCTTACAAGGCTGATGGGTCCTCCCTTTGAGCCACTACACTCTTGTGAGCTCCAGTTTTTAACTTGGAAGGTTGCGTTCTTAGTAGCAATAACATCGCTACGGAGGGTTAGCGAACTGCAGGCGCTCACCATCCAAGAACCTTTCTTCCAGGTACATGCTAACAGGGTGGTGCTCCGCACTAACCCTAAGTTCTTACCCAAAGTGGTCTCACAGTTTCACATAAACCAAACAATTGAATTGCCGGTGTTTTTCCAAAACCCAGAGACGCTGGCGGAGCGTATGCTCCACACCCTTGATGTGAAGAGGGCCTTGATGTACTATGTGGACAGGACAAAAGATTTCCGCAAAACCAAACAACTTTTTGTTGCTTTTGCCACACAACACAAGGGAAATGCAATCTCCAAAGCAGGAATCGCTAGGTGGATAGTAAAGTGCATTCAGATCTGCTACGCAAAAGCTAAGCGCACTCTCACTATCCCACCGAGGGCCCACTCCACTAGGAAGTTAGGGGCCTCTATGGCTTTCTTAGGTAACATTCCCTTAGAAGACATCTGTAGAGCAGCCACATGGTCTACCACTCATACTTTCACTAAGCACTACTGTGTAGACGTGCATTCAAAACAACAGGCAGCTGTTGGTCAGGCTGTTCTAAAAACGCTTTTTCAGACTGCTGCAGCTGGCACGGGCGGCCGCCGCTAATGGAGGGACTGCTATGTATTCTATGCACAGATATGAATTCAGCAGCCCACATGCCTCGAACTGCAAATGCTACTTACCAGTATGCATCTGTTCTTGGCATGTAGGGCTGCTGACATTCATATCGCCCACCCTCCTCCCCGGCGCCTGTAGCAGCTGCAGTATGTATTCATATACACACATATGCTCATAGCATGGTCATCACTCACTTCTTCACTCCATCTCTGCCAATGGCTAAAAACAATCTGGGGATGGAGGCGATGCCCATGCGCACTGTAGTCCAGGGGAGGAGCCACCTATCTCGTGATACTTCGAAGACTCTTCCAGGACAACAATGTGCAATCATCCGGACCCAACACTAGGTGGCGGACTATGCACAGATATGAATGTCAGCAGCCCTACATGCCAAGAACAAATGCATACTGGTAAGTAGCATTTGCATTTTACAAAAGGGCGACTCTCACCCCTATGCAAGGTGGGGCACAAATATATACCCCAGTCCCTTGAAGAAAATAGGGGTGTCAGTGGGGGTTTAATGTACACCTGCACTTTGACAAGGCAGAATGTGACACTTAATAAGAAAGAGCCAAAACATTTCCCCTCACTTGGACAGTGAAAAAGTAGGTTAAGGCCTCTTGTGTAAAAAAAAAAAAAAAAAAAAAAAATGAAGGCGAAGGAAGGCGTGATGGGTATCAGCTGACCCGCTAGCTTCTTCACCTACAGCATTAGAGTGGTTGTACATCTAAAAACAATCCATGAAACAACTAAAGTTAAAGTACAGTTAAGGTTGACGGGTGTATAGCAGTGACTACAGCACAGTTCCGAAAAAGTCATACATTTCACTTGATACTACCTTACTGTAAGTACTACCTTACTTTTGGCTTCAAACCATGCCGTCCTCACCCAATCCTAAAGTTTGACGTATTTTCACCATATGATGGTTCTTGGAAGGAAGCAACTTTTGGCTGAGGGTGTGTTGAATTATTATGAGAAGTAAGGCAAAAATACTCCTAATATTACTTGTCCCCATGTAATCTCTGCAGAAAGGAACCTTCTTAAGTTTGGTCAATATGGCTTTAAAATTATATGTTTACTGCTGAGACTGCAATATTGGCTGGGCAATTCTGTGTTAATTATGTTAAATTGAACTGTAATAAGCTGCTTTCACTTCTACAACTCATTATCTTGATGTAACAGTAAGTCCAGAGGAAGACCTGGCGCATGAGGGCGTGCCGCAGAATCTGTGTGTATTGCATAGTATGTCACTAATCTTCTCTCTTTTGTTGTGTTTCTTTACGTGGATCCTTGTGGAGCACCTCGTAGAAGAGAGCAATTAGCTCAATATCCAGTAATGCTAGATTTTCCTGTAAATTGATTGCTCCATGCGGCTCTCCACTGTAGTATAGTTCCTATATTCCCAATAGGCTCTGAGCATTGGAATATTATATCCTATAGATATGACATAGGACTTATGTCTACTAGGTCTCTATCGAATATATTAGACTTAATTGTGAGTGCCAGCTAGCTCAGAGGTCACTAGAAACTTTCTCGAGTTCACAAGAAGGGATTTAGTTTCTGACAACCGCATAAACTTGACAACTTTGTTTCCCTAAAATAAAACTGATCTTCAGTCATGGAAACCATAGATAGATATTTTACTCAGTCATTCGTGCTTGCTTTGTTTCACCAGAGTTTGCAGAGAAGTAGATAGACGGGCGTTTTCAATAAAAGTATTTATTGAACAGTCTTCTTTCTCAAGCAAAAGAAATGAACTGCTACAATCGTAATACTGATTGCAAAATATAATGTATACAGTAAAAAGCGTAGAATAAAATAAGACTGTAAGAGCATTGTATGGTTCCTAGACCATAGATAAATACATACATAAATAACAAAAGCTAAAAAGTACTCAACTGGTGCTTCTAAAATATGCCTACCCCGATGTACCTAACCTAGGTAGAGTACGAGGGAAGAAGTAAGTCAGGTGTAGCATAAATTTAGTATTCTTTGCCAAGAATCTATCCAATGTTTCTCTAAGGGTCTAATCAGCTCCGTACCTTGGTTTTAGAATGAAGAAGGTCCGGCTCAGGACTCGATTTCCCAACAACTCGCAAGGGTAGCTTGGAAACACTGGAGCTGGATTTCTCGGCAAGAGAAAAGACAGCGTCTCTCTCAGTGCGTCTGCTGGAGGGTCGGCTTCCTTCGGCACTTGCTGTAGCAGGATGAGTCAGGCAAGTAGATAGTCTAACTGCTGCAAACCAGTGTGTGGTTGCAAGGTCAAGTGTGGGCATATTTATATCTTGAAGGTGCTGAGTTTGACGTAAAGGTGGACATAATAACGTCGTTAAAGAGTCTCAGTTCTTTGAAAACTCCATGAGTTAATGGACAAGTCAGTATTCGAGCAAGGGGAAGTCCCTAGCTGCTGAAGCAGAGTTTTCCAAGAAATCGTTGTGGATTTTCGGAACTACTGGAAGTAGCCATGCCGTATTTGGACTGCATGAGCTATGTCTAAATAAGGTTATGATTCCGATGCCTATTTTAGGATTTTGTGATTTTATACCTATATAAAGGATTGAATCGGGAAATTTACACTAGGGTCCTAAAATGCTATACAACACCACCATCTCCTTATACTCGAGATCCACATTTTCTTCTTCTTAGGGAAGAATCCTAAAAGTAAATGTGCTGCTGGAAAGATAATAAATGTCAGCTATTGTTTTTTTTAATTCTGTACCTTACTGACCGGGTTCCTATTCTACATAAAATAAAGAGGCCTGGGCTGTACGGTTTCGAGTTCCTAGTGTGAGAATCGCTTTGTTATTTTTATAATTTACCAGAGCATTTGAAATGAATGGGAACTCATAAATATATTGTATTATTTACTCATTTAAACAGAGTAATAAAGCAGAGTATTAGGAAGGCATAGAAAGATGAAATGTCTTTTTAACGTGAGGACGTGCAGACTTTCTGCACCCTAAAAAGAAGTGGAGTGAGAGATGATCAGATGCCTCCCAGACCCTCAGTTTCAGTTCTGGTTTGCTGGTTTTGATTTTGCTACATAGAGTCTTGGGCTAGCATTTCCAATCGCAACAGTTGCTTTGTCTGAGGGCTTGCCAATGAGTACACTGATGGTTGTTACGGTTGCGAAGGAAAAAGGGTGTTGTTATTGTCTACTAAGCCTCTCTAATGAAAGTAACTGTATTAAAAACCGGGAACGTGCCTTAAAAGCCCGTTAGGGATGTAATAAAAATAAACCCATTTATCATAACTAACATCTAAACCAACGCCCTTTCTTCCTACAATTCACTCAAAAAATAGCTTCTTTGGTTCGTACAAGTCATTACGAAGTAGATTGGGGTTCCAAGTGTCTACCAGCATTAGTTTGCTAGAAACCAAAAGGACTTGCATATAATATTACCTTTCGAATGCACCCATTTAAGGTTTTCCTCAATATTTTTGCATTTAGCCAGTTCTTCTGCATCAGTGCTACAAACATTGCCCACAACATAATAAGTACTAAAACATTGGGGCTTAGGTATAATGTACATGTCCTTTGTATTTATTGAACATGCAGGAAATCATATTACATGTTTAAATCTGTACGCTGGCATATTTCAACATCCGGGACAAACGCAGAATAGTTAAAACGTTGCAGATTTTGTAAAAAAAAATATATATATATATATATATATCTCCAGGGGAGTGTCCAGAATTGAATCGCACTCTCACACAGAGAAGCTTTCCCCAACGCTTATTTATTGGTAAAACATTGGCGCTTTCCAGTCAATCAGCAACCGACTGCGGCCCTGACGCGTTTCGAATCATCTTTTTCAAAGGGTGGTTGCAGTCAAAAGAGCATGTGCGGACACACCCTCCAGAACGCATTGCATGCTGGTTGGTGAAGTCCAATTATAGTCCTCAGATGGATGTGCTTTTAATTCAGTGCAAGTTCAAGGCTCTCCATGAGCCCCGGGAAGCGCCGCTGTATTAATCCGTGCTCTGTGCCCCACAGCTGAAGCCCCTGCGCTTTAGAGGCTCCGTGGCCATTGCTTTTGATGTGGTGCAATTCGGCAGCAGGACAGCCGCCAAAATATGAAGCTCCAGGGGAGTGTCCAGAATTGAATCGCACTCGCACACAGAGAAGCTTTCCCCAACGCTTATTTATTGGTAAAACATTGGCGCTTTCCAGTCAATCAGCAACGACTGCGGCCCTGACGTGTTTCGAATCATCTTTTTCAAAGGGTGGTTGCAGTCAAAAGAGCATGTGCGGACACACCCTCCAGAACGCATTGCATGCTGGTTGGTGAAGTCCAATTATAGTCCTCAGATGGATGCGCTTTTAATTCAGTGCAAGTTCAAGGCTCTCCATGAGCCCCGAGAAGCGCCGCTGTATTAATCCGAGCTCTGTGCCCCACAGCTGAAGCCCCTGCGCTTTAGAGGCTCCGTGGCCATCGCTTTTGATGTGGTGCAATTCGGCAGCAGGACAGCCGCCAAAATATGAAGCTCCAGGGGAGTGTCCAGAATTGAATCGCACTCGCACACAGAGAAGCTTTCCCCAACGCTTATTTATTGGTAAAACATTGGCGCTTTCCAGTCAATCAGCAACCGACTGCGGCCCTGACGCGTTTCGAATCATCTTTTTCAAAGGGTGGTTGCAGTCAAAAGAGCATGTGCGGACACACCCTCCAGAACGCATTGCATGCTGGTTGGTGAAGTCCAATTATAGCCCTCAGATGGATGCGCTTTTAATTCAGTGCAAGTTCAAGGCTCTCCATGAGCCCCGGGAAGCGCCGCTGTATTAATCCGTGCTCTGTGCCCCACAGCTGAAGCCCCTGCGCTTTAGAGGCTCCGTGGCCATCGCTTTTGATGTGGTGCAATTCGGCAGCAGGACAGCCGCCAAAATATGAAGCTCCAGGGGAGTGTCCAGAATTGAATCGCACTCGCACACAGAGAAGCTTTCCCCAACGCTTATTTATTGGTAAAACATTGGCGCTTTCCAGTCAATCAGCAACCGACTGCGGCCCTGACGCGTTTCGAATCATCTTTTTCAAAGGGTGGTTGCAGTCAAAAGAGCATGTGCGGACACACCCTCCAGAACGCATTGCATGCTGGTTGGTGAAGTCCAATTATTGTCCTCAGATGGATGCACTTTTAATTCAGTGCAAGTTCAAGGCTCTCCATGAGCCCCGGGAAGCGCCGCTGTATTAATCCGTGCTCTGTGCCCCACAGCTGAAGCCCCTGCGCTTTAGAGGCTCCGTGGCCATCGCTTTTGATGTGGTGCAATTCGGCAGCAGGACAGCCGCCAAAATATGAAGCTCCAGGGGATTGTCCAGAATTGAATCGCACTCGCACACAGAGAAGCTTTCCCCAACGCTTATTTATTGGTAAAACATTGGCGCTTTCCAGTCAATCAGCAACCGACTGCGGCCCTGACGCGTTTCGAATCATCTTTTTCAAAGGGTGTTTGCAGTCAAAAGAGCATGTGCGGACACACCCTCCAGAACGCATTGCATGCTGGTTGGTGAAGTCCAATTATAGTCCTCAGATGGATGCGCTTTTAATTCAGTGCAAGTTCAAGGCTCTCCATGAGCCCCGGGAAGCGCCGCTGTATTAATCCGTGCTCTGTGCCCCACAGCTGAAGCCCCTGCGCTTTAGAGGCTCCGTGGCCATCGCTTTTGATGTGGTGCAATTCGGCAGCAGGACAGCCGCCAAAATATGAAGCTCCAGGGGAGTGTCCAGAATTGAATCGCACTCGCACACAGAGAAGCTTTCCCCAACGCTTATTTATTGGTAAAACATTGGCGCTTTCCAGTCAATCAGCAACCGACTGCGGCCCTGACGCGTTTCGAATCATCTTTTTCAAAGGGTGGTTGCAGTCAAAAGAGCATGTGCGGACACACCCTCCAGAACGCATTGCATGCTGGTTGGTGAAGTCCAATTATAGTCCTCAGATGGATGCGCTTTTAATTCAGTGCAAGTTCAAGGCTCTCCATGAGCCCCGGGAAGCGCCGCTGTATTAATCCGTGCTCTGTGCCCCACAGCTGAAGCCCCTGCGCTTTAGAGGCTCCATGGCCATCGCTTTTGATGTGGTGCAATTCGGCAGCAGGACAGCCGCCAAAATATGAAGCTCCAGGGGAGTGTCCAGAATTGAATCGCACTCGCACACAGAGAAGCTTTCCCCAACGCTTATTTATTGGTAAAACATTGGCGCTTTCCAGTCAATCAGCAACCGACTGCGGCCCTGACGCGTTTCGAATCATCTTTTTCAAAGGGTGGTTGCAGTCAAAAGAGCATGTGCGGACACACCCTCCAGAACGCATTGCATGCTGGTTGGTGAAGTCCAATTATAGTCCTCAGATGGATGCGCTTTTAATTCAGTGCAAGTTCAAGGCTCTCCATGAGCCCCGGGAAGCGCCGCTGTATTAATCCGTGCTCTGTGCCCCACAGCTGAAGCCCCTGCGCTTTAGAGGCTCCGTGGCCATCGCTTTTGATGTGGTGCAATTCGGCAGCAGGACAGCCGCCAAAATATGAAGCTCCAGGGGAGTGTCCAGAATTGAATCGCACTCGCACACAGAGAAGCTTTCCCCAACGCTTATTTATTGGTAAAACATTGGCGCTTTCCAGTCAATCAGCAACCGACTGCGGCCCTGACGCGTTTCAAATCATCTTTTTCAAAGGGTGGTTGCAGTCAAAAGAGCATGTGCGGACACACCCTCCAGAACGCAAGAAGAAATAAGCGTTGGGGAAAGCTTCTCTGTGTGCGAGTGCGATTCAATTCTGGACACTCCCCTGGAGCTAGCTATATATATATATATATATATATATATATATATATATATATATATATCTGAGTTCTCATCCAGTCATAGGGCTACTGTCCCTATCGAATTGCAGCTGAGACATTTAGGTGCATGGAGGCCTACTGTTATCTAATACTTTGTTTTATATATCGCTTCACGCCTCACTTCTGCTGTTTCTAAGCTCTGTAAATAATATGTCTTACTATTGCCCAGTTTCATGAATCTCTTGTTTAACCACCTAAGGATGAAGGCTGAGATGGCCTTCCTGAAATTCATACTTGACACATGCAATTGCTCCATGTCGTCATTGAGCATTTAAGTAAGGTAAGTGAACAAGCAATAGCAAAGTCAATAGGACTAGGTTTAATGTGCCATGCAGTACAAGCACTTTAAAGATGGATATAGAAAATAAACGTGGTCTGTTTTAAAGGCTCGCTTGCCTTTGTTATAGTCCTGCTTTTGTTTCTGTTTTTTCAGCCCTTTAGTTTCTGTGACAAAAAAAGGAAGAACTGTAGTGAAAGCTCTTTTTCCATTTGGTCGTTCTCTGACGTAGAAAGACAACGAGGACTGTATTGATGTCACTAGGAGTACATCTGGGAAAGTGAGTGAGGATGGTGGTTGAGGGGAATGAGAAGCACTCATAATCCAGGAGGGAGGGGCTTGTGGGAAACGGGAACGCGAGTATGACAGGCAGAGGGAATGAAGAAAGACCCAACTAAGTAGGTGTAGAACGGAGAGAGAGGCTCGTAGTTGTAAAGTAGTTCCTTATGCATTTCAGTGCAAGCACCATGCAGGAGGGGGAAAAGATGCACCCGAACAGTGAATACTATCATATGTGAGAAAAATACTCCGAGCGATTACATAGTTGACAAAGTTTTAGACTTACGGAAGAAAGATGCTGCTCCAAAAAATCCAATTGTTGTAGGACATAGGCCCAAAGAGCATTGAAAGTATAGTATAAGCCAAAGTGCTGTTAGACTGCTGTGCTGTTACCCCAGCCCCAATTTTGAGTATGACTTGACTCTTTACATAGTAGCCCCCACATTTAGTGCATGTGCTTCATAGAGTTGCACTGTGTTTTAGAATTTTGCACTAGCCTAGAGGTCACAGAGCAGTAAGGGATTCACCACGTGCTGGTTAAGTGACGCCTTTCTTTAAATCTAAGAAGGTGTAATGTAATTCCTGGATCTCCTCAGTCTGGAACATTTGTTTCCAGTTTCAGTTAGTTCGTAATGTCATTCTTCTTTACCATTGCTGGTGCAGTGGTACACAGACGTGTACAGGTTGGTATATTGGATATAAATTAATGTTAAGCATATTAAGCAAAATAAATGTTTTCCAAAAGAAATTACTTAAGTGCTGCTAAAAATAAATGTTACAAGCAAATTTCGATGTTCATACCGTATTAGAATTACAGAGACGCTGCAGAAGCCTAAAACGCACAGAGCCATAAAACGCACGGAGCCTTACCTTGGCTGACAGCGCCTGTGACAGGAGAGCGAACGGAGACCAGAGACCCACACACAGCTGAATTCCCGCCACCAGTCGCGCCGCCGCCTTGGGACTACGTTTCCCATCAGGCTCAGCGGCGGCGCGTTCCCCGACGCTGCAGAAGCGACGGGAGGGGCTCTAGAAAGGTAACAGCCCTCAGCGTCGCGGGACGCGAGCGGGACGCCCGGGGCTAAGCCCGGGCAAAGGGCGGGCCCTCTGTGGCCCTCAGAGGCACGAAAAGGCCAGGCTAGGCCATCCCCATTACATCCATCTGCTGCTAATTAAGGTACTGTACCCATTGTGACATTCTGGTCTTTACATTGCATCATTGCCACGTGTATCGTTATCGCATCATTATTGCCTGCAGTACATCTGTTCTACAACCCATCTGGCTTGATTTGACGTTAGGGCACCTGCTTTTATTACTGTTATCATCTTAAGAATGGGGAAAAAACGGGTTCCTGTCCCAGCAGAGCCTGTGAACACCTTAGACTCATATCTTGTGCAAGTAGTTAACGATATTAACAACAAGCGTAGGCAATCTCTTGGGTTGAGTCAATCACCCATTTTGCCGTCAGCAAGTCCGTCGACAAGCGCTCTAAGCTCCGAGACATCTGAACTGCTGCCAGAAAATCTCCCAGGGATTCCAGAAAATCTGATTTCTCAAGATCTGGACTCCGAGGATAAAGCTGATTCTGACCTTCAATCAGATAGACAAGATCTGATCGACTTATCAGATAATACCACTAACGATTTAAATCAGCAGACAGCTGCCACGGAAGTAGTTCTACACTCTCCGCAACCTGCCACAAGGACTGTTAGAGCTTGTCGTAAATCTGCAGCAAAACGTGGGGGCAAACATCTAAGCAGGAAGAAGGCCGCTACACCACCCCCGACTCGAGTAAGGAAACAGCTTGATCCCGTTACTGATATTGAGCCAAGAAGTACCATCGACGAGGACCTCTTTAATAGAATCCAAGACATGATTGATATTAAAATCAGGACCATAATCAAACCCATGATAGGGAAATTGGATAAGTTAACATCTGAGGTAAAAAAGTTGGGTGCGGCACATAGTAAGCTGGCAGACGAGGTTGAAAATGTATCCTCCCTCGTCACAAACTTAATACCCACAAACGTAGAGGCCACCCCTAATGAGAGTAGCTCGCAACCCATTCAGCAAGGGGTGTTACCTCCGCCCCCATTACCCTCACCATCACCATTACCTGCAGTGGGCCAGGTTGCAGACACTGCAGTTCCTAGCATTAGCACATCTGCAGCTATAGCGGAAACACATCAAGCGGACATTTCTGCCCAATTTATCTTGGAAGCCTCGCCGGTTGTCCTGGTGCTGGCAAACGCCCCCGTTTTAACACAAGGCAAAGTAGAGTCCAACCAGGACCTAAAAGACAAAGCGTTATATTGGCTAACCAATAACATGTGTATGACAGAACAGGGTTTTGATAAGCTGGCAGGGGACATTGTTATGTCAAGGAGGGTTCCATGGATCGGTAGCAAGCCCAAAAAGTTTCAAGGGGATTGCGTCATCTTAAATTTTGCCAATGCCGAGGTCCTCCCAGACATCTTAAACAATATTTTTCCACCCCAACGATGTAGTGGCTCCATAATCCCTCTCACCCTCAAGTTCTTTTTCGACAAAAATAGGTTTACCACCCTACCTAAACTTCCCAGCCATAAAAGAACCATCAATGCTGATAGATGGGGAGGGGGCCCTAGATTTCGACATTATAATGACTGGTCTCAACCATCAGCATATAGGGAGCCAGGAAGACTCTATCGCCCAAATGACCTAATCACCAGGCCACCTTTGGTACAAGAGCCAAGAGGGAATGCTTGGGGTTCTGGTATACGGGCCTATGATTACAACATCAGGGGTATTAGGCCAACACAATGGTTGGGAAACGATCAGTTCCCGGTACACCCAATAACCCCACAACCTCTGTGGAACTTAGCTCCATTTGGACAGGCCCAGGCAGCCACCCCTTTTGAGTGGGGATTTGGTACTGGCAACAGATTTGCTCCCTTGTCAGACTTCAATTCCTGCGACTGACTCGAACCAGAAGCAGTCCAAGAACGGGAGGAGGCGTCCGACTCATTATTAACAGGTGGCGGTCAAATACTGCAACAACCAATAGCTGATAGTGCAGATGAGAACGCGATAGAAGACTTAAGGTCATCCACTGACCAATGTAAGATAATAAGTTGGAACGTGGCGGGCCTAAACGCCAAACGTCAGGATCATGCATGGCTAAGTTTTATCTCTAAACATCATATCATCGCCCTGCAAGAAACTTGGGATACGGCGCATAACCTTTGGTGGGATGGGTACATTAGTTTTACTAATCCTGCAGTCCCTAGTAGAGCGGGCAGAGCAAAGGGGGGCTTGGCGATCTTGTTCTCATTGGCTCTAAAAGGCAGTTATAGGCAGATCAGCTCTGATTCCGATAACATTTTAATGGTTGAGAGGGTGACCAGTAAAGACTGTAAGTCATTATATGTAAATTTTTATAATTCTAGGAATAGCGATTATAATGGTCGTAATATCGCAAGCCTAGATAACATTTTAAACACAGTACTTCAGGATATTAATTTAGTTTATGAGTTAATTTTATTAGGCGATTTTAATATTCATTTGTGCGAATTAGCCTGCAAGGGTAGTGATGTAAAGGAGGCTGAGGACGTAGCCATACAGGGTCTTCATTTCGAACATTCTGTAGAGGGGCAGGAGCTTGAGGAACTCCTGGCCAACTTTGATTTAATCGAACCTGACTGCGCCCTGAGAATTCCAACTTTTACCGGTACTTTACATGGTACAGTGATTGATTATATTTTTGTGACTCGGGGCATTCTAAGCAGGACTATGGCCTATTGCACTGTACCCACTCACTTCAGCGATCATAACCCAGTTCTTCTTGAAGTGGCCTGGGGTGCCTACATGGGGGCACCTCCAGCAACTGAGAAAGTGGCACACCCTCTGAGGACCGCTGATCAAAATAGACGAGTGAAGTGGGCTAAAGTAATCCCGGATAATTTCTATAAAAAATGCTACCCCAAAATCAAAGCCCAAGTTGAGCTCTGTAGAAATCCGGATACACAAGGGCATACCATAGTCGCATCCTATGAGGCAATCTGCGCCCAGGTCTCTAAGGATCTCCTGGTCAAACCCACTCCGGGAGTACAAGGTCATAAGCGTTGGTTTGATCATGAATGCTCGAAAGCACACAGAGAACTGCTAGCGGCACTAAAATCTGCACCCAGGGATAGAGCTGACATCTCAAGAAAAAGGAAGATCTACAAAGCGGCCACAAAAAACCGCAAAGACGCTATCAAACGCGAAACTTGGGATAATCTCCTTTCCGCGGCTGTACTAAAGGACAGTAGGAGATTTTGGGAGATCTTGAGGCAGCCCCTATTTGCGGAAGATAACAACGCACCCCTGGACTGTGTGATCACTGACGATACATGGTTGTCCTTTTTCAAAAACGTATATGGGGGAGATGTTGACGAAGGCAGAAACAGGGGTCAGCTGTCCAGCAAAAACGTACATCCCATTACCTTCAACTCGCAAGAAGTGGAAAAAGCACTCCTGGCAACCACCAAACACAAGGCACCTGGCCCGGATGGAGTCCCGGCCGACTTCTTCATGTTCTCTCCTAAGCTATGGGCCGAGGTTATGGCAAATTTGTTTAATGCAGTGAACGGCAACCCGGCGCCTGCCTCATGGGCCATATCCACGATCGTCCCCATTTTTAAAAACAAAGGGCGCAGGGACGACCCCGCTTTCTACAGGCCCATATCCCTATTGGACTCGACCATAAAAATATTGGGCAGAGTTCTGTTAGCCAGATTGAGGGAGAACATCGAGGATCGTGGAGGCCTATCTGACTTGCAATACGGTTTTAGAGAGAGAAAGGGTACCATTGAACAATGTACTAACTTGTATCTACTCATTTCCAAGTATACTGTAGCCAAGGAGGGGTCTGTGTTTCTTGCCTTTATGGACCTTTCATCGGCGTTTGATCTTGTCAATAGATCAAAATTGTGGGCGATCCTGTTGGAGCTGGGCATCGAAGAAGCCTTGGTCTCGTTCATGGCCACTATGCATCAGGAGCTCTTCGCAGCTGTTCGAGTGTCAAACAATGGTAGATGTACCCCATTGTTTAAATCCTTAAAGGGGGTACGTCAAGGCTGCATCTTAGCCCCCACGCTCTTCACCATCTACATCAACGGCTTGGGGGCACATCTGCGCGGCCTGAATGCGGATGTCCCACGTGCAGGGGATGTGCAAATCCCGGCACTCCTGTACGCTGACGACGCCGTGTTGATTGCTCGAACTGGTGTTGGCCTTCAGACTCTTTTGGACGCATTTGGCATTTTTATGAATAATTTGGACTTGAAGGTGAATGTATTAAAATCACACACAATGGTAATGGGGCGCGAGTGCACCAAAAAAAGGCACAAATCTTTCTTTTGTAGAGGGGTTCCTGTCTCAATGGTAACGACATTCCCCTACCTGGGTGTTTTATTTGACCAAAAGGGAACATGGGGGCCACAGATAAGAGCCAAAAAGTTGGCGGTAATTAGATCCTCCTCAGCGATCCTGGGTTTCGCAGGTAAGCTGGGAGCACGGCCCATGGAAGCCCTTCTAAAGATCTATAAGAGCAAGCCAGTGGCTATTGCACTTTACGGTTCGCCTTTGTGGGGCTACGCTAATCTTGACCCTATCCAGAGAGCGGAAAACAGATTTATTAGATCCCTTCTATCCGTACCTCAGTCTACCCCAACCTACTCAATCCATCGAGAGGTGGGCTTACCGTATCTATCAGATCTACTGAGCTTAGCACCCCTGATTCTATGGTTGAAATTGTGGTTAAACGAAGACCTCCCACTAAACCATAAAATTTTGAAGGATGTTTTATCTTTAGATAAACATAGTAGTATCCCATGGATGGCCTATCTAATTAAATCTTTTACTGACCTGGGCCGCCCTGAGCTCTTTCTATGCCCAGACAAAATCAGGGCCCAAGATATAGGTCACATAAAAAAGGCATTCATGGATAGGAAGGAAGCGCATCGTGAGGATGCAGAATTATTGAAGCCATCAGTTAGGTCTCATAACCTTTTGGTTAGCGCCCCCTCCATTGCACCTTATCTTATTTTTGTAACCGTTCCCTACCATAGGTTCCTGCTAACCAAGTTCAGGTTCAACCTGATACACTACCACCTTGGTTCATTTAAGGGCTGGCAGAAGCCAGATGAAGCCCCACCCTGTAGATGTGACGACTTCTCGGTGCAGGACACAATGCACTTTGTCATGTTCTGCAGCTTCTTTCATGAGCAGAGGAAAAAATATCTACTCCCTGTCCTGAAAGAAGCGGGTTTCACTCAGGTTCGTCCAGCCTTGCTTTATTTACAGCTTTTGTCAAATCCCCGCACTACCTTTTGCATCGCGAATTTCTTAGTAGCCGCAGCTAGGGTGAAAGCTGTCGGTCAAAACTCGCCTTAGCAATTTTTAAGGGTTATCATCAGAATTATTTTTGCCTCTTATGAATGAATTTGTATAGTTTTAACATTGTATAGTATTTAACTTATATCTGTAGTTTTAATGCTCTTATGGAAATACTGGGCTATGTATGTATGGGCATATGTATCCTATGTTACGTTTTATTGTTTATTGTTTATGTTTCTTTGTATGACTTGTAATAAGTCGAATAAAGATATCCTGACTGACTGACTGACTGACTGTATTAGAATTACACTTTAGAATGCATTTAAATCTCTCCTAAAATAATGTTACATAAATAACATGTAGGAAAAATGTGCCTGCTTTAAACGTGTAAGAATCACTTTAGAATGCATTTAAAACTCTGCTAAAGAATTTCATTAGTAAATCACATGTAGGGAAAATATGCTTGCTTAAAAGTGTAGGAAAAATAACATGAAGAAAAAATGTAGTAGGCTATCATTTAAATAAAAAAAATTCTATTTATTAACAGTCAGCAAAAAAAGTAGGCTATCATTTTTAATGTGCTTCTGTAACTAGGCCTAAACCATTTTTCTTTCGACTCTTGCTAACAGCTAAATAGACATTTATTTAGAAAGTGTTGCCAAGCAACAGCATCCTTCTAAAGAATGTGCTGATATAAAGATTATGTTCTTTTGCTACATCACACCATATTAGCTCACCCTGCTTTAACAATGAACATTGCTGTGGATTCATAATGAATGGACTAGAATGAAGATTAATTTAGATTTATTTTATGTATGCTTAACCAGGACATTGTTGATCGATTTGTTACATTGCATTTGAATAGCACCCTTTTTTCACAATGGCTCACTGAAAGCAGCTAACAGCTTTGGTAAGAAGATTCTCATGAGAACTTTACACCATGTTACCACTTTTGCAACATTAGATTAACTATGTACCGGCGTGAATGTTTACCGTAAGAATCAGGTGGAGAAGCAATGGATGTCCACGACACCTGTCTCAAGTGGTTGCCAATGGCAATCGCCATTTCTCTACCCGAAGGGTATAAGATCCTAAGACAAGACAGACTGCCAAAAATCGGAGGAGGGATTGCCATCATTCATAATGAGAGGGCAAAATTCTCCATATTAGAACAACGATCGGACAAAGCGATCGAGATCATGATATTTAGACTGGTCCTCTCGCCCCAACTAACCTGGAAAGGGGCATTGGTATATCGCCCTCGGGTCCCCTAGCCGATTTCTCCCTACTTCTTATGGAGATGCTGGCCCCTCACGTCATCTCATCCAGCAGCTTTATGTTAATGGGAGATTTTAACATCCACACTGAGAACCACGAAAAAGCAGAAATTGCATCCTTTCTAGCAGACCTTGCCTCGCTCAATCTCAATAAAATCAACAAGGGCCCCTCCCACATAGCAGGGCACACTCTAGATATTATCTTCTAGAAGTCCCCCCTCCTTACTTGTGAGGCCCCAAAGCCAGCCACCTGGACTGACCATGCAGTCATTGACTTCCATCTAAAAGGCCCCAGAGAACCCCCCAGCCCATTCCACCTAAACTAACCACCTACCGGCAATGGCATAAAGTCAATCCAACCACCTTTGCATCTGCTTTTACACCCCCCAAATTGCTTACCAAACTGACACCAAAGACAACCTCGCCCAATTTAATAAATCCATCCTAGCTACCATTAACCTGATGGCCCCAGAAAAAGTAGGCACCACTAAACCCAGAGCAACGAAGGCGCCCTGGTTTTCTCAAGAACTCCACAATGAAAAAACCAAGTGCAAAAACCTTGAAAGAACCAACCTTGCTACCCACAAAGAGAATTACAGGGTTGCCCTCACCCACTACCACAAAAGCATTAAGCGCGCCCGCAAGCTGCATATAGCCACTCAAAGGTACCAAGCTGATAACTCCCCAAAAGCCCTGTACCAAATCCTTAAATCCTTCACTAACCCTAAAGCTTTTGAATCAGAAGAAATCCCCTCCCAAGCGCTATGTGACAACATCAGCAATCACTTCGTACAGAAAATTGACGCCATATACAATAAAATCGCCTCCACCAACCCCCCCCCCCCCCCCCCACAGCTCCCCTCTGCATCCCCTCACAAAACAAACACCTCATGACACACTTCCCCCCCTAACCCAAGAGGAAACGGAAAGAATGCATACCATAAAATCCGGATCCCCTCTTGATCTCATTTCCGCCAAAGTGACGTCATCTCTTGCTAAACAACTATCCGAGTCCATCTGCTCCCTTCTAAACCAATCCATGGTGGAAGGATATCTTCCTCCTTCATGGAAGGCGGCCCAAGTCATCCCCATACGGAAAAATAACAAACTTCCCACAGAGAACCTTACTAATCTCCGCCCCATCTCCCTCTTACCATACATGAGCAAAGTCCTGGAAAAACATGTCAACAAACATCTCTCCAACCATATCGAGACGGCTGGCTACTTGCTCCCATCCCAATCGGGTTTCCGATCCAAATATAGCATTGAGACAGCTCTAGTGGCCGTTACCGATAACATCAGGCTCGCCCTAGACCAGAACCAGCCCACCCTCCTAGTGCTATTAGATCTCTCCGCCGCTTTCGATACGGTCGACCACCAGACTTTGCTCATGAGAATGAGGGAGGCAGGGATCGGGGGAGTGGCCCTGAAATGGATGGTCAGTTTCCTTTCCAACGGGTCTCAGACCATCAACCTTACCGCTCCAAAGCTCAAGAACTAACCAAGGGGGTGCCGCAAGGATCTTGCCTAAGCCCCACTATGTTTAATATCTACATAGCCCCCTTGGCAGCTCTTTTAAGGAAGCATAGGTTTGTCTCCATATCTTAAGCGGACGACACCCAACTCACCTTCTCATTCAACAAAACCTCTCAGACCGCCCAATCCACCTTCTCCGCCGGCCTGATAGCAATATCCCTATGGATGGAAAGCAACTACCTCCAGCTAAATGCCGGGAAGACAGAGGTTCTGCTTTTCGGTGACGCCCCTCAACTTTGGTCCCCCCACTGGTGGCCCCCCAGAACTTGGGAAGGCCCCTTCCCCAGCAACCACCGTAAAAAACCAAGGAGTGCACCTTGAACAGGGTCTCACTATGAAGAAGCATACCACCCACACAGAGGGCTCATGCTTCCACATACTAGGCCTCCTTAGGAGGGCTTTCCCTTATCTACCAGACTCCACCAGAAAGACCTTGACTCAAACTCTAGTAATGAGTAAGTTGGATTACTGCAATGCCCTCCTGATCGCAGCCAACGAATCCTCCTTAAATCGACTCCAAATGATACAAAACACGGCTGCCCGCCTAATACTAAATGCCCCTCCTAGATCTCCATCCCTCCGCCTCCTTCACCAACTTCACTGTCTACTCATATGGCAACGCGTGAAATTCAAGATCTGCTGCCTCACCCATAAAGCGATATGGGGGAACGGCCCTGCATATCTGGCAGAGAGACTACAACCTTGCATCCCCACTTCGGACTCTACGCTCAAGCTCCAAAGCCCTCCTCCACACACCCAGAATGAAAAATGCTAGGACTGGAGGCAAGTCCTTCTCTCTCCAAGCCCCGCTTATATGGAACCAAGACAATGCCCTGATCACCTGGAGTTTAGGAAAACCCTGAAAACAGTCTGTTCTCTGTCTGGCCACTGCCACTGCTTTCGTTGCACGTCGTGAGCGCTGAGATACCTCCTCGGTGGTGATTCAAGCGCTATACAAATAAAAAAAATCAGATCAAATCAAAAGACAATGTACACATGCTAATTTTTGTTGAATTATTGTGTATTTCCTAATGTAATAGAGTGTTTCTAGTGAGAGAAAATCCCTCCTCTTGAGGGAATCTTCCCCTTTACCATCCTGAATACTTGCTCCTCCGTGCTGAAAGCTACTGCTGACGGTGACTTTACATTTCTTTTACTCTGACTTTGCCTCAATGCTTCTGCAGCGATCATTCCTCTATCACTGATTTATTTTAACGGTTGCTACTGCAGCTGTGGGGAACTGAGTTCCCAGAACAACTCTTTATGGGAAGTTCAAGACTGTATCTATGCTCTAAAAACATGCGCTTTTCTAGAAGGGACTCTTCATGGGTTCTCCATTGGATAGGTTAGGCTTTTTAGCTAGTTTAGTGACAGATTCCCTTATGGAACACTGTGTTTGATTTATTCTGTCACTAATCAAACTTGTAGCTAATTCTGTTATTTGGTCTAACTTGAAAAAAGATGACAAAACCATACAAACTCTTCAATGATAAATGAAGGTTTTGGAAACTTTTTCAACTTCTCAACATTGACTGAACATTAAGAACCTGACAGTTGATGATCTACATGACCTGTACTTGTGTTTTAGCTCCATTCAAAACACGGTGGCAAAGGTCCATCCGACCTGTCAAGTGCCACAGGATTTCGAGGTTCCAGGCTGTAAGTTGTAGTGTTTGATGTGAAACTTGATTTTACCAGTCCATGGATGCCAACAATGCTGTTTAGTGTGCATTGACTGTCCCAGCCTCTTTGAGTTTACTACTCCAAGAAGATAAACTTCCCTGCCCTATAAAGTAGGAAACATGGTTTAAATATGCTATATCGACTGGCAGTGGGAGCCAGTGAATATGAGAGAACCGAAGTGTTGAACTGCGATGTGAAATTCAGACAAGTCCATTGTCCAACAGATTTGCTGCCTTGGACACCTTTTAGATATAATATTGAAATGAAATGTGTACATCACAAAGTGACTAAAGAGGTTTGGGTGCAGAAATCAATACATAAATATGTAGGCCCAGGTGAAAGGTTACTATGGTCACCACAGTCCCTTCCCATGGAAAGACATGTCTAGTTGGTATTAGAGTTTACCTATTTTATTGTAAGGTAAAAGGCAGGTTGGACAAACGCTCCCTTGAGATGCTTCCATGGCCTTCAGTGGTCCTGTTCTCTTTCTCTTCTTCTCTTTTTACGTGGTGGTTGTCTCAGCTAGGTCCTGTTCTCCCATCCGAATCTCCCCGACTTCTCCCCGTGCAGAGATGATGCATGTAGTGGCCCTTGAGATAAATCACAGGGCACATATCAGTAATAATGCCAGAAGGTTTCCACTGGGTTCTCTCTTTTGTGCCGTGCCCATGTTGTGACTATCATAGTGCCCATAAACTACATGTTCCTTCCTTTATGATAGCACTTTCCCTCTTTTGACAAGTGCTCAAACGCCCCCAACCACCTAGGATGCTGAGGCCCGCCCACCAATTATGTATAGAGAATGCCCTAAAAACTGGCACTGTCCTCTAGGGTCGTGGTGACTGGAGCCACAGCGTCTGCCTGCTCTCTGGATGGCTGGACGTGAGCGCACTGCTGCTGCAGTGGTCTTCCTGGTCTCCGTACTGGTCGGGCTCTTGCTTTGTCTCCTCGTCTCCCGGGTCCTTCCCGCACTCGGACTCTGCATCTTCTTTCTGGTGCACCACCCAGCAATCTTGGTCTGCTGCTCGCATCTCTCCTGATTCTCTGACCCGAACAGGTCCTCCTAACAAGCTGAGCAAATCTCCCCATAGGGCTTGTCCTGCTTTTATGATGCAGGCAGGTCACTGAACCATGTGACCGCCTCCGGAGCCGCTGGAGCATAGGAGCACTCATTTGCCTGACCGACATTGGCAGCCATGTTGAAAGTCCCCTTCTCAATGGGCCCTGGATTGTCATGCTCATTTTTTTTTAATTCTGTTATTATGCTCCTGCATCGCAGCATTAACTACATTTGTGGCGTATTTTGACAAAGTGATCTTGGCTGATGCTGTTCAGCTTTCTCATGGTGTTATTGGCATATTAGCCCTTAAAAACAAATGATACTGTGATGGTAACCCGTTCTCAAAAATAACATTACGAGGTAAGTGCGCATTTTGTTACTGACCATGTGGAATATCTGTGCCATTTATTGACTTGTAAATGTAAGTAAAAGTAAGAAAATCTAGAAAAATACATTATGGTTGCACTGGATCTTGCAAACAGAAACCAACTGTGGAAATCTTTGGGGTCTCACAAGTATTGATATTGCTTTTGAAAAGCATTTATGGTGTTTACTGAAAGGATGAATGAACTGTTACATAAGTGCATTTAAAGAAGAAGCTATTTATACTGCAAATGAGTTAATGGCTCAGGTCTCTGCACTTAAATTGAATGCTGCTGGCACAGGATTTTTGTATTTATTTATACGTTTTCAAATAATACAGAGTAGGCAGACGTAAGTACAGGCAGGGCATCTTTGCAAATGTACAGATGGAGCAAGTATAATGAATTGGCGAAATAGGTCCGAAGGACAATAAAACACAGTGGGCAAATAATTTATGCATTTAAACATTGGAGGCATTACATAAATGGAACCATGTAATACACATAAGAGCAGCATTCAGTTGTAAGGCAAGAGTATGGAGAAAAGAGGGGAGAAGGGGGAAGAGAGTTGGGCCTTATAGCCGCTGATAGCAGGTATGAGGGCCTCAAGTGCTCAAGTGGGTGGCACTGAATCAGTCTGTGTTATCGGGATTGGCAATATGATGTTTAAGCAGATATGTTGTGAGGGGACCCCAATTATTCTGAGGATGGGAGGTTAGGGGGAGCAGTTCAGCAAAAGTGTACATTTGATCCTGTCAAAACACCTTGTCCCGGATCCGATCCATGGCATGCAACACGACGTTTGGCAAGGAGGAGGCTGAATTAAATTAATTTTCAGTGTGTCACTGCTATAGTTTCGGTTTATTCAAGGAGGGCGAAGAAGGGAGTATGCGGGAGGCGTAGCAATGTCATCTGTTCCAAAGCTTCAAGAACTAGGAGCCAATATTCCAGCACCGCAGTGCAGCCCCAAGCCAGGTGGAGGAAATCAGCCTCCGTAGCCCCACATCGGCCACATCTTTCCTCTTCATGTAGCTTAAAACGATGGAGTTTCGCTGGCATGTAATATGTACGGTGTAAGTACTTGTAATGAAGAATCTGGAGGCGGCCACTGGACATGCTCTGCTCCGTTTGCCTGCAGCAATAGGTCCACTGCTCCTCAGTAATAGCTAGCTCCAGTTCTGCAGACCCTTTATCCTTGGAAGTGGTCTGTAAGGGACGCTGGGTGGCACACAGAAAATGGGTAAATTAAAGAAACTAAATGGAGTGATGTGTCCCTGGCCAATATTAGGTGAACCGCAGCAAACTCGGGAGGTTCTCGGGGGGGGAGGGGAGGGGGGGAGGGAAGGAAGTGGTATGTTTCTTAAGTCCCTGACGCAACTGGATGTAAAAAAAGATGTCCATAGGGAAGGGGGCTGCATGGAGAAAAGTTGCTGTGAGGTATGGAATTTCCCCTGGAGGTAGAGGTCTCCCCAATTCTTAATTCCATATTTGGCTAGGGTTTAATGAAAAACTCCCTCCTGGAGGACTGGCATTTTCGGGTGATATGTTAGTGGGAGCACAGGTCAGTACAACATGGGAGCCTGGGTTCTTGTAGCAATATGGTGCCACGTCCTAACAGTACTGGTGATCGGGGATGGAGCATCCGCGCGTGCAGCAATGGCAGGGAATATATCGCCGTCTAAAGGTATGTGGTCCGATAGTCAGTGCTCGGCGGCCACCTTAGGCATATCTGGGGGGGTGGATCCAGAAGTGTGCATAATGAGCCTGCGCACACGTGTAATAAAGTTCGAAATTTGGTATGTCGAATCCCCCTTGTGAGTAGGGTCGGGTGAGAATGTCCCACTGTACTCTGGGCTGCTTGCCCCCCCAAGTGAGTCGGATGAGTTCTGCCCGGAGCATCGTGAAAAAGGTTCTGCCTGGGTTATAGGTTATATTCATGAATAAGTAAAGAAGTTTAGGTAGAATATTAATTTCTATTAAGGAAAAGCGACCTGCAATGGATAGCGGGAGGGCGATCCAGTGCGTGATGCTGTCCCTTATCCCATCCAGGCCGCGACCGTAATGAAGTCACATCAATTCGTCATGGTTCGCGGAGATCCAGATGCCGAGGTATTTGACCTCGTCAGGGCACCACTCAATTGGGAAGTCCGGAGCGAATTCCGTGACTGAGGAGGTAAGGAGAAGGAGTTGAGATGTGGACCAGATTATATGGATCCCAGATAGCCCCCCGAATCTCACAAACTCTCAAAGCAGCTGATTAAGGTTTATTTGGGGCTCTCTGACCTATAACGTGATGTCGTCTGCATGCAGGGAAATTAAAATATGTCGGGAGGGTAGCAGAGCGTCTTATCTTGGTGATTCTGTCTGATCTTGGCAGCAATGGGTTCAACCGCTAGGGCAAACAGCAGCGGCGACAGCGGACATTCCTGCCAGGTTCCACGAGAAATCAGGATGGGGGCTGAGGAGTGGCCATTAATAAGGACTTTGGTAACAGGTTTGGTGTAAAGAAGGCGAATCCAAGATATAAATCCCAGCGGAAAGCCCATGTTTTGCAAGATTACAAAAAGGTAGTCCCATTCCACCGAATCAAACGCTTTTGTGGCATCAAGGAATAGAGCGGCTAGGGGTATCTTTGGGTCTACCGTGCGGAGCGTGGAGAAGAGCGTGCAAAGATTATGTGTAGTCGCCCGGCCTTGAATGAATCCGGGTTGGTCGGGGATCACCAACTTGTCCATTAGGAGGCTGAGGCGATTAGCTAGTATTTTCACTGGGATTTTTGTGACTGTATTGATTAAGGATAGGGGTCTGTATGAGTCACAAAGATCCGATGCCTTACCAGGCTTAAGGAGGGACAATATCAATGCTAACCTCATGGAAGGGGGTAGACAGCCAAACGGCTGTGCTTCGTTAAAGACGAGTTTAAGAACTGGGAGTAACTGGGCAATATATGCTTTTTAAAAATTCACAGAAGGCCGTCCGATCCTGGGGCCTTACCAGATTGCATTTGCATTATCGCTTTGTGTATTTAATCATTTTCAAAAGGGGCCGCAAGGAACTCCTGCTGTGTGTCACTCAGCCAGCCAAGAGTAATATCTTGCAAGAAGGGGGCAAAGTCAGGGGATTGATCTCTGCAGGTGCCGTACTGGGCAGTATAGAATTCAGTAAAGGTGTGTAGAAAGTCTTGGTTGTCTCTGTGCTGTACTCCGTCCGAGTCTGTAATCTCAAGGACATAATTGGCAAATCTAGGGCGCCGGATTGATTGTGCTAGCTTCCTGCCTGGGCCTTCGCCTTCGCCATATTTACGTGCAACATAATATTTTCAGCTAAAGCGTGCCTCGGAGTTAGCTGTTTCTTTATATTCCGTGAACTTATCACGAAATGTTAAAAGGGTCTGACCCGAGTTAGCTCCCCAGAGGTCGGCTTCCAGTTGTTTGAGTTCATTCTCTAGTTTGTGAAGGGTACGGCGCAGATCTCGTAAAACTCCAAAGCTGTTGGCCATACAAACCACACGTATCGTGACCTTGAAGGCCTCCCACACCACACCCACCGAAGAGACTGAGTCCATATTGGCCCGAAAGAAAGCGGTGATTTCGTCCCCGATCTCAGCTCTGAACACTACATCAAGCAGGGTCTCCAGAGCAAGCCTCCATAGATGGGGGGTGGATCGCAAGTCGGGAGGGGCAATTGTTATGAGCACTGGCGAGTGATCGGAAAAAGTTCTGGCAAGATGAGTGGCATATTTGACCCAGAAAACAGCACTCCGAGAGACCACCCAGCAATCCAGCCGAGCCCAGGAGGCGTGTAGAGCAGCGTAATGGGTAACCTCTTTGTCACCGAGGTGTACATTACGCCAGACATCAGTGAGCTCAAGGGCCTTAAATATGCCCTGTATGGTTGTATGCGTTTTGGTGTAGTGTATGGGGTGGGGGTTAGTGCTGCCTACCTTTGAATTAAAAGCAGTGTTAAAATCTCCACCCAAGATAATGTGCGTTGCTCCTATTTGCAGAATGTGCCCCCAATATGTAGTGTGAAAATCTGGGTCATCAGTGTTAGGGCCGTAGCAACACACTATCACAACCGACTGAGTTCCCAGTGTGCCCCACAGTATACAGCTGTGTCCAGTGTAGTCCTGTTGTGTGCCACCTAGGATGAAGGATAAGTTCTGTTTAACCAGGATTTCCACCCCCCTGGAGTATGTGGAGTAAGAGGAGAAGGCACATGTCATAGGCCATTTACTAGCAAATGTAGGGGAGCGGGAAGGGTCAAGGCGGGTTTCCTGTAGCACCGCTCTGTCCAAGTAGGAAAGGATTTGCCTGCACTTCCGAGGGTCGCGAAGGTCTCTAACATTCCAGGAGTTTAGAATAAAATGTAAGGGTTCAGCATGATATGGCATGGTAAACTACGATATGAAGGATAGGGAGTGGCCTGTACGATACATAGCGCTTTGTATTTCGTGGTACAAGGTCTGCGCCAATATGAACAGGTAGCCCTCCCCCCGCGGCACCCCAAATGTACCTGCAGTACTACCTGCATCCAAACCAAAAAACACATTGCAAGAGTGCAATAAGGGGAGAGTCATTATCCAAAAGAGTGAACCTTGAGGATCTCCCATATGGGGTACCCCAGTGGGCTACGAAAAACCTCCAGCGTTGTTAGACATGGGGGGAGGGTAATTGGCAAACACAGTGCTTGGATTAAACAACCTCAAGCAGAAGCTGAATAGTACATATGAAAGGACATCGTCAGCTGGGAGATTAATCATACCAATATGAAAATATGGGAAGGTAACAATATATAACTGGGGAAATTATTCAGTCACCAGGCATGCAGCATCCTCACTTATCTGTGGACTGAGCGTAGGGCACAAAGTGTTCAGTTCAGCATGAGTGGACCATGGTGACATTGCAAACAGTTTTGCAGCGCACTCCGAGCTCCCACCCGGGGAATTGGGACTGCAGCAAACTGGGTCAGCCTCCGAGGGATGGGGACAAACTCCAACAGAGCCAACTTACTCATGCTAGAAGGAACATCTGTGACCAGGGTGAGTGGAGCTTAGTCAGTGCTCAGTGATGGTGATTGAGAGAGGCGGTCCGGGGAGTCTCTCGTTTGAGCGTTCTTTTTTACAGTTCGAAGGAAGTCGTCCACTTGTTGTTCATTCGTGAAAAAGTGATGTTTATCTTTGTAGGGGACTCTCAAACGAGCGGGATACAGTAGAGCGTACTCTATCTGGAACTTGCGGAGTTTCTGCTTAGCCAGGGAGAAGTTTGTGTCTGGCCTCCTGCACTGCCATCGTGAAATCGGGGTATATTGAAAAATGGGCGCCCTCAAACTGCAGGTTCTGATGTTCTCTGGTTAGTTTCAGCGCAGCATCCCGGTCCCTGTAATTTAGGAGGCGTGCAATTATCGGCCGTGGGGCAGCCATGGGAGCCGAACGAGGGCTGAGGGATCAATATGCCCTCTCCACAATGAATTGAGAGGAGAAGGCGTCTGCTCCAAAGGTGGTGCGTAAGAGCTGTTCAAGAAAGTCTTCGATCTGGCCAGTATTCTCGCTCTCAGGAATTCTGGTAACGCGGATGTTGTTACGGCGGCTTCTAGCTTCCAAATCCTAGTTTTTTGCAGAGATTACTTTCAGGAGCTTATCTATCCGGGCCATCTGTTGGGTCACCTGCGAGGTGGTGTCCTCTGTGTCAGAAATACGCCTTTCTGCTTCCTTGAGCCGTTCATCATGTTTCTCCACCTTCAGGACTATGTAGTCCATGCAAGGGCTCACTGAGTTCATTTTGGTGGAGAGGTCAGTCAAGCTGCATTGTATTGCCAGCAGGAGGGACTTGATCTCATCCTCCGGGGCCGCTGTGGAGACAGAGGAAGCTGTGGTTGCTAGGGGGTCTGCCTTCTCAGTGGTAGAATGGGTGACAGCCCTCTCGGTGTCAAAGGGATGTTTGGTTTGGCGGCCTTCGGGTTTCCCCATGAAGAGGATGTCCTGGAAAAAGTGAGTCAGCTCTGGGGAAGACAGCTGTGCACCTCCACCACAGGTACTGGAAGAGTATGGTGATGCAGGAGAGGGGGGCCATGCTGGTTTCTCACAAGTAGAGCCGAGCTATCAGGCACGCGGGACAGAGCCGCGGATGTGAGTGTCTGGAGGTAGTGACAGCCAGGTTGCGAGGAGAGCAGTGTGCCTCGAGTGCAGCAGGATAGTGAAGTTACAGTTTGGAGGGGTTCAGTGCCTCAATAACGATGCAGGAGCAGTCTGCAACAAATTGGCCAATCCGTACTTTGCGGGGAGACAAAGAGACGATGTAGGCTGCTCCTGTGTAGGGCTTGGTCCGCACCCCCTCTTCCGGGGCACCAGGTACAGGGCGGTAAAATATTGTGACCTGGGTGGCTTTACCCACTGATCCACCCCAGGCGTGTTATTGGGGAGGATGGCGCTACAGGCCTGCTTCACTTGGCCCCAACAGGGAGAAGAAGGCACCCCCCCCCCACAGAGCAGCGCGGGAGCATCAGTGCCTTCCCGTAGACCATGGCGCCAGGCGGTCCGTCTAGTATTAGTGGCAGCGGGTGGAGTGCTCCGCAGCGCGATCGCACGATTTACCCCCGCCGGCTAATAACCTGGATTTGTGTCCATAGAGACATCACTGTAGTTGTGCGGGGGAGGAAGGAAGCTGCCAGTAACCGCAGCGCCCTACGGAGGCCCGGGAGGCAGCTGCGAAGAGCGCTGAGGTGGTGGAGAAGGTTGCCGTGCTGGGGAGCAAGTGCGGGCTTCGACCGCCTCACTGTGGTAAAAGATGCATGGCAGAGTTGTGGGTTTCACAATGGCAGCCGGTTTCCCTGGTGTTGACAGCGATCATCCGCGGCTGTAGTCTCCGGGTCATAGAAGGGGGAAGGGAGATGGCAGTATCGCAGGCCGCTCGTCCTAGACGCTATGTGTGGATCCCTGGCCCTCCTCCAGGCAGCGCAGCCGTCCACGGATCACTGTAGGATGCCGTCTCCAACCGCAATAAGTTTCTTCAGCTGGGAGCTGCGCCGGCCGGCACTTTCAGGTGCTGATTTTGTAGCGGCAGGTAGCGGTCGTCCTCAGGAGGCCATTCCAGTATAGTGGGATCGGGCTGTGTCCGTTCAATCTAGGATAAAAGTCAGATTAATGAGCCAAGTGTCCAGAGCCTCACAGTCGTGCGGCCATCTTGGTTGTGCGCCACCTAGCGCCCCTTCCTGCTGGCACAGTATTGTTACTGTTAATGCTAGTTCTGTAGAGATTGGTGTGGGCTTTAGCCAGGTCATCAATAGTAAGTAAGAAAGGTTTGCACTTTAATCCATAACTTTGCTGCGGTGTGGGCTGAAGTACATGATAGTAGAATAGAAAGAGAAGCCCTAGCTTGTGTCTGTTTTTGGATGGTGAAACGTTTTAAAATTTTCATTTGGTGAATCCAGGTCAGTCTTGCTACGGCTCATAGTCCATTGATATTTCTGATGCGAGAAAGCTATGGGAAGGCTTAACTTCAGTCCTCTACCTTTTTTTATCTAGTTAGGAGTACAATTTCAAATGCATTTTTATTTTAATGCTTATTTTTGTTTTTTTCACATTCATTCCCTAGAGTTATGCAATTAAAAGGTGTGGGGATGTGGAATGCCTTGTAGGATTTCTCGATGTTTTGGATACAATTAAGGAGGTTCTTTCTATTAATGAGAATGGAAGAATGCTTTCCTGAAAATGTGGTCTACAAATGCTGAGATATTATGATCTTCAGGGATTGCTGCTTCACAGGTATACCTTGATGTGTTTGCTGAAAATGGTGAGGAGTTAAGTACTGAGGAGCGTATTTCACTAAGAACTGTTAAGTTTGTTCAATTTGGGTATGAGGCACAAACTTAATACCCTGGCTCATAACAGTCATCCTGGTGCAATGGCCATGATAAAAACAATAGTACAGATAAACAAATGAAGGGAGGAAGAAGCAGAGGTTAATTCAGCTTCCAAGAGGTACTGGTTATCTATCAGAAAGGGAGGGAATGAACCAAATAAGTCTCAATACCAGAGTCTCTGAACTTTTTGTCTCAGAGACCCACAACCACACGTTCACAGACTGCAGTGTATGTAAACTCCGCTTAGTGTGGTTCGGTAGATAGCGTCATCATCAGGTCTTGTCACTTGAGGGTCCCATTCTACATGTGACAGCAAAACCTCCGCCAGAAGGGAGACTGTCTGGATGTGGATGGAGACTGTCTGGATGTTGACAGTGGTGAGTGAATTAAAATGATCCCCTATCCTTTAGGTGAATCTTTTTTGGGAGGATAGGATAAATCTACAAGCATTGGAAATGCAATAGGTCTCGCAGTAGGAAAGTTTGAGCTATAGGTGTTAATTATTTTTTTGTTTTTTATTTATGTGTTGTTTTTTCTAAATAGCTAAATTAATAGCTTTCTTCTTTACAAAGCCAATAGTTATAATTTTTCTAAATGTGACACCTCTAGCATTTGTAAAGCAACATGTTTTGTATTAACGGGACTTATATGTGACTTATATGTATTGATATAAAAAAAATCAATGGCTTTAAAAAACAATAATTAATACGTAAATAAAATGGATTTTATTTTATATTGCCAATAGCTTAAAGTGTATTAAATATATTTAGTGAAGATGCTGTGGTTGCGCTGAGTGAGGGTGAGGGGTTGAGGGTGAGGGTGGGTGAGGGTGAGTGAGGGGTTGAGGGTGAGTGAGGGTGAGTGAGGGTGAGTGAGGGTGAGTGAGGGTGAGTGAGGGTGAGTGAGGGTGAGTGAGGGTGAGGGGTTGAGGGTGAGGGGGTGAGGGTGAGGGGTTGAGGGTGAGTGAGGGTGAGGGGTTGAGGGTGAGTGAGGGTGAGGGGTTGAGGGTGAGTGAGGGTGAGGGGTTGAGGGTGAGTGAGGGTGAGGGGTTGAGGGTGAGTGAGGGTGAGGGGTTGAGGGTGAGTGAGGGTGAGGGGTTGAGGGTGAGTGAGGGTGAGTGAGGGTTAGTGAGGGTGAGGTGTTGAGGGTGAGTGAGGGTGAGGCGTTGAGGGTGAGTGAGGGTGAGTGAGAGTGAGTGAGGGTGAGTGAGGGTGAGTGAGAGTGAGTGAGGGTGAGTGAGGGTGAGGGGTTGAGGGTGAGTGAGGGTGAGGGGTTGAGGGTGGGTGAGGATGAGTGAGGGTGAGGGTGGGTGAGGGGTTGAGGGTGAGTGAGGGTGAGGGTGGGTGAGGGTGAGTGAGGGTGATGGGTTGAGGGTGAGGGGTTGAGGGTGAGTGAGGGTGAGGGGGTGAGTGAGGGTGAGGGGTTGAGGGTGAGTGAGGGTGAGGGGGTGAGTGAGGGTGAGGGGTTGAGGGTGGGTGAGGGTGAGTGGTTGAGGGTGGGTGAGGGTGAGTGAGGATGAGTGAGGGTGAGTATGAGTGAGGGTGAGGGTGAGTGAGGGTGAGGGTGAGTGAGGGTGAGTGAGGGTGAGGGTGAGTGAGGGTGAGGATGAGTGAGGGTGAGGGTGAGTGAGGGTGAGGGTGAGTGAGGGTGAGGGTGAGTGAGGGTGAGTGAGGGTGAGGGTGAGTGAGGGTGAGTGGTTGAGGTTGAGGGGTTGAGGGTGAGTGAGGGTGAGGGGTTGAGGGTGAGTGAGGGTGAGGGGTTGAGGTTGAGGGTGAGGGGTTGAGGGTGAGGGTGGGTGAGGGGTTGAGGGTGAGGGTGGGTGAGGGGTTGAGGGTGAGTGAGGGTGAGTGAGGGTGAGTGAGGGTGAGTGAGGGTGAGGGGTTGAGGTTGTCGTATTACAAGCTGTGCTGTCATCTATGTGTGTACTCTGGAAAGGAAATTGCTGCACACTGTGTTTTTTTTTATTGTCTCAATCAGCGTTTGCTTTGAGCAACGCATCAACTGGGTGGTTGTCAGTGCCCATAATGTTTCTTGGGCGTGTTTTTACACACGCAATGCTTTTGACTACTTGGTCTTCTTATCGGGTGGCCAGAGGGGGCCTTCAGAGGTGAGACAAATATTGTTAAACCAAGACGGACGTGCACGCGCTTTTAAGCTCAATGCGCATGCGCATTGAGCTTAAAAGTCATGGGCACTGCAAGGAATCGCCACGATTCCTTGCAAGTTGGGGAAAGAGTGGATAAGTCCCAATACTCTCGCTCGCAACATGTTCTGCCTAAAATCAGCTCCTGCTGAAAATGGGGAAATATGTTTTTTTTTTTAAATTGTTCATGAACTCAAATATATTTTAAATAATGAGAGCTTCCTCAATAAAACAAATGCATACAAGGAGACAGCTTCTCATACACATGTGTGAGTGGATGCACGCCCAGGAGGCCTCACATGTCGGTGTGCACGAGTGGCAATGGGCATTGTAGGGGCACTATATTGAGGGAAGAGAGGTGCTGACATTATTTGAACATGGCCGAAGCATACAGCTGTAAATAAATGAAAGTTCAAACAAGGACTATAAGTACAAAGTGCATATTTATACGTGATCGCAGTCTTTTAAAATACATAAATAAAAGGATGCCAATAGGTCAATCTCTCACAAATGCGAGACCTATTGCATTGAAAATGCTTTTTGTATGTTGTAGGCATGAGGTATTTGGACATTAACATATGTTAGCACAAAGTGCTTAATGTGTGTGGGCTTAAAGAAGTATGTAGGGGTAGATAATGTAGCAAATGCATTGTTCAATAGGTAGTAATTTATGAGCAGTTGGTATTGTGTTACATTGTGGAGTAATAGGTCATTTTAAAATATTTGTACGTACTGCAACTAGTGTAAACATGGTTGTATTTTTAGCGACAGGACATGGGGTATAAATGTGAGCATTGTTGTAGTAAAGGACTTGAAATTGGTACAATGCATGTGTATAGTTATAATCGCTAGTGACGTGATGGAAGGAGGAAGGTGGAGATGGGTGGTGAGACAAGCGAGGAAGCAATGATCAAATTGTATTTTGTGTAGTATGGGTTACAAATTATCATGGGAATTAGTGGGAAAAGTGCTGCAAAACCCGTGTATAGCTTGTGAAAAGTATGGAAGAAATAATTTGTATTTAAAGGCACAATAAAAGGTGCATTAGCAGAAGGCTCGTGCTGCCCGTGCCGTGCGGGGTAATGTCCGGTGACAAGATTGTTATTGTAGCTTTGTTCCTAGTTTAAGATGGCTGTTTGTACAATAATCGAACGTGTCGTAAGAGTATTGGTTGTAGTGGTTTGGCATTGATCTAAAAGTATTGCAAGATTTGCGGAAATGTACCGGGCATATGCGCCAAGGGCGCCTTTCAGTCTGGCTGTTTGCAATTGTCATGGAAGCATTTACGAGGAGGGGTAAAGGCGCAGCTTGAGGTATACGAAAGAGATAAGCTTGTTTTAGCAGCTAATTGAGATCACACATAGATGGTGTGATAGATTAGAAAAAGGAATGTTTCTTGCAGACAGTAAACAGCGCTGCAGGGCATGTGTTTGCTATATGGAAGTTTGTACTTCGCTAAAGATGCAGAGAACATAAGAATGCTCTACTGTAATTTGGAGTAATTGATGAAAAAAGTTAGTGCTAGGACTTTAGTTAAAAGCAGATTGCTGCTGCTTAAGCTATGTTATCCATTTTTGTGGCAGAGAAAGTGCACATTTACACCTTCTTCGACAAAAGTGACTTAACCTACAGCAACCACTAACAAGATAAAATCCTGGCCCCACGGGAGGAGACTCAGGTGTTACTGCAGCCGAAGCCTGGCCGCGTGCTGAATGCCGGACCATGAGACGAATGGGAGCAGCGGCCTCTCACGCCTCAGTGCGCCCAGCACTAATGAACCCAGGGAAAGAGGCCCAGGGCAAGGCATTAAGACGAAGGAGGAAATACCGCGGTAGGCGAAAGGGACTGCCGAGAAAAGGGGACGGAGAAGAGAGCGATGGGGAAGGGATGAAAAAAAACCACCTTGCCAGTAGGGAGAGCAATGCATGAGGAAAAGAAAAAGTGGGTAATAAAGACGGAGGAATGAAGATACTGGAAAATATTTTATTTTAATGACCTCTTCTGTACAGTGGTTAATATATATATATATAGCCTGTCTGTAAGCAGTCCTAATGGCGGCAGACATCGGACTCGGGACCATGGATATAAAATGCTCGCTGTGCCAGCGGATACAAGTTGCACATCACTAATGGGATATAAAAAGGCCGAAATCGATGTGCGGTTGGGGGTGATGGTACCTATTGGAGAAGGGCCAAGGCTGATTAGCAAATGGTTGCTTTGTCTGGAGGGAGGCATGGAGTAAAACAAGCCGGTGGCTATATGTATGCAGTGTTCATCTCGAAACAGAAGCGGATGAAGTCGGAATAGAATAAGAAACAAGCTGTCGGCATTGCTGGGGTGGTGGGGGGGGGCAGACGGGGAGCAGCAACCTTTGATGTCTTAAGCATGGTTAATAATCTGCAGTTGCATCTATATTTTCGCTGAAATCTCCAAAGTATGCAGCAGATAGTGGATTGTGCGGCTAATGCAGCAAATTCACATTTACAAATAAAAACGTATGGCAGTGAAGCGTTTCCAATTGCCCGGATTACGAAACAATGGCAATTCCAATATTATAAGTTCTTATCAGTTTCGGGTGCCTGAGCACCCTGCAGTTCTAAGAGTTTGATCGTTATGCGCTACTAGGAGTTTGACCTGTAAACCTAAGCACACCGTTTCCGCCTACAGTGCCCTTCCTCGTGTCACGCAGCTGCCGCTGTGATGTGTGATTAGCAGTGGGGCGGCGCCATGGGCGGGTCAGGCAATCCACTCTGACAGCTGCTGTTGCACATAGCTGAACTGTGAGTCAGGCGCTCGTGAGATTCATGCTCGTGATAAAGCACCAACCGGGCGAAGACAACAGCCACGGCCTAAAAGTAAACAAGGCGTGTGTTCAAGGTACAGAAGAGAAACACCATCCACGCCTCCCACGAATGAAGGGATGGAGCAAGGCGTGATGATGGAAGAGAAAACAGTAAACCCCAAGGGGCAGAGGAAGGAAAGGGGGAAGCAAAAGAAGTGTACTGAGACAGATTGAGCGAGATAGAAAGGGACAGACAAGCACAGGAAAAATGAAAAAAAAATACATAGCAACGACCCAGAGAAAGAAAACAAAGTAATAATGGACAGATGATAGACCAAGAGAGAAACCGAAATGAGTAGAATAAAAATAAGAGAAAATATTGAAGAAAACAAATAAAATAACAAGGGGGAGAGAGCAGCGCAGAGGGGCGGGGGAGAAGGACACGAGAGAGAGACGCATACCTGTGTGAGACAGCAACAGGGAGCGTTGCGAGTGGCATACAAGGGGGAGGGGGGAGGAGAAATGCGACACGGCGGGAAGGGGAGGGGGCGGAGCGGGTAAACAAAGACGGACGTGCACGCGCTTTTAAGCTCAATGCGCATGCGCATTGAGCTTAAAAGTCACGGGCACTGCAAGGAATCGCCACGATTCCTTGCAGTGCGGATAAAGAGTAGATAAGTCCCAATACTCTCGCCTTGCTCGATGCGCATGCGCATCGACAGGCGAGACCTAAAAAACAAAGCAATGTTTAGTGGATGAGTCACTGGTCTACGACACCTACTAGTCGAGTCGACATGTTTTGGCCTGGAACAGCCCCTATGGGTCTATGGTCTTTGTTAGGACCAAAGAAATATATGTGGAGGTCTTCTACTTCTGGTCTTCCCAGATTGTGTGTTATTAGTGAGTGGAAGCACTTGCCTGTCTTCGTCAGTGAGCTCACTTTGCTCCAGACGGAACGTGGTTATAGGTACCGTCTTTATGTCTGTAACTTAAATATGCATTTCATTTGCATTGTGGTGTGGAGAACTGTAGGACAGGTGTTAAGCTTAGCTTTAAAGCGTCCTGCGGAGTGCTCCTGCATGAATCTCTCCATCCCAAAAGTTGTCCTAGTGACGGTACCTATAACCATGTTCCATCTGGAGCAAAGTTTGCTCATTAGTTCATTCCCCCCTTTCTGGTGGATATCAATAATAAAAACAAACTTTGATTATTGGTAGTTAGGCTTCTACCATAATGGCGATTGTTTCATTGGTGCCTGTTCGGAGTACTTTGTATCTGGCAAAGATTGGCTTATTCATAATGCATCATTAAAGCCCGGTAAATTTCTTGCTGGAGCTTGGATAACTACAGCTATTGATTTCATGTGACCTATGTCTACCTTAACCAGGAAAAAATGCATTCATCTCATTGACTTATTTTGTAAGTGGATCAATTAGTAGTTTGTAAGTTCATCTTTTAGCAGTAATTTTATTGGTTTTCTATAAAATGTTTTTTCACAAGAGTGCTTGCTGCATGTTATATTTTATAGTGCGTTATAATGGGGTGAATTGTGTGGTCAGTGTTGTGAGGTATTTCCTCATTTCATGTAGAATTAAACAGTTTGACAGTTGCACAGTATAGTGCCTAGTTAAAAGGTTGGATGGAGAGGGGTAGCGGAATTATTAGTGTATCCACAATGCCATTCCTTGTGGTTTGGATTTTAAAAGTGTATTTTGTGAAAAAGATTAAAATCATCCCAACTCCTCACTTACCAACTGATGTTATTTTTACGTTACTTAGTTCCATATGACTAGTTGATGGGTATTTACCATCTTGCACCAGTAGCTTGAGTTAATACTCAACAGTGATCAGATGTGTTGCAGAATTACCATACTCTGTGTTTCAGGTGTACAAATTATGCATACTCTGGAATTTGGCCTGATCACCAAGTCATGCTGGAGAACTTTGCCTTGAGTAATAGGTCACATGAGGGAATCAACGCTGAAACACAGATTCTTGCTGTTTGGGATGAATTTGTGATCTCACATTAATAGCGAACCTGGGTAGTCACGGTTACCTTATTATTGGTAACACAAGGTACAGTGTTGCCACCACATTTCACCAGAATACTCATAATAAGACGTAAGGGAAGTGATCCCATAACAAAGTTGATTGTAGTGTAGCTTCAAAAAGTTTGTGGTCAAGGACGTTCTGTAGAATTGGAAGAGAGTGAACAAGGAAAAGACTAAAAATTTACTATAAAAAATTAAAGTCCGAAAAGTGAAAGTTTTAATTTGAAGAATCTGCCAAATGGAGAGAAAGTAAAGGTTGCCTTAAAATTAGTATTTTTTTGTATTCTTGTTGTTACCTCAATAATATTTCTGGGTTGATTGAGAAACTTGCAGGTGATATCTATTCTCTTAACATCGTTGTGGAGTTGATTGATAGCAGTGTTGTTTGGATTAGTGATGAGACCTCTGTTGTCTACGGTCAGGAGGATTGGTTAATTGACGGTTCTGGTGATAGATCTTAACTATTGAATGACTGCTGGATCTGTTTGTGAAGGTGTAGAAAATGAAGCTGAATGTGGAGATGTCGATTGTTTTAGATACCTCATTTGAGGATGATATAAAGGAGATTGACACACAAAATGCTTTGATTTTGAGGTCTCCGGGCACATGGATCATTGTTAATCCACCTAATTATTTGAATGTTTACTGAACATTGTAATATATTTGCTTTCATTTTTTAGTCTTGCCTTATTGATTTATAAGAGGGTGTACATTACATTCTTTATATCTTTTCCTATAGCTGTTTGTATTTAATTAGACATGATGTGGTTCTGAATATTTGTGCATTGCGGTTCCTGTATGCTGGTTGTCTGAATATTTGTGCATTGCGGTTCCTGTATGCTGGTTGTTGTGTTCCATGTTCTGCTGCTGTGGCAGCCTGTCATCCTTGGTGGCCTCTGGCCGCTCAATGTAGTATTGTCCTTGGCCAACTGTGCGCCATGTTGGCTCTATTGCCACATGGACCTAAGGCACCTCACTTCGTGGGGTGCTACATGCTTCTGAAGGGTGCACATTTCAGTACCGCAAAGTAAGCATTGAACTGCGAAATAAAATGGATGGGAAGTTTTTTTTATTGGGGAGGGGGGATTCTGATGTTTCAATTAAAGAATAAGGAAGAACATTTTGTTTTGGGTGGGGATGTGTTTCTGTTGGGGTCGTTGACGAACATACTTGTGGTGCTTTCCATCACAGAGCTTCATGATGGCACACTCGCGGGATGCTGTCCTTTCGTCCTTGAGATGTGGCATACCAACGTTTATAAACGGAATTGTCATGAATATTTTACAGAACGCGCACATTTTTTGACTTTCAAATACTGTTCTTGTGGTACTAAAACTTTTCACTTCCTTTTGAGACCTTCTCCAGCCCCGAGAGTGTGCTTTCGGGAGGCATCCAGTTACATTTTGTGAAGATTTTAAACCCGTCTGCTGACTAGTTTGGAAGAGCGATGCTGTGTATATTTCTGTCGCTGTCATTAAGATTTGTTTTAGCTTTACTGAGACGATACCCTCGCCTTTACTCCGCCTGACTTTATAAGAAATTCCATTATAAATTGCTGCTTTGAACTTCTGAACTCGCACAAACTTATGCATAAACATGATAAGGGACCAAGTAATCCTCTGCTTGAACCTTGTTCGCACGCGGATTTTTTTCCTGGTTGGGGGGTGGGGGGGGGGGCGTTGGTGGGTAGAGAAGGGGGGATTTGGAGAGCCGAGCTCTTAAGGGATCCGCCCACGTACACCTCTTTTATGGTATAATGTTTCATGACTGATACAAAGTACAGGGAAGACATTAATAACAAACATGTGCAGTAAAGGCTGTGGGGTAAAGACCAGAAGCGCATACCTCAGAAAGCTGCCCTGCCTCCCATTAAAACCTCACTCGTCCATTTGGCGCTCGTTAAAGGCACAAGAGAGATTATTTTACTTCGTGCCATTCCCTTTGCCTCTCTTGACACTTCTGAAGCTTTACTCGTCAGTCTTCGATAAACATTTATCACGGCCTGCAGATGTAGTAATATTATCTTTCAAGGATTACTTTCAAACAGGAATTTATAACCTAATGGTTTTAAACGATTCCTGCTAAACGGGGACGTTTAGTTTACGGATATTCGGATAAAGGCTACCGTGCAGATCTCCAGGGCCTGGGTGGATTGTTAAAAAAAAAAAAAAAAGAAATTTACGATATCGATGGGGAAGCTTATTAAGTTACTTGTTTACTTCCACATAGATGGAAACTTTCGTAACTGCGAAGCCGGACACAAAGAAGGCATTGGCTTCACATCAAGTGCAAATTGATAACAATTTAATTTGGATTGTGTCATTTTCTTTCCATGAAGTGTCGTTTGTAAAAGTGCACACTGTGTTATTAGAATTGCATCGTCTTTCGCTATCCTGACTGTGACTATACAAACCTTCCCATAATAGACTGCAATCTGCTCCAGTGTTAAGGAGGTCATTGGGGTGACTGAGTCTGCTACAGGCCGCTTTATATGTTGACATACCTGTTGTTTCCAAGGCATAACATAGCATAGAGTGGACGTTTGGTCAGCTCCTAGCTCATGATTGGATGCTTGTATTGACTTTGTTTACTGCTCTTGATTCAGTGGCGTTCTCTTCTTCTGATTTTATCCCACCCAGGAGCTTTTCGGTCTTGCAATTTTATGATTGAATGAATTTTATCCTTCCACTGCATCCTTAGGGGAACTATTTTTGTTTTATTTTGCATTCTGCACACCATGGGACTGCATGTCTTTCCATGTCCCCCCCCCCCTGCTTTTTCCTCAGCTCGTTTTAACCCTCTGCTCCCCAATACTCCCTTTCACTATATTAGATGTTTTGTGTTTCACTTTTTATATATTTTAATTTAGTGTTCTGACATGGCCACCTGCCATGTCAAAGCTGTAAAGCAATTATGGCTGCCATCCATCGTGACATATGTACAGCAACGCATGCACCACAACACACAATGATGTGTCATTGGTCTCCTTTGAATGGGTTTTCTTGAATAGTAAACCCATTGCAAGATTTCCGGCCATGTATGTACATGTGTATTGATGCATGATATCGCATGCCATGGGCAAAAAGCATTCTCAAAGCCAATACATTGGCATTTTAGAGCTGAGACCCATTAGTTTTGGTCTTCCTGGTTTTTAGAAACTGGACTGTTGTACCAAATTGCTTGCATATTTCCTCGGTTGCTATATGTTATGTGCATTTATAAAGAGCATTGTCACATGCAACAGTATCCTGGTGCTGAGCAGGCGAGTGTGCCTAGTCCTGCCTATTGTGGTTTGGTAATTGAAAAGCTTGGTGCCCATTGGCCTGTAAGCATATGTGTGTGAGAAGTAGCTGCAAGTGCTGCTGGGATGTTTTAATTGCATATTCTGGTTGTATTGCAAGCAAGACGGGCTGAAGACGGCTGGAATGCCAGAAGCTCGGAAGCTTCTTTCCGGTCCAGGGAAGACATGGATTGGCAGTTCGGGCTGGACTGTTCCCATGAGGCACAGGGTCAGACTGATTTGCATATAGCCATGTCTGAACTGGGGTGGCAGAGTGGGCTAAAGAACGGTGATGGATTAAACCCAGATCTTTTGACTGGGTGTGAGTGTTTGATTGATTTCAGATGCTCCGTCCATCACCACCCCCTTTTGTACCGCTTTTGGCCACCATAAGTGTGGCAGGGTATGCTCAGACGTGAGTCCCTTGCTCACTTTGCCACTGGATTCAAGCAAGCCGGGCTGAAGACGGCTGAAATGCCAGAAACCGGTCCTTGAAAGCTTGTTTCCGGTCCAGGGAAGACATGGCTTGGCAGTTCGGGCTGGACTGTTCCCATGAGGCACAGGGTCAGACTGATTTGCATATAGCCATGTCTGAACTGGGGTGGCAGAGTGGGCTAAAGAACGGTGATGGATTAAACCCAGATCTTTTGACTGGGTGTGAGTGTTTGATTGATTCAGATGCTCCGTCCATCGCCACCCCCTTTTGTACCGCTTTTGGCCGCCATAAGTGTGGCAGGGTATGCTCAGACGTGAGTCCCTTGCTCCCTTTGCCACTGGATTCAAGCAAGCCGGGCTGAAGATGGCTGGAATGCCAGAAAACGGTCCTCAGAAGCTTGTTTCCGGTCTAGGGAAGACATGGCTTGGCAGTTCGGGCTGGACTGTTCCCATGAGGCACAGGGTCAGACTGATTTGCATATAGCCATGTCTGAACTGGGGTGGCAGAGTGGGCTAAAGAACGGTGATGGATTAAACCCAGATCTTTTGACTGGGTGCGAGTGTTTGATTGATTCAGATGCTCCGTCCATCACCACCCCCTTGTGTACCGCTACAATTTGTAAAGTCAGCAGCCACCACTGTAGTTATGTATAACATATAGAACTATAGGATATGTTGATTGGCTCTCTTCCAATGGGCACCATGTGATGACCTAGACGAAGAGAACAGAGCTCAAGTTGTCTGCGACGTCATTTGGATCCTTTGTATGGAAAATTCCCTGTTACTGGCTCCTCCCCATCGAAAACTTTGTAGTTTTCATGATACCGTCATCAGAAACCTCACACTCCTAAGTTGATACAATGAATTAGCTGTCCAGTGGGAGAGCAGTTATGGTGTCCTCGTCAAAATGCTTACCCTCTCTGATATTTCTCCACACACACAAAATTGGGGATAGCTAGGTGGATTGTCAAATGTATACAAATTTGCTACCACAAAGCTAAACGTACATTATCTATTCCTCCTAAAGCCCACTCTACTAGAAATATAGGGACTTCAATGGCATTTTTAGGGAACATTCCCCTAGATGACATGGAAAGCAGCCACATTGTCTACACCGCACACATTCTCAAAACACTATTGTGTAGATGTGCAAAGCAAACAACAAGCTACTGTGGGCCAGGCTGTACTCAAAACACTGTTTCAAACTAATGCAACAGATACGGGTGGTCGCCGCTAAGAGTGGGTACTGCTATACAATCTATGCACAGTGTGTAATCTGCAGCTCATATGCCTCGAACGGAAAATGCTACTTACCAGTATGCATCTGTTCTTAGAGCTGCAGAGTTACACACGCCCACCCGCCTCCCCAGCTACCTTTATCTGTTCCAGTATTATCTTAATTAGATACAGCTTACATGAGCATCCTTCTTGTTTCTTACAAACTCCATCATTTCCCTACTGGCAAAAAACAATCTAAGGATGGAGCCGATGCCCATGCTCACTATTGTCCAATGGAGGAGTCACCTATCCCGTGACTTCCAAAGACTTTTCAGGACAAAAACAACTGCAGACATCTGGGCCCAACACTAGGTGGTGATCTATGCACAGTGTGTAACTCTGCAGCTCTACATGCCAAGAACAGATGCATACTGGTAAGTAGCATTTTCCTTTTGGTCATTTTAATCATTAGATCGTTGTATTTTGTAGCTTTTATGATTCACTTTGTGACTTTGAATAAAGCTTATTTTGCTTGATTGATTGATTGTTGTAAGAGAACCTTGCTATTTTATACTATTACCCATTTCATTTGAATAATGGGAGGCACACAAAATGTTTGATCTCCCAATGAAAGAATTAAGACAAAATCAACATTCTACGTTTACGCTGTATCTAAAATGCTTTCAAGTTTTGCACAACAAAGTTCGCTTCACCTTAAAAAAAAAAAAAGGGACGACTTTAATACCCTATTAAATTGTATGGGCTGAATTTTTTGAAAGGGGCACAGATAAAAAAAATATATAAAGTGATAAATTCTAAATCTAAAAATCATGACTGTCTTTCCTACAGAGTTATATATGGGTGAAATGTAATATATTTTAAAATGCCAATTTGTTTCTGTGCTGCTTCATTTATATCAATTAAACAACACACTGTTAAGCAAAAGTCCCATGTGGGCTGGCACCATGTTGCCACCTTTTAAGGCGTTACTAGGAGACATAATTGAGTGACTAGTGTTTTCTTCGCACTCATCTCCCAAGATATGCTTCCACGCAAGCAGTGTTATTATGAGACTGGGCTTTGCTGCTTTGTTTTTCGGTTATTCGTTTTTTGCTCCAAGGATATAATTTCTTTGTCAATATGCCCTTGAAAAGGAAACTGATGCATCGAAGCCTTTTGGACACTGAAAGCTGTTGACCAAGAACAAGATCAATTTTTTCTTTAAACCATGGAGCTTTCCGAAAGTGCAGCTGAGATCATCGCCTCTGCCGTTCTAATTTTGGTGAGCTTGAGTGGGAATGCTTTGCTCATCTTTTGCACCTGGAGATGCATCATTCGACGCTTGCCTACATCATTTGCTCTGATCTTCAGTCTTGCTGTGTCGCACCTTGCCAAGAACCTGGTGGTGAATGTCATGATTATTGTCGTTCGGGCCGGGGGTGCTTTTGATTCAACTGCTTGCAAGATTGGTCGGTTCACTGCTGCACTGTCTACTGTTCTTGCCATCTGGTTTACGCTGTACCTGGCAGTTTTCTATTGCACAAAACTGAACCGAGTTGTCCACCCTTCGAGTTCTCCTCCATGTAGAAAGTGGCGCAAGTATCACCTATTTGCTGTCTTTGCTCTGTGGATTGCAGGTGTGGCAGTCTGCTGCCCTATTTTAGTGTACGGTGAAAAGAAACCAAGTGTGCTGGTGGAAAATGTAACTCGCCAAAACATCATTTTGCTCCATGATGGATGCCAGGCCAGCTATGCCCAAGAGCAGGTTGATTTAATTTATGGACAGATCTTCTTGGTTGTAATTGAACTTCTTCCCTTGGCTCTGTTGCTCCTCGTCAGCTTGCGCATAGGACTACTCTTCTGTGAACGCAAGAAAGCTACCTATGGTGATATCTACATTGGAGAAGTTGCTGCTGAGGCTGAAGTCCTGAGGGCGTCGAAGCTTGTCATATTGCTGATGCTCCTGGTCACTGCCCTGTGGGTGGCTCATTTTGTCTTGGTCCATCTCCGGGAAGACCTGATGTCCTCTCCTTTCATTCCAGCGGTGCTGGTCGTCCTGTTCTCCGGCTACTCTGCTCTCAGTCCATACCTTCTCATGCTGATTAACTACAAAGTGAGGTTGCAGCTGCGGTCCATGCGGCCCTTCTGCTGTCCAAATGTGAAGCAGGCTATACATCCGGTTGTGAAAATGCCTATTCCTGGAATAGCTGTCACAGAGGCTTCGCCCTGCACTTGACTACAGACTCTAAAGTCTCAATAAACCGTGACAGTGCTGTTTAGGACTTCTTGAAAGCACTTATAGGCTCATAAGAAGGAGGCTTGTGAGACACTGCAAGTGCTGAAGACCTAAAGACAACTGAAGAAGCTGCTGGGAACCATTTTCAAAAAGCATATGTACGCAGAAAACAAACAACCTTGCATTGTTTGTAAACATGTGTTAAGCACCAGCAGGATGCACAACGCAGAAATGATCATCCTTTCATCATTAACAGACTCCATATATACTGCCCTGTACCGAAAATAACTAGTGTGGCATTCGAAGCATTGTGAGGGACAAGATGTAGTTGATTCCTAACTGTATCTGCTGGCTATCTCTTTGCGGACACCGCTGTGCCATTTTCTCATAATAAGCTAGAACGTGCATCATGACACATGTTCCTAGGGAGTGAAGCCGCTCTGTTGCTGCAGCCGGCCTCTACATGTAACGATCGGAATGCCATCCTGGCCTGTTGCAAAGCTGCGCTTCAAGAAAATAAAGGCACATGCTTTCGTTTCCTGTATTGCTTTATTTGGTCTGCAGAATTGCACTGTTATTCTGGCTGTTGCTGGGGCTGAATTCCCTCACTACAAGTTTTCCCAGGTTTTCTGTAAAGAGTAAAACAATTATTGCATTTTTGTTCGGAATGCGCTCCCTCATGCACAAGTAGTGTGTGGTCCTAGTAACCTGCTCAGAGTGTACTAGGGGGGTTACTTTTCTTGGGTGTAGATTATCATAGATCCAAGGAGTGCCCTGTATCGGGTTCACGCTTTGAAGAAGGGGCTCCTGTATTCCAAGAGCATTAACAGACCAGATATGCGACGGGCATGCGTTCTATAAATGACAGCATAGGACTGACAGTATTTACCCCGGGCATGTTTTCATCTCACGTTATTTCATCCTGCTGTTTTTGCACTCAAGTGTGTTGTTGTTGTAACTAAACACTCGGAGAGGAGGTAACTCGATGTACATCGCTCTTCCATTTCTACTTACAACCTGGCACTGGGGTGTTCCAGACAGTTTAACCTTTGAAAATAAGGTATGCATTTTTATTAGGGGGCGCTTGTCTTAGTTATTGAAACCTGTTTATTACCATGCTTCACCCGCCATTTTTCAAAGATCCGTGAGAATAATTAACCTTCCAATTTTGGAGAATAACTTTAAGCACGTGTAAGCTGCCTGCAATCTTATTGGCGGTTGGAATATTTTGAGCGTGCTCTGTGTAGGAAGAACTGTGTGGTATGGGTGACAACACAGCCTCTTTTTACCCCCCATTTCTTATTATAAAAGAACAATTAGTCTTTTGCTTCCTATTCAGCAGGCTGAACCCATTTAGCTTTTGACCTCTGACCCCAAGCGACTCCAGAAAGCGACCGTCATCACTCAAACCCTTTGCTCCTGCCTTCTTGATTAACAGAGCCCCTTGTCTCTTATTGACCCGCAAGTCAGTGCCGCATTACTTTAGAAACCTATTTACGCCCCGGCAGATTGTTTCTGGTTTAAGTGTTGGTTTGTTGAATGTTCGTCATTAAATCATAGTCGCGGGCCGTCTGAGGGATGCGTGGCTCTCCCCGTCCCGCAGTCGCATTTAACTGTTATATCTTGTTACAAGTCGGACCGCAGGCTGCCTGCACCGAGCCAGGGCGTGAGTCAGTCGCCGGTGACGCGTCTGATCACTGCATAGGGCTGCTGAAGCGAGCGGAATTACCACGGGAACACAAGCGGCTGCTCGCTACGCAGTTTAAGTCATAAACCATACATGCGACCTAAATCATAGTGTTTTACAGTTCCGTGCGTGCAATGTGTACTGTGCCCTTCTGACCTCTGCGCTTCCCATCACCTGGCCTTTCTTTACTGACACAAGGCAATTGTTCCTCTGGGATTCTGAATATTTTGCACGAGGCTGTCAAATCTCTGAAATATTATTCCCCGGCCTATAAGACGAATGTCTGCTATTCGGTTGCCACGGCGTGATGCCGTACTGCGAATTTGATATGTTTAATTTCGCATTTCAATAGGGCAAAGGTGTGGAGTTAGTTCCTCAATTCTTAGCCAATAACATAAATCTCGACTGGGAAAATCCGAAATTTAATACTAAGGAAACGAGTCAAATATGTCCATCGCTCCTGTTTAAGGAAAACAGAGAAGGTGCTCACAGTGGTGAAAGTAAATGCGGAACACGTCTTCCTTGTGGTGGAATGTGTAACAGGCAACACATATTCCTGTGAGTTAGTTGTAAGACTGGTACTAATGAGGTGAAGTCTTTGTCTAGACCAGGGGTCTCCAACCTTTTCTGTAGTGAGAGCTACTTCTGGTCAGTGAAAATCGTCGTGAGCTACTAAACCCCAAGCAACTCACACATTTTTTCGGACCCCTGATCTATGAAGCACTTCACTCAATTATAACACATGCTTCAACTCTGCGTAGTCCATTTTCAGAAAATGCATAGTTCTTCACTCTGTTCAGCAACACACTGTCTGCTAAGCCTTGCACTCTCTGCCCAGTCTTCTACTTCCAATAATCTAACTCCACTCCCTTTGCAGCTTTTTATTTCATCAAAATGTAGTCTACTTTACAATGGTTTACTTTGCAGTCTAGTTTTCGTTTAACTCAATTATGTTCATTACACCTCATGCTGCACTGCACAGATTTCAGATGGCAGCATTCTCTCTGCACCATCCTGTCCTACACTAAGCACATACCCATTTGCGTGCTTCAATCGGTCTGTGACTCTGTGTACAATCCTAGACATGGTGCTGCACCTGCTCAAAATGTCAAGGGCCGCCAGTGCATATTTGAATGTATTTTACTTATCATCTCAAAAACCCTTCTGCTCTACCTGTTAATTGTTTGGTTAGCCCACCTCTAACAAAATGTTTGATGGGTCTCCTACCTACATAAACTCATTCCAGAGAGCTGGTACCTTACTGCAAAAGTAGGAGTATGGGAAGGTAACATTTATTTTCCCTTCTGACATTCTCCCTTTCTGTGGCATGGATTTTGCAATTTTGCAGTCTGGGATTGAAAACGCAGAGAAGAACAAGACAAAACCCATCAATTCGACTCATTCTTTGAATTGGGACAACGTCCTGCTTCTGCCTGTTGACACATGTAGCAGAAGGAACATTTGCAAAGGAGAGGTACAGACCTACCTTTTTCAAAAACATGTACTTTTAGTAATGCTGAAGGTGAGAGTACTGTTCTAGTTGGCCCCAGTCTGACCTTCATTTTCAAAGTGCACCTCATTTTAATTACAAAAATGAGGCTCAGTGCATGTGAGGCCCTTTGATTTCAACCTTGGCTGCCACTGCGCTTTACTATTGAATAAGGATGTAAAGCGCGGTGGCAGGCGACGTTAGAATCCAAGATCCTTGCATGCTTTGAACTGCTTTCACTCTACTACACAAAGGCAAATATATATAGCGCAGTGTAGTAATCAGTGAAAGGCTTTCACTGATTGCTACACTGGGCTATATATTTGCCTTTGCATGAATGAGAAAGCAGTTCAGTGCAGGCAAGCACTTTGGATTTTTGTACTGGCTGCCACCGCGCTTTATTGAAGGCAGGAAGATGTAAAACACGGTAGCCAGGGCCGGCTTTAGCGCTGGTGGAACCCAGTGCAACAATGCTTGTGACCCCCCCCCTACCCAGTGACCACCTCTGCAACGGATTCCTTCAAAACCGTCCTTTAACAGTCCTCCTCAAGCCTTTATAACCACTCTCTCTCAGATGCATTTATTTTAATTCGTTTTATAGCGCTACTCCTCCCAACCAGAGTAAGGTGTTGGAACACTTTACATCACACTGAGACAGCCAATCAGTGAAATGTTACATAAGTTAGAGAACAAGAAGGTAAAGGAGTCACAGGTCATCCATACAGGTAGGCAGAATCGTTTAAGAGTGCTTGGTCAGGAGAGGCAGAAACACAGAATTTAAAACCTAACACCATGGTTGGGGGATTCTAATAGGAATTGATTTCTACCCAAATAAACCTATTTTGCAACAGCTGAGGGAAATCATAACGGCCAAGCAGCCAGCCTATACCTTGCAGTTTTCATGCATCTCTTTGACAAGTTACTTGCTCACTGTTCTACATTAGGATTTTAACTCCTAAAGCGCTTGCAACAATATGGTCTCTCTGACAAAAGTAGTAACCCACTGACCTATTTACATTACGTTATATATGCACTTTGTGATCTGCACTTCTGTGCTACCTTACTGTGAGTAAAAACTTCCTTTGCAAGTTTACAGATTATTACACCAACGATCTCTCTCTCTTTCAGTTTCCAGGAAGGGCATTCACCACCCAGTTTGACATTTTTATTATTGTCTGGACTTTGTTAGAGGCCAAGAACGCAGTAGCAGGTGCTTTTCTATAATTTTGGCGCCCCACATGAAGTTAGCACCGGGTGACATAGGTCTCGCCGCCCTAGCAGCACAGTACATGCATGGCCTTTTAATTTGAAAGTCAGCTGCTGCTGTGCTTTATTGCTGTTAAGGCAAATGTTAAAGCACCATGGCAGCCTATGTTAAAATCAAAGGTCTGTGCATGCTTTCAGTCTGAACTGCTTTCACAGTCATGCAAAGACAAATAAATAGCGCAGTATAGAAATCAGTGAAATTCTTTCACTGATTACTTCACTGCGCTATATATTTGCCTTTGCATGACTGTGAAAGCAGTTCAGTGCAGGCAAGCACCTTGGATTTTTGTGCTGGCTGCCACTAAAGATTTAAAGCATGGTGGTAGCATGCAAGGACTTTTAATTTGATCATTGGGTGCCTCTGTGCTTTATTCCTGTTAAGGCAAATGTAAATTGAAGGTCCGTGCATGCTAATCTAAACCAGGCCTGCTAACAGCTGTCACAGTCCTAAAAAGGCAAATATATAGCGCGTTGCAGTAACCAGTGAAAGTGCCTGTAAGGACCTTTGATGTTAACGTTGCCTGCCACTGCGCTGTATTACTGAAGTTAGATCTAAAGCGCAGTGGCAGACAACGCTAAAATCAAAGTGCCTTGCAAGCACTGAGTGCTTCTTACCGACTCTGCTACTGATCAGTCAGGGTCCCACGTACCTCATAGTTGCTCGATGTTATCGACTCTGCTCGGTCAGGGGCCCACTTAACTCAGAGCTGCTCCAGGAGGCACATACCGAAAACAAATGCGAAGCGTGGTGCCAGCCAGAAAAAGGCAGGTGGTGCGTGACTAGGAGGAAAAACGTCACTTTCTTTAGCCCGCCCAGCCAAGCTCACTTCAGCCAATCAGAGCAGCTGGTTGGTGTGAGGGCGGGCAAGGGCTGATAGATGTGAAAAAAAATGACGGAATACAAAATAAAACTCTTAATGACGTCTCAATAATTAAAGAGCAGCGCGAGCTACTCTCAGAGGGTCGGCGAGCTACCGGTAGCTCGCGATCGACCGGTTGGAGACCCCGGGTCTAGACGGTATTACCATGCATAAGAATCACAAAATAATAAAGTAATGCTGTAAATAAAAGTGCCACATTATGCCGCTTAATTTGGCTTTTAATGCCGCATAATTTAGTCAACTTGTTACATAAATCCAACAATGGCCCTGGTTATGTGTTCTGTTAAACTTCTGTATGTTTATATATGAGATTGTAGATGTGTGTGTGATGTGTGTGTACACCCCCGTCCCCCCCGCATTCTGTCAGTAGTATGGTAATGCAATGTTAAATATCTGCACCTTCCATCCTTGGTGTTGCAGATTTAAATACACACCGTGGCCAGTTTTCATGTCAAGTCATACCTTGAAAAATCCGCTTATCCGTGGTTCTATTTTTGTTTATAGTCAATATTCTTTCTCATTGATAATGTGCATAACATATATTGCTAGGCGTGGTTAGAGGAATTGCCAAGATGCCTGTGTTCATTTTAGCTTATTTGGCTTGCACATTGGCAGGCATGATGATATGAGTGTATTCATTATTGACAGTGAATGCTGTTGGTTGGCTATGGTATTCATCTAACTAGCCTATCTGGACTAAGTTGGGTAGGTGCTAGGTGTTCTTTTTAAAATATTCTGTTTGTTGTTTATGTAGGATGTTGATGCCTGCTGCTATAAGCAGAGTGATACCCAACTATATGATGAATCTCTGCTGTCTGCATGTGTCTGATCTGCTCTTTCTAATGTGTTGTGTTGGACAATCTGTGTGTGTTGTTGTTTAGTGGTAAGTGCTGTCGTGAGCATGTTACCATTCAACTATACATACATTGTTCTGTCTAACGTGTGCCACTAGCCCCTGTGTTGGTTTTAAGTGCTGTTGGTAGCCATTTTAAATTATGTATGTAGTGTGTTAAATGCATGTTATCTGTTCTGTCTAGATTGTTTAGTTTGGTGTTGGGCTATTCTGTGGAATGGTGCAAACGATTCAGGGCTTATAGTTCTTGAGGAATGAGGCACATGGTGGTACTTTAGTTACAGGTGAATCACTAAATAATTTATAAGGTATATTGCTAATCTTTTCATATGAGCAAAGGTCAGATGCGATGGTAGTTCAGCATTGTTGTTGTTTGACACTCTCAGGTATGGCAGTGCCAAGTCTCCCTAATTTTTTTTCAAATAGAAAATCAGTGGGAGTTTGATCAGGAGTTGTATCTTCCATAAAAATATTAACCCTCTGCCTTGTCACAAGTGGATCTATCAATGTTCAGGTCTGGAGAGGGAGTCAGCAGGTTTCTCCTAAAGTGGTGTAAAATACCCCCCACCCCCCTTGTCTTCACTCTTTTATGTCCTGATGACATGGTCTCCCCACCTCAGAATTTGCCACAGACCATGTTATCTCACCACTCTCATTCTTAGGGAACTCCTAGCACAGGATCCAGGATTGGCTCCCCCCTCCCCCTCCAAACACAGCCCTTCTTGGGTCTGTCCCACAGTGGGATGGAATGAAGAAGATATCCCTCCTTGCCTGTCCACTCAAAGTACATGCAGGAAGAAAAGCCCCAAGACAAAACCATGCAACGTGGCCCAGCACTCCACTTCACAAGTAGGTTTATAAATGATTATAGTCCATAGTCCATAACATAAGGATGAGGATTAAAGTGTATTCAAGAGTACAGACCTCAAACACAATTAGAAAATGGGTCTTCCTTCACTAGGGTGACATACGCAACATGATTGTGGCACCACTGCTGTTACAGAGCAGCACAGCTGCACTCTGCTTTTGAGACCTAGTCCAACACCTGTTTTGGGAATTGCTTTCTGCCACCCCAGCTTGGTTTTGTTTGGTGTTATTTGGTTGGCGCTGTACTACAAGATCAACATAGTTCAGGGTTCTGTTGCAGTGCCATCAATCGGAGGTCTCCCTTAGCAAGGCAGCAAGCAGTATAGCTAGGGCATCCGATATGCTTTACATGGCAGTGGATCTCAGTTCAAAGTTTCACCCTCACCGATTGTTCAGTGGATGTGCTTCCTCACTAACGCATATTTGCCAATTCCACTGATAAAGGAGATTCTACTATTCAACTGCGTTTATAGAAAGCTACTGCCAGATTGTTTTTAGAGTTATCCTATAGCTTTTAACAAAGCTGCGGGAGAATCTACTAAGAGTACTCATCTCATTTATTTGTCATGTTCTGTATTTCTTGTGATGTCATCTGGACCAGATCCACAATTTAAATTCATCTGATGTGGCCCAGGATCCTCATGTGATTTCCTGGGATGCCATAGTTTGGCATAAAGCCATGCATCGCCATTTCTGCTGACAAAAGGTATCTATTTTGTTCATTGAACTTGGACAATTATGTATACATACATGCACACAAATGGCTACCTACCTGCCCCTGGCACAAAGTGCCAACCCCCACACTACACCTGTGCCACCCAGAAAGGGCAGTGAAGCATTCATGCCCAGAAACTACGACAGATGCTTCCTCCATTTCTCTCGCAGGCACATTCCATCAAATGAACCGGAGAAGTCCACTCAAACCCATAATTAATGAATGATAAGTGAACCAAAACTCCTTAGGCACCTGAATAAAAAGTTAAAATGAAACCTTCGCAACGGGGTTTGGAAGACCAAGGAAGGAACGCAGTAATACATTTATCAAGTGGTAAAGGAATATGGCGGGATCAGATAACTGTCAAGGAGCGGCTGTACCTAGCAAGAAACATTGTATACACTTTTTGGTACTCAATAAAGTTTGTTTTTAAAAAAAACTGTCAAGGAGTGGCAGTAATAATGCATTTGTAATCTTCTAGCTGAAGGAGGCTTCCTAACAGCTTAACTAAGAACTGACATGAAGAGCCTTCATTTTCTTCTCGATGTGGTTATTTTCTTGGTGTCTCAATCCACAGGGTGGTAGCTGAAGTAGCAAACAATACGAATATCTGTTCCAGAAAAAAAAATTAACTTCCGAGTGGGAACAATCCCCTCGGCAAACTTGGGACTCCTTGAAATAGAAAGCCAAGTCTGCCAAAGGTCAGATACCCATACAGCTTTGCTAGTGACCTCAACAGACGGGACACCTCCTCGAGGTAAAGTAAGTAACACTGAAGAGCGGGAATGCTGACAGAACCACTTGCCTCCATTGGCACATTGTGCACCCAGGAATCCAGATCAGCAGACCCCGTCTCGAAGACTCAAACCCATCACCGGTGCGAGAGGAAGGAAGTCCACACTGGCCAACCACTGAAGTGGCGGTCATATCACCCATTCATTCTGCAGGTCTCTTTTCATTAGTCTCTGCTCCTCTTAACATGTTCCTTTATAATGGAGGTTGGAGAAAATGTGCCCTTTCTGTTGAACATAATTGAAACAATATAAACAAAATGTTTTACATGCGCTGACCTTCCTGCCCATCTTGAATTCAGAATTAGATCCACAAGCCATAGATGGTTTTTTCCAGATTTTGAGAAAAGGAACACAAGAATGTTTTCCGTTCGCCAGTGTCCGTAATATTGATCTCTCTCACAAAGGAAAAGTGCACAATAACAGACCACATACATTATGAATGAAAAGCGATCCATATTTGGTATTCAGAGTCTTGGGTGATGTATTTTTTGGTTTCTGTCAGCAAGGCCAACGTGAAGGTAGTGTGGGAACAGGAAAAGGTAAAACGGGTGACCTATTTAAATATGTACTAGCAAAATTGCGAAACATGCTGTGGTATAGATAGCAGTTTAACAGCTTGGCACAGGGGGCGTCGCCTCGTAGAAAGAGCAACTCGTTCATGTTAAGGGACGATCTGGTATCCCTGGGAATCTAGGGATATATTTGTAAAACAACAAGCGATTCCCATGGGAGAAGCTTTGATGCTTAGGCTTCTATGGCAACACACAATATGTCGCAGTTATATGAAGCATAGCAGTGCTTTAAACGCATGTCAGATTAGACAAACAATAACAATGCTGCGTGATGAAAGTGAATAAAGTAAGCACGTTTATTACTTAAAAAAAACAATCTATAAACAATCTTTTTTTTTTTCTTTTCACAAATCTGTTTATTATTTTCAACATGAAAGCAAAACTGCCAAGGAAAAATCATAAAAGAAGTCCTGCATTGCCCTAAATTATTGTAGCTAGCCAAAGACCGCAAGTTACACATTGCCCGCTCGACGTCCGCCCACCTTCCCCACATTCTCGTATATAGCAGGACGACCAGCAGTCAGCTGTTCCATACCAGATTCAGTAAACATTATACATGGGTTGCCTCTGTAGTCATCCCACTTTCCCCAGATCTTTGGCCGTTTCTGTGGGCATCCCCTCCACTCACAGACCACCCTCTCAGCAAACATGCACCAATCCATGTCTATTTCCCAGTCCGTGAATTGTGGTGGAAGTTCCCCCTCCCCCCACATAATCATGCAATGTACTGTTTGGCTACCATTAGTTCCAATGTGAGCCATAATCAGTCCATGCGGTTTGAGTTCGATGCGTCTCATATAATGAGAAGCTACAACATAGCAACAGGTTCTAAATTACATTCACAGCCGGAACCTATACATTTAATCACAGCAGTCCAATGTTGTTGTAACATAGGGCAATCTCGTATAATATGAAAAAAGGTGGCCATGCAGTTTCTACGACATTGGTCACTGGCGGCTCTGGTCATTTTCGCCAACATAGTACAGGAGTAGTAAGCTCTGTGCAGTGTTTTGAGTTGCACTAAATGGAATCTGGACCTTATCGCCATCTCCATTGAATAAGACATAGCCTCCTGCTAATCATCATCCTAAAGGCCCTCAAGTTTACACTCCCGTTGGGCCATCAAGTGGATAAGGGTATCGGGTGGCATTTTTTTTTCTTCTGGTAAGTAAGGGAGATCGCCTTCCGAGGCATGTATTTGTTGATGAGTCTGTTCTCTAGTAGGGAGGGCTCCAGAAAGATCATGCCTGCCGGCAACCATGTCTGTAAAGCATGTCTGATCTGTAAATATCAATATGTCTCTGTGGGTTCTAGCTGATAATCATGCTGCAAGTCCGCGAAAGGGATAGCCCTTCCCTGTACCAAAAGGTCTCACACCCGCAACAGGCCAATGAGGTCCCATTTATAAAAGCCAGGGTGCATCCCCAGGGTACCTAAACTAACTGCATCCCACAAGGGGTGGCTTGGGAGATTTTATCTTTCCATCCGAGGGCCCGGAGGGTTGCATACCATATGTTTAGAGTTACTGTCGTTGGGCCGGTAAAGATTATATGCCTGGTTCCGCCACAGAGAGCCCAAAGAGGCCCCCTGCACTCGTCATCAATCTATCCATCTGATATGCCAGCTCTGTCGATGCAAGAGGCATCCTGTGGTGCACCACCTTTAACTGCGCTGCCCAATATTTTTGGATGTCTGGTTGTGCAGTGGTGCCATCATACCAGCCTCTCGTCAGTTTTTCAATGGCAGGGCGCGGGGCGGCTCCATTCCAGGGGAGTGTACAGACCTCGTTCTCAATATCTTTGAAGTAGGAATCGGGGACCGGATAGGGGCATTGTGCAATAAATACAAAATGCTGGGCATCCCCATCATTTTAAACAAGGCTGCTCAGCCAGGCAACGAGAGCAGCAGGGTCCGCCAGTGTTGAGCGTCCTGTTTAAGGTGGGCGAGCAGCGTCAGTAAGTTGGTAACGTTGAATCTTTGAGAAGCAGTGGTAGCATATATTCCGAAGTATTTAAAGCCTTCCCAGACCACTCCGACTTCGCAACTGGAAGGCAGGTGGGGCATTCCTCCCCAAAGGGGATACAGTAGGTATTCCTTCCAATTTATTGTGTACCTTGAGTAAGTGCTGAATTCTGTCCTGAGGAAAGGTCGGGCTTTAGACATAGACCAGTATGTTATCCGCATAAAGGGATCTTTTGTCTTCCCATTCATCTGCCCATTTGAGTGCCTGTATCAGGGGTCCTGTCCGATCCAGGCAGCAAGGGGCTCCAAACTCAGAGCGAATATCAGAGGTGATAGAGAGCACCCCTGGTAGGTGCCTCGCTGAAGCTGAAATGTGGGGGATACTGCTCCGTTAACCTCAACCTGAGCCAGTGTGTCTATATATAGGAGACTCACCCAGCTTATATTTCGGGGGCTAAAGCTTAGCTTGCCCAGTACAATCAAACATATAAGGCCACTCAATTGTATCAAGGGTTATTCTAGCATCAAGGGAAAACACCAGAGCATGTCTTGTATGAATGTGGATTGACTTAGGACTCCATGCCAGCACCGCAAGTTACGGGCAATATTTCTTTTCGGCATTGAGCCTGACTGGTCAGGTTGTATGAGCGCTGTAATCACTCGTTTGAGGCGTAAGGCCAGGACTTTGGCTTAGATTTGTACCTCTACATTCAATAATGAGATTGGCCTATAGGAGACACGCTTTCCGGGTGGTTTACTGTTGTTGGGAATAACTACAATATTGAGCAGTCGCTGATGTTAGGAAGGGATCCTAGGGTTGCAGCTTTCTCTAAAGATTCGGAGCAAGTATGGGGCGATCTTTGCTGCTGTTAACTTAAGAGTTCAATGAAAATCCAATTAGGGCCCATTGCTTTCCCCGAATTCATATTGCCTGGATTACTATTTCTTCTGTGAGATCCTTTGATATATATGCTCTATCATCGCTTGAGAGACTTTGGAGCCACAGGTCAGTCAGGAGCTCCCTGCAGTCTTCTGCTGTGACAGCAACGATTGGAGAGTATAGCTGAGCATAATAGGTAGAAAAGGCATTGGTTATCTCCTGCCTGCCCATCGCTTGTTCCCCAGCGGGAGTGTATATTTCATGGACCCAGCGGTTAGCCTTTTCCGTTTTGGTTTCCTGGCCCTGTCTACAATCCTATTTATACGATGTTGGGTTGCTCGATAACTGTTTTTTATCAGCTTTGGAAGCTATATCTCTATGTTCCTAATGTTTTAGTTTCAGCATATGATGACGACCCTGATCTGCTTGGTTAGTAAGTGTAATCCCCAGATCTGCAATTTCCCGTTTTAGTGTTTCTAGGTGAGTTCTCTTGTCTTTCCAGTGTCCTGAGATCAATAATACCCTATGTCCCTCTATGACTATTTCATAAGCTTCCCAAATGGTTTGTGCTGAGCTTACTGAGTTCTCATTTTAGGTAAAATAGTTGTCTGTAGTTTCCTGGAGACCCTCGCATATAATCAGTAATTTGAGTTACCATGGGTTGGCTACGATTGGTCCATCAACCATGTTGGCTTAGTAGTGTAACACTTTACATGAAGAAATACTACGGTTTTGAGTACAGTTCTTTTACTACTGTATGAATGACATGTAAACACAGCAACATTTTGACCCATTGTGTGAATTGTGACAGGTTGTTCCTCAGGACAATAGAGGATACAACCTATTGCAGTAAAAAATGAAGAATGATTACCTTATTTTATTTATTTCGTTATTTGCAGAGTTTTATATAGCGCCGGTAGTATCAGAGCGCTTCACTTCGTGTAGAGGTGAAAGTATACGATGGGAGGAGCGTAGGAGACCTAAGGGATCCACAGGATCACGGAGGGAGGAGGCGGGGGAGGGGAAGGGAAGGAAAACACAACGGAGAGACGAGACAAAAACGATGTCCGGCTGGGTAGGTGACGGCCGACTGGGTGAACTGGAGCCAAACTCCTCTATAGCTGCCTAAACAGCTCCTCTGGAAATCAGCCATGTTGCTCGGGCTCAGCGGTCAGTACAACTTTCATGGTATTCTGCCCAGGGAGCATCGTCATAGTTCCATCAGCCGCACCATCGTGTTACTGGGAAGCGTCGCCCTCCTCGCCCCCCCAGCTCGCCCCCAAGAGGGCAGAGCGCACAACCGTAGTTTCCTGGTCCAGGCAGGGAAACTCTCCTCCGCTATAAGAACTTCTACAAAGCCAAACGGGGTGAAGCTAAGTCAGTCACCAGTCAGGTGTGACTCTGATAAGCTAATCTGCCTCCAGGTGAATCTCTCACAAGCCCCAAATACCTTGACTCTTGTCACAAACATGTCAGCTGGGGGGACTTAAGCGGGCTTCCTGGCTACGCGTCTGCCTCCGTGCGCTGCCCGTTCATGTGGTCTCAGGGCATAGCGTTCGCCTACAGACTTGCTGCCTCTCTCTGCTTCTGGGTGGCCATTTTGCAGCTGTCAAGTCTCCTCTGCGCCACCTATTGATCTAGGTGCAGCGGGTCTACCTTAGGAGCTCCGCCTCAGCTGAGTCGCTTTAACCTTGCAGGGCGTTTGCGCCTCTCGGGGTTTCAGTAGTAGCGCCTCTCGGGGTTTCGGTAGTAGCGGCTCTTCGTCTCTGTCAGCTACGCTGTTACGAGACCCCCTAACCTTGGAGGGTTACTCCACTCCGAACACATACCTTAAAGTATGTGTTGTGGATTGTGGAAAATAAATTAAGGTATTGGGGTCTTACCTTCCAAGAATGTAAGAGTCAAATGTAAGATCTCAGAACCTGGATTGCAATAATGCTCTTTCAAAACTAGGAATCGAAAAATTAGTAATATGGCAAATAATGAAGGTGTACACTGCATATGTATCTCTCCAACCCCCTTAGGTGAGAAATGAGTGTCTGCCAACTATGGTAGAACTGGTATGCACTGGCTAGGAAATCGAAAGACATCCATTGTGAAAACAGGAATGATAATCAATACTGTATGGAAGTATTTGTGCCCAAGCACATATCAATTCCTAGGATTTATATCTCTTTCTTTTTTCCATGTGTCAGAATGATGGCTTGCCAAACTTGGGTACAGTGAGTTTGGCCATTGTCCTAAACAGTGTGGATGTATTTGGATAATGATAAAAGCAATACTTACAGATCAGAAGTAACTGAATGCCTAGTATCATTGCTTATATGTGGCTGTGGGTTTCAGCCGAAAATAATAGTAAAGGCACCTGGGGAAACCAAATTTGTCTACGAGCAGTGTCGGTGATAACGGTGCGGTACTCTCCTGAATACACGGACCAGATAAAGGTTCACATTGTGTATAAATCGCTTGTTATATGTAATACAGGTGCATACTTCGTTCACATTCATCCCCTCGCATCTTCATGTAAAATTTATTGGAGCACCTATTGTAATTGTTTCTGTCTTTTGACATTGATGCACTGTGTTTAAAGCTGTTTGACTTAATACAACTGTGTGATAGATTGTGTGTCGTAAAAAGAGCAAGCACCATTGCATATGTTGAGTAGTGGCACTTGGGCTTCCTGTGTCCATGAGGAGGAGCTGGGCAGGTGACCCTCACTGGGAGTTGAAATGCCTCGCGCACAATCATACAATGTAGTTGAAATGCCTCGCGCACAATCATACAATGTAGTTAAATTGTAATGACAATCATTATTTGCAAGAGTTGTTTTAAAAAAGCTAAACTGTTGATAGCATTCTGCAAGGCATAATGTAGTCACTCTAGTGAGGATCTCGTCACTGAGCTATATCGCCAAAAATAAAAAAATGATTTAAAATTATACAATGCTGGTGTACATATGTTCTGTCTAGGAGCTTTGTGTTCTAATGAAATACAGATCTTAAGAAGAGTGAAAATACAAGTTAAAAGGAAAACTGTTGAAACTGGACAACCCGGTTCTGTTATAGTAAATGTACTTTCGGTACTGAAGGATATAAGGCAATTTTTTTATACTGTTCTCTCTCTCATTGAAAATTGATGAAACGTGTTGCATGAGAACTGCTTTACCACCGTTTGCCCATTTTGTTACTCTTACTTTTTCACAAGGAGATGTCTTGGTAGTATTGATATTGTATCTAAGTTTGCATGGAATCGAAATTTGCCTAGCATTGTAACGGTAAGTTTCAATTCTATTAAGGACACGGAGGCTTCAGATTATGCTTATTCCTTCTTCGCTGTTTTATTTACCCAACACACAGCAGCCAAAAAGCAATAACACAAGCCCTAAACCTCCAAACAAAGGTAAAAGGGCTAGTACATTAACAAACATTTTTTATCAGAAACTACAAGTCCCATGACAGCAAGCCAGGCAGTCCACAGCGTAGTCCTTCTTCCATGTCCATACAGGTTAGAAAGGACGTCCTCTCTGTGACTACTTCCTCTTTCTTCGCGCGAGTCACGCCATAGTATCACTGGTCTTGTTTCGCCCCATCATTGCCTGGCAAGAAAATACATAAAGCGTCAGTGGTGCAAGGACAAGAATCCCTATGAACACCATCAAGAAAAAATCATGACTGTCAGAACAAAGAAGATTACAGCTGTACAGTAGCGGAAAACTGACTACTTACTGTAGTACGGGGGGGAACTGCCTCCACCGAAGGCCCGGGAGGGATAATCCTCGCCTCCGTGTCCTTAATAGAATTGAAACTTACCGTTACAATGCTAGGCAAATTTCGATTCTATGTCAGGACCGGAGGCTTCAGATTATGCTAGTTCAAAGCTTACTTACCACCAATTGTGCGATATCGACCACCGGTTTAAAGTAGAACCTCTTAAAGGTGGAATCCGAGGACCAGTCCGCAGCGCGCATGAGGTCCTCCAAGCGGGCTCCCAACGAAAAGGCTTTTGAAGCCATGGCCCCTCTGGCCGAATGAGCACCAAACTGCTTCGTATCAATACCTGCTTCTTGCATTATCCACCGTACCCATCTGGCAATGGTGGGTGACGAGACAGCCTGGTGCGGTTTTCGCAACGCAATCAGGAGCTGTCGCTCGCCCGCAGGGCGAAGTTCTAGGGTCGCTTCCTCATACGCTTTCAAGCACTGCACCACACAGAGTTTGGGGACGTCAACGAAATATGGGTAGGAAATCGTCCTTGATCCGCATTTCGTACGGCGCCCCAAAGTGAAGACGACCCCATCGGGGGAAAAAATCCTCGCGGAAACATCCAGAGCTCGCACGTCCGACACTCGCCTGCATGAAACCAGGCACAAAAGCATCGCTAATTTAGCTGAGAGCTCTTTCAAGGACAGATATCTATTCTGCTGCCAAGACAAAAATAGATTCAACACAAGGTTAACGTCCCAGAGAACCGAATATCGCGGTTCCGGGGGCAAGGCAAGGCGAATGCCTCTCAAAAGTCTACAGACAAAAGGATGTGCCCCAATCGGTGCACCTTCCACTGGGCCGTGGCCTGCTGAGATCGCCGAACGCATTGCATTGAGAGTGCGATATGCCAGGCCGGCCGAAGCCGAGTCTGCCAAATAATTTAGAAGTGGCACGACGCCTGTGACCATGGGATCCAGGCCCCGTCGAAGACACCAACGAGACCACTTATTCCAGGCCGAGCGGTATCGCTTCGCCGTGCTACCGGCCCAGGCCTTGGAGAGGAAAGCCTCAGCCGTTCTCGAAAGGCCTGGGAGCGACCAGCGTCTCCCGAAAGCCTCCACGCCATGAGGTGGAGAGAGCTCTGCATCACCAGAGGATGGGGGTCCCCGTCCGCGTTGAGAAGAAGACGCGGAAACCGGGGGAGTAGGATTGGAGAATCCCAAGAAAGTTCCAGAAGAACTGGAAACCACACTTGAGATCTCCACCAGGGGGTCACCATGATCACCTCCGCTCGCTGGCGGCAGAGCTGGGCTGCCGCCCTCAGAATCATCGAAAACGGAGGGAAAGCGTACGACCTCTCGTGACCCCAGTCCTGAAGAAAAGCATCCGTGGCCTCCGCGAGAGGGTCCGGCCTCCAGCTGAAGAACCGCGGCAGCTGGTGGTCCAGGCAGGATGCAAAGAGGTCCACCGAGAACTGGCCCCAAACACTGTCCAGCCACCGGAAGACCCGAGGGTCCAGCTTCCACTGACTGGAGTCCTTCAAGTGCCGGGAGTGACAATCTGCTACATGATTGTCCCGGCCCGGCAAGTATTCCGCCGTCACCGAGACGTGGTGTGCCAGGCAATAATCCCAGAAATCCTTTGCTAGATCCGCCAGGGCTTTGGAGCGAGGTCCACCCAGATGGTTGACGTAGCGGACAGCAGATAAGTTGTCCATCCGAAGCAGGACACAGGAACGAGCTGATTCTTTGGTCCAACAGTGCACCGCGAAGGACCCCGCCAACAGCTCTAAGCAGTTGATGTGCAGTTCCTGCTCCCCGGATGACCAGGCGCCGCCTGTAGAGAACTCTCCGCAACGGGCGCCCCAACCCGCTCTGCTGGCGTCGTACTCTATCACCAAATCCGGAACTGGGCCGAAAATCGCCCGACCGTTCCAGGCCTCCATGTGAGCAAGCCACCATGCCATCTCCTCCTTCACTTCGGCCGAGAGGGGGACCACCTGATCATAGGACAACCCCCGACGTAGATGGTAAGCTTTGAGGCGCTGAAGGGCCCGATAGTGTAAGGGACCCGGGAAGATTGCCTGGATGGATGAAGAAAGCAGCCCCACCACCCGGGCAATCTGCCGGAGGGAAGTATGAGACCTCGAGATCGTCTGGCGCAAAATGTGACGGATCTTGCCTATCTTCCTGGGAGGCAGACTCCGGGTGCATTGTACCGAGTCCACCGTAAAACCCAGAAAAACCACAGACTGAGAAGGAGAGAGAACCGACTTTTCCTCGTTCACAACAAACCCCAGCCCTTGGAGAAGGGACACCGTTTGCTGAAGTTGAAGCAAAAGCTTCTTGGGACATTGCGCCATCAACAGGATGTCGTCTAAATAGACAACCATCCGCACCCCTTGGCTCCGCAAGTGTTCCACCACCGGGTGGAGTAGCTTGGTGAAGCACCAAGGCGCCGAGGAAAGCCCGAATGGAAGGGCGGTAAACTCGAAAACCCGGTCTTTCCACAGGAATTGAAGAAAACGACGGTGCGGAGGGTGGATGGGCACCACCAGATACGCGTCCTTGAGGTCCAGCCGGACCATCCAATCGCCTGGAAGGAGCACGTCCCGCAACAGATGGATACCTTCCATCTTGAAATGCCGGTAGACCAACCATCCATTGAACTCTTTGAGGTTGATTACCGGGCGTTTGCCCGCATCCGTCTTTTCCACTAGGAACAGATTGCTCATAAAACCGGCAGGGTGTCGCGCCGAAAGACAAATGGCTCCCTTGTTCAGTAAGTCGGAGACCTCTTTGTCGACCAACTGCGCATCTGCGTGAGAAAAAACGATAGGATGTGGAGGCCTTCGCTGAAAGGGCCGATCGTAAAACTCTATGCGAAAACCTCGGACGGTCTGCAAGACCCATGAGTCCGATGTGATCGCGGCCCAGGCCTCCGGAAACAAAGCCAACCGCCCCCCAATGCGGACCTGAGCCGCCGGGATGACACTCACCGTTTGAACTGTTTCCAGCGGAGTTCTTGAAACCACCTCTGCCTCGGAAGCGCTGGCCTCTGGTGGGGTAGAAGGTGTTGAAGTTGGAGGGGGCGTTAAATTGTCCCCGCCCGGAGCCTTGATTCCTGTTGCCAGCCTGCTGCTGACCGCCACGGCCGGTCGCGCGGCCCCCACCGCGACCAGCCCCCCGGGAGAAACGCTGTTGAAAAACTCTTTTAATGCTTGACTGGGCCCTGTCCAGGGACGTAAAGGTGGAAACGAATTTCCCCAACTCTTTGATGAAAGGGTCCCCAAAGAGTCCCCCTTGGGCCACCGCCCCCGCCTCAGAAGAGGCCAAGTCGCCCAGCTTCGGGTCCAACTTAATTAGGAGGGACCTACGACGCTCGGTTGAGAGGGCGCAATTCGCATTGCCTAGGAAAACTACCACTCTCTGAGCCCAATTAGACAGTACGTCTGGAGAGATGGCCGTCCCTGACACTTTGGCCTCCTCAGCCATGTCTAATATCTTTGTGATCGGGCCTATGGCATCCAAAAGTTTATCCTGGCAGGACCGCCAGGAGCGATCAATGCCCTTGCGAGGATCTTTAACGAATTTCGCAAGGAAGGTGGCCATCTTTGGGTCTAATTCTGGGGTAAGGGCCACCTTGCCCTCCAATGTCGGCCTAGGGCACTCTCCCCGTAGGCAGCTCCTCGCCTCATTCGCTAGAGGTTTGCGGAGGCGCCCTGCGACAAACTTCGCCACCTTCTCCCCCGGGGTCCAGGCAGCCGACCGCGGATGCATTATTTCATCCGGGTCTAGCATGCCCGAACTGTCCTGGGGCAGGTCGGCAGCGGAGCCCGAAGGGCGCCAAGAGCGCACAGAGTCCTCCTCATCATCTGTGTCCGCCGGTGACAAACCACCCGGGGACGAGGGAGCCGTGGTTATGGGCCCCGAAGGGCCCGAGGTTGGTGGAGGCGCAGGGGTAGACGCGGTCGCCTTGGCCAAAAAAGCGTCACGCAAGCGCTCAAAGGCGTCCCGGTCCACACCCTGCGCCGCCCCAGAAACCCCGTCCTTGCACAACTTCTTAGGGGCAGGCGGGGCACTGCTAGCCGGAACCACTGACGGGTCCGCGACCCCTAGATGGGCCTGAGTGACCCTTTCACACTCCTGAATAATGCGGGCAGACAGACGGTCCTCCATAGGACCCACTATCTCCTGCACACAGCGGTAAATAGAGCAGTCAACCGCAGTGTAGAATTCCTCATCATTTAAGTATTGATGGGATTCCCCTTCCTCATAATATTCCTCCTGATCCATGGCACTAGCAGGGGAACTGCGAGGCAAAAATCAGGACAGCAGGCAGCACCTGCGCAAAGTGTGGTGCAGACTGAATCTGCCGCTTTTGGCCCCGGTGTAACCGGAGGGGGGGGGGGGGGGGAGGGGGGGGGACACAGACCCCAAGCGCGCCGACCCTTGCAGGAACCGGGTCTAACCACCTCCCTGCGCGCTTGTAATAACTGTAGTGAAGCAGGATTCAAATCGTGTCCCCAAACAGCAAAAACGCCCGTAGGCGGCACCGCGGTAATAACCGCTATACAGACCCCAGCGGGGCGTCACTCAAATGCAGGGAATTTGGGCAGAATACAGACCCAGGCGGACCCGGGCGTAGCGGTGAGGCGGTAACAGGCTCCGGCGGCTCGCTCTCCTCAGCGCGGTTCCCCTGAGGAGATAGACCGCGCTGGGACCAGCGAGACGTTCCGGCGCCCTCTAGCGGCCGGTGGCGGCCGCGAACTGGGTGAAGTCGCGTAAGGGACCGCGAATGTCCCCGCGACTAGCTAGGGGCTCTGAAAAGGAAACAGAGCAACAGGCTAAACGAAGTACAATCGCATAAGAAACCCCAAAATAACGATACAGCAAACTCCCACTTCCACACAAATGAGGAGATAAGGAGAAACACTTAACTGGCTGCGAAGCAGCGAAGAAAGAGGGAGTAGTCACAGAGAGGACGTCCTTTCTAACCTGTATGGACATGGAAGAAGGACTACGCTGTGGACTGCCTGGCTTGCTGTCATGGGACTTGTAGTTTCTGATAAAAAATTTTTGTTAATGTACTAGCCCTTTTACCTTTGTTTGGAGGTTTAGGGCTTGTGTTATTGCTTTTTGGCTGCTGTGTGTTGGGTAAATAAAACAGCGAAGAAGGAATAAGCATAATCTGAAGCCTCCGGTCCTGACATAGAATTATAATGTTTTAATGGTTTGATTATGGTGCACCAATGGTAAGGGTTGTGGGGTAGGTTGCTCATTGTTACATTCATTTGGGTAAATGTTTGGTGTGCCATGCGTGTGTTGTTGTTGTTATATAATATGGGTGGTATTATATTGTGTGTTTGTGTGATAATATGCACATTCGAAGGGCTGTGGCTGTGGATGTGATTGTGTACTTCCAGTAAGACTGTGTGTGTGTGTTGGGGTGTGTGAAGTTATAGTTTATGGAGGTATGTGAAAGACAATTTGAGAAATGACCTGTGTTAATTGCTAAATGATCGATTGCTTTGTAATGTATGCTGGTGTGTGATGACTTTCTGGTCCAGGCGAAGTGTGCTGGAATTTATTTGTGAATGATGTACTGAGCAATGTAATTTGGTGCTTAGGTCTCTGTTCTTTGTGTGATATGGTGGGGTGTAAATAGGCGTTATGAGCCCTATGACATAGTCAGGGTATGCCTGATGAAGAGAGCTACTAATTGGAGTGTGGTACATGATTGGCATTAAAAACATTGTAAAAGTATCTTGACATTAGCCACTTGATAATGTTCAAAACGGAAAATTTCTAAATGTATGTGAACTATTAGTTCATGTATTATGGGTCATTATAAAAAGATGTATGCCAAAAATTGGATACAATGTAGGGATAGTTTTCTGCAAAGTAGGGGCTTCTATAATAGTTGAATAAACTACATTTCTATATGGACAAGAGCTACTTCTGGGTGCCTGGGCCAGTAATAAAACCGTTGCTCGTAAAGATAGTACAGAGGGGCAAACACAGGAGATATAAACTTGCCAGATGGAATGGAAACAAGAAGCATTGCTAAAGCCAATAGATTTGATGTTTATTTCATGTCATTGAGCTTTATTTTGGTTAAAACCGTAAAATCTTTTCCAAAAAGGGATGCATGCTGCAATCCAGCATCGATAGCAGACAATGTATACATAGTCAAACCATTTAAAATCTCCTTAATGACTTATGGTTATCTTGTACTTCCCGTGTGTGCTGGCTATACAATCCAATACACATGAAACTCAAAACATTAGTCAGATCAATAAAATCTTATAAAGCAATTAAAAAACTTCTCTCAATTGAAAATATGTAGTTCATGCTACTTTCATGTACATGCCTATATCTGGTGTGATATGCTTACCACAATTTTGCCTTAATATGACCGAAAAATAGCCGGTCGGAGAGGTTCTAGGATGCACACCTATTTTATCCAAAGTATTCTCATCGTTTCATCACCAGAAATCCCGGGACATCACAACGTGCTATTACAATCTACTAACTCTATGGGGTTCAGCAAGATTTTATGTATTAGCTACAGCTAGTATTTAAAAAGCGGCAGAACCTCACTAATACATATCAGTGTTATCTATGCTTGAGTGCAAAGCACTTTGCAATTTAAAAAAAACAGTGTTACAATTTTTGGGATAGTCTTTGACCTCAATGTCCATATCCAGCCCAAAAAAACTAACAACTGGCACAGCTATGATTAAACTAGGATCTGTTGTCAGAATTCTGAGTGCATTAGCACAACTTCTGGTCCCCAGATTTTTACAAAATGGTTTGAGCCATTTCCGCCGTGGATACTCCTATCTGGGGCAGAGAAAGAAGACGTGAACAACGGTTTCTAGGTGAGTATTGCAACCAGGGCAGAGTACATTCCTACCAACAGCCCAAGAACTTGTAAAGGCTCTCAGAGGCAATGTGCCAACTCTAAATTGAAAATACAGTTTCCTATCTAATGGGAGCATGATGGCATCCCACGAAGGTTCCAGGAAAGGGTACCATTTAAAATCCATAATCCTATCCATCAGGAACAATGCTCTGGACCTCATGCGCCTTGCATTGAAAGAACAATGACCAATAGTTTTACTTAATTACATCTGGGAATGGCATGGGTTTAGAGGAAGGATTGTCCCAAAGCCCCCTCAGATCTATGTCAAGAAATAGTGCTTTGATCTTTCGTAGCCTTATGGACCCAATCTACAGCTAACACAGCTCTCATAGCCATTACATAGTGTTCCAATTCGGGGGTCGACCAAAGCCTTCTCCAGTATCAAAAAAAGTGGGCGTAGTCCTATTTTGGAAGCGATTTCTTTGCTGCCCAGATCAAATATTAAAGGTTTCAGTGTAGTACTAGCAGGGAGGCAAGTTAGGTCTCTTAGGAATCTGTTCTCAATACTGGGGAGTGCTGCAATATCAGAAAATCCCCATAGTTCAGAGCGATGTAGAGCAGAGCCCAGTGCCTTCAGATCCTACATTTTTATTGCCGGGCCTATTAGTTTTGTATAAGATCAACTGTGTTCCTTTAAGATGGCCCCACTATTCTGCCTAAGCTTCATAGACACAGCATTCACTTGAGGTTTCCAACCCATATCAGATGACAGGGTGACGACTAGATAGTTAAGACGTGTGTGGACGCTGGTGGCATGATGTTTGTGGCATGTTTATATGGCATTTTGATTAGAGGTGCGCCTGTCATACAAAAGCCAAAGCTCTTGAATGCGAACACTTCAGTTTTTCTGTGCCGCTATCTGACTGATTTCGTGTGTAATGTAGACCCTCATGCATTCCATTGGAAGCAGAAGGAGAACTCCAAACAGCCATTCAAAATGGTGAGACTAAAATACTTCTGTGGGTGGATCCCAGGTGTAATTGACATGAGAATGCCAATGGCTGAAGGCTCCAAATCAAAAGAAACTAATTGCTGAAGAAGGCTCACTCATAGCTCCTCAAAGTAAGTATCACATACAGTACTCTAACCCAGTGACGGTTGATGACAAATCATATTGGGAAGGGGGCGCAAAAATATATTCCTAAACCACATAACAAATTCACAATGATATACACATTAATGTAAATATGCACATAAAAATGTCACTTACCTTACACTGTCGCTCGATGTTCTGCAGGGACAAATCATATTGGAAAGGGGGGCGCAAAAATATATACATAATACGTACACATAATACACATAACAAATTCACAATGATGTACACATTAATGTAAATATACACATAAAAAAATCACTTACCTTACACTGCAGCTCTATGTTCTGCAGTACGTGCTCGTTGTTCTGCAGCACGTCTTCCGAGCGTGAAGTCTACAACCAACTCTCTCATCCAATCAAGACACTGTTTTAAAGCGTTTTGATTGGCTGGAGCGGGCCGGCTCCACGCTCCAAAAGACACTGCAGGTCTGTGCCTGCACTCCAACCCTGCTGTCCAAGACAGCTGGGTTGGAGAGGTTTGAATTGCACATGTCAGTTTGGCCACAGCAGGGTAGCCGGCCAAACCAACATGCACAATGTAAAGTAAAGTGGCTACTCCACAATGCTAAAAACATAAACGTGTGGAGGGTCAAGGGGAATTTTTAACGACCTGTCTGCTCGTACCCCTAGTCTCAATACAAAACACAACAAGAGCAGACCAGGTCTAGGAATGGCGTGTAACCATGACGGAGACCGCGAAACAGTCCAGTGTGTGTGTAAGCAAATGTTATTGCGTAACTAAAGCTAAGACAATAGCTAGGACACGTCCCATCAGCCCACCCTCGTGGTGGTTTTTCATCATGTGGGAGGTGGTGGTCACTCTGAACCTCGCCCGACCATATAGTGCCGGGGATCAAAGCCAAAATTCTAGCCATGATGTTTGCCAAATAGTGAAAAGTAAAAATAAAGTGCAGTGCTAGAGTAATCGTGATGGATAAAATTAACTACTAGGACTCAGAGAATGTTCACACTGAAGTCTAAGTGTCAAGGATTAAAAACACGCCGAGTAGTTAAAGATTGAAGCTACTCATTGGCGCTGTGCAGGTGGTCGACATGTTTCAGCCTGTGGTACTGCAAATCCGGACCCCGCTGTTTTACAGATATCGAGGTCCAACACTCGCGTTCAAAATATCGTCGTACCATGACGAATTTGGTATCTACAGACCGGTAATGATTAGGGCATTATCCCCATGCATTTGCGTCACGATTGAGTGATGCTAACACCCTTAAATCGTAGTGTTCGAGGCATATGGGCTGCAGATGGTACATTATGAATAGATCGCCATCTGGTGTTGGGCTTGGATGATTGCACTTTGTTTTTCTCTTGGAGAGTCTTTTGTATCTTGGTGACTCCTCCCTTGGTTGGTAGTGCGCATGGGCATCGGCTCCATCCTTAGATTGTTTTTTTTCGCCATCGGGTTCGGATGAGGATCGAGACGCTCCAGATCAACTTCAGAGAAAAGTGATTTATCGGCGCGTATTCCCTTTCCAATTCGACGGTATTGTTATCGAGCGCGTTTCATTTCCATTCCGACGCGTTGCAAATTCAAAATCGAAGAAAAAACTTAGACCTACGTCGACGAACAAGAGAACTTTCTCGACGCAGTCAAGCCCGGAGTCCATGGAAAGGACTCCATTCAAGAAATGTCCAACGTGTGGTGCTAAGTTCCCACACAAGGACCTACACGAGGTGTGCAACCTCTGTCTATCGCCTGAACACGAATCCAGGGACTGCGAAGCCTGCGCAGCATTCTCCTCCAAGCTAACGATTAGAAATCGTCGAGCTCGAAGACACGAGGTTTCAAGAATGCAGTCGGAGGCGATCCCGGAGCTGTTCGGAGACGAGCTAATGGAAGAAGAAGAGGATCAGTCGGGGTCGGAAGGGGACCAGTCGGAGGTTGAAGAACTCAACGAGCAACAAACCGTGAGTGACGACGTCCCCTTACCGAAAAACCGACCCCGTGCGGTAACGACCCCGCCTTCGAGCCCGGTCAAACTGCAGAAAAAAGTTTCCGACGCCCCGCCCTCGGGCCCGGCAACGAAACCGAAACTGAAACCGAAACACTCGGACTCCCACCATGTCGGATCCGAGAAAAAGGCGACATCGACTTCGACACCGAGGCTACATACAAGGGAAAGCTCGGTACCGAAACATTCCATGTCGAAACATAAACATGGTTCGTCGTCCAAGAGTCACTCGATACCCAGGAAGTCGGAATCGAGTAGACACTCGGTGCAGAAAGCACCAAACACTGACGATCGAAAACATAAGCACCTTTCGGAACCAGGGCCTTCGGTACCGATACAGGAGCAACAGACAGATCCCAAACAAAAGATCTTGTTTATCGATCCGCAAACTGGCAAAGTAGTGACGAAGAAGAGAAAGAATGAACAGACAGAAGATAAATCTCTTCCTTCAAAAAAGAGAACATTGGGGACAAATACAACTCCTCCTACTTCTCCTAGACATAAAGTCACACCCTCTTCTCCTATTCCTCACACTATGCCCAATATTCCTACACCTTCCACACCAAGACCATCTACACCTCAGTCTGATGTAGACAGTGATCTAGGGGAGGGAGAACCTCAAGGGGATGACGAAACCATCCCAGATGAGGATGACCCATGGGAAAATTATGATGTAGGGTCAGATGAAGACAACGACCCAGAGTTATATCCCTCAAAGCCTTCACCACCTGATGATAACACAGGATTTGCGCAGCTCATTAATAGAGCAGCAAAATATCATAAGGTAGACATACATACAGAACCCCAAATAGAGGATTTCCTGTTAGAGACGCTACCTAATGCACAAAGAACATCAGGTACTCTTCCTATGTTGAAGGGTCTTCTCAGTCACACAGAAGAGATATTCAAAGACCCAGTGAGGGCTAGGGTGTTAAACCCAAGAATTGATAAAAAATATAAGGCGGCTCCAAAGGATCCAATCTTTATTAAAGGACATGTACCCCTGGACTCGCTGGTGGTCTCAAACGCTCGTAAAAGAGCAAACTCATTATCTACAGGAGAGGCTCCTCCACCTGATAAAGAGTCAAAATTAATAGATGCATCAGGCAAGAGAGTAGCATCACAGGCGGCAAATAGCTGGCGTATAGCCAATACACAAGCACTACTCGCACGTTATGACAGGGCACATTATGATGAATTAGAAAAACTCATCACATTTCTCCCCAAGGAACATCAGAAAAAGGCAGATCAGTTAATACAGGAAGGAAAAACAATAACTAATACTTCCATTAAGTGCGCCCTAGACGCAGCAGACACTGCAGCAAGATCCATAAACACCAGTGTAATGTTGAGGAGACATGCATGGCTGAGAATATCAGGATTCAAACAGGAAGTACAAACGGCACTACTGAACAAACCATTTGATCAAAAAACACTGTTTGGTTCAAGCACAGATGAGACCTTAGAGAAAATGAAAAAAGATACAGAAACGGCTAAGTCAATGGGAGCATTGCAACAGCCAACACAAAGAGGTTCCTTTCGTAGATCCACCTATAGAGGGGGCTCAAAGAATACAGGAACAAATCAGCAATCCACCTCTTTCACACCAACATCACCCAGAGGTAATTCAAGAGGAAGTTACAGAGGTAACAACAACAAGGGTAGAGGCCGCGGAAATAATAACAACCGCAACGCCTCAACCCCAAAACAGTGACTTCATAGAACTCCCCCCAGACCACATAACACCGGTCGGGGGACGTCTAGCACAGTTCCTACCTGTCTGGGAAAACATCACATCAGACAAGTGGGTGAGACAAATTATCCAACATGGTTATTGCCTGGAACTCACAGCTACCCCACCAAACATCCCCCCCAAACAGCGTCCAATGAGTCAAGATCATCTGACATTATTAAAAGAAGAAGTACTAGCACTTCTACAAAAACATGCAATAGAGAAGGTCCCAAAAGATCAACAGGGAACAGGAGTATACTCTCTATACTTCCTAATCCCCAAAAAAGACGGGTCCCTAAGACCAATATTAGACCTCAGACCTCTCAATGCTTACATAAACTCGGAGCATTTCAACATGGTCACGCTCCAACAAGTACTCCCTTTACTGAAGAAAGGGGACTTTCTTTCTACACTGGATCTAAAAGACGCTTACTTTCATATCCCAATTCACAAAGCCCACAGAAAATACCTAAGGTTTGTTTTAGAAGGACAACACTATCAGTTCAAAGTCCTTCCGTTCGGTGTCACAACAGCACCGACAGTGTTCACAAAATGCCTAGCTGTGGTGGCAGCACACCTAAGAAGACAACAAATACATGTCTTCCCATACTTGGACGACTGGCTAATAAAGGCCAAGTCAAAAGAGGAATGTCTTCACAACACACAGAAGACAATTCAATTGCTGCACCACCTAGGGTTTACGGTGAACTGCAAGAAATCACACCTGCAACCAAACCAGATTCAACAATATCTGGGGGCTACGATAGACACAGAAAAGGCAATAGCATACCCCAACCCAATCAGGATACAGACAATGGTCGGGTTAATACAAAGATTTCAACCACAACACTCACTACCAGCACGAGTGTTTATGCAACTATTAGGCATGATGTCCTCCTGCATACTGCTAATACCACATGCCAGGCTACAAATGCGCCCACTACAGGAGTGTCTAGCGACACAGTGGAATCGGGCTCAAGGTCAGATTACAGATCTGGTGTTGGTAAACGACCGGACGTATCGCTCTCTGAAGTGGTGGAACACAGAAAACATTTCCAAGGGACGGTCGTTCCTAGAGCCAATTCCACAAGTGATAATAACAGCGGACGCATCGCTCTCCGGATGGGGAGCGCATATGGACAAATACACAGTGCAGGGGAAGTGGAGTGTGCAGCAAAAGAAACTGCACATCAACTACCTAGAGCTATTAGCAGTATTTCTAGCACTAAAAGCTTTCCAAATACAAATAACAGGCAAAGCAGTCCTGATCAGAACAGACAACATGACTGCAATGTATTATATTCAAAAACAGGGGGGGACACACTCTCTCCAACTATCCAAACTAGCACAGGACATATGGAGATGGGCCATTCCTCAAAAGATCTACCTGTTAGCGGAACACCTACCAGGAGTTCAAAATCAGATAGCAGACATCCTAAGCAGACAGTCAGAACAAGTACACGAATGGGAGCTGCACGACCAAATACTACAGCCATTCTTCCAAAAATGGGGGCAACCAGAGATAGATCTGTTTGCCAATCATCAGAACGCAAAATGCAAAAACTTCGCATCCAGGTACCCACACCAACGGTCCCAGGGCAATGCACTATGGATAAATTGGTCCAACAAATTTGCTTACGTGTTCCCTCCTCTACCACTAATTCCGTTACTGGTTCGGAAACTGCAACAACACTCAATGACAATGATACTAGTGGCACCCACGTGGGCAAGACAGCCGTGGTTCACCACGCTGCTACAACTCTCACAAGTACCACATCAAAAGCTAAAATTATTACCCATGCATCTTACACAGAACCATGGAGAAATAATGCACCCAGATCCCAAACAACTGAACCTAGCGATCTGGCTCCTGAGGTCATAGAGTTTGGATATTTAGATTTACCACCAGAATGTATGGAAATCATTAAACAAGCAAGACGTCCTACCACCAGAGCATGCTACGCAGCAAAATGGAAGAGGTTTGCTATACACTGTAACAGTAAGCACATCAACCCTCTGGACGCATCCACTAAACAAATCATTTGCTATTTACTACACTTGCAGCAATGTAACTTAGCATATACCTCTATCAGAGTTCATCTCGCAGCCATAGCGGCGTACCTACAAAACAGGCAACATCTTTCACTGTTTAAAGTACCAGCAATTAAAGCTTTCATGGAAGGACTCAAAAGAGTCATTCCACCAAGAAGACCACCTTCCCCAGTCTGGAATCTCAACATAGTACTTACCAGACTAATGGGGCCACCATTTGAACCTATGCATAGGTGTGAAATACAATTCCTCACATGGAAGGTGGCCTTCCTCATAGCTATCACGTCACTTAGAAGAGTAAGTGAACTACAGGCTTTTACGATTCAAGAACCATTTATGCAGTTACACCAAAATAAAGTGGTTCTTAGAACAAACCCAAAATTCTTACCAAAGGTAATTTCAGCATTCCACATCAATCAGTCAGTGGAATTACCGGTTTTCTTTCCAAAACCACAAACAGTAGCAGAAAGAGCCCTACATACATTGGATGTTAGAAGGGCCATATTGTACTACATAGAAAGAACACAAACTTTCAGAAAGACAAAACAGCTATTTGTTGCGTTTTCTCCTACACATAAAGGCAATCCCATCTCCAAAGCGGGCATTGCCAGATGGATTGTAAAATGCATTCAAATATGCTACTTAAAGGCAAAGAGAACATTAACTGTTCCTCCTAGAGCTCACTCTACACGTAAACTAGGAGCATCTATGGCATTTTTGGGAAACATTCCACTAGATGACATATGCAAAGCAGCTACCTGGGTTACACCGCACACCTTCACAAAACACTATTGTGTAGATGTGCACACAACACAACAAGCTAGAGTGGGACAAGCAGTATTAAAAACATTGTTTCAGACAGTTGCAACAGACACGGGCGACCACCGCTAGGGAGAGAACTGCTGTATAGTCTATTCATAATGTACCATCTGCAGCCCATATGCCTTGAACGGAATATGCTACTTACCAGTATGCATCTGTTCTTGGCATAGAGGGCTGCAGAGTGGTACATGCCCTCCCAGCCTCCCCGGAAACCTGTGTCTGTTCCAACTTTATCTTATTTAGATACACTTACATGGGCATTCTTATCTGTATTCTACTATACTACTCCATCTAACCCTACTATGGCAAAACAATCTAAGGATGGAGCCGATGCCCATGCGCACTACCAACTAAGGGAGGAGTCACCAAGATACAAAAGACTCTCCAAGAGAAAAACAAAGTGCAATCATCCGAGCCCAACACCAGATGGCGATCTATTCATAATGTACCACTCTGCAGCCCTCTATGCCAAGAACAGATGCATACTGGTAAGTAGCATATTCCTTCCGTCCCGAACCCTCGGACTCCATTTTGTAAACGGCATCCATCTTATGACTTGCCCTCATATAAGTCAATTGATTAAAGCCGAGCTTGATCTAAAAGGACACGTCCTTTGTAGCTGACTTCCCCATGACCTGGCCGAAGCTGCCTCCACTGCCTCCAGCCAAGCCTGTTTGGGCAGCTCCTCGCCCAGTGGCCGAGCAAGATATCATCAAGGCACAACATGTCATAAACCATCCACTACATACAGACTCTGTTTTCCATACACATACACCTGTCCATGATTCTTGTTTACAACCCGTTTTATGATGGGAGGGTGCCCGACCTTATTGGTGTTTCATCGATATCTGATGGGAGTTCTGGATCTGGCGGGGTAATCCATCACCAACTGGACATCTAAAATATGTGCTGACCAGCATGACTTCGCTCTTTGTATTATTGCAGAAATATTTGTATAGCCATATCATAAACTCAAGAATTCTTGCCTACAGCTGTTATTTCTGTATATAAGGAGAAGGCTGGTTCTGTAAAAACGAAGTCTCCTGAGAACTTACGGCCCGTGTTGTCGTACTTCTAGGACGCATGTTACTTGGTTGCAGCCAATAAAACTCGATCACTGACTTCAACTAGAAGACTCTGTGTTTCTGAAAGTCCAGAACAGGGAGAACTCAGAGGTCTTCGGGTGTGGTCCCCTGGCACCACCGGGTCTCTAAAAACCCGGCACCTCAGTTGGCGCCCAACTCGAGGCGATATCAAGCGGTGACGGTCCAAGCCAGATGTTCGTGAGGAGCTTCATGTGAAAATTCCGGAGGACGGCCAGCCACTTCAGCGACCCCTGCATGTCGACGTGGTTCCGAAGGTCTTTGCTGCGAGGTTCCCCGCGTCCCGACGGCTACGAAGGACTGCTGCCCTGACTATCGCCCTGTTTTGGACCCAGTGATCCTTGGTAGAGCGAAACGATAGACGAGTCTTCTAGTGACGTCACCGATCTTCAATATTCAGTTAAGTATAAGTGGAGCGTCTCCCAGTTCTTAGTTTGGTTCTTAGTTTTGGTATCCCAGAGATACGGTTTGTATTGGTTCTTGCAAGCACCAAAACCGAGGGGTTCGTGTATTCACAACAAATATCATAATTAGATAATCCCTTGAAGTTTGAAGCTAGACTAGTGAGCGAAGATGCCTGGTCTCAGCAGACTTGGAAACTTGTTTTGTCTTGGTTGTAGTAAGGACTCCCGATTAGAGGATTCGTGTCCGGTTCCTCCGATTGGAACTCCAACATATGAGTTATATATAAAGCACGGAGTAGGTCCTATCACGTATAATGAGGTATGGATAAAATACACCCGCAAGGATGGTGTTTTAAAATGGCCCCAATATGGTAGTTTTGACTCCGAAATATTAGACAACCTCGAGGTCAAATTGTTCAAGAAGAAAGCCCGGCCGGCAATGTTTGACTCTTTTCGCTTATGGCGCAAAGAAGCCAAACAGAAAGAAATAAAATTAGCGAAGAAGAATAAAAAAGGCATGTCGATGGTCCAAGCTGCCATCGCATACAGGGATAATGAGGAAGAGCAGGAAAGTGAGCAAATGCTCAGAAGCAAGAAACTAGCAATAGATAAATGTTACCCGATGTTACCACATGGGGGACAAGACTCAAAGGGAACACCCGAGAAAGATCCATTAATATCCCATTTATTGAACTCACCACCCCCATATACATAGAGTATTGTTGGACCCCCGAGACGTATTGTTATACCGCGCCCTGGCGCACGAAAAGCAGCTCTTGCACAAGCACCAGCTCCTCTTCCGCTGGTTCCTACTTCTCCGGCGCAGCCTTCTCAAGGGCCGCCGCCTTTGCTACATACTCCTTCTACAACTTTGCCTACTGCTCCAACTATTCACTACGATACTACGTCTGCTACTGCCTCGACTTCTTCTGCTGTTGCTTCGACTTCCTCTTTACATCAGCCTGTCTTTTCTGGCGCATCTGCTTCGCCGCAAGCTTCTCCTTCTGTCAGACAGAGAGTGGCAAGTACTGTCACTGGTCTATTCTCGCCCTTCTTTGGGTCGCCTAAAACGACCCCTAAACCAGAACGTAGACAGTTGCGTAGTCCACTACCCGACTACGAGGAAAGAGAAGTACTGAATGAATTAGCACGCAAATGGGTTACTGATACTGTAAGATATGATCTTCAGTCTGTTATGGAAGTCTTCCGTCAGTGGGATCCATCCACTCAAAGATATGTGTTTGAGGAAATGTGTGTGTACCTCTGGGAAGATTTACAAGACAATGACCCAAAACGCAGAATGCAGGAACTAGCCCGCATGCGATTCAAATTTTACGAAGGCATGATTATAGGCGCAGATGTTGAGAAAGCAATGGATCTGTTGTTATCTTATAGGAGTAAGGGAAACAGCTCTAGATCGTTTGATGAGGATGATGTGTCTGGTAGGAAATAGGCGCGACAGTACCCCATGAGAGAGGTTCCTCCGGTATGGAGGGAAGGCGATGCGAACGCGCAACCGCCTGTTCCACCGCATTTCCAGCGTGTATGGGTACATGTCCCCTGGAAAAGATCCGATGTTTTAGCACTCAAACAGACGCTACCCGATCCCCGTAAAAACCCAGCAGGATATTACAAGGAATTATCGCAGACTGCCAGCCCATGTATAATGAATTTAGCAGATATAGACATGTTGTTTGGGAACGTTGTTCCGCATCCTTTATGGAGTAAAATTCGTCATGTAGATCATGATCAAGAACTAGGTGACTCATGGGCTAATATCACTGCTACTGATGCTAGACAAGTTGGTGGTTCTAAACCCGAGCCTTTAATAGCAGATCTTCCCGGTAGGATTATCGCGTACATGAAAACGTTGATGCCTGAATTACGCGTAAATTGGGACAAGCTATCTGCGTGCAAGCAAAAGAAAGATGAGAATGTGTCTGACTTTTTCACGAGGTTTGAGGAAACTTTCACTGATCATAGTGGTCAGGACCTGGCTACCGAGGGTGGCCAAAGATTGTTTGTAGACAAATTTGTACATAATCTGCTTCCTGAATTGTGCAATAAATTGAAAGATTCGGAGAGTGCTTGGGCTGTTTCCACGTCAGCACAGATTTTAGCCACAGCCCAGTACTATGAAAATAGACGCAAAGATGAGCTAGATAAGTCAGACAAGAAGACTAAAGAATTAAAAACTAAAGTTCTTCTCCAGCAAGCCTATCCACCTCGCACTCCTAGTCAGCCCAATTATCAGCAACCACAGCAGTATTCGAGCAACGCGCAAGGAAACGAGTTTTCCCACCAGCTTTCTCCATATGGCCCGAATCAATGTGCATATTGCGAAGAAGAGGGTCATTTCAAAAGTAATTGCCAAGCTCTTGCACGACGTTTAAACGGTGTCTCCGGCGCAAGAGGTAGAGGTGTTCAACAGGCTCCTAGAGGTAGGGGCCGTGGAAATTTCCCCCAGAACTCCAATTCTTTTCCGCCTCAGAATTCTATGAATAGCTTTGACCAACAGAATAATACATCTTCTAGGTCAGCCCAGTACTATGCAGATGACTATTACGCAGAAAATGAGAATGAGGGTAATAATTGCTAGGACAGCCATGGACAAAGAGAGGGAGTTGTTTCAGTTCCAGTAGATCAGAATGGACCTTATGTCGAGGTAATCACATCCGGAGTGTCGGAACCATTTCTGCTGGATACTGGTGCTACAAAAAGTTCTATTATGCACTCAAAACTTCCTGGCGCACCTTTGTCCGGCGAAATGAATGTTTCAGTAGGTTTTTCTGGCGCCCCTGTTAGAAACCCGATCTCCTGTCCCATGCCCCTTTCTGTTGGCCCATGCGAATTAGAAGCACCCCTCATTCTTACAACAGGTTGTGGCGAAAATTTGTTAGGTTTGGATTTATTGAAGAGATTATATGCGACTTTATACTGTTCTCCTTCGGGAGTACAACTCACCCTTGGTAAGAAAGTGATTTCCCCGATGTATTTGTCAAAGGAAAGAATTCCGACTGAGTTGTCATCTCTTCCAGATGTGCTTTGGGCGAAAGGTTCTAATGATGTAGGTCGTTTAGAGATAGCACCGTATGTCATAACATTGAAAGCTAATGTCAGGTTGCCACGTATTCCCCAATATAGAATGTCCAAAGAATGTGAAAAGGCTTTGCTAGAAATAGTCCACGATCTAATTGCGAAAGATGTCATCGAAGAGACTACAGGCAACATTTGTAACAGTCCTGTTTTGCCTGTCTTAAAGCGTACCGATCCTTCACAGCCCCCTGTGTACAGATTTGTGATCGACCTAAGGGAAGTGAATAAGATCGTTGTACCGCAGTTTCCAGTCGTCCCCGACATTACTGCCTTATTGACAATGGTTCCAGCCTCAGCCAATTGGTTTTCAGTGATCGACCTGAAGAATGCCTTCTTCAGCATCCCGATTGCCGAAGAGAGCAGAGACATCTTTGGCTTCAATTTAGGAGGACGAAGCTTCCGCTTCAGACGCTCTCCTCAGGGCTACTGCGAGAGTCCATCAATATTCAGTCAGGCTCTGAAAACGCAACTAGATACGATTGTTCTACCTGGTGGCGCGACTCTGATTCAGTATGTAGACGATTTACTGATCGCTGCAGATACTGAAGAGATTTGCAAACAAGCCACGTTGTCCTTGCTGCGTCATTTATGTGACATGAAGCACAAGGTCTCACTTTCCAAATTACAATTTTGCCAACAAGAAGTAACCTACTTAGGTCACATCTTATCAAAGGAGGGAAGGAGACTGACCCCAGAAAGAATACAGGCAATTGCAGAGTTGAGTGTCCCAAGGACACAAAGAGAAGTGCGTGCCTTCTTGGGCATTACATCATACTGTAGGCAATGGATACCGAATTTCTCACTGTTGGCCAAGCCCTTGCTGGCATTAATGCGTAAAGACACACCCAATCCTTTGCCTTGGTCTGAAGATTGTCAGGCGAGTTTCCATGAGTTGTGTGAGGCATTATGTTCGGCTCCTGTGTTAGGCAATCCCGACTACAGCAAGCCGTTTACATTATACGTCCATGAGAAGGAAGGGTGCGCATTATCAGTCTTGACACAGCACTTTGGGGACAAACAACGCCCATGTGCATATTTCTCCGCGACTCTAGATCCTGTAGCTAAGGCATTACCAAGTTGCTTGAGGGCCACTGCCGCAGCGGCTGTCTGTATTCGACAGTCGGCTGGGTTAGTCATGAATAATACTCTGACCGTTATGGTCCCACATGCAGTAGATATCCTACTAAACAGGACGAAAACACAGCACCTAACTAGTGCTCGACTGTCCAGCTATGAATTGACCCTGTTAGCAAGCCACGTTCACATAAAGAGGTGTGATACACTCAATCCTGCTACGTTACTACCCATTCCACCAGCAGAGACAGATGAGGTCGACAAACATGATTGCTGCTTTAGGACAGAGGAAGAGACAAAAGGGAGAGTAGACTTGCAGGACACTCCCTTCCCTGAATGTAATGATAATTTATGAGTTGATGGTTCATGTTTCAAGTTGCCAAATGGTGATACGACTGCAGCATATGCCGTGACAACATTACACACGATTGTAGAGACAGCTCGCATCCCCCAGAATTCTGCACAAGCAGCAGAGCTAGTTGCACTCGCAAGAGCGTGCGTGTTGGCGAAAGGAAAACGAGTGAATGTGTACACTGATAGTCAGTACGCCTTTGGCGTCGCCCACAGTTTTGGAAGATTGTGGCGTGAATGTGGGTTCCTGACGTCACATGGTGCAAGAATACAACATGGCCAGCAGGTACACGACCTTCTCGAGTCACTGACCTTGCCCCTACAGGTTGCGATTGTGAAGTGCAGCGCGCATAAGAAAATCCGAGATGATGTTGGTCGAGGGAATGCATTTGCCGATGAGGTCGCGAAAGAGACTGCAAGGAACACAATGAGTCGGATGTATGTTGTAGGTCCTGCTAGATGGACCCCTGATGTGGGTATGTGTGAGGACACCATCGAAAGTGTAAAGTCTATACAAGCTGATGCTACCGAGAAAGAGGTGAATGAATGGAGAGAAAGCAAGGGTAGGTTAGACGCGAATGGTTGTTGGGTCGAACTGTCAGAACATCAGCGATGGTTATTACCTAACGCCTATGTGCTCGCAGTGGTAACGATGGCCCATGAAATGGCACACATCAGTGTGAAAGCAATATGTAAGCTGTTGGCCCCAGTATGGCAGAATAGTGGCATCCCAAAATGTGCAGAGAATCTGGTCAGAAATTGTATGGTGTGTTTGAAGCACAATCCCGGTAGGGGAACCCCAACCCCAGCTGGTCATTTTGCCCCTCCAACGTACCCGTTCGAGGTCTTGCAACTAGATTTCATTCACATGGAGAGGTGCAATAACCTGAAATATGTCCTTGTTGTCGTTTGCGCCTTCTCCAGGTGGGTAGAAGCGTACCCCCTTAAGAACAACACTGCATTGTCAACTGCCAAAGCCCTTGTCAAGGAATTCTTCCCTAGATTCGGTATGCCTAGAATTGTCTGGAGTGATAACGGAAGTGAATTTGTGGGACGAGTGATGAAGAGAGTGTGTGAGTGTCTAGGCATCCACCAAAAGTTCCATGCTGCAAATCATCCCCAATCGGCAGGATTAGTAGAGTGCTATAATGGCACGTTAAAATTGAAACTGGCCAAGATCCAAGCCAGCACAGGCCTCAAGTGGCCAGATGCCCTGCCTTTAGCACTCCTGTCTACCAGGATGATTGTCCATTCCAGATTAGGACTTAGCCCGCACGAGATCGTGTTCGGGCGCCCAGCAAATATATGGGGAGTCCCGAGACCCAGGAGGCTCAGTGACATAGAATACCCTGCACTGTTTGACTATTTGCACAAACTGACAACTAAACTGCATGCTTTACATCAACAGGTCCACAGCTCCTCTCCACCGGCGTCTGACGATCCAGGCCACGCCATCGAGCCCGGCTCCTGGATCCTGATTCGAAATTTCAGACGTACCAAGAACGAGGAGCCTCGCTGTACCGGACCTTTCCAGGTTTTACTGTCCACCCGCTCTGCAGTACGTGTCCTCGGGAAGAAACACTGGGTGCACGGCGCCCACTGCAAGAGGGTCCCGCTCCCCCTTCCATATGACCGATGGGTCCGGCAAGGAGTCGCTGACTCCGAAACTGAGTCTACACCTCGTTTTGTCCCCTTCAGCGATGCACGATTAAAAGGAACTGGTACTGACAAAGAGAGCGATTGTATCTTGCAAGGATCTGTGCCTCCGTCGATGCAGTTGGACACTACAGAACCTGAAACATTGTTTGAAGATCACACCGTGCCTGGAAAGGAACGATATAATCTGAGGCCAAAACCAAGGAACTGACATAATCGAATTTGTGCGATTTCCCCCCCCCCTTTTTTCCATGAACTATTTTTGATTCCACAGCTCTCTCGCCCAGGGAACTAGCTCATTTTTGATTTTCGAACCGCCATCCGGTTCTGCTGCTAGGGCCGCGGTTGAAGTCTGAGGAGTGCAGCCGGGGACGCCTAGGTCAACGGTTCTGGTCAGTCTGAGGGAATTACCCCGGACTGGACAGAGCGCACATCTTGGCAGAAGCAACCTCCCACCGCGGGCAGCAACCAGAGGATGGAGTTTCCAGGGGTTGAGAGACCTGCTAGACACATGACCTTTGAAAAGAAAATATGTACTATAATGGCAAGAAGACGAACTCTAGTGTTAAGCATCTTAATGTTGTGTAGTATAATAATGTTTTTGACTGGCTTTGCTCTGTCCATTTTTCGAGTTCCATTCATACACAACACACAGCTCGCACCTCCTCCTACTGTTCCCACACACTCCTTTCACCCTCTACCTGAACACGAGTCTGCCAGAAGACTAGAATTCGTAAATGACTCCTTTATCCAGCTCCTACACCAGCACCAGTCTATTATGAACACATCGAATTGTTGGATATGCGGACTCATGCCACACACTGCAGATAAGGGCATCCCTTACTTTGTCCTGCCATTCAGTTATTTCGGTTCCCTGTGGGCTTTCCAGACTATGTTCCTGTATTCCCTTGAACCCTACGTTCGAGGGGAGAACTCAAACAATAAGGCACTAGTGGCAGGGATCCGAAATATGAGTAGAGATATTGACACGGTTAGAGCAACTCCCAAAGATGAGTTTACCCCATACAGCAGGTGGAACATCACCAAGTATGGGATTTCCTTAAGTGAGAGCCAGAAATCAAAGAAATCCTCCCCAGTCTGGATAGTACCCCACCGAGGTCACTTATGTCTGCAAGGTATTGGCAGGGATCCCAAAGCGCAGTTGGGAAAGAGCATATGTACGGAGACATATGTGTTTGCCTCCCGAACTTCCCCTCCATTATTGGCGGCTAAAGGCACCTATTTCGTCTGCCATGACAAAGCCTACCCATGGTTGCCCCCTGACTTCTCGGGCACATGTTTCATCTCGTTTCTGCTGCCACCCACCTACACGGCCGGGGCAGATTACCATCGGACAAGGATAGTTAGGGGTGTCGTGAGTCAAGACGACACTGCGGGTCAAGAGTTTGGAGACTTCGCAAAGGGTTTTCTGCCATTTTGGGGGCCCATGGTGAACAGCAGGAACATTCGACAACTGACGAGAATAGTTGAATCCGCCGTGACTGAAACGGCCGGTGCCCTTAGCAACTTGACAGCTGAGCTTCAGTCGGATCGACTTATGACCCTTCAGAACCGGGCTGCCCTAGATGTCATACTTGCAGACCGTGGTGGTGTATGTAGAGTGATCCAATCTAGTTGCTGCATTTTCATCCCCGATAATGCTCCGACGGTATACCAGGCCATCTCCAAATTACACCAAATCTCCGACTCCCTTCACATGGAGAAAGGAGACTGGTCTCTGCTAGGGTGGGTCTGGGAACTGATCTCTGCCTGGGGATGGAAAACTCTGATCTTCATCGGGATGATCTTAGCCGTTCTGTTTATGTTCTGGCTGTTTGTGCAGTGCGCTCCTGCAATATGTGGCCTCTGCGCCACTTCATGTGTAAGGAAGCCTGTGTCAAGGGACGAATTGAGCAACAGAATGATGCTACAGCAGCATCTCCGTGAATTCATCAATACAGATTTGGACTCAGATTAGCGTGAGTTATTGCCTAATATGAGGGCAAAAGGAGGGTCTGTGGTACTGCAAATCCGGACCCCGCTGTTTTACAGATATCGAGGTCCAACACTCGTGTTCAAAATATCGTCGTACCATGACGAATTTGGTATCTACAGACCGGTAATGATTAGGGCATTATCCCCATGCATTTGCGTCACGATTGAGTGATGCTAACACCCTTAAATCGTAGTTTCCGTCCCGAACCCTCGGACTCCATTTTGTAAACGGCATCCATCTTATGACTTGCCCTCATATAAGTCAATTGATTAAAGCCGAGCTTGATCTAAAAGGACACGTCCTTTGTAGCTGACTTCCCCATGACCTGGCCGAAGCTGCCTCTACTGCCTCCAGCCAAGCCTGTTTGGGCAGCTCCTCGCCCAGTGGCCGAGCAAGATATCATCAAGGCACAACATGTCATAAACCATCCACTACATACAGACTCTGTTTTCCATACACATACACCTGTCCATGATTCTTGTTTACAACCCGTTTTATGATGGGAGGGTGCCCGACCTTATTGGTGTTTCATCGATATCTGATGGGAGTTCTGGATCTGGCGGGGTAATCCATCACCAACTGGACATCTAAAATATGTGCTGACCAGCATGACTTCGCTCTTTGTATTATTGCAGAAATATTTGTATAGCCATATCATAAACTCAAGAATTCTTGCCTACAGCTGTTATTTCTGTATATAAGGAGAAGGCTGGTTCTGTAAAAACGAACAGTCTCCTGAGAACTTACGGCCCGTTTTGTCGTACTTCTAGGACGCATGTTACTTGGTTGCAGCCAATAAAACTCGATCACTGACTTCAACTAGAAGACTCTGTGTTTCTGTAAGTCCATAACAGGGAGAACTCAGAGGTCTTCGGGTGTGGTCCCCTGGCACCACCGGGTCTCTAAAAACCCGGCACCTCAAGCCTATAGGGGAATCTACCCCGGCTTTCTTCAGGACCTATAGTGTACAATCGCTACTGCAACTAACCGTGATTTGTGGACTCACAAATAACATAAAGAGTACATATCTACCAGGAACTTGATACTCCAATGTTCACTGGATGCAGAGACGTAACTTGTTCCTGTCATGAAACACAAAAAATTATATAATAATAACTCAGCAATACAAAATTGCCCGCACACAACCGCATGAGTACACAGTCACCGTACATTCAAACACGCCTGCGCGAACAATTTGCATTCCGCATAGCACAACAAGCATAATAGCTTAATCACACAGAGGCATTTCCTCTCAGTGATACTCACCCAGCTTTATGTGGGTGAAGACCTCACCTCGCCCGGCAACCGCTCGGGAGAATGAGGCCCCGGTCTGTAGTGTAGAAATAAGGCATAGTTAGCACACAAACTTAACTGTGCCTAGCCAAATTACTCTACACAGAAACCCAACAAACGTGTGATAGACACCCATCTGTCCGACCAAGAAACTGTACACCAAGAGGTGTGGCCCCTATCCCAAGACACATTGTAGGCACTAATATGTGCCCCTGACTTGCTAGCCTAAACATCCACTGAAGGACACTCATTTTCAATACATAAGTAAGATCTATGTATGATCTTAACTACAGATGGCTGTTGTTAGAGTTTGAAAAAGAACCTAGAAACTAGAACAAGGCTCCAACCAAGACTTTATAAATGGCTATTGGTGCTACCCCCTTACAACAGAAATCGTTAGTAAACACAGTTTATTTACAAGACCTGTCTGGGCTATTTCTCATCAGCCTACTTCAGGAAGACAACTAAGTAGAAGCAGCAAGGATGTCTGGCGTCTTACCTAACCTTCCGTCCGTTATAAATAGAAGGAGGGCGGTACCTTCTACACCTCCACTTCCGCTTGATCATAACGAGGGGCACCGACGGATAGGTAAGACGCCAGACATCCTTGCTGCTTCTACTTAGTTGTCTTCCTGAAGTAGGCTGATGAGAAATAGCCCAGACAGGTCTAGTAAATAAAGTGTGTTTACTAACGATTTCTGTTGTAAGGGGGTAGCACCAATAGCCATTTATAAAGTCTTGGTTGGAGCCTTGTTCTAGTTTCTAGGTTCTTTTTCAAACTCTAACAACAGCCATCTGTAGTTAAGATCATACATAGATCTTACTTATGTATTGAAAATGAGTGTCCTTCAGTGGATGTTTAGGCTAGCAAGTCAGGGGCACATATTAGTGCCTACAATGTGTCTTGGGATAGGGGCCACACCTCTTGGTGTACAGTTTCTTGGTCGGACAGATGGGTGTCTATCACACGTTTGTTGGGTTTCTGTGTAGAGTAATTTGGCTAGGCACAGTTAAGTTTGTGTGCTAACTGTGCCTTATTTCTACACTACAGAGCGGGGCCTCATTCTCCCGAGCGGTTGCCGGGCGAGGTGAGGTCTTCACCCACATAAAGCTGGGTGAGTATCACTGAGAGGAAATGCCTCTGTGTGATTAAGCTATTATGCTTGTTGTGCTATGTGGAATGCAAATTATTCGCGCAGGCGTGTTTGAATGTACGGTGACTGTGTACTCATGCGGTTGTGTGCGGGCAATTTTGTATTGCTGAGTTATTATTATATAATTTTTTGTGTTTCATGACAGGAACAAGTTACGTCTCTGCATCCAGTGAACATTGGAGTATCAAGTTCCTGGTAGATATGTACTCTTTATGTTATTTGTGAGTCCACAAATCACGGTTAGTTGCAGTAGCGATTGTACACTATAGGTCCTGAAGAAAGCCGGGGTAGATTCCCCTATAGGCTGAAACATGTCGACCACCTGCACAGCGCCAATGAGTAGCTTCAATCTTTAACTACTCGGCGTGCTTTTAATCCTTGACACTTAGACTTCAGTGTGAACATTCTCTGAGTCCTAGAAGTTAATTTTATCCATCACGATTACTCTAGCACTGCACTTTATTTTTACTTTTCACTATTTGGCAAACATCATGGCTAGAATTTTGGCTTTGATCCCCGGCACTATATGGTCGGGCGAGGTTCAGAGTGACCACCACCTCCCACATGATGAAAAACCACCACGAGGGTGGGCTGATGGGACGTGTCCTAGCTATTGTCTTAGCTTTAGTTACGCAATAACATTTGCTTACACACACACCTGACTGTTTCGCAGTCTCCGTCATGGTTACACGCCATTCCTAGACCTGGTCTGCTCTTGTTGTGTTTTGTACTCCACAATGCTGCCAATGATGCACTGGCCCAGCCCTCTCACTGCTTTTGTTGGCAGAAAGTGTCAAAAATAAAAGGGTAATAAAATAATTTTATTGCCATTTCATTTTTGATGCTTTCTGCCCAGCAGTGTTGGGGCGTGGTGCTCCTCCGCTCCCAGGGAGAAAACGCCGCTGTTCTCACCATGAATGGAGCAAGTGCCATACACACCAAACCTAAAGTCCAAAATGATAGGGCCTGATTCAAGGACCTGATTGAGAGGAATCCTAGCCAGGACTGTCACAGATTATGTACCCCAGGCATGAAGTGTGTAATGAGAGGTATTATGGAGGTGGGCAGGGCGGTAGAAGGATCGCCTTCCTTTTATGCGTCATTAGCAGGAAAATAATTTGCTCAAACTAAATATAAGTTTAACCTGATCGCCTAAGAATACATTTAAGACTCATTTCGAATGGATTGGGGAAAGAGTTATATACGAGTAATATCATATATCTTTCTATGTTAAATTTATCAAACAATTTTAACACCATGTTAAGGTTGACATTTTGAGCTCATTATTTGACACTTTATGTTCAGCGCAGATTAACAGCCGTGAGTTATTACATGTGATTGTGCAGTTGATTCAGGGCCCTGGATCTTGCAGAATTGTGTGCAGTGTGAAATTTGTAAAGGGGTGTTAGTTTGTGTGCGCTGTGTCAAGTGTTGTGCAGTGGTGCGATGGGATAGATTGCTTGGTTAGTGTGATTTGATGTTCCATCTGTGTGAGTGTTTGAATGTGTCTGATGGGATGTGGAGCCATTGGCATTAAGCTTCATAAAGAGATCTGTTGTTTTTCATTAGTTGTTACTCTCGAACACTCAACATTGTATAGCCATTGCTTATGATGTGCAGGCAGACAGGTAGTTTGGCTTTTACTTTTGCTTAACCAGAAGTTTGTACTACATGTTCCGTCTGTTAATGCAATTTCCTGGCTCCAATGTCTATAATTTCACTTGATATTAAATGTGCAGAAATATCTAAAGTAACATCCGTGGATAAGGCAAATAGCCTCTATTTCAGTCACAGTCTGTTCTTCGTTATTCCCTTCTGAAATCTGACCCATATTACTCCTTATTTTCCACTTCAGCCTCTTTCTTGAAATAGACATTGCCTGTGGCAAAGACAGACATGATGGGCAATTTTGGAGTTGGCTGGTTCTGTGAGGCTCGGAGAGAGAGGGCCTATAGCACTGTGCTACTTACTGCAGAGCAGCATTTGCTCACTACAGGATTCGGTAGACAATGTCTGTCAACACCAAAGCAGGAATGAGCTATATGGAGCCAATCTTTCATGCCCACAGAGTTTAAGAATAATGTCCTACTCTACCTTCTGCACTGTTGATTGTAAAGTACTGTATGCCATCCTTAAAAAGAGGGTTGGGAGAAAGTGATAAACGTCTTGAATTATTAAAAATATATATAAGCCGCTGCGATGGAATGTACATAGCTGCTGTTAAAGCAGCCACATGGGGATCAGGCAGGATAGATTTATCCTTTGGGATATAAAGGCTGGGCTGGCAGACTGAGGTGGGTCTTTTTGGTGGAATTTGTTCATCGCTGGCTTTTAACTTTGTGCTCTCGCTCATGATTGCGCAAAGCCTAGTGCAAAGTATCATTATTAAATGTGAATAAGATTGTATGTATTGAAAAACATATTTTTTAGCACTTTGCAATTATTGCCTCACATTTTACCAGGTCAAAATCATAAGTGGTCAGGCTGAATATGTTATTATGAGTAAAACTGGAGCACATTATTTGCTTCTGCTCTGTGAATCATAAAATACTTTGAAAATATTTCCTTTTTTGGGTGTATGTCATTCTGTTTTACATGTCCTTGAGCACTTCCCTGGGTATGCACACATTTTCTTAATTTAAGTCTGATTAAATACTTCTGGACTGTGATTAGCTTTTGCATTGATATACCTCTCCTACTTCAACGCTGGGTATCCAACTACATTGTATTTTTTTCTTAAGTCAAGCCTTTGCGGCAGCGCCCTTGCACTGCTTGCTCTGCGAGGCACGCTGTATTAGCGTATGCACTGCAAGCCCCGGCCATATTTGTCATTGGCTTGTGTCATTGTCCTTCGAAAATGCTGGCTTCTGATTCGTACATAGAGTTGTTAGTCCCGCCTTGTCTGCATTTATTACCGCCCATAACGACTGGGCATGTTACACGGTCTGGGTGAGCACTATTTTCTTTAATGCTTTTTCCTTACTCCTTATTTCAGTGCGGTCCACTTTCACTTTAGCCGCCGTGATGCTTTAATTTATTAATTTACAGCGAATTATGCATCAATTCAGTGTAGCACTGGCAAATAAGCATTTGCAATGCCACAGGTCTCGCATTTACGCGAGTTTCAGCTATTGGCATTGTAAACGACAATGCCTTTTATTTATGCTTTGGTTTTTGAAACAAATAAAACGTATTGTCGTTTACAATGCCAATAGCTTTACTTGCGTAAATGCAAGACCTATTGCATTGCAAAGGCTTGTGGGTTTTTTTTAACAGCACGGCCGCCCCCGTAACACAAGCCTGCTTTCAATCACTTTAACCCAGCGATATCTGGTGTCTATTTCAACCCGCCAAGTAAAATGGATTCAGAAATGATTATCAAATTAAGTCATGTGAATTCCAGGTAGCACATAATCCTGTGCTCTTGGACTGAAGCTGACAACAGCACCTCTGTGTTACATGTCATCTGTACTAAAGCCACCTGACAATTTGTTTTCAAAAGCCTGTTTTATTAACACCACCACCAATACCACCACCACCAATACCACCAACAAAAATACTACCACCAATATCACCACCACCAATACCATCACCACCACCAATACCAACACTACCACCAATACCAACACTACCACCAATACCAACACCACCCCCACTACCACCACCAATACCACCACCACCACTAACACCATCACCAACACCACCCATAGCACCACCACCAAAACCACCCATAGCACCACCACCAGTCCCACCAATACCACCGCCACAATACCACCTCCACAATACCACCACCAAAATACCACCACCACCAATACCACCACCACCGATACTACAAAAAACACCAATATCACCACTACCAATGCCACCACCAATACCCCTAATACCCATACCACCACCACCACCAATACCATCACGCCAATACCAGTACCACCACCATGAATACCAATGCCGCCACCAATACCACCACCACCAACACAAATACCGCCACCACCAATACCACCACCTCAGCACCTCTCGCTCACTAGTAATAGCTGGGGCACTGTATGGGGCCAGAGCTGTAGCTGAGACCATCCCTCCCTCCATGCCTGCCATAAAGCACAGCCCGCTCTGCACCAGGAGGTGAAGCCATGGCCCTACTACAGCTGGAGCATTTATTAGGCCAAAGATAGCAATAACATTACGCAATGCCACACTGCACACTCAAATCACGGAGAGAGCAGGAAATAGCCCCCCCTCCCGCTCTTCCTCTTGAGTTGCGACAGTGTAATCACAGAGCGAAAGCTGTTAGAGATCTTTGTTAGTGTTTATATCTCGGATCATATGTAACTCTCACTTCGCACTTTGTGTCTGTGTAATTTACAATACTTACACATCTTCTTCATTGCACTATTTATCACTACATTGAAGACGTCGCAGGCCGGCCTCTTCCGATGATATTTGCAATCTAAAAAGCGGTTGAGAAGGCCCTTTATTGCAATGCAATAGGTCTTGCATTTGCGAGAGTTTAAGCTATTAGTATTGTAAATGACAATGCCTGTTATTTATGTTTTAAAACCTAAAACATAAATAAAAGGCCTTGTCATTTACAATGCTAATAGCTCAAACTCGCGTGAATACGAGACCTATTGCATTGCAAATGCTTGTTTATATTAGAAACAATCTAAGTTTCTCACGTATACCTGTATGTTAGCAAAACATGTTAGCTTAGTTCTGCCATTTGAAATCACTGTTTTTCTTCTCAAAGCTAGTTTTGCTTTATCATGATTTACATGTCTAGAGTTGCCACCACTACAGCTCTATCAGTGAAGAGTTGATGTAGTACTGGATCCTGACCTATATTTCATGTTTTAACTAATTTTGAGCATATAAATCTTTAAACGTATACTGCCATGTCACATGGTTGAGCTTCTCTGGTATTAACCTACTGCTTGCTGAAGCCTAATTTTCACTTTGTAATATCATCGTCCAGGCGCTGAGGCAACATTCCTTGTGTTTCTACCATGGGTTGTACTCCCCTTCCTGCAGGGAGATTTGCCTTGTTTAACTTGAATTAAATACTCTTTAAATCAACCTACTTATCATCCTATTCTAAAGAGTGTTTGATGGATTACTGTTCACCACATCTGCAGAAGAGTACCATCCAGAATGGGGTAGTACTAAACCTTCTGATGCAGCAGCTGATTTGGTCAATAGCGTTTACATTGAACTCTACACGCAGTGAATCCAGGTCTTATCGGCACCCAGGTACTGCACATTGCCATAATCCTTTCTGGATATGACCAGCGCCTGAATAATCTAAGAATCTTTTTCAGCCATTTAAGGACTAAGAAGCTGATGGCAGTGACCTTGGACACCTGTGGTTTCAATTAAAGTTTATCATTGATAATGAAACCTAGATTTTAAACCTTAGTTGACGGGGTGGGCAGAGGCCCTAAAGAATCAGGCCATTGTCTAGGGCCCCAAAGAGCAGCTTTATTACCCAGGACCAAGACCTCCGTTTTATCCCCATTGAACCTAAGCACGTTTTTATTCATCCATAAGGAAGTGTTCCTCAGACCCAGGTGCAGCAAAAAAAGTCATGATGCTGAGCCAATGATAAACTGAAGATAATCTTTGAGAGGAGGGTAAGCCCACATGTCTCTATTAAGTCCTCTAATGGTTGGACATAGATGTTAAAAAGCAAGGGGCTCCGTATAGAACCCTGTGGAACACCAGAGGTCCGGGCTAGAGGCTTGGATCTCATATTAGCCAAAGAGACCTGAATGGTACAGCTCTCAGGAAGGAGACAAGCCACCTCAAGCCCAAGGACTCTAGTCTCCCAATCAGGATAGTATGGGACACCATATCAAAAGCTGTGCTCAAATCCAGAAGAATGAGCGTAGCAGTGCCTCCTGAGTCCAGATGCTGTCAGAGACATTCTGTTACGCCAAGAAGAGCGGTCCCAGTGCTGTGCACAGCCCTGAAGGCAGACTGTGAAGGATGAAGAAGCAAATGGGTCTCAATGATTGTAGAGAGTTGGGCATTGACATGCTTTCCAAGATTTCGGAAAAACCTGGAATGAGGGAGATAGGGCGAAAGTTTGACCAGCAAGAGGGATCCAATTTGGTTTGGTGAAGAACCAGAGCATGCTTCCATTTCTGAGGTACAATCCCATCCCTCAGTAAAGTATTAAGGAGCTCTAAAATCACAGTTAAGAAACATCCAATAGTCTGAGTTTAGCAGGGGGAAGAGGATCCAACAGAGAACCATTCTTAATGGAGAGCCTGGAATGCCACAGTTATATCTGGCAGGAGATGGTGGGTGGGAGTGCCTCATTGCCCCTTCCCTGGCCCGCAGCTACATACTTTTGCAGTAGTTCCTGCCTACCATACTGCAAACAGGCACAAAATGAAATGTGTCGGGGCCAATCCAATATTGTGAAAGTCTTCAGCCACACTCAACTTGAATTCTGAAGGCTGAGGGTCTGCGTGGAGAGTGTCATATGGTAATCCCAATGTGCTCCCACATCTAACTCTAAAATCCATTTTGAGACAGGCACTGTACCCACAACAGGTCCAGAGATGTCTGATAGGATAAAAACAGGGTCCTTCAGCAACTAGACATGAGATTGATAAGAATTGTCTTTGCTTCCTGTTCTGTCCCTTATTACCTTGCTTTAGTGCTATATGTGACTCAACAGACTTGGCAAGCAGGATTTGACTCTGTAGTGCCAAAAAGGATTCCCACAGCCCCCACCATGCATATTCGATGAAGTTCAGTGGAGTCCTCTCTGTTGATTTAGATTAGCCTGTTAGGAATAATAGGCCAATTCAACCATGCATGTTTAAAGGGAGAGTAAATTGAGGATACTCCAAATTTGAGACAACCCAAAATGTACCTCATCTGGCCCATCTGAGATCGGAGATGGTGTTAAACCTCAATTTCTTGAGCCCGTGTGTTCCTGCATTAAGGCACCTTCCAAAGCATCAAAATCAGTTTATAGTATATATCATTTAAATTATTGAATTGAATGAGCCAAATAAATAACTGCGTTCTTGATTAAGGAAAAGTTGAAGGTTTTATTACAAAATTTGAAAATAAGCGCTGCCATGAAAATTCTCAGATTCAGTTCTGCACAGTGTGAAAAAATCAAAGTGGGTAGCAACATTTAGGAAATAAATGGGCAGCTCCACTAAAGAACAGGAAAGTATTTTTGCTCACCCCTAAAATCAAGGATTTTTTATACTCAGTCCTTGCATATTAAATCAACAATTCTGTGGATTCATCATGTGGTAAGCAAATGTATAAATTCTTCAGCAAATCAAAGCACATGAAAAATAAATGACATCACCTGAACACAAGCTGCTTGCCATGTTCATATATAATTTATTTAGCATTGTCTAAGTGAGTGGTTCTTAACCTTTTGATTACTGTGGATCCCCACATAATCATTACTGGAAGCCCGGGTACCCACTCCAAATCATTATTGGAACCAAGAGACCCCAACTAAGTCATTATTGGAAAGGAGGGACACCAGCTAAGTATTTTCGATTATTTGAACTGCAAGACAACACATACAAAATATTGAAACAAGCATTCATCAAACACTGAAATATTTTATTTAATTCACAAACAAATATATTTAAAAAAAATCTACATTTTAATTTACATGCTGGAGTTGTTCTAACTTCAATTGAGGCCATTGCACTGCTCCCACCAATTATCAACTAACTTAATTTTTAGCCTCCAATTTTACATTCCTTCATATCCACAGAACATATGGAAAAATTTAACATTTTCCTTCGTTATGTCTATGTACTTTAATAATCTGTTTAATATTATTTAACTTTCTACGCACTTGTGGACCACTGAGAAGGCTTTGCGGAAACCCATGGTCCCCAAACTACAGGTTAAGATCCACTGCTATATGCTAATCTCATCCAGAGATGTTCGAACAAATAAACATTGGCAGTAGAACTTTCTTTGAATGAATAGATCTAGTGACATAACGGAAGATGTATTTACATGTTACAATTTGGTATCCGAACTGTGGAAGGTTCATAACAGCAGTAAAATAAATTATGACTTCAGCTTGACTGTGTTCTGCAGAGCTTGTGGGGAGAGGATGTGCATGCGGTGTGAGGGGAGGCAAGAATGAGTGGCAAAGAAGACTTCCATTTTTTTTAAGATGGCATTTTACACAAAAATGTGGCCTAACTAAAGCGCATAAAAATGTACACTTCTTCACAGCATAAGAAAATCCTTTCTAAAGCAATTGTATTAAATCAGTCAACTGATGTGAAATCATGTCTGTGAATACATATTGCAAATTATTAATGATGCACAAAAATATAAACCTACAAAACACATCTACACAGGCGCTTTACAACTGGTTAGCAGGGATATAGTCACATAGTTCTAAAGCCAGTAAACAAAAAGGACTAGCAAATGTAAACATTCTGGCGTGTTCTTGCAGGAAACGCAGATTTCCTACAATTAGAATTTTAAAAAAAGGTGCTTGCTCGTTCTAATGAAATAGATAGATTTTTTGTTATACTATTTCATGTTTTACCTCATTTTTTGTGCTTTTAAATAGTCAACGCAGGCAACATTTGGGTCCGTCCTTGAAAAATTAGGATCGAGGCCAAACAAGGCATCGGAGTTCCAGTCGAGTATTGTATTTCAATATGTAGGATCGAACACAAATGCTCTTTAGGCTCCTTTCCTCACAAAGCCACACACACAATGCTTAATTTGTGTAAAAAAAAAAAACAAGCATTTACAATGCAATGGTTTTGCCTTTGTTAAAGTTAGAGCTATTGGCATTGCTCTTGACATTATTTTTATTTATGTTTTTTTAACATAAATAAATGGCATTGTCATTTACAATGCCACTAGCTTTATCTATCGCAAATGACACACACAAACACACACAGAGCCGCCCCACACACACCCCCACACAAAGCCCCGCACACACAGCCCCCCACACACACAGCCACACAGAGCCCCCCACACACACAGCCACACAGAGCCCTCCACACACACAGCCACACAAAGCTTCCTACACACACAGCCACACAGAGCCCTCCACACACACCAACACAGCACAAGCAGGCAACAGGGGCAGACGGAGGCACAAGCAGGCAACAGGGGCAGACGGAGGCACAAGCAGGCAACAGGGGCACACAGAGGCACAAGCAGGCAACAGGGGCACACAGAGGCACAAGCAGGCAACAGGGGCACACAGAGGCACAAGCAGGCAACAGGGGCACACAGAGGCACAAGCAGGCAACAGGGGCACACAGAGGCACAAGCAGGCAACAGGGGCACACAGAGGCACAAGCAGGCAACAGGGGCACACAGAGGCACAAGCAGAGCACAAGCAGGCAATAGGGGCACACAGAGGCACAAGCAGGCAACAGGGGCACACAGAGGCACAAGCAGGCAACAGGGGCACAAGCAGGCAACAGGGGCACACAGAGGCACAAGCAGGCAACAGGGGCACACAGAGGCACAAGCAGGGACACACAGAGGCACAAGCAGGCAACAGGGGCACACAGAGGCACAAGCAGGCAACAGGGGCACACAGAGGCACAAGCAGGCAACAGGGGCACACAGAGGCACAAGCAGGCAACAGGGGCACACAGAGGCACAAGCAGACAACAGGGGCACACAGAGGCACAAGCAGACAACAGGGGCACAAGGAGGCACAAGCGGGCAACAGGGACACAAGCAGGCAACAGGGGCACGAAAACGGAGGCACGAAAACGGAGGCACAAAACTGTTCCACACCAGACATCCACCCCAACTGTGCACCCAGCCTTTCTTACAACCCGCTCTACACCAGACTCCCACCCACCCTAGGTATGCACCCAACCTCTCCTTCAAACTGTTCCACACCAGACATCCACCCCAACTGTGCACCCAGCCTTTCTTACAACCCGCTCTACACCAGACACCCACCCACCCTAGGTGTGCACCCAACCTCTCCTTCAAACTGTTCCACACGAGACATCCACCCCAACTGTGCACCCAGCCTTTCTTACAACCCGCTCTACACCAGACACCCACCCACCCTAGGAGTGCACCCAACCTCTCCTTCAAACTGTTCTACACTAGAGACCCACCCTTCCCAGCTGTTCGTCCGGCTTCTCTTTCAAACTGCTCTAAGCTAGACACACACGACCCCAGCTGTGGACCCGGCTTCTCGCTGGCTCTACACCGGGGACACACCCACCCCAGGGTTAGCTGTGAGTCAAACAGCCTGATGTACACCACACCAGACACCCACTCACTCACTCCAGCTGTTCACCCCGCGTGCCAGACTGTTCTATGTCAGACACCCACCCTTCCATCCAAGATGGTCGCTTGCTGTCGAAGCTCCGTCGTCGGCTAGTACAACATCTCCAGCATTCCCCCCCCCCCCCAATGCCTCAACACCATTGCCAAGAAAATTGTGGCGCTGTGCGCCTGAATCAATCCCGAGTCCAACAGACATTCTCAATCTGTGTTTCCGACACCGGCACTCTGGGACTGCAGAGAGATGGACACAGCGACTTGGGCCCTGCTGCTGGAGGATCGGCGGTGAACTGCCTGGATGGTAGGCTGTCGCAATCTGGCCAGTTGCGGCCAGTTGCGGACCAGCTGAGGTGACTCACACCTCCCCATGCGCCATGAACGGGCTCTGCAGTCGGCCTGGTCGGGTGGCGCTGTGCGCCTGAATCAATCCCGAGTCCAACAGACATTCTCAATCTGTGTTTCCGACACCGGCACTCTGGGACTGCAGAGAGATGGACACAGCGACTTGGGCCCTGCTGCTGGAGGATCGGCGGTGAACTGCCTGGATGGTAGGCTGTCGCAATCTGGCCAGTTGCGGCCAGTTGCGGACCAGCTGAGGTGACTCACACCTCCCCATGCGCCATGAACGGGCTCTGCAGTCGGCCTGGTCGGCCGCGCCCGTTCCGCACTAAACACACTCGGCATTTCTGGGAGGCGACGTTGGGGACAGGGCCAACTGCATGCCTCGCTGCATTGAATAACGAGTGCTGGGGCGTAGGAGACGGTTGGGGGAAACCCTTCTGGTGCCTACCTCAAACACGCAGCGACTGGCCGCGCGGCTCTGTGGCCCCTTCGACTCTCTTCTTGTCGGGTGCCCGCCTGAGCCTGCTCCCGGGCCTGTGAGCGAGCCGCTACCACACTGCGTCCTTGAACTGAGAACCCCATATGATGGACATATCTCTATCCCTGATGTGATGTCTGGCTGCACCCCCTTTCATCTTTCAACACTTACCGCGGTCAGTGGCCTTGCGATCTACGCACTTTCACTGCAGAATTCTGGTGTGTCCAAGACTGCGCGCTCCTGATGCTCAACTGTCCCCTACAACTGGGTCCTCCTGGCGGCCAGGTGAAGAGCACAGCAAAGGCAGAGGATACGCACTAACAAGTAGTCCTGGACATGGGTATCTAGCTGCGCAGACTGTACTAGGCACTACCCATCGTCCTCTCTCCTGTCGGGGCGGCTGTGAACTGCGCCAAGGTCTCAACTATCCCCTTCTCCCACTGCTGTGCACAACGTGCTTGACTCCTTGTGGTGTCTGGACCCGCCGACTGCGACCAGGGCCTGTCCCTCACTCTGCATCCACATTGCACCACTACACCGCGGCATGGGCCCTTTGGGAAACTTACAGACAGAACGACCGAAGAGACCCCCACCATGGCGGACAATGCTCAGATTGCGGACAGAGTAGACGACCTCCCTTCATTGTCTGCATCGATGCTCCATGAAATGAGGGCTGGTTTTAAGGCCCTCGATGGGCGATTTGACGCATTGGACAAAAGCCTGGCTGACATGGAGGCCAAAGTCCAACATGATAGACGCCTGGATGTTGCAGAGGGGGCAGGGTGGATGCCGGGTGTTTTATCCCACGAAGCAGAGCGTCTTCCGACGACTCGGGGCTTAAAGCAACTAGCCTCTAGCAGAGCACCGTGACGATCGGTCTGGGAGGCGAGCAGCGACTGGCTGGGCAGCCCAGACAGAGCGGCAGGTTGGAGAGGCACTTCTCCGGTCTCCCCGCGGGCGCCGCCATAGTGCTTGCCGTCTTCCTCTCCTTCTTCCCCGGGCTGCGGGGGGCGGGCACTTCCGGCCGGCCGCGCTAGGATTGGCCGGCCGGCCAGTCACGGGGCAGGAGAGACGCAGAAGTGCCGGCAATGCCGGACCAGACACGGGGGCGTTCCCGGCGTCGTGTGACGTCGGCAAAAGCCAAAGAATCTCGGGAACGCCCCCGTGTCTGGTCCGGCATTGACGGACAGGCCCCTCGTCCAATGGCAAGGCTCCGTTTACGGAGCCAGCCAATCAATGACGAGGGCCGAACCAAGCTACACTACAGTTCTCATCAGGTTTTCGCCTGCGCGAAAAAGCTGCGCAGAAAGCGCAGCTTTCGCCAGGCAAAACCTAAAAAGTACCAGGGCTCTCGTCAAGAGGCTACTGCAGCTTGCACCATCCATTGCCCCTGCCAGTGCTGCCAATGACGATACCAAGCCAACTACTAACCATCACACTTCAACAAGTGTGACAATTCGTACCATTCCAGGCCCCCAAAGATAAAAGAATGGCTTGGGTGTCGGTTATTAGTCATCCGAATGTGTATTCAGTGAATATACAGCTGTTGTTGCGCTTATCCCTAATAAGCCAGACAGGGCCACCATGTTGCAGACTGTTATAAGAGTCGGCGCTGACCTTTACATGCTGGTACCGAGAACCAGAAACCACTGGCTCAAATGAAGCAATGCATACACCTCTCTTCTCCATTTTTACCTGGATAACTGAGTAGTAGTATTCCCCCTTGTTTTTGCTCCTCTCATCCTGAGGATAGAGGTGGACCATGTAATATGCCAAGAGCATGTTGTCCGATGTACACACCATACATCAAAAAAATGCCTTTCTCTATCATACCAGTAACCTGCAGAGATATCCAAGTGTTACTTATAAGCTCCCACAAGTGTATTCAGTATTACATGTATCTATAATTTGACTACCCTTTCTTACCAATGCTGTCTAATATACCATCTATTTCCGTACTACTGTTTCTTGTATTGCTCCACATTTTTCTTTCTTCCTCCATTCCATTTTGTGGTCTATCCCTTCACCGTTTGGATTACACTTTCAACTTTTTGCTCTCATTTGCACTTATTTTCCTTATCCTAGCCCTCGTTTACATCACATGCTCTGCTCTCACTTTCATCCCCAGTTTAGTTCCTTTCCCCTTCATACTCTTCCTTTTCCACCTTCCCTTCGTACTACTACATCAGGGACCCGATACGCTCTTCCGACGCACATATCACTAAGGCTGAAGCCTTCACCTAACAAAGGGACATTGTTTCAACTTACTTGATGCACATCACCACAAAGTCAGACTCCTACACATTGTGTAACACATCATTTAGATTTCCAGGCCCAGCATAGTGTGTCTTCTTTGTTGTACATATGTCAAATTTACCCAGTGCCAGTTAACCCTATTAAGTGTAGTTTGCTCTATTGCTGGCCATATTGCATTTGTTTTTTGTGTGTATGTGGGGAGGTAGGAGGAATTGCTGTGCTGCTTCCTTTACTGTACCCAGTGCTTTAAGTGGACTAGGTCCTAGCGCTGCTCAGCACTGGTAGTTAAAAAAAATCGAAGTAGGTTCCTACCGGGCACAACATCCATGTCCTGAACTCGCATAAAAACAGAAGCTGTGTATCCTAAACTACTGTATTGGTGCTTTCCTTGTGGTACCTGCTCCGTTTATTTTACTGAAGATTGAACAAAACTACACAACAGATAAAACTATTCCAATCGGTAACATTTTGTTTTACAGTCTGCAGGTCAGTAGTTGTTTGTGAGGCAAAACAACTTTTAGTTTTCCTTGTTAGGTTAAATGCATTCCTTGCTCGTTTTTGTGGTTTATAGCATTGTGTGTTTGCATTTCTAAGTTGGATGGTGTCAAAAGTTCAAGTATGTTAACGAGAGTTTTGGAAAACAGATTAAAACGTAGCACATGGTGAACTTAGAAGAACTTTAGTTGGATGTCTGCACATTTGTAAGGTACTTGTACAATCTAAAGCGTGTAATGGAAAGGCACTTCCTGTTATTGTTCGGCTTGGCATCCTTTGTCGGTATAATACCATGTACCACATTGATCTGGCTTGCTTAGAAAAGCGCATATTTAAACCAAACAAAAACATAAGCTGCAAACAAACACCGCTGAAAAGAAGAGGAACAATTTGCAAAATATGGAGTAACTGGGACTTCTGCAAAGAGTTTCATATCGACGAGGTCTCGTGTAGGGTGATCCGATATTCACGTAACAAGCATAACACGAAATTTCAGAAATTTCTCTCACTTATAACAGTATTCCACAAATATGGATGGCCGTATTACCCAAGCTAGTAAAGGCACAAGAATGCGATTGCAGAAAGGGAGATGTTAAGTAGATTTTGGGATGTTGGTAGTTGAGGTATTTTGGTCCAGAATTGACTGACCCCTTGCTAAACCCTACAAACCACATACATTTCTGAAAGATAGACATCCAGAAAAGTCTTGGATTGTGTGACTCGCATGAATGTCATCAATTTTTCTAACACCGAATACACTACAAACATAATGTGCTTCAGCTACCAATTATACAAACATTTCTGTCACAGAAAGTTTTGGAATTTTTGAAGAACAAAAAGTCACACCATCCACAGATCTCACACTTATGACAATTAAAAACAGTGCCTCATGGAAGCCTTAATGGGCATGAATAGGCCAATACTGTGACCCCATGATGCCAATATAGTGATAGTTTGGTCTTCGCATGGTCAAAGGGCAAGCCAGCACATGTGGGATACTGTTGTTAGCAGGAGAAATGTGGGAATGTTGGATGCTTGAGAAGAAATTGTGCCCCCCCCCTAGTTTTATATGTGAGGGGGGGTTGAAGGTGATAACATGAGTTGTGATTAATGCAGACCACCATTCTGGATTTCTTTCGATCTCTAGCTGAAAAGTCCTGGGTTAGTAGGTGCCCTCGGGTGCTGATAAACCCCAGATCTAAAAACCGCGATGCCCCCTTCCCCCCCCCCCCCCCCCCCCCGCCCCCCCAAAAAAGTTATCCTGGTATAGTGTTTGTTAACCCATTCTTAAAACTTTTAAGTCCTTACATGTTTGGTACCCTTGCATGCAGAGAACTCAGAAGAACACAGATTTTGGTCATACATTGGAAGGGATATATTCCTGCGTGAGGAACACTGAAGGAAACTACGACATTTTGAGGAAAACTTATGAAAATTGACGTCATGTTCAGTATGTTTTCCTGGTCAGTCAAACAGTGCATGGGAAGTCAGGCACCCAGCAGTAGAAACTGATATGGTTGTGGTAGGTTTTTATGGGGCCCTGGGTGATATCTATGATCAAAAGAATGGTGCTCTGATCAGGCTTTTCACTTTCAGTTGCTTTCCAAAATTCCTAAATGCACTGCATTCAGTTTCTCGCCTGTGGGCACTCTGAAGCCTTTGAATACAAAAACCTACATGTCTGGTACCACCATGCTGAGGAAACCCAGGGGGCCAGAGATGTGAGTCAAGCCTTGGCAGAGATACGTTCCTGCCAGAGGGAAACTGGAGAGTGTTGCCATGTTTTGGAAGAAACTGCTCAACATCAGTCTGTCATTTTCAATGCATTCTTCGGGCGGGCAATCAGGCCAAAGGAGGCCTGGCTTCTATCACTAGATTCCTTATGTTGTACGGAATTAGGTTGCATATATATTTTCTGTACGTTCCATGTAGTCCTGAATTTGATATCTGCCAGAAAACCAACAGTGATTCTACCACAGTGAAGTGGTTTGTCTTTACATTACGTAAGTGATTGGAAAGACCACATTCCATAGGAAAAAAACATACTTTTGGTATTGTCAAACTCCACCCACTGATTGTAGCATTTCCTTGATTAGTGCTCTGGGAATTACGTTAATACATTTGAGAAATACAACAAAATATTGAGCAAAATTGTTGAAACATTAACATATCACTTCAGTTTTTATGTCTTTATGCTGCGATGGGCTATTTATGTGTTTATTGCTACAATACAGAGTCGTGACTGTTGGTGGAAAACACTTATAGTTTGTATGGGTGCACAGAGATCTCTGCATTTTATGCCACACCTAGTATGTGGGTAGGAGAGAGATTCTCCAGATCTGTCTGTATGTTTGTGTGTACATATATTTATATATAGAGAGAGATAGAGATAGACCTAAATATAGATATATCTATATATGAATTAAACAACACTGCCTCCCTATGTCACTAATTAAAAGTATCTTACCACCTTCTTGATCCCGTTCAGACTGATTTCGGCAGAAAGAAAGCCAACCCAAGGGAGTTGTTTATGGACCCTCACACATCCTATTGGTGCTGTGCTTCATCATCTGGTGCCACCCTGGTCCCTATAGACCAGGATGGGCTTAACCCTCTTTCAGGGATACCTTTGAATATCATTCCTAGCCGGGGACGGTTAAATTTATAAGGACATGGAACATTACTCTGTCTAAGCTGGTTTACGATATGCATTCAATACTATATATTGTGAATACAGGTCATGATGTGTATACAATTTTAAGTGCCAATAAAATTATATTTAAAAAAAATAATTCCTAGCCGGGTCTGTAAGATTAAAATCACCTAAAGGACACCCCAGTGTTCTTAGGGAGGGGCTTACAACCATACATCCTCAACTTATTGTTGACATGTTTAAGCCCTCTGAATGGCCTTATAAAGGTCCTGGGCTTTCTTCAGGACTGCCCTACGTTGATGTGCCCGTCCTAATATCCGTAAGCCTGGACTGCCCGGGACCCAATGAGCCCGTCACGGGCACTCGGCCATGCCGTTGGCCCTGGAGGAGGGAGCCCCGGACGCCCAGGGAGGTGTTGCCCAGGCATAGCCCATCTGGTCCCTGGCAGAGAACCGCCAGCCAGGGAGGAGTGTCCGGGCGTACCCTGCCCCTAGTAATACGGAGGAAGGCTACCCCTCTTTCTTGGAACCTGTGCGCACAGAGTGACGGAGGGGACCTAGGGCACGGAGGCACCCGACCTCCTGGAGCCCTTGCTGGGATCGAGGAGGAAATGACACCTCATCTGGACTTCCAGGGAAGACCGGCCATCTGGTCGCCCCATTGGAAAGCATTGCGTGTGACCAGATGGCCGAGGGGAAAGGTGCGACCAGATGGCTGGGACCGAAAGAACTCCCAGCTGCCTACCCGAGCCTTCACTGGAGGGCTCCCACCCCGCCTGACCTTGTAGGGCTCTGGGGCTGCAGGGCTCGGGGGCTGCAGGGCCAGGGGGGCTCCGAAACACCACGCTGGGCCTCAGGCATGGGGCGGCCTGCAAACACTCCTGGGACTACCGGGAGCCTTGCAGGTCTCCGGGGCTCTGTACCAGGTACCCTTGTCCCGGGCAGATGGACTCATGGCAGGCCGTAGGACGGGGGCTCCCAAACCCAGGTCCTGGGGCCGGTCCCGGCTTTCCAACCCAACCAGGCCGGTGAGATCAGGGAGTCTGCCCAGGCACGAGGGACGCCTGTCCCGGGCACACGGACCCTCAGGACTTGCTCTCGTTTTCCACACATTTTTTTCCAAAATTCTGCTTAGTGTGCGTAGTGGCGCTACGCAAACTATGCCCAGCCCTAGGCAGGGCCTGTTCAACCCGTTTGTGTACTGTGGCAGTTTGCGAGCTTGCTCTCATTCTCTCACTGCTGTTGACTACACTGTTGCGCTGATGAGCAATGTTTTAATGCGATTTCATTAATGTTTTAAATGCGACCGGTCTTCTTTATTTAAAGCTCTTTTACTTTGATTCTTACTTACCCTGAGGAGGTGCGCTTCCCCTGCCCCTATCCACTGCGGCTTCTAGTGCCGATTGAGTGGAGGGCAGGGCACCATCTTGGTGGAAGTCCTGGATCCCGGTGGGACTTTAGGCTGCGGTCTAGCTGGGGGGGGATTTCACCTTAAAATGCACAAGCTCTCCCAGACGCCCAGCGGATGCGCCGCCGGCACGCCAAAGGCAAGCCCATCTGCGCCCGGGAGCGTCCAGCGCCAGCCACGCTTGCCGTGCCTCGATAGAGGTTTTGGGCAGCAAGAGCTCCTTTAACCATAAGGAACTCATGGCACTGGATGTCTCTAAATGTAAAGAAGGTAAGCAGTCGGCGGTCCTTCATAGTTTCTCTAAGACTTGCCCTTCCTGTAATGTAAATTTTGCTTTCAAACAAGGCTTCCAGTCCCCCCCCCTGCACCCCCCTCCCCCTCCAAGTAGCGAGTGAGACCAGGATTCACCAGGATTCAGGCGGTGCTTTTTGACTCTTGCTCCATGGTCACGCACCAACATGATATTTATGAGCTTCTCTTGGATGCTAAATTAGACGTTTTATTCATAACTGAGACCTGGTTAAATGATTGCTGCGCTCCGGTGGTTGAGCTTGCTATTCCCAGGGGCTATAAAATCATCAGAGCTGACCGTAAAACTGGGAGAGGTGGTGGAACGGCAGTGATGTTCAGGGATACTTGGTCTTTTACCAGCGAAGTTTCTGGCGAGCTGGTGGAGGGTGAGGCTTTGGACTTTACTTTTTCTCTATCTCCTCATTTCAAGCGGGGAGGCACGTTGGTCTATCGTCCGCCTGGCCCGCCCGGAGTTTTTTTGAAGGCTCTGGACGATGTCATTATCCCTTGCGCCCTCCCCTTCTCCAAATTTTTACTTCTGGAGGACATTAACATTGACCTGGATACTCCAGAAGTTTCTGACTCCAGGGCTCTCTTGGATTTATTCAATCTGGCTCATCTGACCCAATGGGTCAAGATGCCATCGCAATCGGGTGTCCACTTAATTGACCTGGTCTGCACTAACTTTGATCTATCTGTAATGGATCCTGTACAAGTTACCTGGCCAGACTATTATCTGATCAGGTTTTCGTGGGCCATAGGGAAGTCTCCCCGCACCCCTGCCCTGACCCCTGGCTCCTGCCCTCGGAGGATTAATCTCCCGGCACTCTCTGAGGCTTTGCTTCAGGCACACCCGGCTCCTGCCCTTGATCTTGAATAGGTGGTGGATAGCTTTGACTCTTGGAGTAGCCGGGGGGTTGGCTCCATTGCCAAACCTGTTCCCAACAGACAACAGAGATTTCCTCACTCTAGCCTTGGTTTTCGAATGCTCTTAAGGAGCTGAAATTGGGGTGTAAAAAACTGGAGCACTGCTGGCATCAGGAGTACTGCCCCTCCGCTCTCCGTATAGCTCAGAGGGATTATTATACTGCTATTGGGTAAGCCAAAAGACATTTTTATGCAGAGCGGATTGTGCAGGCCAATAACCACAGCAAGGAGATTTTCTCTATTGTCAAGAGCTTTCTATCCCCCTGTTCTGAGCAAACTATTCTTCCAGTTTCCCCACAATGGTGTGAGGAGCTGTCCTCCTTTTTTATTGAGAAGATACAGAGGATTCAGGACAGCCTGGGAACATATTCCCTGGAACAGAGGTTTCTTCCTCCGGTGTCTCCTCCGATCCCCAGCATACACACCCCCCTGTTCACACAGTTCTTGCCCGCAGCTGAGCCTGATATTTTAGCCATCCTTAAATCCCTTAAATTGGCCTCTTCCACAGATCCGTGCCCACCCCGAGTATTAACTGGGGTAGCTGAGGATATCCATTTAGAGGCAGCGGCGATTATCAATTTATCCCTTCAGACCGCTACCGTTCCCGGACGATGGAAGCAGGCTAAACTCCTACCCCTTCTTAAAAAATCCTCTTTAGACCCTTCAACTATCGCCCCATTTCTCTCCTGCCAGCTCTTGCTAAAGTCTGTGAGAAAGTGGTTTTCCGGCAGCTTGAGGCCTTAGTGGAAGCATCTGGTGCTCTTCATCCTGCGCAATCTAGGTTTAGGACTTCCTATAGCACGGAGACTGCGCTGGTGGAGATGTCTGAGGCGATCGGGGAGTGTTTGGACGGGGGCGGCAGGGCGGGCCTGATTTTGCTTGACCTCTACGCCTTCGATACGGTACCCCACCAGCTACTTCTTGCCCGGCTGTCATCTATCGAGTTTGCTTCGGCAACCTCAACACCCTAAGAAGGTTTTTTCCCCTGCTACCAAGGCAGGCTAAAGAAATGGTAGCCCGTGCCCTTATCCTTTCCGTCCTTGCCAATGCTCTGTTCATTGGCATCCCTGGCTACCTGTTAAAGAAACTTCAAATCATACAGAATGCCGTAGCTAGACTTCTGTTTAACACCTCTAGAAGATCTAGTGTTCAGCAGCATTTGCACTGGCTGCCCGTGGCCCAGCGGGTGCAATTCAAAGCCCTCACCTTACCTCTTAGAGCCCTCCACGGACTATGGCCATTGTATCATAGGAACCGCTTTGCTCTGTACGCGCCCAGCCGATCCTTGCGATCTGCCACTCAATGCCGGATGGTAATCAAGAGGTTTCGCAGGTCACAGCTGGGGGTCAGTCCCTTTCTCTTTCTGTCAAAGCAGCATCTGCCTGGAATGCTCTCCCCGTGGACTTACAGCATACCCAGGACTTCCGACTTTTTAAAAAACATTTAAAAAATCATCTTGTTAATCAGCTTATTTAAATACTCTTTGCCCTCTTTGCCACAGCTCACTCACGCGCCTGGACACACTTGAGTATTTGAGCACGATATAAGTCTTTTATATCATAAAATAACATAATATATGTTGTTTGTGTGGTTTCTTTGTATGTTCTTGTAACCAAAAACGCGTGGGAAAAGGGTTTGGATCCTAGTCCTACATTTTTAAATTTCCGACCTAATCTAGTAAATCTGATTGACCTTTTTAAGTGATAGCCAATGTATTTTCTTTGTTAGGAATTGATCAAATTCCACTAAATGTCCTCATTCAAACCAGATACATGAGTCCTTACTTAGCCTGTATACCCGTCACTGTTCCGGCTTGGTTAGAACATTGATTATGTTTACTGTAACTATTTCAATAAATTGTCGATTATATGTAATTTTCACTATGACCACTAGTCACAAAATGATTGACCATTTTCGTTGTTCTACGTTGGCATCTTGTGGTACTACGATGTTCAATTTTCGTTGTTCTATGTTGGCATCTTATAGTACTACGATGCTCAACAATAACCTTCTCTTTCTGCTTGCCATGTCTATGTACATCAGGGCACAGGGACATTTGATTAAGTAAATTACATTGTTTGAGTTGCAATTGTTGTGTATTTTTTTGTTCCCAAAGAAATCCAAGGCCTAATTCTATGTTATGTTTCGTGTATGTACAAACAGAACAATGGGCACAATGAAAGTGGCCATTGACTGGTTGGAGATCCCACAGTGTTTTCTCTTTTTTTAACTACCTTGCTTGTGTGTGTGTGTATTAACATGTCTCTCAAGCTGCACTTAATGTAAATGCCTAAAGCACGTTTGACACACTAAATAATTCACACAGCCCTCTTAGGGTCCGGGAGTGGCCCATTCCTGGGCAGAATTCCTGAGTCCCTCAGCCCTGTCTAGTATGGGTGGTTATTCCCCATTCTGGACTAGAGGCTAGCCCCATGAACCCTAAAGTCTTATTCTTTGTCTTAAGAGTTCAGGTTTAGCAGCATCTAGGTGCTAAGTTCAGGCAATTCCCCAGCAGGCTCCACAGCCTTGAACAGCCTTATCCAACCCGATGGCAGCAGGCATTCCAGAGAGAACCTTGATGCTCCTCTGTGAGCCCCAGTCTCCCTCTCCTGATGGCCAGCGACCGCTTCCAGTCTTTCCCCGCTGACACTACAACCTTCTTAATACTTGGAAAGCCTGCGTTGATGTTGGATGTTCACACTCCGCTCCAGCAGTAATCGTGAAATGTTCCTTCCTGCTCCTTGGCAAAACAAACCAGGGCAGTGTCACTGATCTCACAGTGTCACTCCTCCTGGCATCATGTGGGTCGTCAACTTCAGCCCACACAATGGTGCTGGTCCGCACTGTGATTTGACCCCCTTCCTGGTCAAATGGGAGTCTCCAACCTTGGCTTCCGCATGGGTGAAGGCCCGCACTTCACAGCAGCCCCCTTCCTGCTCACCCAGGGGTCGCTGATTCTGGTGCACACAAAGGCGGCGGCTTGAATTTCATGGAGGTCCATGTCTAGCTAAATGGAGGACGCCAACTTTGCATGATTGGTGTTGATGACCTGCACTCTTGCTGCGGTCCTGGCTGGACTGATCAGTACCGATCTTTGCTTCTGGGATCAAACCGCCAGGATCCCCTCTGAACATTGCTCCCTCCAGTTGTTGTTCTTCTCTTCACAAGTCTTTGCTGGTCTTTGCAGGCAGACAGAATCTAGGCATTCCCACAGGGTGCGCTTGTATTGGCAGACAGGCAGCCTAGCCTCTTAGTGCTTTCTTCCTCCTCACGGGACTCAACAGTCTTGAAAGGCAGACTCCTCCTCACAAGGTGCTCTAATCTTGGCAAACAGAAAGAGGTCTGGGACTCCAGCCTCGGGCAAGTGGTCTTGGCTCCCTGGGTGATGTCTAAAGACTGGCAGACCTTGGTCTCCAGTCCAGCTTCCAGCAGCAAAGAAGTCTTGGGGGATCTTCACTCTACTGATGAGACTATGCTGTTCAACAAAGTACGGGCACATACTACCACTTTTATGATCCAAATGCAGACACATCTGTGATTTAGTGTCCGGCCTTTGAAATTCATACTGAGGGTGCCAGCTCTTTTGAAGTGTTATCTCCTCTGCACTGCTGTTTGTCAAAGGGACAGTCTGCCACAGCAGGAGTGTTTACAATTCTGAGTGACTCACCACACAGGTCAAGGGAGTTACCGGGGATCACACTCGACTGTCCGACTCGATTGAAATATGCCTCATAAAGGTTCAAAGGACTAAGCCTTGCTCTCTATTGGATTCTTTGCTAGCGACAACCATAGTCTCATCATCTTCCTGACAGTAACTGTAGAGTCTGTGAGACCTTTAAAGTGCAGAGAGCATACTCTGCTCCTATGCCTTCAGTGTGTCTCACCCCAGCCTTCAGTAAATTAATCAAAACACATCTCATTCCTGGGGGATGCAGTCCTCACCTCTCCACACTCTGCATGCTCTCTCCTTCCAAAACGGAGACCACAGGCATCCATGTTATGTCCATCCACAGATGCACCCATGAAACCCAACACAAAATTATCACATGCAGTCCAGCACTGAACGCACAAGTATTGTGATGTCCAGCGCTGCAGACAATCCATGCAGGCCAAGGGTGAGTTAAGTACACAGCCAAGGAACATTCTACAAGTGGGATAGTAGGCCCCACTCCTAATGTTCACATTACCGATTCTGCGTAACATTAAAACTGGCATGCTGTCACCACCTGCTCACATCATTCAACTCCAGGTAGTGGCAGTAGCCCCCTACCTTCACAAGGATATTGCTTCATGTGCCCTCCGAATCTAAATAGACTGCTATGCTATGAGACATGGCTAGGTCATGGTTCACACTCCCATAACCAAAAATCAGTACCAGGGATACCGATAATGTTGTAGCTAGGGCACCCATGGCATGGGTGCACGTCCGCCACAATGCAGCAGAGAAAGAGTAGGAGCCTTTTGAGATCATTTATAGTCTGTTCCTCATTTCAATAGAGGACACTTGTAAAGAACAAACTGTGGTATTTCAAAGGGACATTTCCACGAGCTGAACTTTCTTGCTTCCAGGCAGACTGCCACCTAGGTGGGTTCAAATTCAGATGTGTGGAGCAAACTCTTAGCCACAGGTATATAAGCCTCTTTTTGCAAGATGATTTCGAAACCAAGCTCGCCCACCTACTACAGCGGGATTAGGGCAACAGCCTTTTCTGTTCTCCCAACCTCACTGCACTCCATTTACGGAAAAACAGTGCTGCTTCTTCAGTATGCCTGCAAACTGCAGAAGGCTTGTTTACGCTTGGCACTATGTTAATGCTGGAAACGTTTAATCTTAGGACCTTAACCTCAACTCTGCCAGTATGTCCATGGCGTAGGATTTTACTTCAGACTAAATACTTCACCGCAGAGGCAATGGTCCTCGGATAAACCTTTTTCTGTTGTAGGCAGGGGTGAGTAATCAGGCTATCCAACTGTCCTCCACCGAATGAGGACCATTAATTGGTAGTTAACTCACAAATTAGTAATCCGGTTCAAGTAAATCACTCTCAAAACCATGCTTTCGAAATGTAGTATGGCAGTTGGTAGACCGACTCTCCTGAAGAAGTTGGGTCTAACAAGAATCATGCAAACTAAGAGCTCTGTCATGGCTAAACAGTCATAGATTATTTTCAGGCCATCAGGTTCTTTTGCTCTTGTTCTATCTTGGTTATACATTTAAAATTAGCACAGTTTATATGGAAAGAACATTGGACACCATAAGTCAGATACATTTTGAATATTTGGTTATTGTATTAAAGACCCAAAACCAATGCATACATGTAACATTTTAAGAAGTTCAGTCATACATCTAACAGTTCAAAATATACAATAATATATTTGGTTAAAGTGTTCTATCCCTAAAATAAAAAAATCTGTAAGAGGATGATTTTATACTCTGCAATACAATTTCTATCACCAACAAGGCAAAATGTTTTTTTTTCTTGAAGGTTCTCTAAGCACTGGGAAAGGGATCTAGTTAAAGTCTACTAGGTGCAAAGTCTTTGGGTAAGGGGCAAAGGGGAATGGAGCATAAATCGGGAAAGTTAAAGTCTGATATCGCGCCAGACTGCTCCAAATCGTCCCGACAGGCAAGTGCACCAGACAGGTCAAAAAGCAAATGGGCATAATAAAGATAGTTCAGCAAGTAGATAGGAGTCAAAGGGAAAGGGTCAAGAGGCAGCCTGAGCTTAGATGTAAGCTCTTCTCAAAAGTGCAAAAAGCATCTCGGCAAAAGCATCTCATCAAAAAGCTGTCTCCTCCTTCTGTGCATTGTGGTTAAAGAGTTCATATTTGTAATCATGACATCAGTGGTGGGTCCACAATGATCTGATCGCTGTGATCGTTCTTCCGTCTTTCTAGGTACAAATTGTTACTCCTGTATATTTTCCCACATAAGTCACGAGAAACTAATGTCCTTCCATCCTCACAGGTTAATAGACCAAGAGCTTGTTCAACTTGTTACTCTTCATGGATATGGGGGAAAAGTCAGCTTCCCACCATTCATATACAAAGGGAAAAGAACTGTCTTTGTTATGATAAGAAATGTCGCATGAACCAAGAACAAATAAAGCAACACTTGATAACATATCAAGTTCATTACACAAGGCTAGGAAATAATGCAGCCTATAGAGAAAAACATCTTAAGGTGTTTAGATTCAGCATTTCATCTTATGGTATAGCAAAGCTCCTAATAAAGTTTAAGCATAATGAAATAAATCGCACAGCTCATATTTAAACGTTTGGCAAGGTTGGCCGTAATTGGTACACAAAAACGTTCAACTTCAAGTATGGCCTACTACCTCTATTTCAATAAAATAGCAACGATTAAATTAATACTAAAAAAATAGTTTCTGAACACAAAGAATATTTATACTATTAAGCAATTATGCTGTAAATTTCAGATATCTACTGTTTTGCATTAAGGATTTGCTCCAAAATCGTGTTTGTTAGAACACTCTGCAATGAATTCAATAGCAATGCATAGGCTATCTGCAACTTTCATAATTTTTCTTGTTAATAATATAGCCTTATAGCCAGCATTACCGGGCTATTTAAGGCCTGCTACCGCATTAAAGGCCCGAGCCGAAGGCGAGGGACTTTAACAGGGGGCCAGACTGTTTCTACCTAGTCAGGCTCGCTTTTGCAGTGCTGGCTCATCATTTTTTCAAAATTTCTGTGTCTTTTCCCTAAACGTGTGCAAGGTGCATATTTATCCTCGTTGTCGAGATTAGGTTTTTAGTGTCTTGCTTTTACGCTTCCTCACTATAAAACCTTCTACCCTTCGCACCATTTGGAAGCGGAGTCTAAAGCTTTAATTGTCAAGTCAGATCCCCAACCTGCTCGTTATTTATGCAAACCGTTCATTCCGTAATAATACACCACAATGGAATACAACAAAGTACATTACGAGAGCCCGTTTTATCTAAAAAAAGTAAACCATACATAAGCTATTTTGCCAAAGGTCTCCTTTTTAAACTAGGCATTCTACCCATAATCTGCTCGTTCTAAGACATGAACAATCATCCTGGTAAATGTCCATTGGAGGAATACTCTTTACGGGTGACATAGGAGGAAATGGGGCAAAGGTGTTTGGGTAGGTGGAGAGTCTGAATGTGCCTGGGCCAACTCTTTCTCTTCACAAACCAGAGGTGTGCAAGAGACTCTTTCGAGTATCCTGCTCTGGCCGAGCTCAATGTGTTATTTGTTGACTTTCTTTAGAAAATTCTATTTATTACAGTCTACTTCTACCCCTCAGTTTACACACCGCTCTGATACCGCCTCTTTAAGCATCACCAGGTACTGTTGAAGAAATAATGAATGACAACATAAAAGGTGGCCCATCTTTGAAAGGACGGGTTATATTTTTATTTAATTTCCAAAAGTCACTGCTCGATTTGTTTTAGCATATATTGTATTTCATGTTTCCCTCCGACCATGTTGAGTCTTGAGATAAAAGAAAACAATGATAAGCTGTAATGCAGAAAAAAACGTGCATGCATAAATTATGACCAGATCGGAAATAAATATCATTTAATTTGTCTTTGAGCAGTCAGTGGGCTAGGGATATTTTGTGTCTCCTGAAAACCGATTAGAGAGACATGCTTGTGTAGCCAAACAATTCCAATAACATTCAAATGGTAGCTAGAGGAGGGGGTAATATTGGTAGACTGAGGGTCGGGGTGCGCCCACGCAGCTATGATGAAAATAAACGTATGTATACTTTCTTCCGTAGGTATCTATTTCAGCTCTGACGTGCCCAAAATGTGCAAAGCGGAAACATGGAAGCCCCTGAATATCTAGATTTGGATGAAATCGATTTTACTGATGATATTTCTGTGAGTATCTATTCTCATATTTAAGTAGATTTATATATTTGTCTTGTGGCCACACAAAATAAAATATGTTCATGATAAAGGGAATACGATGTACTTCATGCAGTTGATACCATAACATAAACCTCTTTATACAAACTTTGCACGCAGTCTGGAACTAGCTGATGGTTCACTTAAATCAAGTGCGTGGGTCTACAATTACTGTAAATTCCAATTCAGAAAGTATGATATATACGTAAAAGAAACTATGTTCCTTTCTGGGAATCGTTTCTTTTTACTGTAATTGAATTTCCATACAGTGGGAAATGAGTTGATCATTAAAACATGTTTTCTTAATACCAAGATCTAGCCAGTTGTGAATCATGATCTCTTTGTTTGCGGTATGACATTTGCCAGTGCTTGGTCACACCGAGGTTCACATTGTAAAGGCGAAGTATCACGTTACCAAATGCAGAAAGTAATCACTGCAAATTTAAAATGTTGATGCCTTTACCTTCTGAATCAAATTCACATTTTCATTATAAGTTACACATAGGTAGGCCATATGCAGCCCTGTTAAAAAAGAGGTGATGGTACACAATCCGGTTTTAAGGGACTCCTGGGAGATACAAGATGCATCCTGCAAATTCATGAAAAATTGCAGAAACTTTCAAAGATCAATTCCACTTGGGTTATTCTATTGGTTGCAATGTAGGTGAAGAAGGATGCTGGAAAGTGTGCCTGTGCTAATGAACTACTAATAATGTTGTAAAGAGCAAAATGCCAGTGGGGTGTAGAATTGGCTTTCGAGTTGCTATGTGTGCTTATCCACGATTACAGTCTACCATTTCTTCCACTTACCTGTGCACCGTACACAAGGACTCTACTCTCAAACACCCATTAACTATGGCCTCAAAAAATAACACAAAGCCAGATAGAGGTACACAAAACCTACTGACCTAAAAAAAAACTAGCTTTGGCAAAGCCAGAAGGTCTCAACTTTGGTTCCTATTGGATTTGCTGATGCTGTACAACATCAAACAAATATATAGAATAATAACACAGGGATGAATGAAGGTATGCTGTAAGGGGGAGACAAATGCAAAACAACAGTTGATGGACTGAATGCAGAACAATGTCATACATTCACCCCAGTACAGGGATCTAAGCCTAAACCCATCGTTTTTTTGCACTCCACACCACCCCAGTTCAGACAATGGAGGGAGACAGGCACAGTATGGACGGTCTGGGACAAGGAAAGTAAACAAGTGTGAGAAAATAAAGCTAACTAGTGGTGAGCAATGGAAGGGCTGTGATACCCTGTAAGCTTCACTCCACCTATAAAACAAAAAAGGTAAAAAAGAGAAATAAGGAAATGCTCATTGATTTGTTTCAAAATTGCGGCAGCCAAAACACAGTTCAGACCACGACTACTTGTAGTTGACACTGGAAAATTGAAGGTTATATGATCTTAGTCACGGCTCTGGTCAGCCCCAGTACAGATCACTCAAACTAAAATCATCTTTATAAACTGTCATAACTTTCAAGACACCCCCCCCCTCCTCAAGAACACCTGCTGCTGTTGCCAGAAGACCGAGACCTCAAACAGTTTTCGACTGCAATAAGAACACTTAAGGTGCAAATTCAACACTTGAAGAAAAGGGCACTCCAATTTTTCTATCAAAAACATAAGCTTTCAAATGTAGAAATCGCGTCATATATTGTGAACATGGGCAAATCAATGCCGTCATCTCGCTTGAGTCCCTCAGTGGGCAACACAGTGCACTCCACAAGTGCATCTTCCCCAGTAGTCTCCCGTGACAGATCAGGTCAGTGATGGAGAACAGGCGGAGATAACAGTTCTGCAACACTGTCCACCACTGTTTGTTCACGTCACACCCTAGTGCGTCCAGTGTGTTCATTTGAGGGTGAAGTTCAACCGAAAGGTTTTGACAGAACTCCCACGTTTCTGACTTATTTTTGCACCCTTCCTCGTGGAAGAACTTTCTTGCTTGGATAGCAGCAGCCGGTGTTCGATTCCATCAACTAAGTGCTCTGCTCACACAGCAGTCTCTCAGCGACCAAGGTGCAATACCAAGACAGCATCCAGTCCTCATCAGCCACTTGGAGTAGCTCAGCCAGGACTGCCTCCATTCCTACAGTTTTATATTGATTTTTTTTATGCATCTTTGTATTAACATTTGTTAAATACATATTTATTTACTGTCTCCTGTGTACCCATTTGTGTTGACATGGATATGCTGTTCTCATACGCAAACTGCCTTTAGAAATAGGAGGCACTTGTTAAATAATAATAACCTACTAATACTTTAGAACTTCTCCTGATGTATGTATGTAATCACAAGAACATTAGCCACAAAAGTGAATGTGTGCTACCTCGTAGCCAAGCCTCACTGATGGTTCTCTGTCATTTCCTCAGTGGCACCTTAGAGTTATGTTTGCTCTATACCAAATGCCTAAAGTAAATTAAGAAATAACATTGCCTCTTTCCCGTTAACTGTTTATCATGTATTCATTTATCTGATTAAAGTAACTGGTGTGTCCATTAATTAACTTGATCCTATGCATATGGTAGCCCATTTTAGTTGGAATACTTTGGCCTATCACTCCACCAATTATATCTGAGCCATATTGACTTTTGAACGGCTCTTGCTTTAAGGAAAAGTTATAACCGCATTATGTAAAATAATATTCTGCAGGTTCAGTCAGGGAAGACTTAGTGGCTAGCCAAAAAACATTTTAAATGTAATAGTTGATAGATGACGTGAGGTTGAATTCAACCACTTGAAAAATCTGTTTTGACTCATGTGTCGCCTTAAAAGATTGCTGCAGACTCTTTTGAGTTGATGAAACACATCTATTCCCTAATGACAAAGTTAAATAAAAGTTGAAGGAATATTCAAAAGTGGCTAGAAACAATGTTTAAAGAAATCATTTGAAAAAAAATCTAAGCTTCTCAGAAGTGGATCTACTCGTGAACTGCATGTTTTAGCATTCAGTTTTCATCATTTGGCAATGGAATGGAAAGAAAATTGAGCTCACAAAACAGATAAGGACCACCAGGACTCTGCAGGGTAGAAATTCTAAAAGCAAGAAAAGCTTTGTACTGTACTTGAATCCAAGCAAATGCAAATGTAAATGTCAAGGTATTTGTAGAGCGCACTGTCACCAAGTGGTTTCCTGGCGCTATTACTCATACCGCTGTGGAACCCTTCCTGGCTTTCCCTGTGAGGCGTCCACTCTTGTACACCCCCAAGGTGAAGCCAGGCATCCTAACGCTGTTGGGGCCGGTGTGGAGGTTAAGCAAGTTATTGCTCAGAGTTGCAGCGTGGGGCCCATGATTAGAATAGGCACTGAGGCGAGAATTGTCAGGTCCGAGGAAATTGAGCCCAAGACCCGCCGAGGCGGGAATTGAACCCTGGTCCCGGGCCAGAACTCTGCATCAGGGTCTGCCGCTCTAACCATTGAGCCACACTCCTCGACTAGCAAGCAGCAACTTCTTTCATAAGAGAACTATGTACAATTGAAAAAAAGCAGTATTAATGACCATCCAATAAGTTATTAGCTTACAAAGTTCAAGATTTTGAAAACGTTAGGAACATTAAACTCAAAACAACCCTAAAAGTTTGGAAAGTAATCTTCTGGATATGTGAGCTGCCCATCTAAAAGAATGATCATATTTCTTCTATTGTGGTAATTGGTAAGGCAGACTTGTAGGAAATCAGTCTTTTTAAAATTTGCCTTCTCTCAGCAGTCACCCCTGACATCATCATGTGCTGGGCTCGGTGTTTTTGCGTGCTCCCAATTGGTAAAACAATTTTCACAACATATTTTTATTGTTGACAACTAATACAAGGTTTGTACAGAGCACCCAAGGTACATAAGGAGGTGACCGTTCTGAGAGTCAACATTTCCACCAATAACATAGGATTTATTGCACAGAAAAGTCAATGCAAGGAAAACAAAGAAAATGAAAAACAACTGCATCACATTGCCTTTGATTAAGAATGATATAACAATCCTAAATAAAGAGAGTGTTTGCCGCTCACAGTCACATTGAATAAGAGCACTACACAAATGTCATAACAACTGTTCATCAATGTGCGACGGGGGGGTGGAGGAGGTTCCAGATATAAGTCCCTATCGTCAGCCCAAATCTTTCCAAATTGTGTAGTGTTTACGGGTGCATCCCCTCGCTTCAAAGACCGGAAGTTCCAGGCCCATACAGAAGTCCAGACCTCTTTTCCGCACCCCAAGTGACAGCGGAGACTCGTCTTTCCAGACCTGGGCGATATCTCGTTTTGCAGTGTAAGACCCAGAAATAGGAGGTGGCGCTTGTATCTATTACCCCCCAACCCCCCCGATGTCCTCCGTGATATGTAGCATGGCTAACCGTGGTGAGGATGCATTGTCCCTCCCCAGAACCTCAGACAGGCACCTGAACAACCCCATCCAGAATCTCGACAGTGTTGGACAAGACCAAACAGTAAGCAGGAAGGTACCTTCCATGGACTTACAGAGTAGGCAATGTGGGGACGCGAGGAGCCCAGCACGCCACAACCTGTGTCTCGTAAAATAAGCTCTGTGTAAATATTTAAATTGAATAAGACGCAGACGGGCCGCGATTGCTGGGCTGCACGGGGATTCTATGTCAGGACCGGAGGCTTCAGATTATGCTATATCTTCCTTCGCTTTATTAACATAAAGAAACCACAGCAGCTTAGGAAAAGATATAATAAGAACAAAAAATGCTTTAAACATAAAGCATTGACGTAATGTTCAACAAAAAATCAACAACAACTCCCAAGAGTCTCTTTGTTATAATCATAGTCCACAGTCCTTTGTCACTGTTCATCATCCCTATATAACCGGACTTCCCATCATCTTCCTCCTCTTTCTTCGCTGCTCCCGCAGCCAGATAAGTGCTTTTCTATTTGTCTTCTTTTATTGTGCTTGATGTCTTGCGGTCTTTGGGGACTCCTTGCATGGTTTATTTCCTTTCAGAGTCCCTTAGTTGCGGGAACGTTCTGCCGTTCCTACGCGACTTTTTTCCCACTTGTGTGCGGTGTGTACATAGACCGCAAGGGGGCGGCCTGTCGCCTCGCCGACCCTCCGGCGCGCCTCCGCGGTGCGAGGAGCCGCGCCGTGGGGTCTGCTTGCGCAGGGGCCGACCCTCGCGTACCCCTCTGACACCTGGTGCTCCGGGTCTGTACTTCACAAATTGACGCCCATTGGGGTCTGTATGGCGGTTTTGACCGCGTGAATCGCCTTCGGGCGAGATCTGTGCACCTCTTTATTCGTGTGTGGCCTAGCGCGCTTGAGGGGTACGTAGACCCGGTCCCGGCGAGGAGGGTCTGCGCGCTTGGGGGTTGGTGCAGCCCACCTGCCACGTCAGCTGGCCCAAAACGTGATCGCAGCCGCTGGGCCTGCCCAAATTCGAGAACTTTCTCGGTTGCCGCCCTCTTGGGTGCCCCGCATTTGCCCTTGGTTCCGACATGGAAGGGGAGTATGATGAGGAGGCCTGCCCCTATCTGCAGGATGATGAGTTTTATCAGGCGGTGGACAGCTCCATCTATCGTTGTGTGACGGAGGTGGTAGGGCCCATGGAGGACCGCCTTTCGGCCCGTATCGTAGAGGAGTGTGCCAAGCTGGCAGCGGCGCAGGTGCCGCCGCCCCCCGAGCTCCCGGGGACGTCCGGCGGGTTGCCGCCCGCTCCGAAGAGACCCCGGGGTGAGGAGCCTTCATCGGAGGCCCAAGGCGTGGATAAGGGCGCCTTCGAGCGTCTTCGTGACGCCTTCCTGGCCAAGGCGACGGCGGTGCCTCCGACGCCCTTGGTGGACCCTGGCACTTCGGGCGGTCTGTCAACGGCGCCCGCCTCCCCGATCTACGACTCTCCGGACACGGATGACGACGGGGAGTTGACACGGTCTTGGCTCCCGGCGCCTTCGGGAAAGGAGATGCCCCGAGATGAGTCGGGCATGCTGGACCCGGACGAGATCGTCCACCCCCGATCCGCGGCCTGGGCCCCGGGGGAGACGGTGGCGAAGTTTGTCGCGGGCCGGCTGCGCAAGCCCCTGGAGAAGGAGGCGAGGGGTTACCTGCGAGGGGAATGCCCTCGACCTACTTTGGAGGGGAAGGTGGCTATGACCCCAGAATTGGACCCCAAGATGGCCACCTTCCTGGCGAAATTCATGAAGGACCCCAGGAAGGGGATCGATCGGTCCTGGCGGGCCTGCCAGGACAAGCTGTTGGATGCGGTCGGGCCCGCCACGAAGATCCTCGATATGGCGGAGGAGGCTCGAACGAATGGCACCGCCATTTCACCGGAGGTGCTCTCCAACTGGGCCCAGAGGGTGATCGTCTTCTTGGGCAACGCCAACTGTGCCCTGTCCACGGAGCGGCGGCGGTCGCTCCTTATTAAGCTGGACCCGAAGCTGGGGGACCTGGCCTCGTCGGAGGCAGGTGCCGTGGCCCAGGGTGGCCTCTTCGGTGAACCTTTCATCCGCGAGCTTGGAAAGTTCGTGAACACGTTCACGTCGCTGGACAAGGCCCAGTCCAGCATCAAGAGGGTGTTTCACCAGCGTTTTTCTGGAGGGGCCGGTCGCGGCAGGGGTCGCGCGATCGGCCGTGGTCAGCAGACCAACAACCGTGGACAAGGCTCCGGAAGAGGTCAGTACCAGACCTCGGCCAACTACACCAATTTCTACCCCACGAGGGGACAACGCTATGGTGGAAGAGGATTCCAAAAGAAGTCCGGACAAGGAAATGCCCCCGGTAAGTGTACTTTGCTTGGATCAAGTTCCGATTGGGGGGCGGCTGGCAAGCTTTTACGGGGAGTGGGAGTTGCTCACTGCCGATGCTTGGGTTTTGCAAACTGTGAGAGGTTTCCATATAGAGTTTCACGACCAGCCAACTCAGGTGAGGCCCCCGCGCCCGATGGTTTTCTCAGATTCCGACGCGCGATTGATAGACGGGGAGGTCTCGGACTTGCTGCGCAAGGGAGCCATCCGCCTATCAACGCGCCACCCGCATGGGTTCCTCAGCAACGTCTTCTTGTTAGACAAGACGGATGGGGGCAAGAGGCCTGTGATCAATCTCAAGGAATTCAATGGGTGGTTGGTCTACCGTCACTTCAAGATGGAGGGGATCCACCTCCTTCGGGACGTGCTCCTCCCTCGGGATTGGATGGTGCGACTGGATCTCAAGGATGCCTACTTGGTCGTTCCCATCCACCCCCCTCATCGTCGTTTCCTACAATTCCTGTGGGACGGCCGGGTGTTCGAATTCACCGCCCTGCCGTTCGGCCTTTCTTCGGCCCCGTGGTGCTTCACGAAGGTCCTTCACCCGGTAGTGGAGTTTCTCAGAAGCCAGGGGGTCCGTATGATAGTATACTTAGACGACATCCTCCTCATGGGGCAGTGCCCGGAGGTGCTGGCAGGACAACTGCGTCAAGCGGTCGGCCTGCTTCAGAGACTGGGGTTCGTCGTCAACGGCTCCAAGTCGGTCTTGGTTCCCACTCAGCAGATCACCTTTTTAGGTTTCGTGGTGGACTCGGTGCAGGCGGTCTTGAGCCTACCGAGCCGGAAGGTCACAAAGATACGGCACCTGCTTCGGCAGACGATCGCGAGGGATCGTACGTCACTGCGCCATGTCGCCAAGGTGGTGGGTCTTCTGTCGTCCTCCATCCAGGCGATTTTCCCAGGCCCGCTGCACTACAGGGCTCTTCAGCGCCTGAAAGCGCAGCATTTGCGCCGTGGGATGTGTTACGATCAGTGGGTTCCCCTCACGGACGAAGTGAAGGAGGAGATGTCATGGTGGCTGTCTCACATGGAGGCATGGAATGGGCGAGCGATCTTCGGGTCGGCTCCGGACTTAATCATAGAGTCCGACGCCAGCAGGTCGGGCTGGGGCGCCCGGTGCGGGGATTTTTCCACTGGCGGCGCCTGGTCGTCAGAAGAACAACAATTGCATATCAATTGTTTGGAGCTCCTTGCGGGCTCCTTCGCGGTTCGCTGTTGGACCAAAGATTCGGTCAAGGCCTGTGTCCTGCTCCGGATGGACAATGTTTCGGCGGTCCGATATGTGAACCACCTGGGAGGTCCTCGGTCCCGCGCCTTGGCGGATTTAGCGAAGGACTTCTGGGATTATTGCCTGTCTCGTCACATTGCGGTGACGGCGGAGTATCTGCCAGGCCAGTCCAATCAGGTAGCGGATTGGCACTCTCGACATCTCAGGGATGCCAGCCAGTGGAAACTGGATCCGGGAGTCTTCCGGTGGCTACACTCCCTTTGGGGCCCCTTCTCGGTGGACCTCTTCGCGTCCCGTCTCGACCACCAGCTGCCGCGGTTTTACAGCTGGAGGCCGGACCCTCTGGCGGAGGCCACGGACGCGTTCTTGCAGGATTGGAGTCGGGAACAGCCGTTTGCGTTTCCCCCGTTCTCCATGATCATGCGGACGGCGGCTCAATTACGCCGCCAGGGTGCGGACCTGGTGTTGGTTACACCGCTGTGGAGGTCTCAAGTATGGTTTCCGGTTCTTCTGGAACTTTCCTGGGATTTTCCAATCCTACTCCCCCTGTTTCCTCTGCTCCTGACGAGCCCGGATCGGGAACCTCACCCTCTCGTCATGCAGAACACTCTCCGCCTCGTGGCGTGGAGGCTCTCAGGAGACGCTGGACGCTCCCGGGCCTTTCGGGGTCAGCTGAGCACTTGCTCTCCAAAGCATGGGCCGATAGTACGACGAAGCGTTACAGATCCGCTTGGCTTAAGTGGATGCGTTGGTGTTTACGAAGGGATTTGGATCCCATGGTCGCCGGCCTTGTTCCCGTGCTGAATTTCCTGGCTCATTTGGCCGACAAGGGTTTGGCGTATAGAACGATCAATGCTATCCGGTCGGCGATTTCTGCAGGCCATGATAACATCGATGGCCATCCGGTAGGGGAACACCCTTTTGTGTGCCGGCTTCTGCGAGCGGTTCGCCTCGCGCTGCCGCCAGAGCCCAGGTACTCCGTCCTTTGGGACGTCAATTTGGTCCTGAACCTGTTCCTATCGTGGCCAGCGAATTCTTATCTGTCTCTGAAGGAGCTTTCGGCGAAATTAGCCATGTTGTTATGTCTGGTCTCTTGTAGGCGCGTCTCGGACGTGCGCGCGCTGGATGTTTCTGCACGCATTTTTTCCCCGGAGGGGGTTACTTTTACGGTGGGTCGACGCACTAAGACGTCGTCGCGTTCCATTTCTTATCCAGCCTTTACTGACACTCCTAAGTTGTGTGTCGTGCAATGCCTCAAAGCATATGAGGACCTGACCTTGGATCTACGCCCTCCGGGCGAGCGTCAGTTGTTGATTGCCCTGCGGAAGCCACACAAAGCTGTCTCCTCCCCCACTATCGCTAGGTGGGTGCGTTGGGTCATGCAAGAAGCGGGCATCAATACTTCTCTCTTTGGAGCACACTCCGCCAGGGGGGCCATGGCCTCTAAGGCATTCTCGGTGGGTGCTCGTCTGGAGGACCTTATGCGAGCGGCGGACTGGTCCTCGGATTCCACCTTCAAGAGGTTTTATTTTAAGCCGGTGGTGGATTTAGCTCAGTTGGTGGTAAGTAAGCTTTAAACTAGCATAATCTGAAGCCTCCGGTCCTGACATAGAATCGAAATTTGCCTAGCTTACGTAACGGTAAGTTTCAATTCTATTAAGGACACGGAGGCGAGGATTTTCCCACCCGGACTACGGTGGTGTCTCTACCCACCCGTATGGCAGTAAGTAAAGCGTTTTCCTTTACGTTGTCTGTACTGTGTTGTTCACTGAATGCTCCTCGCCTTGTTGTAGCTTTTTCCTGGGCCACCTCGCTGATGCTGTTCCTTTTTTGGCAGGCAACGACGGGCTAAACAGGACCAATGAGGCTTAAGCGTGATCTGCGCGAAGAAAGAGGAGGAAGATGATGGGAAGTCCGGTTATATAGGGATGATGAACAGTGACAAAGGACTGTGGACTATGATTATAACAAAGAGACTCTTGGGAGTTGTTGTTGATTTTTTGTTGAACATTACGTCAATGCTTTATGTTTAAAGCATTTTTTGTTCTTATTATATCTTTTCCTAAGCTGCTGTGGTTTCTTTATGTTAATAAAGCGAAGGAAGATATAGCATAATCCTCGCCTCCGTGTCCTTAATAGAATTGAAACTTACCGTTACGTAAGCTAGGCAAATTTCGATTCTACAGCCTCAACTCTATGATCTTCTTCTAGTGGACCTAGGTCTTGCTGCCATGTCTCTCTAGTTTTGTGCAAGGTAGTAGGGGCATTGTTGATAAGTGTGCAATATATTTTAGTTATTTTATGGTCCCCCAGGTCACCCATGAAAACTTTCGCCTCAATGGGGTTGAATTCAGGAATCTCGGTCAGATGAGATATGTATGGGGTAAAGGTGTGCCGGAACTAGAGATAGCGGTAGAATTGCATGCAGGGCATGTTGTATTCTGCTTGTAGGGCAAGAAAGAACTTTAGAGTACATCCGCACATAACTTCCCCCACCATATCTATCCCAATGGCCTCCCAGCCCCGAAAGCCGGACAATTGCGTCAGCTGTGGTAGTTGTCCATTGCTACATTGTGGAGTTTCCCTAGTGAGTCTCCCCCATCAACTCATCTGTCGAAGCACCGACTTACAAATCTTGAAGACCATGACTGTAGCGGGTGGTAGCTCTCAAAGCAGCGCCACTGAATACAGAACCATGTGGAGAGCATTGTCTCCCAGCAGCCAGCTTTCTACAGCATAGGCCAGATCCTCGAGGTTGCCACGCCACCAGTTATTGAGGAGGAGTAGGTGAGAGGCCATGTAGTATGCCTGAACGCCGGAAGTAGCTACCGCCGCCGTAGTAGGTAGATTGGAAGCAGGTCCACAGGGCCACTCTCGATGCACCACCCCCCCAGAGAAAATGGGACAGAATAGCATTCAATTGGCTGAACCACGTTAGTTTTATCAGATAGGAGTGATTCTGCAATTGATAGAGGAAATGAGGCAGGGGGATCATTTTGAAAATAGCAGACCTACCAAACATAGCTAAGGGTAAATGAGACCACACATGCCCGCGTCTGGTCACCAAGTTGTGTTCACATGGGGGCTAGGTTTTTGCTCCATTCCAATGCCTGAGAGGAGGAGAGATATACTCCCAGATAATTAAAGCCGTCTGGAACCACCACTACTTCTTGCGACCAGTCACTCAGCCGATCCTCGCCCTGCAGTGGCCACAAAAAGGACTTACCTCGGTTCATATAGAGGCCAGATTTCTCGCCAAAGATCTGCATAATGCGGAGACGGCGTGGACTAGACCGTGAGGAAGAATAAAACATCATCCGCATAGAGTGCTATGTGGTCGGGTAAGCCAGACGCCCATTCTAAACTGCGCAGCTGCTAGTCTACTCTAATCCAAGACGCAAGCGGCTCCATAGCAAGGGCAAAAAGATATGGGGAGACCGGGCAGCCATGGCGCGTCCCCCGCCCGATGGGGAAACTCCTGGAAACCGAGTCGGCCACACAGACTGAGGCAGATAAGTCTTGGCAATCGGGGCCCAATATTCAGACAATCGAGCAAAGCAAACTGATACTTCCGGCTGAGAAAATCAAAGGCCTTGTACATGGCTGCCAAGAGGAGCATGGCAGGGTTACCAAGTTTACTAACCACGGCAATAGCATTATGGGCATGTCTGATATTGTGACGTGTAGCACGTTTCAGCATACATCCTGCCTGATCCGGGTGGATCAGCTCTGTAAAATATGGGACTAGGCGGTTTGCAATCACCTTAGCCAGAAGCTTAACCTCCACATTGAGGAAAGAGATCGGGCGATAAGAAGAATAGTGTTCTAATGGACGGCCCGGCTTCAAGAAAACGACGATCTCCGCATGTCGCCAATCTGGCGGAAGATCACCACTCTGCCAGGAAGCCTCCAGTGCCGCCAGGTAAGGCTTTAAGAGCTGTGGGTGATATTTCTGGTAGAGCTCGCATATCTAGTAGTGCAAGCAGCAGTTAAGCCACTGACAGGGGGGGCGTCCAGCGCCTCCCACGCTGTATCGGATAACGCCCATTTCTGTATGAGGTCCACAGGCAGTACCTCATGGGGGGCATACAGATCCGCAAATTTGTCCGCAATAGGGGACGGGTCAGTGGGAGCCATCCCATCGGGACCCCGTATACTTGGGAGTGGCTAACGGCGCAACGTCTGTTGGCACAGGCGATGCAATAGGGCACTGGATTTGTCTCCCCAGTGGTATATCTGGCTCCGGGTGGCAAGCCAATAGAATCGGGCTTTGTTGGGAAGTTCACTGGCTTATGTCCATTGTACATGTAGTAGTTGCCTATGCGCAGCTTGTCCCATTGTGTCCCTGCTAGCGCACTCTAGGTTGAGCCATTGGGCCTCAATTTTTAGTAGTTTGTCTCGTCGCTGTCTGCGTTGTGCAGCACAGAAGCCAATATCTGCTCCTCTGAGAGTGGGCTTCATCGCCTCCCAAAGTGTGACTGGAGATTCCACTGAGTCTGTGTTAAACAATAAATAGTCTGTTAACGATTGATGAATATGTGTCCTATAGTTAGTATCTCGCAAGAGCCATGGCTACAAACGCCATCGGAATTGGAAGCGCCTAGGGTCCAAGTATAGGAGAATGGACACCTGTGAATGGTCAGACAGGCCTCTGGGGAGGATCTTAGCCTCGGTCAGCCGATGTGTATGTGCACTAGAGAGGAAAATGTAATCGAAGCGAGAGAAGGATGCATGGGCTCCAGAAAAATAGGTGTACGCCAGTGTGTCGGGGTGTACAGTCCTCCACGAGTCAACCCACCCCAAGCCCTAAACTAGGGGCAATAATTTAGTGTCTGAAGTCTCAGTAACTTGGACCACCGCGCACCACCTATCTAGTGATGGGGACATAACATCATTCCAATCCCCCCTCAACTAGAGTCAATACTGATGGGAGGTCAGTCCAGAGCATCGTCAATTTTTCGACTAGGGACCATGAGAGAGGGGAAGGGGGCATATACATTACCTAGAACGATGGGTTCCCCATAGAGTGTCCCGTATATCATGAGGTACCAGCCTTGTGGGTCTGACCATGTTCGGCTATGGACGAAGAGGACACTGCGATGTATGAGGATCGCAACCATTCGGGAGCCTCCAGTGAAACCAGCATGATATGTGTAAGCAAAGCCAAATCGTCCCAAGCAGGGCATCTTAGTGCCCGCTAAGGGGGTCTCCTGTAGGAAGAGGATGTCCTTCCTGTGTTGCTTTTGCTTGGCACAGCAAGTCCCCATGTTTAATCTTGTCGAGCAGACCACTGACATTCCAGCGAAGGACTCGGAGCTCTCTATTCCTGCCTCCCGCTAATTCCTGTGGCATAGAATGCAGCGGCACAGAAAAAGGAGCCTAACAAAGTGAGTTACATTGGCAAACGCTGAAACAAATATGATGAGGGACCTAATGGCAGTGGCAAAAAACATTAAATAATCCAAAAAACCCAACCTCTCCCCCACCCACCCCACCCAATACCTCAAATAAGCAGAACTATCTGTCACGGTGGGCATCCCACTACTGCCACAACAGGGGCAAGGTACAGCCCCACACCAATGGTTCCCCATAGAACAGTTCCCAAGCAAACAATATATCCACAGATACTTCTAAAGATAGAGGGGGGGATGTCCTCACATAGGCCAATGCTCAGTGACCTCAGCAAAAAGATCGAATAAGTGTTCAGGCCCCAATATGACCAGAACACAATCTGGATAAGAATATAACATATGGAAAATAAAGAAGAGTTCACCAGCCAGTCTGGTGTGCGTAAGGATATTGTTGGGGGCCCCTCAGTCTCCAGAATGTGTCGGCAATGAATCTTGTGGGTCCCCATCCACCCGGGAGCTGAAAGCGCCCTGAGAGTATGAGCGACGTCACAAACGCGATCTTCGGTTCACATTTCCTTTAGGCTTGACAGTTCGCCGCGTAGCTTCCCCAGAGGACGACTCAGAGTCAAAGCGCGGCGGGATGTTTGATTTGAGTTTCTGTCTTTCATCTGTCTAGGCGAAAACCTCTTCAGGAGTATCGAAGAAAAGTGTATGTGATTCATAAATGACATGCAGCCGGGCTGGAAAGAGCAGTGCATATTGGAGCTTGATCTCGCAGTCTAGCTTCAGCAGCTGCAGACGATTGCTGGTGTTGTTGCACCAGCCTCCTGTAGTCAGGAAAGATGAGGATGTGATGGGAGTTATACTGAATTTGCCCGCCAACTTGGCCTGTGTGAGGATTGCATCTCGGTCGTGAAAATTGAGGAACCTGGCTATAATATGTCGAGGCTTGGCCCCCGGCAGAGGCTTTTGTAGCAGAGCGCGGTATGCGCGTTCAATGATGAAACAGTTAGATAGAGACGTCTGAGGGATCCACCTCCTAATCCACGCAGTGAGAAATCGTTCCAAATTATTATCGTCGCAGCCCTCTGGAAACCCACAAAGCGAAGGTTGTTCCTCCGTGCTCTGGCTTCTGCACACTCCGCCCTGAGTGCAAGGCCCTTAGTGATGGATTCCAAAGAGGACACCTTCTTATGGCGGATGCAACCATGTCTTCCGTGGTTCATATCTGTGTTTCGGCTTCTGTTAGTCTATCCACTGCTTTTCGGAGGTCTTGGCAGATCAGCATCACATCCGACACAACTGCCCCGATTTTGGCCTCCAGCGCGTCTCGTGACTGCGTTATGGCTGCCATCAACGCAGCATTGTCTGGACCCATAAAGCTCTGATCCGCCGAGTGTACCCCAGCGCCGGCGTAGCGATCAAGGGTGCTCTGTTTGACGCTCTGTGGTTTATCATGAGTCGTGATTAGTGACGGTGGGAAAGTCCTGTAGAAGGCGGCAAACAGTATGTTGCACCCAAATCAGTGGCCGTGATGGTAATAGGACCAGAGGGGTGGAAGAAGGAAAGGACCCTCCACAGTAAGCAATGGATCCAAACAATGTTCCTCTATATAATAGGCAAGTAAGCCGGCGCAGAGCCAACCTACACACAAGCCGCACCGGGATCTAGCCGGGCCACCTCTGCATGCAGGCGACTCCACACCCTCTTAATGGGTGCTACTGCCAAGGCACACTACCACTGCGTCGTGTAGTTCAGGTGTAGGGGCACTCCGCAAGGATCGTGGTGAGACCGCAATGGGGTGCAGTCTACTCCAGCAGCAGCACTCTCCTCCACGGCGTGCGGGGGTAGGTTCCCGTACAAAAACGGCGTGACGAAAAAGCAGCCGCGCGCTGAATGCGGCCCAGGCCAAGGATCTATCCCGTCGTTACCTCCTCTTCACAGGGCCACAGGAGGATCTAGGTCTTAACAGGCGCACAAAGGAGGTTCCGGGGGGGGGGGGGGGGGGGGGGTGGGTTGGGGGGAGTGGCTGTTCGTGTAGACAGCTTTGCGCCCGGCCCAACGCGACACCAGAGGAGACACAGCATCACCCAGCCAGCAATCAGGAGCCTGAGAGGAAAATGAGGAAGAGGGGAAAAGGACTCCAGTAAGCTCAGCAGTCTGGAGGCCCAGGTGGAAGGACGGTGCAGCAGGGAAGTGTCCAGGGACTCCCGGGACAAGTCCAATGCAGTGCAGGGGGGCCACACACTAACCTCCAGTAAGTCCTCTGGCGGGCTGGAGGAGCCACGTAGCATTATGAAGGGCACCCCACGTCCAGGCAGCCCGATTTGGTCACATCGGCCGCCAGGCCCGCCCGCAGCAGCGTCTCCCAGCGGAGACCCGGTCCCGGCGCCGCCCAGCTTTCAAACATGCGTCTTCCTCAGGGGTCGCCCACAGCTAGGGTGGAAGAGGTCAACTGGCGTCGCTGATACCGGGGCTCCGTAGCAGGTGGGCGACGCGTCAGGCCAATAGCAGGGAATCTGAAACGAGTCTCCGGCCAAGGCTCTCACTCCACACGGGGCCAATAGCGTGGCACCGCAGCTCTGGCGCAGGCACCCCGCAACCGTCTGGGCGGAGATCCCGCAGGCACGAATTCAGCATGTCTCCTGGGGCCCCTCTCACGGTCGCTGGCTGGTCGCAGGTTTACTCCGGTCCAAATTTTTGTGGAGGAGCCGGAATGCTGCGCAGTAAAGGCCCAGACGGCAGACTCCAGACTAGCAGGTGAGGGTCGGCAAATCAACCGTGAAACACCACTTCGGTAGGGCAGACGTAGGCAAGAATTAGCTGATGGCACAGGATAATTAAAGGATTGAAAAGCAGGCCATCGGAACTCTTCTAAAACGCGTCCACCATGTCAAACCGCTTGGCCATGCCCTCCCTAATTGGTATTTTTAACTTGTCTTTAACTCCATAGTATATGGTACAAAATGTATGCTGGGCATGGATGTTAAATGCCAATACTAGTGGACAGTAGCACCGATTGTGCTATCCGCTTTAGTGGCAGTGCAAACATGGCTTCAGGCCTACTGTAGTAGCCTGACTGTAACGGTACAAAACAGACACTGTGACTTTTTGACAAGTACAAACCTCCCTTTATAATATTAATAGACCACCTCTTGCTACGCCTTGTGACCTACCAGGGAGGGTGCAGGGTATATAAAAGTAGAACATGTAGAGATTTAATGGTAGCATATCTATACACTATATACACATCTATGTCACTAGCATCCAAAAGCTATTTTCACTGTAGGAAGCTTGGCCCATAAAGAGACACTGGGAAGCAATATTAAATACTAATACTGTATTTCGGAAATGGGACCAACTATAAAAATAAACAAACATCTAATTTGAATAGTTAATAAAAATCCATTTCAATAGTCCATTCAGATTTTTTTTATAAATATTAGGAAAAATAAACTTTTAGAAAGTAAGTTTTTTACAACCTGAAGTTCCTGGAGGCTAATTTGCATAGGCTCTCTAGTTTCTCTCAACCCGCAATTAGCCTTGAATAGGTTTGAATTAAGTTTGAAATGGCTCACAGGACCAAAGAATACCCTGACCTGAATGGGCAGAGATGACGACTCCGAGTTCAACAGAATGTGCAGAGTTGAGCTGTGGGCCTCGTTTGACAGTATAATGTCAAATCATGCTTTTCAGGTATTTTGTGCAACATATACCACTTGAAAGGGAGAACACAGGATGCCTAGGCTATTCGTGTGGATTTCCTGGCTGGTTGCCGACGGACCCTGCTTTTCTCGATCCAGGCTTCTGTCTCTGGGTTTACATATAACTCTTGGCTTCACTTTTTTTTTTTTTTTTTAATAATAATGATCTTTATTTAGATATAAAACATATCTTTAAAAGAATTTACAGATTCACTGCCTGACCGAATATTAGAATAAAAACTTCTAGGAATAACAACACAAGTTGAGATATGCAGGCACAATCCATTAACAAACATTGTAAAAACAGGGATTTTATCTCATAGTGTATTTTAAAATCACAAAAATTGAAACAAGGCGCCAGCTTGCTTTTAGTTGTAACCAGATTTTGTCTAACATTGCTAAGAATAATGCCAGTTAATGCTGTTTTCGGTGAAAAGAAAAAGATTGGGCACTTTAGCATGGTCTCCTTAGGTTAAAGATGTGATATGCTCGCAGGATAAATGTTATAAATTTTATGTTTAGCGCTATGTTTTCCGGGTTCAAAGCTGCCATGATGGCTTGCCTGCAGGTCCGAACACCCAGCCTATTCCATTCTAATTTTAAACCAGACCTGCGTTCTGTGTTAAGGGCTGGGCAAAGACAGCTTACGTGCAACATGGTTTCCGCTGTTTCCCCACACCCTCTACAAGAGAGATCTTCCGATGTGCGTCGCCATGATGGTAAATCTTGCAAGAAACGCCAGTCACCCAGTCTGATGGCAATAAAGCTGCGTTTCAGGTATAATGGATATGTGCTGGCCAGATAGCAGGCTGGGACCGGGTGTCTGTAGGAATTTATCGTGACCCAGGCGTGACTACGTTTCAGAAAGAGTGCTTTATCAGTGAGACGAGAACTCAATCTCACACATTTTTTTATAGCTTTTTTAAATGCTATCTGGCCTGGGTTTAGGGCCCACAACTCACTTGCTGACATTTGGTTGATGGCGTCTATAAAGAGACGTCCGTACAGACCCCCCGGGTTTATCTGGCTAATTTCTTGCCAGACTAGGGATTCTAAAGTACCTGGCTCAGCTTGTCTTAACTTGTGACACATGTTAAGGTATGCCCCAGTGGCTGAGGCCTCGTAGTTTATTAGCCCCATCTCCAGCCTAATCTGCGCTGCAGAAGCGGTCTTTGGCAACCGGAGCACCCCTTTGTAAATTTTAGTGGTCTGTTGGTTCAGGGTTGTGTTCATTTTACCACTGAAAATCTCAACGCCGTAGGATAGGGTGGGGCAGACCTTTGCTCTCATTACCTCCAAAAGGGGGGCTAAGGTTGGACCGGAAAGGTCTTTCGCAAGTTTGCCTAGTGACACCATTAGGGTCACAGCTTTAACTCCGATCTCTCTACGCTGTTTCTTGTAACTACTTTTTGAGTCAAGGTGGATGCCTAGGTATTTATAGGACTGGCCAATTTCTAAACTAACATTATTGAATGACCAGCTGCCCCCTGTGTATCGTTTCTTGCCGAATGTAACTACTTGCGTTTTCCTTAGATTAACCTCGAGTTGGTTGCTGATCGTATAATCGAACAGTTTATCGAGGAGTCTTTGCAACCCTACCCTGGTTAAACTAAAGAGAGCCAGGTCGTCGGCATATAAGAGATTGCTTAGAGTCTTGCCGCCCACCTTCGGAGAGTGACTATTAGTGTCGTCTAGGACCGCTGACAGATCTCCTACAAATAAGTTAAAAAGGAGAGGGGCCAGCACACATCCCTGCTTCACACCTCTAGTTGTCATTATTTTCCGTGAGAGATGTGTGCCGGTCCCCAACTTCACCCGCACCCACGTCCTAGTGTGGAGCTGAATTATTCCCTCTAGTAGTTTCTCTGGAATCCCCCACATCTTTAGTTTGGCCCATAGGGCCTCCCTGGGGACTCTATCGAATGCTGCTTTGAAGTCGACAAAACAGCAATGAACTAATCTTGAGGTTGCAGCTACCCTGTCGACTACAGTTGTTATTGCTAGCAAGTTGGTACGGGTTCCTGAGTGTGCCACAAACCCTGTCTGGTTCATTGGCAAAAGGTTATTGTCCTTTACCCATAACCTTAGGTCCTCTAGTAGAAGACCTGCATAATGTTTTGCCTCTATGTCCAGTAGGGCAATGAGTCTATAATTGCTCGGATGGGCGTGGGATCCAGATTTATAAATTGGGTGTATTATAGCTCCCCGCCATGACTCTGGAATTGTGGATGTTCTTAATGCATAATTGAAAAGATTGGCCAATGTTCCTGACCAGAGGGTAATATCAGATTTAAACAAAGTTTGTGGCAGGCCATTTGGGCCTGGCGCCCCATCAGATCTTGCTTTTGACAATAGTTTCGAGACCTTTTCATGTGTTATACTCCACGGAGGACCATGCCCTTGACTGGTCTCACTTACGGTGGTGTTTCCAGAGGGGCTTGGATAATCAGGAGACTTAAAGTGATCAAGCAGGAAATTTGCCCAGTCTGATTCAGAGATGTTGGCCGACCCCGTACACACTGTTCCTAAGCTGGTGCGGTTAATAAGCGCCCAGAATTTCCTTGAGTTTTTTTGCTTACTTTCCCACACCAGTTTACTCCAGAATTGGTTTTCAAATGCCCATTTGTCCTTTTTAATCGCTCGCATAAATAGTTTTTGTGAGGTTTGATAATTGGATATGCAGTCACTGTTTCCCGGGGATTTGGTCAGTGCCCGCAGGGCCTTATTTCTTGTTTTCTTTAGTGACTTCGTCGTCTGCGATAATGTATATTGATGCGTCCAGGTTGCCCTTTGGGCTTGGTGCCTTACAGGGAACAGATGAATCAAGTGGGAGCATAACATGGACCATTGTTCGGTTGGACTGGCCTCATGCTCCTGGCCCAGTCTTATTATGTCCGAGCTTGCCTCAAGAATATTCAAGCTGATTTCTTCAGTCCACTTTAGGCGCTTTAAGTTTTCTGTGTAGGTTCCCTGAAGTGTCGATGGTGCCATTTTGTGATACTCTGGGTTTATGTTGAAGACTGTGACCTGGGGCCTGTGATCACTTTCCATTCTTGGGTGTATTCTAAAGTCAATGATGCAATTTAACAGGGGTGCGGTGCAGATTGTATAATCCAGATGCGAATGCTTTGAGCCATTTGTCCATGTCCACTTTGGTGGAGTGTCCCCGGCTGTTCTGCCATTGATGACAAGATAACCTGCACTATAAAATTGGCTCACGCATAGATCGCCTAGATTACTTTGAGTTTGTGTAAGCGGTTTAGTTTGCTTGGTGGCCTCGATGATTTGGATTCACTTAAAATGAAGAGAATGGGATGCCAAGACAATTCTTGTTGATCCCTTTTCTGGTTGCAGAAGGACTCTGCTTTTGTCCTAGCTTATTCCTGGTTTGTTGTGGGGACAGTACCTACGCCAAACTGGATTTTAGTGTTAGAAGTGGGAGGACTCTCGGATTAACCTAGTCTACTCTTTACACACACCCAGCCCTCAGATTCCAAGTTTAGTGTGGCCAATGGCTTTCACCATGTTGGATGTGCGCTGGCACATCTCATTTTGGGTTTGTTTACAGTATTGTACAGAGGATCTACTGCTAAAGTACGTAGGTCTGGGAACATTTACTGTATTGATGAGGGAGCAGCAAGCCATATCCCCACCCACTAGCTAGTGTCGGGCAAACATTTGGCACCTGCAGGCAGCTATTTCAGAACACTTTTGGATCTTCAGAAGATCTGAAGAGGACTGCATCTGCTGTCTGTATCCCGAGAGGAGCACTGAAGGACTGGACATTCTTTTTCTTGTACCTGGGACACAGAATTGGACTCCAAGGATCAGTTGGTTGACCTCCTCTGTGGCTACTCCACAGAGTACAGAGTTTGTACCATGCTCTTCCTTGAACTACCTTCTTAGCTATTTTCTTTTTCTCGCCTAAATATTTCAAAAGCTACTACTACATGATCTGACCAGCTTAGTGGTGTCATGTGCCTTACTGTAATCAGGTCTGTTGGGGCTATTACCAAATCTAGGGTGTGTCCCCCTTGATGTTTTATACCTTTTACCAATAGTTCAAATCTTAAAATACCACATGAGCGTGAGAGTTATCCACATTGGGTCAGTGTAGTGTCTTCTGCCCATATATTAAAATCCCTCAGCACAAAGAAATTGGAGTGAGTTAGTGCAAGATTTGTGGTCCGTTTCAGAAAAGGTAGTATAAAATTATTTATGGTCCCTGGCGGCCAATAACCTAGAATTCCTGATGCGGCTGTTCCACTTTTTGTATTTAGGGAGTAGCCTAACCGTTCCACCCCTTTCTGATACTTCGGGTGGCAACCACTCCACACTGGTGAAGCGTACATTATTGTTGGTCAAATTATTGCGTTGATTGCTCGCACCTTGCTCTGCATAGGTATCAACTTGGTCCTCAGGAGTGGGTACAATGCAGCCAGTTTGGTTGTTGCTTTCTGGCAAATCTTCTCTATGTGTTTTTTTCCAACTGAGTTTGGAGTCAAGAGTCACCCCTAGGTAGGAGCTGTTGTTTTCCCATTTGATCCCCTCTCCATTGAGTAGAATCTGAGGATGCTTCCTGTTCTACTTTCTGGTTAATGAAGATGCTGTGGTTTTGCTTGTGTTCAGAGTTATCTGCCAGTCGCTGTACCATTCAGAGAATCTGATGAGTGATGTCGCAAGGTTCTTAGCCACTTTCTTTTCGCTGAAGGATTGGGAGATGACTGCAACATCATTGGCGTAAAGAGCAATATCTGTCTTCTTTAAGTCCGTGGGGATATCGTTTGTGAATAGATTAAAGAGAAATGGCCCACAAATTGATCCCTGAGGCACTCCAGCAAGAATAGGGCATGATATTGAGCATTCATCTCGCACCGCAATGTGTGAGGTCCATTCTGACAAGTAGCTAGACCGCAGTTTAACCAGGTAGCTTTGAAACTTGCGATTGATAAGCTTGTAAAGCAGTCCATTGTGCCATACTCGGTTGAATGCTTTGGCTACATCCGGAAAGACTACTCCAGTATGAATGTGGATGTTAAATCCATGGCTAAGGATGTCCACAGTCTGAGAAGTTGGTGATTTGTTGAGTGGTCTTTCTGCAACCCAAACTGTTCTTTGGAGAAGAAGTTTTCACTTGACACAAAGTCGATGAGACGGCGAGAATAACTTTTTCGAAGAGTTTCGATAGGCCAGATAGCAGACTTATTAGGTGGTAGTTTGCAGGATCTTGTAGTGGTTTCCCAGCCTTAGGGAAAACAGGGACTCTTGCTTCTTACCAGGTGTTAGGGAAGTACTGGTGCCGCAAACATGCATTAAAGATCTCAGCAAGACGATCCACTGCGGCATCTGGGAGCATCTTGATCACTTGGTTGTTTATTCTGTCCTTTCCTGGAGCCTTGCTATTTACCAGTGTCTTTACCAGGGCTAGTTCTTAATCAGTTGAACATTCCTCAACGGTTGCAGCTTCTGTTTCAGGCGGGTGCTCCAGGTGGTGAGTGACCTCTTGTTCGACTTTTGCTGCTAGTTTGCTTGCCTGGTTAGGCCTGAATGATGCCTCCAGCGTGTCAGCGAAGAACTCAGCCTCGTCCCTTTTGCTGAATGCCAGGTGAGTCTTTCCTTGTATCGGTGAGTTGCGTCTTTCCAGTCAAGCGTCTGGTCATTCTCCTTAGAGGGTTTTCAGAGTCCTTCAAGTTTGCTGTAGCTGCTTCCCATTTTTCGCAGTGCAGTCACACCAGTTTGATTATTTTATACCCCTCCTTTGAGCCCACAAACTACTAGATTGCTCACTACTATGACTGTAATGATGGCCATCAAGCAGTTTTGTTTCAAACAAGGTAGCAGCAACAGTATGCTTCCAAAAACAGGTATTTCTATTAAAAATTAGTAACTTTAAAAATGTGTTTTCTCCCCGTTGACTGTGCAAAAGCGGTTCAGTAATGCGCAACCAGCATGTAACTATTTATAGTTATTTGGGTGTTTGCTGGATCAAGTATTGGAACATGTTTGGGCTATTGTAGTGCTTGAATGGTTGGCATCCATAAAAAGTCAGAATACAAAAACTGCAGTGCTGACAGACTACGATGCTTAACAGGGTTGGGCAAAATGATCCTTCAAAATGAAATAGAACAAAATATACAGTTTCTTTTAGTTTGCTTGCTGAGTAAATTTGTTCCTGTACACACTCTGGACCCCCTTCATTCATTCTGCGTGAGGTGGGAAGAGCATGTTGGGCACTAGATGATGATGATGATTGGGGAGAAGCCAAGATAGTCACATGACTACTGACTAATTCGGCTACTCTCTGACTCCTACAGTTCAATTGTTTTCACTGCACATAATACAGCCCACACCTACTGTGGAGATTGAGATGGTTTTATCACCGGCCTCCTGGTGATGCAAAGATCTAGATTGGTAGTTCATTTACCTTACATAGACCTGTCCGCTCATAGCCACTTACTAAAACACAGACCACAACTGCATTACACACCACACACAGACCACAGAGATATTGGCTCCGAAGGTGACCTTACTGGGGATTATGGAGGGTTGGACTAACCATAGATACTAAATATTGCTTACAGGAACCGGTTATATGAAAGCTAAAAAATACTTAGCCAGGTGCTAGAGGTTCCGTTAAAAAAACAACCTATCTGCATCGAAGAGAGACTACTTCTGCAAAGCTGAAAAAGAAATCTACAAATGGAGGGGCCGACACCTCTAAACGCCTCAAAATCTGGGGCCCGTGGTTTTCAGACTTCTTACTCAATGGAGACTTTTTGTTGAATCTTACTGTTGTTAATTCATAAGTGGGTGCAGAAGCTCGACATATTGCGTGGTGGTTTTCCACCCTGGGGAATGAGTCCTTGTAGTTATGGTTGTCTGTTTGCTTGCATCAAATAAATAAAAAATGAACAATTTATAACAAAATCTGCTGTACAGGGAAATAGTGAAAGGGTGGAATACCACCCCAAACTGACTGAACCAGTCTAGACTGTTGCAGTCCGTCTGAAAAAAGCAGATACTGTGAATCCCATCAGTGTTCCACATGGGGGGGGGAGGGGGATGGGGTAGGAATATTCTTCAAACCCTATTCTTCAAACCCCACACAAGGTCGCAAAGGGCTCAGAATGGGTGAATTCAGAAATGCTGTCTCCAAAGAGGAAACCCACATTTAATCGAATGAAGGCTTGAGGGAACTAAAGCCTAGGAAAGGACAATTTCACCAAACTGTGCTCTGGACCCGAAAAGGAAATGTAATCTTTCCATAAGAAGCCAAGTTGAGAAAATTGATCTTTTCTGTGTGGTATTTTATAGAACACAGGCGATTCAGCGCACAATTGGCTAATTTTCATTCAATTACAGAGCATGTAATTATTTAACAAGCACCAGCTGGTCTCAAGAAGCTACCAGATTCCCTGGGGACTCCAGGAAAGTTACCTTATTTCCCGGAGGCCGCTTTCGTAACATGAATCATCAAGATTTACAGAATGTTATAAAGGAAAGATGAAATAAGCGAACCCACGCGTTAACATTTGTACCTGTATGTTTGCGCCATAGACACCAAAACTAGTGTTAACTCAGTAGCGAAAGTTGCTAGGAAATTGTGCCAAGCCAACACATTTTCAGGTTCAAAGAGCCGTGTATAAAACAAAACCCGATAAAAAAATCTTGACACAAATCTTTAAAAATATACAAAAGCTTTGCTATGTATGATCCTCAAAGCTCCCCTACACTAGCTAGCAGTGCTGTCATGTCACACATTGTCTTAAAAATGTATGCTTAAATAACATGTATTGTGTTAGTCTGCATAACATTCATTGTCATTATGCTTAGAGCATAAACCTACTTTTATAATGCGATGTCCCCAGATTTTATCCTTTTTGTGCGATTTTGGCTAATGTTTGTTTTTCTTTAGCATTTAAAAAAATCGTCAAACTCACCGTATTGCTCAAACATCCTGTTTAAGGACCTCTTATTTGGCATTTTTATGCATGTATCTAACATACCACACCAGTGGCTGATTATGTGCTAGGCAAATACCAATAACACACAATAACATACTAAACATAAAATATCATAATTTGCAACTACAGATCAGGATCCCATGCATAATGTCCTCATTTTCAGTTTAATATGCTCTGTTGTGAAGGGGGGAGTTGTTGATGCATGTGATTTTTGTTTTTTTCAAAAGCAGAATAAGCATTTCTTGTGTTTTTGTTCCCGGACAGTATTCAGTAACGTCCCTTAAGACAATCCCTGAGTTGTGTCGAAGGTGTGACTCCCAGAATGAAGATAGATCAGGTAAGCTCTCAAAATGAAGATGGATCTCTCTGCTTTGTCTGTTTTTTACTCGTTCCCTGGTTTGCTTCTGAAATGGCACTGATGGTTGCAATGAAATAGCGCAGTGCCTTCCAGTAGCCGCTAACCACAACATATGCAACAGCTTACTGGAACATGAGACACCGTTGACGAGGAGACCTAGCGAGTCAGGCGCCATCAGAAAAATGCTGGATGCATTTGCTGGTGCCCATGTAGTAAGAGCAGTTTGAGGGTAGATAATGTTCCAGGGTCTGAGAAGGTGCACCATGGCAGATTCAAATGCGAGGCATACTGTACCAATTAAGATCAAAGAAGTTTAGTGTAAACGGAGACTTATGAAATACAGATGAGAAACAGCTGGGTGACCCTTCCTCCTCCTGATAAAAACTGCATCAGCTGTCTTACACTGCGAATTTGTGGACCCTCTTGATGAAAGAGACAAGAGTGAACTTATGGAAGGCGTGCTGCACACCTCACTCTAGACTGCTATACATTGAATGCAATGCAGCTGCGGAGTCCTGCTTTTGGAATTGTAAAGTATACATCAGTGGGCTGACTTATGCTTGTGTATTTGATTAAAAAGCAACTGGAAGTCTGCAGCAGGCATTCCTGTGGGTGGTGAGAATTGTGGTCAGCTGTGTTCTGTTCCTTGTTCGTTGCGCCACAACCCACTATTTGGCAGCAACGACTATGGGTTTCCAAACCTATCCAGATGAATATTTGGGTTCTATTAAAAAACAAATCCTATGAGTATAGAAAAATGTAGCGTTCTAATTTCATTTTTTTTAAATTCGGCTTCATTAATATTTTTAATTCCTTGCAATGTACTTTCAAACATTAACCACGGTACGTTCAACATTTTGTACACTATAGGAAATATCCCATAATTTCTTGGTTGGGAACATAATGTCAGATTACCTTATATAGGGCCACGGGGCACACAGGGGCTACTGGGCCAAACCGTTTTGGTTGAGGCATTTTACTTATTATGACCCGGCCCGACCTAATATAGATCCTGAGCACCTGGGCGAATTACCTATTCTACATTTGACTCTCAGTGGTAGCTGTAGTTGAGCAGTCAAGTCTGTCTGGGTAAGGGGGGGGAGTGAACGCACTCTATTAAACCATACTGAAGATTTCCTCTTTGAATCTTCAGGCTTTTAGTCAAAAGTGTCTATGGTGCTTATCGTGTAGATACTCCTTGGATTATGGGGTGGTGTTAGACTCTCATTGTGATATTGATACCAAAGTTGATTTATATTGCGCTGGGGCCCGTCAATCGTCGCTGACTGCAAATCGAAGGGGCCCGTCAATTGTCGCTGACTGCAAATCGAACACACAGTGGTCAAGTAGCTGATACTATTGATACGATCATGAATACTCTGGAATTGGACAACCATTCAATCCCACAGTCCACCCCTGCTGTCTTAGTGAAACCTAAAAGGCAACCGGAGAGTAATGGATCTGAAAAGTAGAAACAACCATGTCCTACCAAAAGTGTCTGCAATCAACTACTATCATGGATGAAGCCCGTGGCTACCACACAAACACATCCCTCAATCTTAACACAGTTCTCTGCCTGCCAGACGTGTGGCCCCACGTCATCTCATTCTGTCTCATTGGAATCGCTTGGGGCTCAGTTTGGAAGTATTCTTGAGGACATATTAAAACCATTAACTGATTGATTAGATCGACTTGTGGAAGTATTCTTGAGACATATTAAAACCATTGACCGATTGATTAGATCGACTTGAGGATCTTTTGGCTAGCGTTGCCAATCAATCTACCACTAAGCATAAGAGGAACATGCACAATGATCCTCCGGTATCTAGTTGTCCCCTCATAATGGAGTCCAGCATTACAGTCCAGAAGGGTGGGCTCAGCATGCCACCGGAGTCTGTGAGGGCATCCAGGTTCCCCCTATGTTAGGGACCTCAGATAAAGTGCCAAACAATTCCGCTGTCTGTAGGCAATCCTCTCAGTCGTGTTCGACTGCACCAGCTTCTGCCCCACTTGCTTGTGTTATGAATATGCCTGCTGATGTCCCCTGTCAAGATGTTTTGAGCCTGCCACCTGCCCCTATGTTCTGGTTTTAGCATTAAGATCCAGTCAACCGGAATCGTGGGACCAGATTCGGCACTAGGCTGCACATTGGTTCCACAAGTACAAACATTTTAACGCCTGGGGCCAAAATGAGATTATAATGGTGAGGAGGGTGGGCTGGCTGGGTCATTCCAAGAAAAATATCATAGGGGAGTTGTTAGACCTGACATCATTGGCTTGAGTCTCTCCTCCATTTTCTCTGTTTTGCCTCCACTGTTTTACGATGTTTTGCTGGTATATGCTTTGGGCGCCGTGCCACTGCTGATCAGTGCCATAGCGCAAGTGCTCCCTAGGTTAAATTGATGTATCTATTGTATCCATGTTTGGCTTATTTGGTTTACTGTCAGTCCCTAGTCTAGTGCACCAGGAGTGCCGGGGCTTGTAAATACAAATGCCGCTTGTGGGCTTGCAGCACGTGTTGTGCCACCCACAGGAGCGGCCTCGTAAAAGAATGTCTACGGGTCGGTCATTACGAGACCCACGTGCAGCCTAGTGCTGTCACGCAGGCTGCGCAAGTATACCTACTTGCCAGCCCCTCAAACCTTCCCTTGACTTCATGTTAGTCACCCCTACAGTAGGCCCACGGGCAGGGTGCATTGTAAGTATAAGGTGGGACACGCCTGACCAAGTTGGCATGTCCTAATAGTGAACTACAGCCATTTTCGTTCTTCACTATTGCGAGGTAGCCTGCTCTCCATTAGTTAGAATGGGCCGCCGGGATTATTAATGCTATGGTCCTAGCTGGCTCGGGGAGCATGGTGCAATGTCGAGTTTGGTATCCCTGAACTCGGGGTTTAATTACGCATCCGTTGGTGTGGATGGTTTTTGGACTCTGGGTTTCAAAATAGCACTTTTAGAAAGTGTCTATTTTCTTGTCTAACCATTTCTGGTTTCTGCTGGTCTTGCGTGTGTGTGACAGGAGCTGGGTGGCTCCAGAGGTCTGGATGAGTCAGTGTGGGGTGAGTGGGACATTTGCGTTGAGAGTAGGGGGAGAGTAGTTGCTGATAGCCTGCCCTGCCTGATACAATGCTGGCTCCACCTCCTGCCAAGCGGCTGATGGCTCTGTGCCTGCCATGGACGATCCTAGCCCCACCTCCTGCCAGGAGGCCGATAGCTCTGCTCCTGCCAGTGCCAATGCTGGCTCCACCTCCTGCTGGGCGTCTGAGGACCCAGCCCTGCGCAGTGAATAGGCCAGGTGCTACTGCCTGGCTCCACCCACAACAGACCCAGGATGTTGGGAAATTCCCCTGCGTGGACAAAGGGATCAAAGCCGAAAAGGGGTATAAGAGAAGGACCCCTGAACCAAGAATTTAGATCACTTCTGACAAGGAACCCTGTAACCAAGGACAAGAGGCCTGCTGATCTGAGGACTTGCCTACCCCTTCTGCCAGTGTGCCGTTTGCTGGGGGGAATCCTGCAGTGCTTCTTTATTTTTGCCAAGGAACCAGGAGAGAGGAACTGCGTGTGTACTCTCACGCTTGCTAAGAAAATCTCCAAGGACTGGAAGAGTGCCAGTCTCCTGCTGAAGTCACAGGGCTAAAGGACTTCATCTGCTTAAAGTGCTATTTGCTGGAACCTGTGAATCCAGCACCTCTGAAAGAGCCGGCAACCTCTACGCCGACGGACGTCGCCGAATCCAGCTCGACATAGTGGGTAACGGCCCCAGTGTCCCGCTTCCTCGACGACCGGCCGCCGGGCCCGACCGACGCCAGCAGCAACGCCAGTGAGTAGTGAGTACGGCTCCAGCTCCAAGGGACCTCGTGTCTGCACCGCTGCTGATCGCATCGCCCTCGTGCCCTCTCGACGCCGTGAGCGCTGCTCACTCTGTGCAACCGCATCATCGACAACGACGCCTGCTGAGGCCTGATCGACACCGAAGACGCGACGCCGGATTGCTCGACGCCGCTGATCATCGTGTGCTTCATTTTCCAAAGGTACTGTGTTGTTGGGGGTCCGTGTGACTCCGGGCTCGACGTAGCGCTCTTCGCGGTCGACGCCGAACCTTTGGATTAACTTTGCCTCGACGTCGTGTAGCCCCCGTGTGGGTTACCTGGTTGCTAAGAACTGTTTTGCCAAGAAGAAGATTTGCTTTGATACTAAAGACTTTGTGCTAAAGAAGAAATTACCTTTGAACTATCCTTTTTCCCGTCCCCGAGTATTTATTAAGATTGTGTACATTTTTGTCGTTATTTGGTCTTGTGCTAAGCCTTATATAAAAATACTTATTTTTATAATACTACTGTCGTGTCCATTTGTAGTGTATTCACTTTATTACTGTATGTGGTCATAAATGCTTAACACACAGCCTCTGAGATAAGCCTGTCTGCTCTGCCAAGCTACCAAGGGGGTGAGCAGGGGTTATCGAAGGGTGTGATCCCCTTGCCCTGACTAGAAAAGGTGTGTCCCTATTTGTCAGAAGTGTATACCTCTGCCAACTAGAGACAGCCGGTTCTAACATTGGATGCAGCGGTGAGGATTTGGACCTTGCATTTATGACCCATGTACAGTGATTAGTGTGCGCTACATAGTTAAAGCAGACCATAGCGCAGTCACAATCTAATTGGGAAGGATCCTATTTTTGGTTCTCCGCTTTTCTGAAGCTTGATTTTTTGAACACTCCCAGTTTTGACCATGAGTGACACCGGAGTCACTACCCCTGTTGTTGTTGAGGAGGAATTCGACAGAGCGAAGTTAAACGACTACAGATTGGAGGAGTTGAAATCCTTTTGCAAGAAGTTTAAAGTTCCTACCAAAGGTCTCAAGGCTAAGGAAACCTATCTCAAAGCATTGCAGGCCTGGTTGGAGGCCAGATATCCCACTGATCCGGTGGTGGTACCGCCAGTGGAAGGGGATGAGGAGGCGCCAGCGAATGGGCCCGAGTCCTCTCCCGGAAGCAGTGTTTCCTCCAAAGGTCTTTCCCCTGAAGAACGAGAAGAAAGGGCGAAGGAGCGTGCATACAACATGGAAATGGCAAGGCTAAAGATAAATGGGCAGCTGGAGTTAGAAAATGCAAGAGGTAGAAGAGAAGCTGATTTGGAGACCAAAAGGTTAGATTTTGAAAGAGAGAAGTTAGCTTTGGAGCGTGATACCAAGTTGAGGGAGTTGGACATCCAAGCTAAGAAGTTAGAGTTGAATCCCTTTGGTGGCAGCATCCCATCTGGGCCTGCAGAAAGTAAGTTTTACTTTCCCAAAGATGTGATAAAAGATTATCACAGGAACGAAGATATTGGTCAGTGGTTTAAAGCATATGAGCTAGCATTGTTGGCCCACCAGGTCCCTGAGAAGAATTGGGGAGCGGGGTTGTGGGGTCGCTTTGTGAATGAGGGGAGAGATACCCTGTTAGACATGCCTGTTGCGGATAGGAGGTCGTATGCTCATATGAAGGATGCTTTAATGTTGCGGTATGGCCTAACCCCCGAGAAGTACAGACAAGCTTTTAGAGAATGTAAGAAGTTGCCTGGTACGACGTGGGTTGAATATGTGTCTTATTTTTGCAGAGCCATGGATGGTTGGGTAAAGGGCAGCAAAGTGGAAAGTTATGAAGCTCTTTATGATTTGTTTGCTTGGGAGCACTTGTCTAATAACTGTTTTCCGGAGCTGCGCCAGCACCTGATTGATAGCAAGATATCTAACCCTAGAAAACTTGCTGAGGAGGCGGACCGCTGGGTCAGTACCAGGGTCCACAAGGGTCCAGTGGGAGACTCAGCCAAAGGTGGGCAGGGTCCCCAGCAGAAGAGTGGGGGGGACAAGGGTAAACAGATGGAGTCTCAGAAAGGGCCCCTAAGTAATGCCCAAGGGAACCAAGGGAAAGGCTCCCAGCCTCCCCCTGAGAAGAAGCCAGGGGCCCCGACGGGTAAACGTGTTCATAGGGGCCCCCTAACCTGCTACGGTTGTGGGCAGGTGGGACACCGGTTTTATGACCCCCAGTGTCCCAAAAAGGATTTGAATGCACCGCCGCGTGCACCCCCCGTCAGTTGGCGAGTGTAGCCTTGGGAGGGGAGGAGATGGTTGTCCATGGTGGGAGGGGTCCCGCAGAGATGTCCCTGGTCTCGCTAGGAGACATGCAAATGGTCCCTCCACCCCCTCTGCCTAGTAACACTAGTAAATATAGGCAGTGGGTGACCATTAATGGCCATAGAGTGGAAGCTCTCAGAGACACCGGAGCGAGTGTGACAGCTGTCAAGTGTCACTTGGTGTCCAGAGAGCAGGTGGTTCCCCACGCATTCTACCCCGTTGTAAAAAAGGGTTCCAAAGACAACCAGTAACCAAAGACCCTTTTATGTTGCCCGGCGGTATCGCCTCTATGACCCACCAATATTAATCAATGAAGAAGCAGGCGCTGGAGACTGGAAGGCAGGAAACGAGGATTTTATTCTCTCCGGAGGAGAACACATCAATTCAGACAGCAAGTATCGTCACGAGGTGCTCTAACCACATCTCTGAGGCCTGGCCTCTTATACTAGGGTTTATGACCTTTATTGCACATAACACATTCTCGCAACACGTCGATAGTTGAAAGAACATCCTCGGAATCTCCCCTTCAGGCCCGTTCCCACATACATTTACAGTTGGATTCCCCACCCCGGTCACAACAGGTGATGGTTGCCGCACAGCAGGGCATTCCGCCGATTCACGGAATGCATGGGGTTGATCGGATCTCATAGGGTGGGGGCTTTGATCGGTTCGTGGGTCTTTTGATGGGGAGGGGAAGCTTCCTACTGTACGGGGTAATAAACAGTATCCGCAGGACCAGGTGGCGGCCTGGGAACAAGGAAGACAAACGGGGACACAGGAAAAAGGGGGTTTGCATCGAAAGGATCTGAGGCCATGAAAGGAATGAGGGGAGGTGTCGCGCTGGGAACAGGATGGGATTCCGTGGTGAAGCTGCGCTGAAGGGGGTTTATGACCCAAAGCATGAGAGAGCGGGGGTTGTCAGTGTGCGGGGGGGGGAATGCTTGCGAGGCTAAGAGAGAGAGAGAGACGCGCTGGCTATCAGCGAGGGGCAGGGAGGCCATGGTGCTCAAAATGACTGCCGCTTACGCGCACGAATGGGCTTGAAAAGGGGCAAGATGACGCCGATAATGTTCACCAAGTTTGTGTTAATTTTCCACAGTCCTCCCTTTAACATTTCCAAGACATCTTGCTGGCCTATTTCCTATCTATACCGATATGCAGCGATCATAAGTAAGGGAGAGGGGACTTAGGCAAAAGAACTGTACATAAACATCACATTATAAACATCATATTGAAAAATCTCATCATCTAGTAGGCGGGTTCATCGTTAAGTTGTTTGCAGAAAAAAAGTCATCGTAATGCAATATCAGACTAGAATTACGTAGCGAGGGGGTTAGGTACAGATCATAGATACTTATAGTCATTTGGAATAAGAACTGGTAAGTTATCATATAAGTAAGTCCTTTTTGCATTCGGCGGGTGCATAGTTAGTCCAATGGTGATTGGGAGAGAAAGGAGATACAGTAAAGATATCAGAGTTCTCGTTGTCTTTTGTCGTCTTCTGTTGGAACTGTTAAGTACCTGGATTACAACTCGGTCTGTCAACAGGAATGTTCATGTGGATCGAGTCGTTGGAGGTCTGCGGGCAGGGGTACATTTTGTTTTGTTTCGCCAGACCTCATAGGAGAAATGTGTTACGGTTTTGGAGCAGGTGCATCTTCTTCCGTAATGCAGAGCATAGATTTGCAATGGAAAATGCAATTGTTCCAGAATTGTGAGATCTGTTTGTTTCTTGAGTCTGTGTGGTGGGCATTTCCTGTCGCTTCCATCATCTTCGAGGCGTTCAGCAGCGGGTAGAACCACATACTTCGTTCATCTTCTCTTTAGAGGCGACCCTTGGTGGAGTTCTAGGTCACCGTTCTAAGATTAACATAGTTCGTGGTCTACTTAGTCGGAGCTCCCTCCCTTCTGACGCAGGGAGTACTCTTCTCTGGGTAGCTCAGTAGGATTTGGAGGAACTTGGGAGTTCGGGTGGAAAGGTGCGGGTGTGAACAGTCCTTATGGTAGGTCGGAGGAGGAGGGGATGGAGCAAGGCCAAGTCGGGAACAGATCAGGGGGGCGGAGAGTTTTCGACAGGCGGGTCCGTAACCATGTTCAGAGAGCGGGGACTTTTTGGCACACGTTGATCATAGAGCAGGGGCTTCAGGTCAGCCCTTTCCTTAGCTTTGTCTGAAACAGTGCCCCGTCCTGCGTCTCCTTACTGCTGTGGTCTCGCCTCGGCCTCCGTCGCTGATGTTCCACAATCCGCAGTCAGGCCGCGTGCTCCCACATCCGGTCTCTTTCTCCTCCGACAGTGATACCCTTAAATGAGTTTTGAAAAGACAGTCTTTAGAGATATTGCAGAAGAAGGTAATTACATAAGTCTATTTCTCTCCCAACACCAAGCAACTGGGGTAAGCACTCGCTACATTTGAGATTTTTGCGGCTAACGTATAAACAATTGATGATGGGTTTGCTGGATTCCTTACGACTTTCTTTTGTTGGCTAATTCTTTGGCGCTTTGATAGTTATTACGTTCATTTGTAATAGGTACGAGGTCTGGTACTCATTTATTGCATACGTCTATTATAGTAGATGTCAGTTCTTCTGGTAGGGACCCATTTCCCTAGTACGAGTCTTGCAAGGCTAGGCTGGTCTTCAGGACCTTGTATTTTACGAAAAAGTGCAACGTGCTATTCACCATAGTCTGATAGGCATCCTTCTGAGGGGTGAACATAGGTAAAACAAGTCTGCATTACATAAAAACATCTTATTTTCAACAAGGCTTACTGCAACAAATTCTTTCGATTTTCGATCTAATTTTCAACTTTGCACACATCTTTCTAACTTTCTATATAAATCCTCGCAACCTGGTTACTACAAAAAAACTCGGGGGGTGGTTTGCGATAATTATTAAACTTATCCTCGGGGAAGGAGGGATCTTATGGAAAACAATTGGGAACACAGTGAATTAGAGCAGGGGCGTTTTTCAGGCTCTCGTTCAGGGCAGCTGACACCAAACTGGGGGCATTTTGGGAAGACGGGGGTGTCTCGATCATTTCTTACTGTTTGGGGTATGGGGACAATTTGGGATGGGGATGGTCGCATTACCACAGACATATGTTATTATAGAAGCCACTGACAAATAGTTCCCTGGTTGTGGGTCAAATTTGGAGAACCTTAGTTGTCTTACCTGTCCTTTTCCTTTCGGTCAATTTAAATTTCATCCATATTTTAGTAGAAAAGGAGAGGTAGTAACGTGGTACCGATACAATTTTATTTAGGACAAATTTGTGCAAATACTTGTGGTATTTGGGGCCAATCAGGAGGTGCACCAGGTTCGTCAATTAGGTGCCAGTCGCTAGGAAGAGGGAAAGTGTGGAGGGGTGAAAGAGTGAGAGAGAGAGAGAGAGAGAAAAAGAGAGAGAGAGAAAGAGAGAGAGAGAGAGAGAGAGAGAGAGAGAGACAGACAATAGGCCAAACAGTACACGTGGGACATGGAGAATGACCGTGTATTGTTTGGGCTATTCAGTGCGTTACCCAACGTTAGACGTTTCGGGTCTGTGTTAGGATGTAGAAAGCATGCAGTTTTGGGACAGAAGAGCATTAGATCAGGTACAAAAAAGGTCGCGCATTGGGTAGGGCGTCTTTTTGTGTCGTCTTGCAGCGTTAGTCCGTTTTCATGCATCGGGCGTGACGTGGCTCCAGATCCCTTACGATACTCTAATCGGGATTCTAATGTAACCTGCAGAGGGAAAAAAGGAGGGAAAGGGGGAGGTGGGGGGACAACATTCGCATACATCAAATGTACGGGCACGAAAGTCCTTTACTTACCGCATACTCGTACTTATCTCTTCGGGATATAATCCTTAGGGTCTTGGTCTCCGAAGTCAAGGGGGCGGGCAATGTGATAGGTGGTTCATGGGGAGGTTCGAGGATGGCATTAAGGGTCGTGTGTAGAGAAACGCTTAAAAGGGATCAGAGGTGCCTAGCGTGAGGTACCCGGTTTTGTAGATGTATCCGGCCTTCGGGATCCTTAAATCATTCCCAAAGCTGTGAGGTTCTAAGGCATATCAGTTCTTCGTTTAACCCGGTACCTTAGTACCTTCGACCACCATATCTTAATAACATTTTATCAATCACCCCTCTTTACTTTACCCTTTCTCAGAAGTCGAGGTCCTTCTTCATACGTTAGTTCCTGAGCTTAGTCGCATATTTCGGAGGCAACGTATCATACCTGGGATCCGATCATCAATCCGGGGCCGAACAACCATTTCTCGGATAACCTTAAAAAAAGAGCAGAACGGTTGCGCACAGAAAAACCCTCCCACCGATACCCGCATTTACAAAAGTATGCGATGCCTATTCATAGTTTTTAAGACCTTTATTTGTATAATCATTCAGTACGTAAAATGTGAGAGCACAATCATAATTTGGCCTGACATGTCGTCGATAGAAGCACATACAGTAGGGGGTTATTTTATAGCACAAGAACATGTAAAAAGGCCTAATTTATTATTTGCAAGTAACTAAAAACATTTCATTGCGTGACGAGGGAATCAGGGGCATTTTAGTTCATAAATGGAAACACAGCCAAGCTCATCGGAATCGCATTTCCTAGATGTAAACCGTGGGTGTGCATCATAAGCGACGTTATGTACCAGTTACAATAAATATCAAAAAATAAATCGTTCATTGAAATCAACATTTTCACGGAACCCCTCTCAAACGTTCGCCAAGTGAACCCTCCTCCCTTTCCCCTCGAGTGCACAATGGTTCGTATATATATCTTAGTACATCAAGTTTCATTAGTTTAAGGAACACCACGAGGCGTCCGTTAGTTTCCATTGATACCGGCGCCATTTTGGGCGAGGCCGGTTTAGTCCGGAAGTAGCATCAGGGGCAAAAATGTCCCCGACGATTGGCGGTTGGACCAGGGTCCCTTTCGGCAGTTCAAAAAAAACTGTGCTAACAGAGGGGCTGGTGGCGTGGACCGTCAATCAAGAGAGGGAGGGGGTAGAGTCTTTCTTACCGGGTCATGTTGATGTTCAGCCGGAACTTACTCGAGTTCGTTAGCCCATAATGTTCCTGGGTGGGTCAGACGGAAGCTGATGCAGACACGAGAGCACCGCCATCTTGTTGCTGTGCCGTGGTTATTTTATTTGAGATCAATGCAGCTGTTCCTCACCGGAAGCCTGAAGGGGCTGAGGGCTCTTGGGACTTTGGTAGAATCTTCAAAGTCGAGGGGATGTTTGTCGATGGTGGGGGCTTGCGCCCAGGTGGGCAAGTGCCCGAGTTGCAATTTCGGACAAAGTTACTCCAGCGGCCTAGACTCGCCTTTCGAGGGCCCAGACGCCATTTTGAGATCCTGCGGCAGCCACCTTTGTCGTATCCATCAGGAGTGGAAGAAACTTCTTGTGATGGCGAAAGACAGAGCATCATGCTGCTGGAGCAGGACATTTTGGTTCGGGGCGCCAGGGTGCAGCAGTGGAGCCTTCGTCTGGGGAGGTGAGAGAGGCTCGTCCGTGCCGCCTTCCTCTCCCGGCGCATCCTACACCGTCCCTTTGAATCAGGGGCGCACATGATGACCACCCTACACCCCTGATTCCGACTCTTGGGGGACCACTGTACATCCGGTGCTCCGTAAATATGCCCGTCGGACATTGTATGTCCTGTACTATGCAAGTATACCAGTCGGGCATTGTATGTCCTGTGTTGCGGAAATATACCAGTCGGGCATTATATTTCCTGTGCAGCGTAGGTATATGGCCGTCGCCCGGCTGGAGGACATCGGTGCCGGACCAGGGCAGGGAAGCCTCCTACCTGTGGAGGTGGAAGAGGCTCGTCCGCGTCGCCTCTTCCTCCCTGCCCACCCTGCATCCGTTCGATGGAGAAATTCGTGATGGCCGGACCAGGAGATACAAGGGAGGGGGTCATTTTCATCCGCCCCCTCCCTACTCGCGGCCCGGGGGACGCCATCCCTGGAAGGGTAGTATGGAAAGACCATTTCATTGCCTGCTTGGTGGAGCCTCCAGGACCTTCTCGTCGGCGATCTCCTTTTGGCTCATGGCTGCTGGTAGGCCCCGCCCCACACGTGCTATGTGATTTCGGATGGGCGGGACCATCGAACTGTTACATTTCGAGGACTTCCGGAGTGAGCATAATATGTTTTGTATTTTTCCTATTAGTCAAGTTTGTTTTTTAGAGAGTTCTACTAGTTATTCTTTTTACTGTTGGTTGTGTGTTTTCTTTACCGTAATTAAATCCTAAGTTATATAATAGACGCTTGGCTTCCTTGAGTCTTTTCTCTAACGGGGGGGTTGTTTACACTGGCCTGCAGTTGTGTTTGTTTTTCAGAGTGGGGGAGCAACAGAGAGCAATCAGTCCCAGAACTCTAACATGTCGTTAAAATTGGTCTGACGAAATCTGTGCCATCGAGCATAATCAAACGGGGTGGTTCTATCTGTCCTGTCCGCACTAGTCTGATTGGTTTTTATTTCGCGCCTTTTCCCTTTCTGTCGGCCGGTCCTTTCTGTCGACCCTCCGTTCTTACCTATGCTCTGTAAAGTCGGGCATTGGGCTTTTCAGTGCCCGAGGCATTTACAGAAAGCACATTGGTTCTGTTTTAAATCTATTCGTCCTGTGCACAGTGTCGGGGGGTCACCTTCGGATCGTTGTGTTCCAGGGTTGACTTGTCGGCACACCCCTTTACACCGTTCTCTTTTCATATCTACTCCTCGGGACTGTGCCATCGCTGGCCCTTCCCTTTGCCTACTAGACGTTTGGAGGGTTGTCCGTCGTGTCCCTTCACCTTTTCTGAATTCGTCGCCTTCCCTTCGTCGCGTGGCTTCTTTGCGCCACATACCGAGACTATCGAGCATAATAGGTGTTGTTTCATTCCTACGAAGGGCTATTTCTACCGTTTCTATTTTGTCAAGATCAAAGGATCCTCTCAGTGGCCACTGACTTTCTCGATCCTTTTTCGTATATTTATGCCACAGCTCACTATAGGCTATAGCGATCAATCCATGCTTCATGAACATGTCCTTATTAGGGGTGCCTTCCAGCGGAGCCGGATGGTTCATCTCTAATAAGCGGTCCGGGCTAAACAGGCTACTAACCAGTGGGGAGAAGACAGGCATGACGGATCACAATGGGATAATAGTCAGCACTACCTATCTTATCACTGCGCGCAAAGACTAGACAGAATATTTCTATTCTACGTTGTTTGCACGTAGTGAATACCTCATGAGCCAATCTTGAGCAATCAATGTTAGGTCAAAAATAAAAAATCAATATGGTCAATGGGGAGAATAAGTAGGCTCGCAAAGGTTCGCGTCACCTACCCTTTCACTATCTGTAAAGAGGGGACCTATTTTTCCCTGTTTGCAGACAGAGAATCTCCAGAAAACAATCTATAACAGTTAATCAATGGGGGGAAGGGGCAATTGTTCAGTGGGGGAGAAAGATAGGTCCGACGGGTGCGTACCTATCCTTCGCTGTTTATAAAGGGAGAGCCTGTTGTTTCTCCGTTTGTAGACAGTGAATCTCCAATAAATTAACAAAAAGTAATACTAGTATTTTCTCATCAATTATCAATCACTTTCAATTATCAATCACTTTCGCAATTTGTCGTGTTTACACGACCTTACCCGGACCGCATGGACAGTTTCTTGTCTTCCGAATCCAGCGCCCGATCGTCCTCTTCTCTTCGTACTTCTCGTGGCACTCCTGATGGTTCCCAGTCAGGACCGCAGATCACTCGAGAGAGGTCTGTTCGGAACCAGTGAAGTTCGGATGATCGGCTGTCAGACGAGGGTCTATCGGACAGGGTACCTTCCGATCGTTGCAGTCGTTCACTCTGTCGTCAGGACCTCTCCCACTGGATCCACGAGTCGCTGATGGGCCCCACGTTTGGGACGCCAATTGTAAAAAAGGGTTCCAAAGACAACCAGTAACCAAAGACCCTTTTATGTTGCCCGGCGGTATCGCCTCTATGACCCACCAATATTAATCAATGAAGAAGCAGGCGCTGGAGACTGGAAGGCAGGAAACGAGGATTTTATTCTCTCCGGAGGAGAACACATCAATTCAGACAGCAAGTATCGTCACGAGGTGCTCTAACCACATCTCTGAGGCCTGGCCTCTTATACTAGGGTTTATGACCTTTATTGCACATAACACATTCTCGCAACACGTCGATAGTTGAAAGAACATCCTCGGAATCTCCCCTTCAGGCCCGTTCCCACATACATTTACAGTTGGATTCCCCACCCCGGTCACAACAGGTGATGGTTGCCGCACAGCAGGGCATTCCGCCGATTCACGGAATGCATGGGGTTGATCGGATCTCATAGGGTGGGGGCTTTGATCGGTTCGTGGGTCTTTTGATGGGGAGGGGAAGCTTCCTACTGTACGGGGTAATAAACAGTATCCGCAGGACCAGGTGGCGGCCTGGGAACAAGGAAGACAAACGGGGACACAGGAAAAAGGGGGTTTGCATCGAAAGGATCTGAGGCCATGAAAGGAATGAGGGGAGGTGTCCCGCTGGGAACAGGATGGGATTCCGTGGTGAAGCTGCGCTGAAGGGGGTTTATGACCCAAAGCATGAGAGAGCGGGGGTTGTCAGTGTGCGGGGGGGGAATGCTTGCGAGGCTAAGAGAGAGAGAGAGAGACGCGCTGGCTATCAGCGAGGGGCAGGGAGGCCATGGTGCTCAAAATGGCTGCCGCTTACGCGCACGAATGGGCTTGAAAAGGGGCAAGATGACGCCGATAATGTTCACCAAGTTTGTGTTAATTTTCCACACCGTGATAGCTGCCGACAACTCCCAGAAAGAGTGTGAAGTAGCTCAGGTTTCCTTTGAATGGGGGGGAGTTTCAGGTACTCTTCAGGTTGCTGTGAGGCCCGCCATGCCTATCGATTGTCTCCTGGGCAATGATTTAGAAGACTCCCCTTGGGCAAAGGTGGAGAGAGAGGCGCACTTGAAAATGTTGGGTGTGCCAGAGTGGGTGTGTGCAACCACTCGATCGATGACAGCGAGTAAGGGTGTTGATGGGATCCCGGAGCCTGAAAGTACGGCCCAGGACCCAGCTGTGAAGAGACGAGGCAGGGGGCGCGGGAAACCGGCCCCCGTAGTTCCCGTGGTCCAGGAGGAGGTAGACCCTGAGGGGGATGCCCTGAAGCCCACAGGGGAACAAATTGCCGAACTGGGAGACTTGCCCGAGCTGACCCACTGGCAGCAGGATGGTGGTCCCTCCAGGGAGGAATTCTGTGCCGAACAGAAGGTGTGCCCTTCTCTTGTGGGCATGAGGCAGCAGGCCTCAGCCCAATCCTCAGGTGATCAGTCAGGGTCACATTTTGTGTACTGGGAGAACGACCTCCTGTATAGCGAGCCTAAGGCTGCTGAGCCTGGGTCAGCCCGTGTGCTGGTGGTACCCCAGCGCTTCAGAGCCTTCCTACTGGGTTTGGCTCATGACGTTCCGTTAGCTGGACATCTGGGGCAGGACAAGACCTATGACAGGCTTGTCACCCATTTTTATTGGCCTCCGATGCGAAGGGATGTAGACATCCATTGCAAGACTTGTCACACTTGCCAGGCAAGTGGGAAAAGCGGAAGGAAGCAGAAGGCTCCCCTCCAACCTTTTCCAGTAGTCAGTACCCCCTTTGACTGGGTGGGTATTGACATTGTTGGGCCCCTGGACCCCAAGACAGCCCTGGGCAACAGGTTCATCCTGGTCTTGGTGGACCATGCCACACGGTACCCGGAAGCCATCCCTCTCAGGACAGTGACGGCCCCCGTGGTGGGACGGGCACTGATGGGTGTTTTCTCCCGGATGGGGTTCCCCAGAGAGGTGGTGTCAGACCGAGGCACCAGCTTCATTTCGAACTATATGAAGTCTCTGTGGAAGGAGTGTGGGGTAACCTACAGGTTCACCACTCCTTACCACCCTCAAGGAAATGGGCTGGTTGAGAGATTCAACCGGACCCTGAAAGGCATGATCATGGGTCTTGAGGAACCAATGAGGCGGAAATGGGACGTCCTCTTACCATGCCTGTTGTTTGCTTACCGTGAGGTGCCGCAGAAGTCTCTAGGGTTCAGCCCCTTTGAGCTCCTGTACGGTCACCCGGTAAGAGGGCCTTTGAGTCTGGTCAAGGAAGGCTGGGAGCAATCTCCCAGGAAACCTCCCCAGGATGTATACAGCTACATGCTGGCCTTTCGGAACCAGACTCGGCGCTTCAGAGAACTTGCTCAGGCAAATCTGGAGGCCAGCCAGGAGGAGATGAAGCGATGGTACGACCGGAATGCCACTCTGGTAGAGCTTCAGCCTGATCAAGAAGTGTGGGTCATGTCCCCTGTGGAACCTTGTGCGCTCAAGGACAGGTGGACTGGACCGTTTAAGGTTGTGGAGAAGAAGAGCGATGTCACCTACTTGGTGGACTTGAAATCTCCCAGGAACCCCTTGCGGGTCCTGCATGTCAACCGTTTGAAGCCCCACTTAGAAAGGTCCGAAGTGGGCATGCTCCTAGCTACAGATGCTGGAATGGAGGAGGAGAGTGAGCCTCTTCCTGACCTCCTGTGTGCTAAAGAGCAAGACGGGTCAGTGGATGGTGTGGTCCTCTCTGACACACTGACCCTTGAGCAGAAACAGGATTGTCGCCACCTGTTGGGACAGTTCCCGGATCTGTTTTCCTTAGTTCCGGGTGTCACTCATTGGTGTGTCCATGACGTTGACACCGGAGACAGCCCTCCTGTGAAGCACAAGGCTTACAGGGTGACTGACAAGGTTCGAGCATACATTAAGGAGGAGGTCTCCAAAATGTTTGCGTTAGGGGTGATTGAGTCCTCTAGCAGTCCTTGGGCCAGCCCAGTGGTCTTAGTCCCGAAGGCTGCAGCGCCTGGTGCTTCACCAGAACTCCGGTTCTGCGTGGACTACCGAGGACTCAATTCGGTCGCGAAGACTGACGCGCACCCCATCCCCAGAGCTGATGAGCTCATAGATCGGTTGGGGGCTGCCCGGTACCTTAGTACATTTGATCTAACGTCTGGGTACTGGCAGATCGCCTTGACTGATGGGGCAAAGGAGAGGTCTGCATTCTCCACACCAGATGGGCTATACCAGTTCCGGGTGATGCCCTTTGGGATGAAGAATGCCCCTGCCACCTTCCAGAGGTTGGTCAACCAGGTCTTGGCTGGACTGGAGGATTTCAGTGCCGCCTACCTGGACGACATCGCAGTGTTCAGCGCCAGCTGGGAGGAACACTTGCGCCACCTCCAGGAAGTGTTGTTGGCCCTGCGCAGAGCAGGCCTCACAATCAAAGCCAGTAAGTGCCAGATTGGGCTGGGTTCGGTGGTGTTCTTGGGGCACCAAGTAGGGAGCGGCAAGGTTGGCCCCCTGCAACCCAAGATTGATACCATCCTGGCTTGGGCGCCGCCCAAAACCCAAACTCAGGTGAGAGCCTTCTTAGGACTCACGGGTTATTACAGGAGGGTTGTCAAGGATTACGGTAACATTGTGCACCCCTTGACTTCGCTGACTTCCCGGAAGCAGCCACGAAACGTGATCTGGACTGATGCCTGTCAAACGGCCTTCGACACCCTGAAAACTGCAATGTGCACAGCACCTATACTCCAGGCACCCGACTTCTCGAAAGAATTTATTGTCCAGACGGACGCTTCAGAGCATGGCGTGGGAGCTGTTCTAGCTCAGGTGAATGAAGAGGGCCGAGACTTGCCTGTAGCCTTCATCAGTAGGAGGTTACTTCCCAGGGAGACGAGGTGGAGTGCGATAGAGAGAGAAGCATTTGCTGTGGTCTGGGCGCTGAAGAAGCTAAGACCCTACCTGTTTGGGACTCACTTCCGGGTTCAGACAGACCACAGGCCCCTCAGATGGTTGAAGCAGATGAGGGGCGAGAATCCGAAACTGTTGAGGTGGTCCATTTCCCTACAGGGGATGGACTTTACGGTGGAACACCGCCCTGGTACCGATCACGCCAATGCTGATGGTCTGTCCAGATTTTTCCGCCTTAGTGAAGAGGACTCCCTAGGTCAAGGGTAGTTCTCCCCACATTTCAGCTGGAGGGGACACGTGTTAGACCTGACATCATTGGCTTGAGTCTCTCCTCCATTTTCTCTGTTTTGCCTCCACTGTTTTGCGATGTTTTGCTGGTATATGCTTTGGGCGCCTTGCCACTGCTGATCGGTGCCATAGCGCAAGTGCTCCCTAGGTTAAATTGATGTATCTATTGTATCCATGTTTGGCTTATTTGGTTTACTGTCAGTCCCTAGTCTAGTGCACCAGGAGTGCCGGGGCTTGTAAATACAAATGCCGCTCGTGGGCTTGCAGCACGTGTTGTGCCACCCACAGGAGCGGCCTCGTAAAAGAATGTCTACGGGTCGGACATTGCGAGACCCACGTGCAGCCTAGTGCTGTCACGCAGGCTGCGCAAGTATACCTACTTGCCAGCCCCTCAAACCTTCCCTTGACTTCATGTTAGTCACCCCTACAGTAGGCCCACGGGCAGGGTGCATTGTAAGTATAAGGTGGGACACGCCTGACCAAGTTGGCATGTCCTAATAGTGAACTACAGCCATTTTCGTTCTTCACTATTGCGAGGTAGCCTGCTCTCCATTAGTTAGAATGGGCCGCCGGGATTATTAATGCTATGGTCCTAGCTGGCTCGGGGAGCATGGTGCAATGTCGAGTTTGGTATCCCTGAACTCGGGGTTTAATTACGCATCCGTTGGTGTGGATGGTTTTTGGACTCTGGGTTTGAAAATAGCACTTTTAGAAAGTCTCTATTTTCTTGTCTAACCATTTCTGGTTTCTGCTGGTCTTGCGTGTGTGTGACAGGAGCTGGGTGGCTCCAGAGGTCTGGATGAGTCAGTGTGGGGTGAGTGGGACATTTGCGTTGAGAGTAGGGGGAGAGTAGTTGCTGATAGCCTGCCCTGCCTGATACAATGCTGGCTCCACCTCCTGCCAAGCGGCTGATGGCTCTGTGCCTGCCATGGACGATCCTAGCCCCACCTCCTGCCAGGAGGCCGATAGCTCTGCTCCTGCCAGTGCCAATGCTGGCTCCACCTCCTGCTGGGCGTCTGAGGACCCAGCCCTGCGCAGTGAATAGGCCAGGTGCTACTGCCTGGCTCCACCCACAACAGACCCAGGATGTTGGGAAATTCCCCTGCGTGGACAAAGGGATCAAAGCCGATAAGGGGTATAAGAGAAGGACCCCTGAACCAAGAATTTAGATCACTTCTGACAAGGAACCCTGTAGCCAAGGACAAGAGGCCTGCTGATCTGAGGACTTGCCTACCCCTTCTGCCAGTGTGCCGTTTGCTGGGGGGAATCCTGCAGTGCTTCTTTATTTTTGCCAAGGAACCAGGAGAGAGGAACTGTGTGTGTACTCCCACGCTTGCTAAGAAAATCTCCAAGGACTGGAAGAGTGCCAGTCTCCTGCTGAAGTCACAGGGCTAAAGGACTTCATCTGCTTAAAGTGCTATTTGCTGGAACCTGTGAATCCAGCACCTCTGAAAGAGCCGGCAACCTCGATGCCGACGGACGTCGCCGAATCCAGCTCGACATAGTGGGTAACGGCCCCAGTGTCCCGCTTCCCCGACGACCGGCCGCCGGGCCCGACCGACGCCAGCAGCAACGCCAGTGAGTAGTGAGTACGGCTCCAGCTCCAAGGGACCTCGTGTCTGCACCGCTGCTGATCGCATCGCCCTCGTGCCCTCTCGACGCCGTGAGCGCTGCTTACTCTGTGCAACCGCATCATCGACAACGACGCCTACTGAGGCCTGATCGACACCGAAGACGCGACGCCGGATTGCTCGACGCCGCTGATCATCGTGTGCTTCATTTTCCAAAGGTACTGTGTTGTTGGGGGTCCGTGTGACTCCGGGCTCGACGTAGCGCTCCTCGCGGTCGACGCCGAACCTTTGGATTAACTTTGCCTCGACGTCGTGTAGCCCCCGTGTGGGTTACCTGGTTGCTAAGAACTGTTTTGCCAAGAAGAAGATTTGCTTTGATACTAAAGACTTTGTGCTAAAGAAGAAATTACCTTTGAACTATCCTTTTTCCCGTCCCCGAGTATTTATTAAGATTGTGTACATTTTTGTCGTTATTTGGTCTTGTGCCAAGCCTTATATAAAAATACTTATTTTTATAATACTACTGTGTCGTGTCCATTTGTAGTGTATTCACTTTATTACTGTATGTGGTCATAAATGCTTAACACACAGCCTCTGAGATAAGCCTGTCTGCTCTGCCAAGCTACCAAGGGGGTGAGCAGGGGTTATCGAAGGGTGTGATCCCCTTGCCCTGACTAGAAAAGGTGTGTCCCTATTTGTCAGAAGTGTATACCTCTGCCAACTAGAGACTGGCGGTTCTAACAGGAGTGCATTGTGGTATATTTCCGGAGACCTGTCATTGTATGGGACATATTGTACACTAAAGAATTCAATAGTTGTCCTGAAACTATAGTTGTTACTCTCCTGCTTGGACATTTTTATGGACCTTTGGCCCTGTCTCGCGTTGCTCCTGCCCAGTATTCAAGCATATTCTGCAGCGTACCTTGTGCTTATGTTTTCTGCCCTTAACAAAATAGAAAATGTTGAGTCACTAAATGGGGTTTTTCTTCTGGGCGAGCAGGTAACCACTAATAACGGCACATCCATATTAGAAACCTCCGCCTCCATTGGTGAGGCTGAGCATGTAGGCCGGACCTCTGAATTATCATGTCCTCATTTCAGTAAAAGTATGTGTACACTTAGAGGTGATTATGCCGGGACAAGTATCAATGTTGGAGACAGAAGTAAGGGCGCACTCAACTTGTTAATTTGGAATGAGATCGGCCTCACATCTAAGATTACTATACCTGATTGGTTTAACTTTATTAAAGGTTTCAACATTGTTTTATTCCAGTAAGCTTGGGACATACTGCCTGTATCTGCAGATGGCTCCAATGCTTAAGTGTTCCTGCTGCACCCTCTCATTGTGGGTGTGCTTCAGGGGGTTTGGTTGAAGTTATAGAAACTAACAGCAGCAGTTTTCAGGCTTCAGTTGTCAGGACTGCATTGAGTTTGAATATTGTTAATTTTTATAATAATGATTTCAGTTGTATTCCCAACACTAAATTTCCACCTTTATTTAAATGTATTTCTGAAATGGCGAGTAATCTGGAAGCCCTCCGGGCTAACATTTTATCTTTGTCTGGCTGGGAATTTTAATGTGCGGCTCCCCCTCATTTTCGATGACCCTAACTTAGCGGCCTGCCAACCTAATAACATTATCAATGCTTATCCACATAGCTCATAACTACTGTGGCTTTTTGCCCCGTTTGATTTGGTTAATGTTTTGGCATCCATGGGTCTGTCCAGTTACAAGGTTCCTACTTTTAGGGATAGAGCTGGCCCTGCAATAACAGATCACGTCTTTGTTACCCATAACTTGGGGGATCTAATTTCCTATGGAGCGGTCATTCCCTTTAATTTTATTGACCATAATCCATCAAAGTCACTTTATTACTGTGATCCAAGGGGAAGCTTAGACGGGATATTGGGGCATACAATCTGCAACCTTCCACTGAGTCTAAGCCTGGTGCTGAAAATGAGGAATACGAATACCACTCCATTTTTCTCATAAGATGGTGAGGGAGAATTTAAAGCTGGTTACTTTGTCTGTCCATGGAGGTCCAGGACTATCTGGTGGTGGAGGCCTTCGCTGCTCTCTGTGCAGAGACCTGGAAGGCTCTCCTGAAATCTTTACTCCCTTCATTATGCACCTCTAGATGGTTTAACTTTAAGTGCTTGGCAGCAAATAGGGCCTTTCACCAAGCTATAGTCTCCAAACCCGGGGACTAAGTGGTAGTGGCCCTTCTATGGAAGCATTACAAAACATAAACACTGCTAAACGCTGGCAAGATGTTCTTGGAACTCAATGGGAAAGGCTAGCTCAAGCCTCACAAAGCATAACTTCCAAGTTGTTTTGTTCCACTCTATTGGAATTACAACAAAATGTTAGGCCCTCTAGTTATATCTCTTGCCATATTGTCAGTAATGTTTGGGAGTAGCACTTTAACAAAATATATGAAGCACCCTCATTCTCCATCCCTTTATATTTATATCTTGGTCTAGTTACTCGCTTCCAGATGACCTTGATGGAAGTTGAGAATGCCATTAATCAACGGGTTGGGGACAAGGCACCTGCAAGGCGCTGGGAGGGGCACAGCTCCAGAGACGGGCTCATCTTGACGAATGTGTGACAACAGGGAGCCGCCCTCCGCCATTTTGAACATGCACTTCAGTGAAATACGATTTTTTTATAAAGTGTGATTACGAGATCTACACAACCTGCGTATTTACACAGGCTAGAACTCCGATCTACTCCCTAAGGTAGGGGACAGGGGCAATAACATAGGGATCTAATAGTCCTGAAGAAAGCCGGGAAGACGCAATATCCAGCTGAAACATGTTGATAGCCTTGCAGAGTGGAGGAGTAGAGGGTCCATAATTGACTAGCATACCACCTACCACTGGTTTATTCAAATCTTTTTAACCCTATCCTGAGGGTCCGCTAATAAAATTGGCATTTGGAGATCCCTGAGTTAGTTTTAACATTGTACTTCAGCACTTTCCTTTGATCCCTATTCTCCTTTGTGTTTGTATTGTCTCCCCCATCCTATTGCTCCACCTCTGGCGTTGGCTTGCGCGGAGGTGAGTTCAGCAGCCGTATGATGAAGAATGCCACAAATGTTGGTGAGTGAGGGGAGTTTTTCCAACATTTGTGTTTTGTCTTTTCACCTCTTCAAAAAAGCGACATCTTTGTTTTCCTGCTTCTCAGTGTGTGATAAGTCTGTGATATAGGAGGTCGAAGTAGGACTTTTCCTCTTTTCCCCTTACTTCTGTGTGTGGAGCAAGGTGCCAGACCCAGATGGGTGCCCATTGACCTAATAAAACTTTTTACCTTTTGGGCCCCAATGTTCAACAGCCTTCCCCATTCCCTTCTCCCCGATAAATGGGGCACTTCCATTATAGTGCCGATCTTTAAACAAGGAGATTGATCATTGCCTAGCTGTTACCGGCCGATCTTGCTTATTGACACCGCACCAAAACGTTTGGGTAGAATTATCTATAACAGGATCATAGTTTGTGAATTCAGTGTTACATCAGTGTCAAGATAGGAACCACTGAGCAGTTTCTTAACTTTAATTTGGTATAAGGAAAACATACAGTGGCCAAGCAGTCCCCTTTTTACCTAGCATTCATGGATCTATTGTCCGCTATTGACTGTATGAACCGGGTTAAATTGTGGCATTTACTTATTGCTCAGAGCTTGGATACAGCGCTGGTCCACTTCCTTGGCTACCCGTAAAGTGACATGAGGGCAGTGGTCTGTATTAATTCCCAGGGGGAGCCACAGCAGGTATCCAGTGTGGAGTGAGGCATGGGTGTGTGCTGGCCCCTCTTTTAGTTATTCTTTACATTAATGAACTGTATTCATCCCTTGCATGTCCTACCCCTGAGGTACCAATTATTAAAGGAAAACCACTTCCCACACGCGGATGACGCGATGCTCAAGGCACATACCCCAAGGGCACTGTGTCTCCTAGTTAATGCTTTTGTTGAATTCACGGCCTCTCTTGATTTACAGACCAATTCAGCCAAGTCCCACATTATGTCTGCCTTCATCTCCTAACAATCGTCTGGGGAGAGATCTAATGGCCAAACCACACATGGCCATCCACTTTTCAGAAGATGGAACCATGACTTGCCTAATCCCGGGATCTCAGGAAGGCGGGTCACACCCGAGCAAACAAAGACCATTAGAGCAATGACATCACCCCACACTTTTTCCTGTTCTTCCAAAGCGATGGACTGGTGATGACTGTTGTGCTTACCCAGAAGTACCCCTTAGGGCACAAACCCATCGCTTATTGCAGTAGTCAACTCCACTGTGTAATGCAGGGACATTTCCCTTGCGAGGAAGCCCTGGCCGCCACAGCCTTTGCAGTGGACAAAAGCACCTCCATTGTCATGGGGGTACCCCTCACACTGTACAACCATCCATGCAGTGTTTGTGACCATACAGCAGGGGAAAAACACCCCGACCACCATACAAGTCTCAGAATATGAGCTGATGCTAACCAGACCAGCGCTCAACATAGTGCAGTGCCATATCGTCAACCCAACCACCTTCATTGCCCATGAAGTACAAAAAAAGACAGGAAGTCCACAGCTGCCCGTTGTAGGCACCAAATGAATCTGGCATGACTTAAGAAGTCGCGATCCCAATGGTAAAGTCATGTTCGGAGATCATTCCTTTGTCATAGATCAAGAAACCGGCGTTGGCACAGGGGAAGCAGTGGTCACCGGAAATAGCCAGAGATCCTCAGATTCCCTGAAAATCAACGCAGAGCTGACATTTGTCCCATGCCTCTCTGCACAAGCAGCCGGATTGGTGGCACTGATTGAGGCCCTAACACAAGGCACTGGGGACATCATCACAGTATATTCCAACTCTGCCTATGTTACAACTACTGTACATGCCAGTATTAGTAAATGTAAGAGAAGGGGCATCCTCAAATCTGATGACGCACCAGTAATGCACAGAGATCTGTTGAAGCGCCTCATCAACGCACTGATTCTGAAAAAACGAGTAGCAGTCGTCAAGTGCACCGGACATTCAGGATGCTAGGACTTTATCTCCCGGGGAAACATATTCACCGACTGGGCCGCAAACGAGGTGGCCTACACAACTACAGGAGCAATCCGCGAGTTACCAGTACAGGAGGCTGAGAAGCAACCACCAGAGGACTCCTCACCACTTTCTGAACTACTGTACACCGAGACGGCTAGCTTATACCTCAGGGAAATACAGGAAGCAGCTTTCCCACATGCGTGAGAACTCTGGGAATCTAGGGGATGAACACAGACCCACAATCTCATCTACAGGGACACTTTTACAGGGAGACCCTACTCTACACGGGCCGAAACCAGCTCCTCCCTGCGCACACCCCTAAAGAGAGCATGTTCATCCACATTCACTTAGAATCATTGATTCCCTACATGGCGAAATTCTCTCTTCGTACCTAAATGAGTGCACAGTATGCCAGCTGCACTCACTTAAACTCACACTGCAGGTCATAGCCTCATCTATCCCGAGACACTCTGGGCCATCCCAGGTACTACACATGGATTTCATCGACCTGATCGACAGGTGTGCCACTTACAGATATCTAATTGTGGTGGTCTGCCACTTCTCTAGGTGGATTGAAGGGGCCCCTGGACACACTGCGAAACTAAAGCTGCAGCTACTTTTGTGGTTCAAGAAGTCATACCCAGGTGGGGGGTTGCAAAGGTTATCTGATCAGACAACAGGCAACATTTTGAAAATGAAATGTTCAAAAACATCGATACCCTGATAAGCATAACCCACAAGCTGGTGTCTGCATACCACCCCCAAAGCAATGGCGTAGAGGAACGCCTCAACGTCCTTCTAAAAAACAAGCTCCGCAAACTGTGCACAGGTAAGAAATGGCTTCATTGCTTGCCCCTAGCCCTGTTCATTCGAAGTAACACTTCAAGCAGAGACCACCACCTGACACCCCCACACCCCCAATCACCTAGTAACTGGTAGGTCAATTCAGACGCCAATACCGCAGAGCAGAGCCAAACTAAGTGCAGCTCTGAGGCCTTAGGTAATGAAATGTATAAATATATATCTCTGAACTGACCAAAACTTGCAGACTCCTATCTAAACAGGTTATACAAAAGAAGGGGGTGCACACCTCTGTGGGCCTACCCTACACAATCATGTAGTCCTGAGACTGAGTCCTGATTCACAACTTTCAGCGCCAGTAGAGAGACAGAAAGTTTGAAGGGCCCTTCAAAGTAGTCTTCAACTCCTACAGCTGTGAAGGTTGAAGGGAAAGGGTCATGGTCCTGGTACAACTTGTCAGATATTCGCTTGGACCCATCACTATCACCACCACCAAAGACATCACATCTCCATCACAGACATTTCCAATATGAACTATGAACTCTTTGGAAACAGAAGCGCCCATAGGGCTCCCCCTGGACTTTACATCGACTCTTTCATACCCAGACTAAAAATATTCACTTGTGTATTGTCTTTTGCCCTATATGCTCTGATGTTTTTCAGCTATGTGTCACTGTACTGGAACAGGTCAAGTTTTAGTCAAGGTCACTAGGTAAAGTGGTCCATCGTGAGTTCCGGGATCTAACCCATTTAACGTACAACTTCTCCAAACACAACGATGGCATCCTACATGCATTACATAGCGCACAATTGCACAACACCTGGTATCGGCACATGACATCAATGCAGCGCCAAACATCCACCAACTCTTGCCATGTTTGCTCATTGATACCCCATGCTCAGAGAGACTATACCTGTCCCAAGAGGTACCTCCCAACCTTGTGTCTTATACACTTATACCTATGCCAAATAAAATCCAAACTCCAGTCCAACTCTATAGCACCACAGAAAGTTACAGTGAACCTAACCAAGAACGATAGCGCATCTGAAGTCCTTTGCATCCTGACAGAGCAGGATGAGATCCTGGTCGAGTTAGTTAAACTCAAGAAAAAGGGGCAGACACTATATTGGAACACAGGTCCTAAACCCAGGGTTTCTTGGTGCTCACCAAGCCCTTGGACCAGTGCAATAAGGTGTCTGCACAAGTACCAACCTGTGGACCAAGACTAGCCCTCAGTGTAACTGGAGCCGTATTTATGAACAACAAGTTCAGTTCACCTGCAGAGCCAACAATTTGGGAAACAAATGTGACAACATGTAAATTTAAATGTATTTGTATTTATATAGCGCCTTCTACCCAGAGGTCTCGTAGTGCTGTATTCATACCGCTGTGGAACCCTTCCTGGCTTTCCTGTGAGATGTCCACTCCTGGGCACCCCCCAAGGTGAAGCCAGGCATCCAAGCGCTGCTGGGGCCATGGTGGAGATTAAGCAAGCTATTGCCCAGAGTCACAGGTCCCATGGAGGCAGGTTGAATAACACACCACTGACGCACTGCCAAGACACCTGGAACTCCGAGGCAGAGGGTATACATGGATAGAGAATAAGGAAACCCCCATAGTGGTCAGGATGCTACCAGTGTATTCCTTGCGTTTTAAGGCAAACAGGACTATACACATTGGGTTGAACAGCAATTGCAAGAGTATAACCTATAATAAATATATGTAGTGGGGCAACTCCACCTTGATGGACTACTACTGGGAATGTGGCGAGCAGGCCCACACCCAGCTCGTCCCAGACTGGAGAAGGGTCTGCATACTGGTATCCCTCTAAAAGCCTACAAGATCTTTTTGCACTGCATTACCACCCCATGAGCAGATACACCATGCTTCTACACCAAGTTCCAAAAATTGGTCAGCTGAGTACTTTGGTTGGGACAGATTCAAGGACATTCCTGAAGAGTTGCTGCTCTTCATTGATGCGCAAATAGGTGTAGGAGGATCAAAACCAAGGCCTATGTTCGGTGGCTGCAGATCACCAGGTGGGAACTTCTGAAGATTATGTACACCACTGAAGATAACCTCAACGCAATCAAAGAAAAAATGTGCGCCATCCACCTCATGCAGCACTTGTATGTGTTGGGCATAAGGACCGCAATGGAAGGGAGCGTATGCGCCACAGTGTGCTGCACCTTCATCCCCATGAAAGACCTGGACAATGGCGCACTGTCAATTGCTATTCAAGCTCTGCACAACCTACAGCAAGTCATGATTAAAGAAGTAGCTGCCCCAGACATAGAATGGTTTGCATGTTTGTTTGCCTAAGTACCAATGTGGATCGCGGGCCTATACAAGGCCTTGTTGCCAGTTATTGTAATCTTGCTCTTGCTGTGCGGCACCGTACCACTAATATGTGCCTGTGTGAAGAAGGCTAGACTTAAAATAGGGGGAATACACCTGGTTAGGACACCCAATGCCAACGCAAATTCGCACGCCAGAAACCAGAAACTAATGCGCAAGACACAGACACAAACAGCCAGAGTAGTAGTTGATAACCCAACCAGAGTGGGAACTTTAGCATTGGCTCAATTTATAGAAAGGTCCTGCTCTTAGGAGTCTAGGACATTAAAGAGCAACTGTTGCCTGTGCTACCCAAATTAATAATAAAACACTTGTTACGGTTTCAGAGTGACCCTTTACCAGATCAACATAACACAGCTGCTCTCAGTTCACCCATAGTGCTTTCCCATAATAGAGACACCAGATAGCCTCAAAAACATGTGGAAGATTGCCACAGTATATCACATATGGCCCCAGGATGTAATACCTAAAGAAACTAGTCAGATGCACACACTCATAAACACAAATAAATGCACAGAAGAGGGCCTGCGTTTGGCCCAAGGACACAATGCCAGAGCAGCCGGTCAGTTGCATTCCTCGGATAAAGCCCAAACAATGCCCAAACAATGCCTAGAAGTAAGTGTCACCTTAGATAACACACATGATACACCAGGCCACCTGGACTACCTTAAAATGTGATCTTTAGTTGGTCTTTATGGCCCCTTCTATCAGAGTAGGATCAAGCATCTAAGCACATAATTTATGACCCACTGTACCAGTATTTCCTGCCCTTAGGTGGAGGAGCTGCACTTTATTGCACCAACAGTACACTATAAAGAATGCCATGTACCTAATGCAAATTCAATTCCAGCACCCAACTGTAAGAAATGAGCTGCTATTTCCTGCCATTAAACTGTTCCTGATTGCCAAGCCTCGCTGTTCTCCTTTTTGATAATCAGCACCCGCATCAACAATGCCATAGTACCAGTAGCAGCAAGTCCCCCAGGTCACAAATGGCACAAACCACAGTGTACCCGCTCTCATAGGAGTTCAGGGGGGCAACCGGTGGCCTCGAAGTGAACACCCGCTAGTTCCTGTGCTGCCTAACTCCTGGTGATGGTGGTAGCACTTTGGGCACCCCACCTTGTCCAACAAGACTGCAATCTGTGAGACAGGCATATTTCATGGTGTGCACACACATTATCTGTGTTTGCCTATAACAAAAAATCAGCATTAAAAGATCCAGACAACAGTGCAGTTGGGCACTCAGGATAGTGGTATACATCTCTTACAATGCAGTGAACTTTTATGTCCCAACCCTTAGTAACACATGAGTTAGCGACATATCGCTTCTGAAATTATTCTCTACATGAGTTAGTGACATATCGCTTCTGACATCATACATGTAGGCAGTAGGCATTGCGGTATCGCTAAGCTCCAAATAGCATTAACAATTACTTCAATAAAATCATCAACCTGGATGAAAGCTGTATATTGCACAATGGAACTGTGTACATCTAAATATATTTAACTTTGAATAACATGATTTGAGAGAAGTGGCTAGAATAAGTGGGAATAATCAAGGTTCATCAGGTATTCCACCTGTTTTGGATGCAGGGAATGTCAGAGGTCTGGAATGAGTAAGAGGCATAGGGTTGTAATGCTGTGGTTACCGTTGAGCTGTGTATCACTTTTATTTCTGGTATTTTTCTTATTATCGGACCATCTTTAGCCAGTCTTATGATGTGCAATCTCATATGTTGTATGGACTAAATTTATGATTCTGCCAAGCGCACAGCATTCCGACTAGTTGGTGTGTGTTGGCAATTCTGTCTATTTCAGTATCTTTGGGTGTACCTAGGAAGTAGCATCCTAGAGAGACCTTGTCCGACTCCTTCCTTCTCCGTTTCCTTCCTTCTATTTTGCCCAGTTGCTCTTCTGTGATAATAATGAATTTGGGAGAATGCAACCGGACAGATTTTCTCTTGCTCTCCCTCTTGTGAAGGCATTATATTACTAGAGTCCATCCTGGAGATGATCAGAGAATGAGCTGCAGTCCCATGTTTAGTCCTGGATAACAGAAGAAACTTTAATCGCTTTAACTGGTGAGGGTAGTAATTGGCAGAGCAGGCAACATTGGTCACATGAGCTGTCATGGAGAGTGAGGGTACAATCCAAATACCAATAGTCTTGAGAGAACCTAAGAGAGTGGGGATGAAGCCAAGATTTGCCCGTTATTTGGTAGAATTTGGGTTGATTGTCTGTGCCTTTATGGAATCTGAGGAACAATACAGTTTTTTGAGGGTCAAACTTACAAAGTTGTTTATCCCAGTCTTGTGAAAATGTTTAAGCCCTGTTGAAGAAAGAGCTGGTCTTGAATAGAAGATAGTATAATGCACGCTCTCTCTCCCCACTACCCCTCATTCCCTTGGCGTTCTTTGACTTAACCATTACTTTGGGTTACATCAGTCGCGGAACAGTTTTGCTCGGCCCAAACCTAAGTATATCACTGTCCGCAACATAGAGCACCTGCAATTCATATGCAGCTCTGGGAAGTAATGTCCGGGTCACCTACCAGTGCCATGGGCTTAGGTTTCACCCACACGTGTCTCACTTAGTGCTGTGCTAGTCCATTCTCCATCATACCACTTAGTCAAGAATCACATTGATGTGTTTGTTGTCCTTGTTGTCCTGGGTGTGTTTGTTGTCCTGGGTGATCACTTCACAGTCAACTTCATATTAAATCTGTGATAAAACCTCAACCTGTCGATAAGCACATGCAGTGTATTTTTGATCTGCCTGAAGTGAGTGATTCCCAGGATGCCTATTGCCTCTTAGTGTATGTTGACTATATACTCTTACTCTCCTTGGATGTTGACTAGAGCGTCCATTTTCATACCAAATGGTTTCTCATTCTCCCTTTGCTCTGTACATGCTTACAGTCGGTCTAGTGTAAGTATCGGAGACAGAGGTAGTTTAGAAGAACTCCATATGTGTTCCTGCAATTGGCCTTCAGCCTTCATGATCAACTACATAGCTCCAGTTCCTACTTACTAGGCTTGTCCCTCTATCACTATCTCTCTTAGAGGCTTCCGTCAATCCTGCAGTGACTGACTGGCCCATCTCTTGTTTCCTTCCTCCAAAGGAATCAGGTTTCAATGCCCCACTTCCTATAGTAGACTATCGATGATCTCCCGATGTTTCCGGAGCCCAATGGCTGGCAGCTGGTCCTCACCACAAGTGGGAGACCGTCTAACTGAAGATTTTCAACTCTGATAACTGAGGGAGTCATCTGTAGCAGGTCACTTGTCACACTTCATAAAGGATGGCTCCACATAGAACCATTTTGGGCTGTACAGAGTCAATGATTCTGTTACTTATGTGCAGGCACTTTGTACAATTTCCACACCCTCTGTTGGAGCTGCTAGCCCCTGCTGTCTCATTTAACAACTGATTATTAAATCCACCAGCAGTCCAAGGTCCCTATTTTACTCATTAGGGGTATTGGAGTGCTGCCTGCACCGTGGTGATTGTATATACAGGCAGCCAGTAGGGAATATGTAAGTATGTTACGCCATAAGCCATCGGTCCTGCCCCAACGTTGTCTTCTTACTTACCGGTCTTTTCTGACCTGGTGTCCCTCTTTGCAAGTCTGAACAAATTTGTAACCATATGTTTTTAGATTTATACTTTGTTTGTTTTTGTATTTGAGCCTCCACATTTTTATAATGTTAATATATTGACAGTTCTCGGTTCATGTGTCTTGAAGCTTGTACTCTATTGTGGTGTTGCACTTTACAAATAAATTAAAGGCCCAGCAATATTTTAAGCAAAATTTGATTACGTTTCAGGCATAACACTTGACAGTGCAACATAATGAGATGGAGGGAGAGATTCTTGATAAAAGGCCATAAACAGGCTAAAACATGTAGACACTAAAAAAGGAGTAGGGCCATCATACTCCAGAGACCCCCGAAATCTGTTTTTATCCATGCATGGGGCACCCATTAAAGGGATCCCTGAGTGTCCCTTATGTATTTTTATCCTTTAAAAGACCCCAGTAGGAAAATATCATAAGTGCCCCCTGGAAATTGGTTGAGCCCATACTTGTTTTTAGGAACCAAGATGCGACCCTATGATGAAGCATACCACTAATAACAAATGAGGTTGCCTTGCTGTTGTTTTCTTCCTTAATATCACTTTAAACTATCCTTGGATCATAGGTTATAGAATACCCATATGTGTTGAATATATTGGTTAGGGAGACTGTATTCTATATCCTAGGATCTCTCCCCCTTTCCTGGTCATAGAATTGTTTTTAGGTCTCAGCCTGCGAAAGACTGCGAACATGCGCAGTCGAGCTGGCGAGACTTAATGAGATAGAGGAACTTTCACTAGCGAGATTATGCCCCGCCCCTCATTTCCATTAGCTGGCGTCCTAAACGGTGGCCAGCCATTGGAGAAGAGGGCCTTGTGACGTTCTTCTTTCTCTCTAAGCCCCGTCCTTTTCAGACTGGCTTACTTGACTTCCTTCTGGCGTAAAAGCTTTCTTATCTTCTTTATGGGGCCATCTGTTTCGCCCCATAAAGAAGATGAGAAAGCTTTTACGCCTCCAGTAAGTCAGGCCAAGCCAGTCTGAAAAGGACGACTCTAAAAGCGGAAAGTTGACGTCATCCTGAGCGCTTGTTCCGAGCGCTTGTTTTCACCCTTCTAGTCAGACAGCGCTGCCGCCCGAAGAAGGAAGCCTCTTCCTGGCCCATTAGGAGTTTGTGGAGCCTTCTTGAAATGGGATTTAAGGGACGCTTGGAACCCCCTCGTCTGCCGAACCGACAGCCCTGTGTGCGGCCGCCACCGCGAGATGAAGGAACGGCTGTTGCGGACGTGAACGGTAAGTGGGTGACCACCACTTCTTTTGGATTGCTACGATATTTATTTTATAACGCTCCAACACAGTTTGTATCCGGTGTAAAACGGATTCAAAATGTAAAAGCGTGCCACCATCCTTTGTGCTAATTAGCATGAGTCACACTTAGAACTCTGAGTTAGCCGGCCTGTTCCGCTCGATGGAGTAAGGAGCGCTGTCTCTCCCTCCATCACCTCGCCTGTCAAGACTATACCCTCCCGGGGCACCCCCGTACCTGTCAGGGGCGCGCTCCTCACTCCAAGGGTGGTTGCCGAGCAGCTTCTCGGTGATCGACTGAGCAAGCCGCGTACGATTTCTCAGCGCTCTTCTTCCCTGCACTGCACCTCCGGGAGCGGGAGAGGGATCGATGTGTTCAGCAATCGTCTTTCTAGTCCGCGTCAGTGAGGTTTTATCGATGACTACTCGCTCTGTCAGAACCTTGCCTGGTGTTTGGCTGCACAAAAGCCGGTTACTAAACGGCGGCCATATTACTATGGAGTGTTTTGGGCATCAAAGTGTATTTATAATATATAGAGAGAGGTGTGAATGTGTGTGTGATAAAATGGTAGGTCTATTTTGAGAGTGTAGCATGTTTTTTCCATTTATATTATTTATTTATTAGAAGAAAATGAAGAGATTCTAGAATAATACTTTCTCTTTAGATGTTCTGTCGTCAGCAATAGTAATACAATTTAACGTTTTCCTCTTAATAACTAACTTTCCTTCCGCGTTGATTAGTTAAGCTATCCCTTCCAAGATGGCTATCAAACTTGCAAGGAACCACACGTTAACGCTAGACATGGGCAGCTGAGCATTTAGTCAGCTGACACCAGCCCACTGGTCTCTGTTTTCGACTGGGGATTCACATGAAACGTTTTTGGCAGCGGGTGGTGGCGTAGGCAGGGTTTCATGGACTGTTGCCACCACTCTGCTACCAGCGCTTGGTGGCATCTGCCACAGAGTGGCCTTTACCCTTAATCTTAAGGACTCCGCATCAGTTGTTTAAAGCCAGTGTGAATCTAGCCTTGCAAGGTTTGTTTCCCGAAGGAGAATGGTCCCAGAGGACTCCCAGCCTCTTCTGGGGCGATGGATACCATGAGATGGCTCAACCCCGATCAAATGTGATGTTGGGGGGACGTGCTGTGTTCATTAGGCAGGCTGCGGGGGAGGGGTGCCACCACTTTCCAGACACTGCCCCCGGGATGTCCCGGGCAATGCTGGCGTTCTCGGACATGGCTTGCCTGGGGTGACGACTTCCCTTGTAAACTCCTGGCTCGTGAGGAGAGAATTGGACTCGCAAGACAGTTTTAGCGCTCTCTGAAAATGCTGCGTATTTCACTTAGAGAGCGCGGGGTGTGTTTCGTTCCCACGGTCTCTGAGGTTGGATCTAGGCGCTGCGGCTGGTCCATTCTGCAGGACTGTAGGGGGCGCTGCATAGCGTGCCTTCACTGTTTGCTGTCCCACGTTCTCGAGTATTATCTCTCTCCATCCAGACATATGTCCGGGATAGCACCCACTCCCGTTGTCAGGCGCTGATTGTTCCAAAGTCTGATGGTCCTATTTTACACCTTTGACTTCACATGTACTGACTGATTTGTGCTCCTCTCTCACTGCTAAAGGGAGTACTTCTCCCTCTTACCCTGCAGTGGACGCCTCTCGCCAGTGACCCGGTCACGCCCACTTCCTAATCTGCCACAAGGCTTTCTCCCACTGAAGCGTGTGCTCTTCCTTTGACACCCCACCCCCACTCTCATATGTTCCAAGTCTTCACCCCTCCCCCCAAAACAGCACCAGGATCGCTATTCACAGAGTCGCAAATATGCAGGGTGGTCGACACCTGTGTGTGTGTGGCTCTGTGTGTGTGTGTGTGTGTGTGGGTGCAAATGCAATAGGTCTCGCATTTGCGAGAGATTAAGCTATTGGCATTGTAAATGACAATGCCATTTATTTATGTTTTCAAAACCACACACATAAATAAAAAAAATTGTCATTTACAATGCCAAAATCTCTCACTTTTGCAAAGGCGAGAACGTTGCATTGTAAATGCTTGTTATGATCGGATTTAGGTATCTTGGAATATTTAATAGACATCCTGTTCTCCAAATATTAGATGAACTGAGAAATTGTTCTATTGGGCGCAGAAGTTGCTGTGAGCAGATAGAATATACATATTGGGCCAGATGTGCAAACCATTTTTCTGATCACAAATGGCCAGATTCACAGACCATTTGTGACCAGTAAAATGTTTTTTTAAATGTACAAAAAGTGATTTGATAACTTATTACCAAATCGCATTTTGCATTTGCGATTTGGTATGTGGAAGGGGCTTGTTTAGGGCGTCCCTTCCAAATACTGAATCGATATGACATGTATTACCCTTTTGCGCCCGAATTCCGGTCCCAAAACAGGAATACTTTACCACCAGTTTAAAACTGGTGGTAACCAAATCTCAAAGGGGAAGGGTTCCCCGGGGGTTCCATCCCCATTGAGAATGTAAATAAAGATATTTTTTAAGAGCAGGCAGAGGGCCCACAGACCACTGCCTACTCTTAAAAAAAGAAACTCCAAAGTTTCATTTTTTTCTTTTCAAACAAATGTCGTTTTCCTTTAAAGAAAACTGGCTCAATTTAAAAAAATAAAAAAATGAAAACGATTGCTTTATCAAAAAGCAATCACAGTTATGGTGGTCTGCTGACCTCAGCCGGCCACAATCCATGTGATGGCTGCTATTCCTAATAGGTCTCAAATTGCGACCTACCGTAATATGCATGAAGTAGGTCTGTTTGCGATCCACTAGGAATCGCTAATGAAACTCAAGAGTTTCATTCCTCAGGAATGCCATTTTTCCTAATTGCATATCGGAGAGAATCACAATTAGGAAATTGGTATTCCTAATATCTGATCGAGACTACTAGCCGCAGATTCCTTAACGTAGAATTATCCCCAGGCGTAAAACTAGATCCGTAAAATTTTCTTTGCCACAGCATCTCTGCGCGATGGGGGGGCGGTACCAGGTGACTCCGCCCTGAGGTCGTCCGCAGGCGTGACGTCAGCAAGGGCACATAAGCCCCACCCCGGAGCGCCAACGTCCGTTTTCCTCTATTCTGCATGCAACACGGATTCGAATCGTGTCTTGGCCTGTTTTCAGGCCTTCTTTTTCACGCTTTGTGTAGAGGAACAGTGTGCGAATGCCTTCGGGCTCAAAGACGTGTACCTCCTATGCACGTCAGATGTCGGCGACGGACCCTCACCCGATTTCCATGTGGTGTTTGGGCGAGCACCATGACTCGACGGACTGCGACACCTGTAAGCGTCTCAAAATTAAGTCACGGCAGGAGCTCCGGATGAAATTGCTGTCGGCCCACGTCTCCAGGTCGGTGTCGTCCCAGCGGCCGTCCCCTGCCTTGGAAGCCAGGAGCCGCCGATTCCGCCTGCAATATCGCCCTTCGCAACAGCCCCAAGGGAGTTGCTCGCTGACTTGTAGGTCCTGCAGCTTTTCTCTGAGGCCCTGTCATCGTTCGGCGGAGGGCTCGGGACATGCGCCCTTGTCTGTCGCCACCCTACCCGCCGTTTCCTGGCATCAGGGTGACTTGGGCTGCGGCTCTGCAGGCTTCTTTGGCCCTTCCTCCTCCTCCACCACCACCTCCTGAGACGTCTGTGGGTCCCTTGCCTCATGCGGGGCCTTCCGTTGAGTCGCCGGCGGCTCCGGCGCCCAAGGGTTTGGCTTCAGTCCTTAGGGGCTCCCTTCTTCGACACACGGTGTCCCTGCCTCGCCGAAAATCCCTACGGGGCTCCCTGTGGCGTCGCAGGTGGTCGCTGGGTCTCAGGACTTGTCTCCGAGTTCCCGTCGGCCCTTTGAGCAGGCGGCTGCCTTGCCAGAGGCCGGGCTGGTGCCGTTTCGGCGCGGAAGGCTTTCCTCCCCTGCCCTGGTGGTGCGGCAAGTGGAGGTCGGGCATGGGGTGCTTTCCCGAGCCCCTCCCGGTTCTCTACGCGGGGCGGCTGCCCCTTTTGAGTTCAAGCCGCCGCCTTTTTGGCGTCGTTCCTTTGCCGAACCGGCTCCGCCCTGCCCAATTCTCCTAGGGAGCACATGGTAGTGGAGGTCCACTTGGTGCTGCCTGTGTCCACTCCGGCGCTGATCGACATCGAGTCGGCGCATGTGGTGGACTCCACAGCGCTGTGCCAGCGTCGGGTCCTTGATTCGTCTCCAGAGGTTTCTTCCTCTCCAGAGGTTTGTCATCTCCTGGTCTCTTCTTCTCCGGAGACAGGATGTCACATTGTTGCTTTTTCACCGGCGTCTTCCAGGGAGGGCTCCTCGCCGTCCCCGCAGACTCAGTCCTCGGACCCTCTTTTCCGCAGCTTACGGTTGGTTCCTCCACCGGCTTCTCCGCATTCCCCAAGGGTTCCTCCGGTCCCCCACCCATCAGTGGATCCCCCACCTTTCAGCGGCTGGCCGCTTCCCCCTCTAGCTGGACTTTGGGACGAACGGCTCAATTTGCAGCTGTCGCCCATGGAGGAATTGCTTTCTCCCCCACGACGCCCTACGGAGGCCAGTGTTGCCTTCGTTTGAGCTATTTCCACGGCCGCTGGCATTTTGCAAATGGGTGACCCCGTCACAACCTTCCCTACGGATAATCTCTTGGAAGTTCTCCACCAGGGCTCTGGTGGACGGGAGCTGTTCCTTCCTTTTGAAGCGTCGCTCCACAACTCTCTTCTGGGGGTTTCCTGCCACGGGTGATCGGTGCCTCAGCTGCTCCTGCATTGTCACCGTCCTGCACTGCACGACCCAGTCTGCCTTTCCTTCCACCCTTCTACTCAGGGCTCTCTTTTGCGGACTGCTTTTCTGTCCTTGCCCGTGGTGTTGTTTCCTCCCCCTCGGGAGGCCCGTTGGCTGGATTCATGGGGGCGTAACATCTTTGCCTCATCCAGTTCTGCTTTTTGGGCGCTCAGCACTGTGTGTGTTGGCCAGGGCTACCTCCAGTCTGTGGGATTCTGTGGAGTTCCTTCTTTCTCATGTCCCCCATGAGGGTGCCCGTGCTGATCTATGACACCATGTGTTGGATGGTCGAGAGTTGGCCGCGTTTATTCTTCGTGCGGCTTTGGATGTTGCTGATGCTCTCAGCCGTGCTATGGCCAATTCTGTAGCCCTCCATTGCCACGCTTGGCTTTGGGATGCTGTTTTTCCTGAGAATATTAGTGAGCGTTTGGTTGGCCGGCCCTTTGATGGGGTCCTTTTGTTTAACACTCCTGCGGACTCTGCCATTCAGCGTCTCCTTGCGGGACTCCGTCCTCCTCCCCCTCCGTAAGCTTGTCTTGTTGCTCCTCCGCGGCTTGATGGGAGGTGTTATCCCACCTGCTCCCTGGAATCTGGTATTTTGAGTGGCCTGTTTGTATGTTCTGTGCGGGTTAACGTGCCTTCGGGTCCCTTGGTTGGCCCCTCTCTTCTGTTGGCTGCTGGTTCAGCCGTTTTTTGGCAAGTGTGTATTTTTGGGCTGATTGCTAAGCCGTCTGTGGTTCCTACCACATGTCTTATGTTCTTGTTCTGTGCTGCAGGATTTTTTCCATAATAGTGGTTCCCATATTTTCTTTGGGACGTGTCATACCCTAAGTGGGTTACTTGTAGCTATTGTATAGCTCTGCCCTACGCTAGGAGGGTGTGGACCCCCCTTTTTGCAAGTTCCTCGCCTTTCCTGGCGTTGCTGTGTACCGTTGGTGGAGTTTCTTTAATCTTGTCTGGGCGCTTGTGCTGCTCCAGGTTCTGTCATTTTCAGTATCCGCTGCATCGCTGGACCAGCTTTGGCATGCTGTCTGCGGCGTTGTGCTGTGGTGTTTCCGCCCCTTTTTGTCTGGCGTTTTGGCCTGACCCTCTGTCTGGCGTTACAGAGGGGATCGGCTTCCTAGTATTTCCTGTGTTCTGGTTGACGGCTTTGTCTGTCCTACGTATTTCTTCTCTTCTGGTCGACTGGTCCCACTTTTCGTGGGTCGGGTTTGGAACTGACTTTCTTTGGGTGTTCTGAATTTTCCAGGTTCTTGCCTTCGTCTTGCGCTCGGCTTGGTTTGGGTGCTCGGCTTCATGGTACTTGCCAGTTGCCGGCTGCGCACGCCTGCTCTTCTGGCCCTCAGCCCGGGGGTTTGGTGTGTGCCCTTGTGCTCCCGCCTCATGTTTGCTGGAGCCTTACAAGACTGCGTCTTTCTTCTCACGCCTGCCTTTCTTGGCTGTGGAGCCGTCCCTGCCTTGTCCCCTGGCTTGAGGCTGAGGCCGGTTTAGCTGTCCCCTTCACTGTGTGTGTTCTCATGTAGAGGGCTCTGCCTCAATTTCTACCTCTACTCCTTGGAGTTTTGGGGTGACTTTTTCTTCCTCTGTACTCCAATGGTGTTGTCTGTCCCTCCTGGGGTTTCTGGCGGATGTCCCTTGTAGCTTGGATGGGCTTGGGGTATCACGGCCTCCCTTTGCCTCGTTCTTGATTTCTTTTGTTTGGTGGGGGATGGACCATCCTTCCGGTCCCAATGACACATCCCCTGTCGGGGCCCTGTGTTCTTCCACGCTTGTGGGGTTTTCTCGCAGACCCTCCTCCCCTCTGGGTATGGCTAGGGTATCTATTCTACATTAAGGAATCTGCGGCTAATAGTCTGTCAGATGTACAAGTTACTTACCTTTTGTAACAGTGTATCTGGTAGAGACGATTCTAGTCGCAGATTCCTTCACAACCTGTCCTTCCTCTCCGTTCTGCGAGGACTTTCAGCTTGGTCTTCTGCACTCGCCTGCCTCTGGGTGGTTTTGCCTTCTGCAAGTGCCCTCTTTCACTACCTCTCTAGTGGGATGCTTGCTCTGTTTGTTTGATCCAATCATCAGAAAGGAAGGAGTGGCTGTTGGGTTCATGGGTACTTCTGCGTCCCTTTACCCTGGTCTTCCAGTGTGGGGCCTACTCATGCTCTTCTCCCTTTGCATTGCTTGAAATTTCTGGTTCCTCTGCAGTCCTCTGTGTTGGGAGCTCTTGGCTGTGCCTTGAACCTTGGCTCTTTACAGGGACTGCGCCTCTCCTTGCTGGTGTTGTCTTGGGGTGGATTGTTACCATCTGTTATGGCCTTCTTGTCCCTCACTGTTTATAGATGGGTATGCTACCCCCATTTTTCGCCTGCTGTGGTGTTTTTCACATTCTTTCCTGCCCCCTGGGAGGATGTTGTCTTTACTTTCAGGGTTGCTTCGCAGTAGCTGTGCTCTGCTCTTCCTTCTATGACTTTCGGTGCCACAGTGTCTGGCACTGTCTCGGATGGTGCTGTTTCTCACCATTTGTTACGTACCTTTCTGGTTGTCTGATTTTTCGCACACTGTTTCCATATTTTCACTGTTTTTGTTTGTGATGGCTCCGCCTTGTGGTGCGGAAAAGTTCTCCGATGTAAACTGACGTTGGCGCGCCGGGGTGATGCGTATGTGACCTTGCTGACGTCATGCCCGCTGGCGAGGTCAGGTCCGAGTCACGTGGTACCGCCCCCCCCGGCGCGCAGAGATGCAAAAGTTTCTGGTTCCAGTCTTATGCCTGGGGATAATTCTATGTTAAAGAATCTGCGGCTAGAATCGTTTCTACCAGGTAAGCCATTACCGAAGATAAGTAACTTGTACCTTAGTACATGTAGCCCATTATCTCTAGAGAGGATAGCATAGTTATTTATCTCATTGCAGTTTTTAGAATAATCTAATCCACAAAAGAATATATCCTCCTGTTACCTCTGTGAAGATTTCTGTGCTGTTTAAATGGTCTCTTAGAGAATCTCCGTAAAGGTTGTGGTTTTAAACCATACTATGGTTTACGTCACTGGTCGTGTGCGTTTCAATACCAAGTTCTCTTAAGGACAAATGTCTACAGTTTGTATTTCCTTTTTCCATTAGCTCGAGGATGAAGATTTACCACTTTCCCAATTCCGCTCACATAGGATAGTTCTCTGCTTTGTGGGCTACAGACCACCAGCTCCTTTTACGTTTTTGAAGTTCATTTTATACCACTCGTATGCTGGGAACCTTGGCCTTTTTTTCCTCTTCTGCTTGTGATTTGCAAAGGACTAGTGTCACAGCAGTGGCGTTATTCTTTTCTTGAAGGTTTGGCAGAGTTGTACAGTATAAAGCCTTGATTTAAGGAAAGTTTTCTCATGAGAGGCCCATGAGGCGGGCATTGTGTTATTTCTAGAGTAGGTCTTTTGCACTGGCATCTTGAATTTTTTTACTTGGTCTGTGATGTTTATTTCCGTTTATATTGGTTTGTGTCACATTATGACTGTACACTTTTTTATAAGGATACTTTTATTTTCTTTATATAAAAAACAGTTTATACTGTGTTCACCATAGCCGCTGGATTGATGCATACAATAGAAAGCAGTTCATCAAGTTCCCCTCCAGCAGTGTTTCAATAAAGTTTTGTTGGCGGAGTTGTTGGCGGAGTTCATGATCTACCATTGTGTTGAAATACTTGCACAGCAAAAAGCCCCAACTGTACCGTTGTCCCACTCAGCTCACCACAGCTCAAAAGAACCATCCCAGTCAATACTGACATTGGGCAGTAATCTGATACATTCCCTAGCCCCAGCCAAGTTTTTTTAATCCATCTCTCCTAGATACTCCTGCCTCTTCCCTACTGTCTTCCCATGCAACCCCAGAACATGCTCCATACATGGAGCCTATTTTCACGTGTGTCTAGTCTTTCCTGAAGCATTGCTTCCTGTTCAGCTAAATCTTTTGTCATCTTTTCTATTGAACTTTATAGTGTGTTCCTCTGCAAAGGCCCATTCCACCATGCCTCCAATGCATGTGTCTTTTTGAGGGGGGTGTGGTCAGAGGCAATTAACTGCTATCCTTTATTGGCCAAGATATGCCCCAAAGCAATAAACATCTTCAAACTTTTCCTTTTCAGTAGAGCCACAAGCGTAGACCTTAAAAAATAGTCCTCCCGCATCCCGCTACAACCTTGTGATTAATTCCATCCTGTAAACTTGCATCTGTGAGCAGGTCCTTATCGTCTTCAAAAAGTCTGTTTTTGGTTCCATGCATCTGGGCCATTCTGAGGTTTGACACTGTACATTTTTCTGAGCTCCAGTGGAATTAAGTATGTCTTGTGGCGATGGAACTAGATTAACTGGAATCTACCATTGCAAGGCAATTTGAACCCTTTTTCACAGATCTCTTTGCAAATGTAGTGATTTGATCCTTACAGTCAACAGCCTCACTTTGTGCATGCATTCTTGTCCCTTTGCGTCTAGGTAAGCCATCTGTATAGATATATTACCAGTTTCCTTCCCTGAGCCATGCTAAGCATCACTTCCATGGTGCAAAGGAGGTCTGGGGCCACGGAAACGGTTTTCCATATCTCCCTAGCTGTTTGAGCCAGGTTTGCCTATTGTACACATTTTCCAACTCTATTAACAAAGCCATCATGTGCTTCCTTAAATGTGATAAAAGTGCCATTAGGTTAAACGTCTCCTGCACACATGCCCTCTGTTATGTGTGCTTAATGTGTGTGGATGTGTCTAGTGAATGTGGTGTGCGTGGATGTGTCTCGTGAGTGTGTCTCGTGGATGTTGCATTATTCTATTGTGGAATACAGTGGTTCTAAAGAATGTTAGGCTGACGACACTCGACAGTTGCACTGGACTGTCGAGGTGGTCGGATGCCAGGTTGTGTTCTGGAAATAAACTTACCTTATTCCTCATTCTGCGTGGCTGTTCATTGAAGAGGCATCTCAACACCCTCCCTCCAGAAGACTACTGATATGTCCAAAGCGATTTTTAATGTTTTATGCTCTGGTGGACATTTCTTCTGCAAATTGACGCCTCTGCTTTAGTGACCTAACCCCCTTTGTCATGCCTTCACATCCTGTTACATAGATCACTCTCTTAATCCCATAATTAATATCTCATGCAGAGAGTCGCGTTAAGTTGAGCCTTACAGCAAATAGCTCTCGCGAGTGCCACCTTGCCCAGACGTGAAACTGCATCCTGTCGCGGAGTTGTCAACTAGTGTCAGGTGAGCCCATTCCTACTTCATCCCATGGTCGTTTCAAGATTTCCAGTGTAACTGTGCTCCACTGCCCATCCCAAACCAGTGATACTGTGAGCTGATCCAGCGTCTTCAATGTACGCAATGGCTTAGGCATCATTGAGTCCCGTGGCTCAATGACGCCTTTGGTTTTCCAGTACGTGGGCCTCGGTGCCGGATTCCACCTACTCCTTTTGTAACTTGGGCTGCCAAACTATTCATCATTCCTACGATCGCTCTTACAGCCAATTCAATCAGGTCTGTTTTCTTGGTAAGATCCTAATGCTAGGCAGAAATAGAGCACATTAGCTGTGTCTTTCAGCCATAGAGCTCTGTCACCAAACATTTTCCTGCTGGAGAAAACACATTCTAGTTTGTGTGTTTGAACAATGCCTCGCACACAGAGAAAATGCTTATTCCTTTAAATTTGCTCCCAGTGACCAGGAGTGGAGCACTCATTTGAGGTCTGTGATTGGGTCAGGGACCATCCAGTCAACCCCAAATATGGGCTGCTCCTGTGAATTTACGGCTCCTTATGGGCCATCTGTCCTTCCACCTGCTGTCTATGGAATACCACAAATGATTCCTTGTGGTCCTAGTTTAGCTGCACAGATCTCCACTAATCAGGGCCTCCTCGGTGCACTCTGTAACTCTAGTCTCAGGTACTACTCAGGCTTCTGCGGAACGGTTATGGAACATCCAAGATTCACACTGACATTTTCAACATCCTGTGCACTTAGCAAGAGGAGTTAGGGTGGCGGTGTTCCTCCAGTCTATCCAAGGATCTCCTCACTGGTAGAGAAAAGCTGTCACACAGCATCTGTCTCCAATGCAGTGATCCTATAGACCTGGGAAAGCTAGGAATCGCGATGACAAACAAGGAAGTGGTGCCTTCAGCCTATGCCCACGGAGAACACCTCTATCTTGGGTGCTGGACGACCTGCACTGCACCCATGCAGGTTTAATCATTTTTTTTTTTAATCGGCAGAGCAGATTTGTTGGCTACTATTCAAGCGGCTACGCTCCCCAGTTCAGACCTGAATAACGTTTGAAAAGTAGCATTCCTCAAACTTAGGTTTTGCTGTAAAATTTGGCATTTATTATCAAGTTGTTTATTTTCAACCCCATTGTAGATTAGCACTAAAAACATGGATTTGATGATGTTTTACAAATGCTCACAGCTTTGAGTTGGCAGAAAACCCACCAAGACGCAAATCGAAAGCTTTCAATCCATTACGATTTTTGCAAACTCAGTTGCTGTTTGAGAACTCCAATTTATTTGGAGTAATGACACCATCCACTTTTTACTTGTTCAACAGGATTACCCTTTCTCCCCACCATCAATGTTATAGAGGACCCTACGAAAATGTGTCTAACTGATCTTAGTTGTCAAAATATTGGTCTAGTTTGGGCCCTCTAATGGTTTTGGCAATCTCTGCAGCCCAGGAGGTTTGTTCAAAAGGACCGAATCCTCCACGTACTTAAGAAGTGATATACCTCGGCGGCCACGTTTAGGAGGGAAGCAGTGAATGTCCTTCAAAATAGAGGGCAAACCCGGCAGGCATACATAAAAAGAGTCTTGGTCCAGGCCACAACTATTTCGTCCATTCTGTTGACTGATTTGCAAGACCAAATGCTAGCTTTAGTCCAGAGGCAATTGTGACTGACCTGACAGGATTCAGTCGAGCAGTCTTCCAGACAGCAGTAGCGTTTTGTATTAACCGGAAGGGTATTCTTAGCCAAGAATTTCAATAACAGCAGTGCAGTTACAGAACATGAGCCTGCTTCTTCTGCAGGTAGGCATCTGTCCACGTGGCATTGAACTTACCCTTGCAATCCAGTAGTATATCTTACAACTTTTTTTTTGTTCAATAAACGTTTTTTTCCTAGAGTTTGATATTTATATCAGAGTTGCAGTCAGTAAACCATTTATGTGTCTTTTTTTCATGGTGATTTACAACGTGTGCTTCTCCCCTCTGCCTTCCCATCAGTCCCTAATGTGTGGAAATCCTAGAACCGATGGAGAAGGCAACGCTTACCAAAATACCCATCAGTGCCAAAAGGCTATTTAAATGGTCTGCTGCACAAACCTATTTACCATAACTAGGCCCAGTAGTAAATGCCCCTCTTGTAGGCTCTAGCTCACTTTGATATTTGTATGAGCACTGCAGAAGGCAGACCGAGCTCCACCGAGATATTGCTTAGGTAGAGTGGATGTCTGATGGTGACCGAAGGGGGATTTGAGGCAGTATATGGTAGCGGTAGAGAAGGCCAATGGTAGGGGCTGCTTAGTGCTTCAGTTCTTCTCTTGGAGGGCTCTAGTGGAGAAATACAAAATATAGAAAGGCTTTTAGTCTGACTTAAAAAAGAATCAACCTGCGATGAAATCCCTTGACCTGTTCTTGCCTAGTTTTCTGCACCTCCTGAAATGCCATCTATTAGCATCAGTCCTCGTCAATTTTTGTACAGTCCTCGAGATTGGCCGGCTCCAAAATAATGCTTTACTAAAAATCCATGAGAAGGAAAGGAAAACACAGCAATAGAAACACTGCGTTGAGGCAATCGGCACTAGTTAAATGCGGACATGTTGTGTGGCCTGATTAGAGTCATAACCACTACTTTGTACTGGTAGCAGGAGTTGAACAAGACACGTCCTACTTTTCAGTAGAGTCCCAGAAAGGTACTGCCACCATAGTGCAGAAAAGGCATCTTCGTTCCCCGCACTTGATAGTAAAAGCTGGCTAGAGACTTATTCAGCTAGATTCAGTCTGTGGCCTCGGATCTCCAGTCTGTATGAAGAATTTCAAATCACACCTTATATTGGCACTTGTAAGTTTCAAAAATACGTTGACAACTTTAATTGCAGAACAAAAGAATGCGTTTCAACAATTTAACTATTCACCGGTCTTTTCCAGCACTACGCAGAGCCGTAGGCATGTTTTCCATTTTCATCGGCTGAGTTGAACTTCCACTAAAACTACATCTGTGCCTGCTGCCAGTGGGAAAGTTATTTTGGCTCTCACGAGAGTTTATTTAGTGCAGCTTGTATTCCTGCTTTACTCGAGCAAAAGTGCTGCTATAGTAAACTCTGGCTCTTTGCAAACCTTTCAAGTGTCTGCAAGTACCATGTGCTTCCTGAACTTCCTTCATAACATTTGTAATCTTAATGTTTCTTAAGAATCTTGGAAACATTAACGAGACCAACGTGTCCAGAACCACATACCCTTCCTCCCCCCACGCCCTACCCCCACCTCCTTGGGGTGCTTTTGCACCAGTTGTTTTTTATCCGGCTTGTTCTTTTCAACTTCTGAAACTTGTTTGGATCTAAATCCAGTGTTTGCAGGGATTTAATGGGACTTGCTGATGTAAGAGAGTGGCAGAACTGTGTTCCTCGCGGTAAAATCATTAAGATGGTCTTGTTCAGCCTGTTTCTTTGAGTGTTCTCGATTACCACCCTTGCAGTTCGCAAATACTGCCACTGAACAAAATCTCGGGCAAGGAAGAAATATGGGCGCACGCGGGAGCTATTTCTTATTTAAGCATCCGACTGAAGAACCAGGAAATGTGTTTTTCATCAGTGGGTGGGTGACTGATTCTGGTGGTCTTACGTGGACGGCACTTAGAGGTTTGCATCTCTGGTGCTGATGAATCTTGGATGATGGCTTGCTGATATTGCAAATTATCCTCCATATCAAGACTGATAAAGTTGCATAAGATGTTAGCAGTACCCCCCTCCCGCCCACCAGTCTCCTACTCTCTGTAAATATATAATTTAGAACCTTATAACATATGAATGCATTGGACTAAATTCGGTTTAATTTCTGCTCACTTATTGTTGCATTGCTGCGCTTTTACATCCATTGTTTAGTACTATTACAACCCTTTAAGTAAAGCCCTTCCTAAAACTTCGTCATTTTCACTCGAAGGGGAAGAGTGGAAGATGGAAAGAGAAAAGCGTACGTCTAGAATACAGTAACTTTCACATTTTAATAATACTTCGTAGAACAGCAGTAAAAAAACACAATCCTCAACCACATACCTGTTCAACTGCTAATCCACTTGACTGCTGCTGCTTCCACTCACGTACTCCTCATTAAAGTTTGTAGTCTGATCGTTTTTAAGGCGGGGAGGCTCTTATCAGTTCCCAATGCTGAATTACTGTGTTCATTCGCTTTTGTCTGAATATTTTTTTTTGTTAACTTAACCTAGCTGCATGCATTTACGATACTTCTACTAAAGCAGTTGCCGTGCACCGTGGCCAAAAGTTGGTAGAACTCCTCTAAGCACATAATATTGCTATTACATCAATTAACTCTATTATTTCCCTCATTCATTTTTCAAAATGTTGCCATTACTTTCCTGCAGTATACCACTAGTAATAGCACAATATATTGCCTTTTTGTACATAAACATGTCATAACTTTTTACCAGACTTTTTCTTTAACTTATATTGTATAACTACTCAGCAAGCTACAACGTACAACAAAAACCGCTTATTAATAATCATGTAGGCGAAACCTAATGCATTTACAAATGCTCGTTCCAATTTCGGACTTTTTTTTTTATCTTCTGAATTTTTCCTTGAGGTTACCATTATGAGTTAAACACCCAGGGAGTCACTTAAAACCTCTTTAGTTGTGCCACTTTTTCTTGGATTTATTCACCCTCTTGGTAGCTGTACGTTCAACGTGACAAGTGTTTTGTACTTATCTTATTACGCCTGAATAAATGAGTATTCCTCGTTGTTATTGGTTGCCAGCGCTTTCTGTAACTTCCTCTGTAGAGATATCGGGGATTGTGGGTTAAATCTTTCTCCCCAGCTAAGAATGGGAATTTCTTTGCTACTTAATGAGGATCATTATATTTTCTCTTCGTTTCTTGGCATGCATTCATGCTGTTGGGATTGTTCCTTATTCCAGTGCTGAAAAAAACAGCTCCTAATTAGCAACCCTGTTTATCCCTTCTTTTGATGTTGAGCGGACTGGAACGTTGAGATGCTGTTACAGGTACTGCTATTATGTTTAGTTTTTATTCCTGTGCCTTCCCATCTTACCAGCATTCACAGAATGGGACTCTTGTGCTAGCCATACATCTAGGTGTACAGTCCGTTTGAGTCCTTTCATGTACAGTGTCTTCCCATCACTTCTTTGCTGGCACGGCTAATCTCACCAGGTTTTGGCTGTGCAGCTTCTGTTACACCATGGCCTTCAGAGAATCCTTTCTATGCTTCCGTTTCAATGTTCTCCTTATTTGTGTATTCCTCATGGAATGAGACCACTGTTGCCAAAGAATTTCTAAAACTTGCACATATTTCCCTCAGTTCCTTGACCCACATGGAGGTGGCTGAAGAGAGTGTGATTCCTATTGCAAAGCCCCAAAGTCCTCATTTATGGACTTTTGAATGGTGAATATCAATAGTTCCTCAATGAAACCTCGAAGAGGTGTTCAGTCATTTGAGGCTTCCGTAATCCTGGAGGGAAGCGTAAGGATCATATTTTGGAACACGCCTATAGAATTAGCATGCAAACATCCTCCTTCTAGCCTGATTTGCTGCAGCCCATCCTTCCATTTAGATCGCATATAATCACCCCAACCAGTTTCTACAAATTTCAAATTAGGGCCATAAGCTGGAAAGATCAGGAATTTCTGCACAGAATATGACACCCCTTTTAGCCTCTGTTCCAATTTGATTTAAATACTCTCACTACTTCTATCTTTCCATTTGTCAAGTTTCTGGTATTATTGCCACTTACTGTCTAGAGTCGAAACAACCCTCAAAGCTGTAAACAGCTTTGTGAAGCAGCACAGTGCTGTCCCATCCGTTTGCATCTGCTGACCCTTGCCTGTTCCTTTTTTGTTTGAGTAGTTTGCATCATGGCTGCTTGTTTTTTTTTTTTACACTTATTACAGTTCCTTATCCAGGTCTAGCCTCCATATTCTTGGTTCCATGTTTTTGAGATCATTTGTTGCTTTTCTCTCAGTCTAGCTTCCGGGCCAACCACAGCACCGAGACCGCCCTGATCGCAGCCACCGATGACATCCGAGCACTGCTCGACAGCGGAGAAACAGCAGCCCTCATCCTCCTAGACCTCTCAGCGGCCTTCGACACTGTCTGCCACCGTACACTAGTGCAGCGACTCAGCAACGTCGGAATCCAGGAGAAGGCGCTGGAGTGGATCACCTCCTTCCTCGCCGGAAGGACACAGAGAGTCCGCCTCCCCCCGTTCAGGTCTGAAGCCACCGAAGTCATCTGCGGCGTTCCTCAAGGCTCCTCGCTCAGTCCAACCCTCTTCAACGTCTACATGTGCCCCCTCGCAGACATCGCACGCCAGCACAACCTCAACATCATCTCTTACGCCGACGACACCCAGCTGATTCTTTCCCTCACCAACGACCCCGCCTCCGCCAGAGCCAACCTTTACGAAGGGATGAAAGAGGTAGCCGAATGGATGAAAGAGAGCCGCCTGAAACTGAACTCGGACAAGACGGAAGTCCTCATCCTGGGATCTTCACCCTCCGCCTGGGACGACTCCTGGTGGCCCCCCGCCCTAGGCAGCGCACCCAAACCAACAGACCACGCACGCAATCTGGGCTTCATCCTGGACTTCTCGCTCTCCATGACCAGACAAGTCAACACCGTCTCCTCGTCATGCTTCAACATCCTGCGCAAGATCTTCCGGTGGATCCCCACCGAGACCAGGAAGACGGTCACCCAGGCCCTCGTCACCAGCCGTCTGGACTACAGCAACTCCCTCTACGCCGGAACCACCGCCAAACTCCAGAAGAGACTCCAACGGATCCAGAACGCCTCAGCACGACTCATCCTGGACATCCCCCGTCACAGCCACATCTCCGGACACCTGAGAGACCTGCACTGGCTCCCGGTCAACAAGAGAATCACCTTCCGACTCCTCACCCACGCACACAAAGCCCTACACAACCAAGGCTCAGGATACCTCAACAGCCGCCTCAACTTCTACGCTCCCAAACGCCAGCTTCGATCGACCGGCCACGCCCTGGCCGCCATCCCCCGCATCCGAAGAGCCACCACAGGGGGACGGTCCTTCTCCTACCTCGCCGCCAAGACATGGAACTCCCTCCCGACCCACCTCCGCCTGACCCAGGACCACCTCGCCTTCAGGAAGCAACTCAAGACCTGGCTGTTCGAGCAGTAGCGGACCCCCCTCCCCTAGCGCCTTGAGACCCTCTGGGTGAGTAGTGCGCTATATAAATCCATTGATTGATTGATTGATACAATATGGCTTGTTTAGGTAAATTCAGTTGTTGGGGTCCAGGGAAAAGGCATCAAGTTTTCCTCTCTGGGCATGGGTCAGTTGTCGACGTCCCTGGAGCAGTCACAGAGTTGGAGGTTGTCGTCCCACTAGTCATCAAGGTGTTCGGGTAAGTCTTGAAGCCACAAATAGAAAAAGAAGTTGAAGTGCTCTTCGTCTTCACCTCGGCCGACGAGATGAAGTAGCATCCCTCTAAGCCTGGCTCTGTGGTTGAGTCAGCACCAGGAGCCGGAGTGACCCACGCTCCAATATAGGAGCTTTGTGAGGCCATGCGCCTCCTATTCGAGCAGCCCGTTACCTCCAGCTTGCATTCAAGCCCCACAGGTTCAGGAGGGGCCCCTTCTGGATCCACACCAGCAGCTCCGGCACTAATGGGGCCCCAAGGATCCACAGATGGATGCGGATCGGCACTGGTCATGCTTTGTCGATCTTCCCCAGCGCCGGTCCTGAGGCTGATGCTCCTGGCGCCTGCCAGCGGTGCCATTCCAGAATCTGATATAGCTGGAGGGGTGCTACCTGATGCCGGTGCCGACTGGATCCATGCCTTCCAGGCTGGAGCCTGAGCCCTATTCGTATTGACTAGGACTCTGGGAAGAATGGGAGTTGTCACTGGACCCTGAAGTATACCAGCCTTAAGACCACTTGGACTGGTGTGAAGATTGGGTGAAGTCAGCAGACTTGATGCTTCTCCAGATAATTACATGCCTTCTGTGGCTATAGAGGAAGGAACATAATTCGCAATGGTGGCACGGAGGGCAGCTGAGGTCCTAGACCTTAGCTAGCCCTTGGTGGCAGTCAGTACTAAGGTCTTGACGGAAGTGCTTCAGCCAGAAGTGCTGAATCTGGAGGGGTGCTGCACTCAATTCACTGAATCTTTCAATGTTTATCCGGTATGTGTGCTGTGCTGGTATGTAGCCTGCAAACTATATGTATTGAATGTGTAAGGCCTGGTAATGAAAACTACCAGGACACCAGTACGCACTACTCAAATTCAATTTAACGTTAGTACATTCTTTTAATTTTTACAAGCAATAAACAGAATCGTTATCTCATTTATATTAAAGTTTCCATTGTTGTGAAAAACACTCTATTTTCATATAAAGTGCCTAAAAAGTACATAGTTCATACAACTCAAAATCAAAACAATTCATCAACACCCAATGCATTTCGGGGCGGAAGCCCCTTCGTCAGGGGTCTATGTGTGAGAAAGGAAAAAAGAAAAAAAGAGAAAAGAAAGAAATCACATTACTCTCGATGCAGGAGCAAACTAGAAATCAAGTTTCTATATTGAACAGACTTCTTACCGCTAGTACACTGGAATTGTGAATTCCAATACACCCGAATGAAATTGAGTAACCTGGACAAGAAAAAAAAACAATATCGAATTCGTTTTAAATATATGCACCTACTCAATAAGGTGAATACCTACTATTCCCTGTATTAGATGACCTGTTACCTGTATGACTATCTGCGTGAAAATCTGCGGAAAACAAAGAGAGATCGAAAGAAATCTATGTGACACAACACGTGCAGTAAGGGATGCTCAAACCTTAAGTGCATGTTGAGAATAATAACGCTCACCTTATCTATGATGCCATATTATCAAGAGCCTGTGTGAAAAAAAGGGACTACCGTCAAACACGCTGATTCACTTGCTACTGCAAGACGTCAACAAGAAATTTACCTACGAGCCAAACGTGGTAAGCATCAGTCTCGACAAGTGCTCATGATGTAGCGAACCTGTCGGAAAAAGCAACAATCTATCAAACGCTGGCCAGCGTGCAACTATTTCTTGAGCGGAAAATAGTTAGAAAAATGCATTTATCGACCCTTACCGGAAAAGAGTAAAACTGTAGCCCGTAACAGCGTTCTTCCCGAGTGTGGATGGAAACGCTTAGTCCTTCTTTCATTATAAACGCGATTGCGCGCATCGATACTAACAGCGGACTATCGCTGTAAACAAAAAATCTTTCCATTATAATTTCACCCGATTCTCTCAATCGTATTAACCATACGCCGACTCCTAATTTATGCGCAAGGTGGTAATGTGTTCGCTCATCACTCTATCGTTCTACCGAGTTTGTGTGAAGATCGACAGTGCACTGCTTTAATGTTACACCCGCCGCCATCTTTGAACGGTGAGCGATGATGAAATCGCCCAGTCTACAATGCATCACTGACTAAGAAGAGCATCAAAAGAATTAAGAGTGGAGAGTCAAGGGAGACATATTAAATATTCCTTATGAATTGTAAATTAAATCAATCCTAAAATGTTTGAGTCATTACAATGCAATGTATTGAACTGTGAAAAACGAACTACTTAAAACATCTGTTGATGCATATACGAACATCTGTTGATGCATATACGAACATGTGATTGAACATTTTGAGGTTCATCTAATCGCAGTTATAGTGACCAATAGCATTTGCAGATACACACAGAAAACATTTCCATGGTCTCAAATGATAACAAATCCTACCTATTTACAATCTACAGGGTATGGTATCAACAGTAGGCAGCTCGCTCCCACCCATAGTTCCAGTATGTGTGTGTTTGTATGTGTGAGTGTCATTGTGTTCCAGGTTACCAACAGACTCAAGAAGTACGTGTTTTACAGAAAACAAATGAGATCCAATTTGTCATTCAGTCCATTGGGAATAAGGGTTTGGAGCCTACGAATCCAGAAAGTCTCCCTTTGGAGAAGTACTTTTGCATTGTCTATCCCCAGCCTTTGCAGGACCATTTCAATTACTTGAAATCTTAACTGGGCAATGGAATGCCCCGACTCAATCCAGTGCTTTGCCAGAGGTGCAGTCAAGTTTTTATTGCGGATGCGGCTCTTATGTTCCGTCAGCCTTATTTTCAGTTTCCTATCTGTTTTGCCAACATATAACAGTCCGCATAGACACTTTATTGAATAAACCACATGTTCAGAGTTGCAATTAGTGGTGTGCCTCAATTGTATTTTTTCTCCTGTGCGTGGATGCAACAGGGTATCACCAAGTATAGCATTGTTGCAATTTTTACAGTTGTAACATTTTTGGGTCCCTTTGTAAACTGATTTTTCCGCCATGAGATCATTTGTTGATTTGTTCAGTAGTTCCTTTAAATTTTGTGACCTCTTATATGCAAACAAGGGTCTGTCATGAAAAAGTGTATCAAAGTCTTTTAGACGCAGACGAATATTTCGAAACAAAAACCATCCTTTTGTTATCCACCTTAGTCTTTTTCTGTAAGAGATCCATCCTAGGCATTGCTTTAATCTTATCCAAGTGCCCTTCTAGCAGCTTATTGGGATAACCCCTGTCCAAATAACTCTGTTTTTGTTGCTCTAGACTCTTATCACATTCAGTGTCATTGGAGGAAATCCTCTTAATCCTCATGAATTTAGAAATCGGAAGATTGTTGATGAGGCTCACAGGATGGAAGCTCCCGTATAGTAGTGCTGTATTTCTATCCGTCTCTTTTTTGAACAACTTAGTTTGGATAGATCCATCTTGCAGTTCTACAAGTACATCCAGAAAGGGTAGTGCAGTGTTGCTTACACTATGAGTGAATTGTATCCGTGGGTTGGCCAGATTCAGACTCTTGATGTTTCGGAGTAACTCTGCAGGGGAACGTTTCCATATAATGAATATATCGTCTATGTAACGTTTGTAGTAAACTATTCCTTCCTGCCATGTGGGGTCCTCTAGTAGATTAACTAGAGGATCCCACATGGCAGGAAGGAATAGTTTACTACAAACGTTACATAGACGATATATTCATTATATGGAAACGTTCCCCTGCAGAGTTACTCCGAAACATCAAGAGTCTGAATCTGGCCAACCCACAGATACAATTCACTCATAGTGTAAGCAACACTGCACTACCCTTTATGGATGTACTTGTAGAACTGCAAGATGGATCTATCCAAACTAAGTTGTTCAAAAAAGAGACGGATAGAAATACAGCACTACTATACGGGAGCTTCCATCCTGTGAGCCTCATCAACAATCTTCCGATTTCTAAATTCATGAGGATTAAGAGGATTTCCTCCAATGACACTGAATGTGATAAGAGTCTAGAGCAACAAAAACAGAGATATTTGGACAGGGGTTATCCCAATAAGCTGCTAGAAGGGCACTTGGATAAGATTAAAGCAATGCCTAGGATGGATCTCTTACAGAAAAAGACTAAGGTGGATAACAAAAGGATGGTTTTTGTTTCGAAATATTCGTCTGCGTCTAAGGATATTCAAAGAATCATCCTCAAAAGATGGGAGATTATAACAGCAGAAAAAGACTTTGATACACTTTTTCATGACAGACCCTTGTTTGCATATAAGAGGTCACAAAATTTAAAGGAACTACTGAACAAATCAACAAATGATCTCATGGCGGAAAAATCAGTTTACAAAGGGACCCAAAAATGTTACAACTGTAAAAATTGCAACAATGCTATACTTGGTGATACCCTGTTGCATCCACGCACAGGAGAAAAAATACAATTGAGGCACACCACTAATTGCAACTCTGAACATGTGGTTTATTCAATAAAGTGTCTATGCGGACTGTTATATGTTGGCAAAACAGATAGGAAACTGAAAATAAGGCTGACGGAACATAAGAGCCGCATCCGCAATAAAAACTTGACTGCACCTCTGGCAAAGCACTGGATTGAGTCGGGGCATTCCATTGCCCAGTTAAGATTTCAAGTAATTGAAATGGTCCTGCAAAGGCTGGGGATAGACAATGCAAAAGTACTTCTCCAAAGGGAGACTTTCTGGATTCGTAGGCTCCAAACCCTTATTCCCAATGGACTGAATGACAAATTGGATCTCATTTGTTTTCTGTAAAACACGTACTTCTTGAGTCTGTTGGTAACCTGGAACACAATGACACTCACACATACAAACACACACATACTGGAACTATGGGTGGGAGCGAGCTGCCTACTGTTGATACCATACCCTGTAGATTGTAAATAGGTAGGATTTGTTATCATTTGAGACCATCGAAATGTTTTCTGTGTGTATCTGCAAATGCTATTGGTCACTATAACTGCGATTAGATGAACCTCAAAATGTTCAATCACATGTTCGTATATGCATCAACAGATGTTTTAAGTAGTTCGTTTTTCACAGTTCAATACATTGCATTGTAATGACTCAAACATTTTAGGATTGATTTAATTTACAATTCATAAGGAATATTTAATATGTCTCCCTTGACTCTCCACTCTTTATTCTTTTGATGCTCTTCTTAGTCAGTGATGCATTGTAGACTGGGCGAGTTCATTATCGCTCACCGTTCAAAGATGGCGGCGGGTGTAACAATAAAGCAGTGCACTGTCGATCTTCACACAAACTCGGTAGAACGATAGAGTGATGAGCGAACACATTACCACCTTGCGCATAGATTAGGAGTCGGCGTATGGTTAATATGATTGAGAGAATCGGGTGAAATTATAATGGAAAGATTTTTTGTTTACAGCGATAGTCCGCTGTTAGTATCGATGCGCGCAATCGCGTTTATAATGAAAGAAGGACTAAGCGTTTCCATCCACACTCGGGAAGAACGCTGTTACGGGCTACAGTTTTACTCTTTTCCGGTAAGGGTCGATAAATGCATTTTTCTAACTATTTTCCGCTCGAGAAATAGTTGCACGCTGGCCAGCGTTTGATAGATTGTTGCTTTTTCCGACAGGTTCGCTACATCATGAGCACTTGTCGAGACTGATGCTTACCACGTAAGGCTCGCAGGTAAATTTCTTGTTGACGTCTTGCAGTAGCAAGTGAATATCGAACACACTTTTTGATTTCAGCGTGTTTGACGGTAGTCCCTTTTTTTCACACAGGCTCTTGATAATATGGCATCATAGATAAGGTGAGCGTTATTATTCTCAACATGCACTTAAGGTTTGAGCATCCCTTACTGCACGTGTTGTCTCACATAGATTTCTTTCGATCTCTCTTTGTTTTCCGCAGATTTTCATGCAGATAGTCATACAGGTAACAGGTCATCTAATACAGGGAATAGTAGGTATTCACCTTATTGAGTAGGTGCATATATTTAAAACGAATTCGATATTGTTTTTTTTTTTCTCGTCCAGGTTACTCAATTTCATTTGGGTTTTATTGGAATTCACAATTCCAGTGTACTAGCGGTAAGAAGTCTGTTCAATATAGAAACTTGATTTCTAGTTTGCTCCTGCATCGAGAGTAATGTGATTTCTTTCTTTTCTCTTTTTTTCTTTTTTCCTTTCTCACACACAGACCCCTGACGAAGGGGCTTCCGCCCCGAAATGCATTGGCTGTTGATGAATTGTTTTGATTTTGAGTTGTATGAACTATGTACTTTTTAGGCACTTTATATGAAAATAGAGTGTTTTTCACAACAATGGAAACTTTAATATAAATGAGATAACGATTCTGTTTATTGCTTGTAAAAATTAAAAGAATGTACTAACGTTAAATTGAATTTGAGTAGTGCGTACTGGTGTCCTGGTAGTTTTCATTACCAGGCCTTACACATTCAGCCAGAAGTGCCCCATACTAAACTGCTTCTCCTATTTAGTGAAGCACTTACTTATGTCCTGCTTGGGGCCTGGTCCAAGCCCAGCACAGGGGCTCCTTTGAACAGGACTACTGCCCACGGCCCTATTCCTGGAGAGCCCGAATTCCTCATGGAACATCCTACCCCAGAGAGCTTCTCATGGTGGTGTTTTACCTTGATCGCACACAAAAGTTTTCGGTGGACAACCAACTCTTTGTGGGGTATGTTGGAGCGAAGAAAGGACGGGCTTTACAGAAGAGGACCATCTCACGATGGATTGTTCTCTAGCAAAATCTGCTACGCAGTGGCTAACAAGCAACACCCTGAGGGTTTGCATGCTCAGTCCACCAGAGCTAAAACTACCACAAATGCATTAGCATGCAGAGTTCTGATCTTGGATGTCTGCTAGGAAGCAATGACGGTTTTCCTGCACATGTTTACCAAACACTATTTTCTGGACAATCAGGTCCGTGAGGAAGGGCACTTTGCCTGTTCTGCCCTACAGGACTTCCTTGTGTTAAATTGGTCCACAGACCCACCTCCAGGGAGGTATTGTTGAGTGTCTATTCTAAGGTAAGGAATCTGCAGCTAGAAATCTCTGTCAGATGAATAAGTTACTAACCCTCTGTGATACCTTATCTGGTAGAGACTCCATCTAGCCGCAGATTCCATATCGACCTATCCATCCTTCCCACTCTGAAGGGATTTCTAGGGACAGGGCTTTCTCCTTAGTTTTCCACACGAGTGGTCAATGTACTTCGTGGCGCCATGCTTCTGGCGTGGAAAGTTGTTGAAAGGAACGGACGTAAGCGTGGGTGGGTGGCACCAATATAGGCTCCGCGGACGTCACTTCCGGCGAGGATCATGCAAAAAAGCCCACCCGGAGCCGAATGACGACACCTACCGGCGCGCAGATGTATTGCTCACGAAAGATTTCCGGATCCAGTCTGACATCTGGGGATAATTCTAGGGTAAGGAATCTGTGGCAAAATCGAGACTGTGCCATATGAGGCTTTACCAGAGGTAAGTAACTTGTTCGATGAGTCATTTGTGAATGAGAAGTTGGAATGGGATTTTGTTAGCAGTGAAAGCTAGTTGCTTCAGTAGGTGGTTGCGAATTAAGCAGTGTTGTGCAGTGATGTAGTGTTCCTGTTGCACTGGAAACCCATTTGTGTTGCTTGCCTTTCCACAGGCAGTGAGGTGAAAACCATTTATGGGGAAAGTTCTGGTATGCTTGCTAGTGTTTTCACAGGAGAGAGGCTGTTGTAAATTATTGCTTTGTTTAAAGAAAATATTCGGTGTCTGGAGTGCATTGGAGGTCGCGTGTCTGTGGTCTCTAGAATAGAGCACATTGACATGACAGACTTAGACTTGTGTTCCATGGCCTCTTAGTCCTGCAAATGAACTAAGTTAGTGTGTGGTGGTGTGTAGAGGGGTTGCATTTGGGGTTTGCTCTAACTGGTTTAGTAAGCTACCTGGTTACGTCAGTGGGCTACTAGATTGACTGTGTATTGGTTCCGACGTGGGGTACAAGACGGAAGGTTGCGCAAAGAGGCTTTCATCTGCAGCTCTGGCCAACCTCATGGACCTAACCAGCTTTAGTTGCTGGGTGTATTTGTTACCCATATCAGTAAAAATACAGTATTTCCAGTGAGTCTGGAAGGCTGCACTGTGGTTAGATGTCAACTTTCTTATGTGTTAATGTGTTTACTGTGATATATTTCCTAGACAAAGTTCAAGTGCTATTGCAGTCTGACATACTTTTTTCCACCTTATCCCGATACTGTCTATTACCTCTTCACCAGTGACTGTAGCATTAAAGGAGCTCTGCATGTTAATCATCTATCATCCATATAGGTGTTATTCGTATAACATTTACTACCTGTATTTTCTGAATGTTTTTGTCAGCTTGTGAACTGTGTGATTTTGTCCGCAGTTAGGTTACCTATTGCTTGGCTGCATTTGACCTCCTAGCGCCTTTTAGTTCATGCCATCCCTGGCAGGAACGGTTTAAGGTTTGCTGAAATTTACGAAAATGAATTGGGCCTCAATCCACCCATGGGTCTGTATTACGTGCTCTGTGCATCAGATCTCAGCAGGTGTCATGGCTTGGCTAGATAGGACGACTAGTGCGTGAGTTATGTGCAGTATTTTTATTTGAATAGAGAACAAGAAAAATAGGGTAACCCGGTATCTTGTTCCTAATACTTGTTTCTGCTTAAGTTTCCAGCACGAACTGGAGCTCCGGCGTCCCAACACTCATTGGAAACCCACAGAAGCCGACTAGCATTGCAGATGTGTACAGCAAGTTCAGGCCAGTGAAGAGAGTGTCTCCATTAAAGCATCAGCCGGAGAACCCCGAGAGCAATGAGAGCGATGACCAGAAGGAAGAGAAGGAGGGCTACTCCAAGAGCAGCGAGGCCGAGGAGCCCCCGCCGCCGGGCAGGCTCTGCCCCGCAGAGGAGCCGGGCCTTAAGAACAAGGGCGCCGAGCCGGCCATGGTGCTGGGAGAGCTGGAGCACTACGACCTGGACATGGACGAGATCTTGGATGTGCCTTACCTCAAATCTAGCCAGCAGATGGCGACTTTACCCCGGGTGGCCCCAGAGAAGAGGACTTTAGGGTTGCGCTCCAGCTTTAGAGGCCTGCCGTGCCCGGCAGGAAAAACGGACAGCCTGCCAGCCGGCTCCAGTCAGTTTTGCGTCCTGTCCCCCGTGAAAAGCTGCGAGACGCGGCCAGCACAGCCCATTGTCCTGGATCCGCACACGCATTCAGCCGAGGGATTAGAGCTCTCCCCGCCCGCCGGCAGGAGCGGCGGCGCGGTCCGTGAGCCCGAGCCGCACGGCGGCAGGGGCTTCCTCGGCTGCTCTTCCCCCAAGGCCGAGGCGAGCATGCCGCACTGCCACCTGAGGGCCTTCCACCTGCAGGCCGCCGCCGAGGGCAAGCTGGAGCCCCTGGGCGGGAGCACGAGCTGGAGCGAGGAGCGGGGCGACGACCTCAAGAAGATCAAGAGCCTGCTGAACGTCGTGAGGGAGGGGCAGATGTCGCTTCTGGTAAGTTGAGCATGCATGCTGTCCAGAGTGTGCGACGTAGTTTTGTTTTTTATTTCAATTGTAACTTGTTAAAGTGTACCAGGGCGAAAGGAAATAAGTTGTATATAATGTACGATGTGATATTACCACGAGCAGTGCTACCGTTAAACTAATAAAAGCATCGCACAGATTTATTGGTCCGTAGTTTTAGCCTTTCTGTCAGTTTAGGTAAATCGAGCGTGCCTTGCCATAAAGCTTGCAGTCCACTTGTTTGAGCTCCGAGCCCGGCGCATCAGCCACTCGTCGCACTCTTTCAGGGGGAACAGAGGGCCCAGTGTTGTGTCTGATCATTATTCAGGAGTGTTTACGCCATTGGCTTGTGGTGGCGTTCACAAGGAGAAGTTTGCGATAATGCTTTGAATGCCCTCTGCCCCCTGCAGAGGCTTGAGCTGGGCTCCGCCTAGGGATCAGACACCCTGAAAATGTGTTTCCCCAGTAACGGGGTGCAAGGAGAGCTGGCGCAGAGCAGCCCCGCTTTGTCCCAGAGCTTTGTACAGGTTGGCAACTGAACACAGATCCAGTGACGTCTTTAGAGTGGGCACCTTTTCCACGAAGATAAGTCTGCATTACAGGACTTCAGTTCAATAATAAGTATTTCACATTCCTATGTAGCTCCAACTGGCAGTGTGGCTCACTTCCGAGTCAGTACTTCCTTATGTGAAATATAAAATACATAAACTGAAAAATAAATTAAATATGTGCACACATTTCATTGTGAATAGACATGCGATTGATTCAGAACAATAAACATGCAACTGTCGGTTTTCACCACTGCTTCAAATATAACACGTACGTTTCTGTGTAGCATGTGCAAACAGCTGGTTTGGAGAGCCTTCTTTCACAGGGGAGTGTCCCAGGCTCAGGCCGTATAATGAGCCCTTCTTAGTGGCTTGGAGGGTATTTGCATTGATAGACCAGTTCTGTGAAAGACATAACGTTTTCAAAGTTTGCATCTTTTCCCCATTAGCTGTGTGTGGGTCGGTAGTCATGAAATCCCAGACCACAGGCTTTGTCTTGCCTCTGCCAAACTGGGATTGAAAGGTCTGTAAATAAAGGATGCATTGCCATTTGCCCTCTCAGGCTCTATAGTTTTGGTTAAATACAGCAAGAACGTAGCATTACAATCAGAAAAAGAACTCTAACTAATGCAACCCGTACGTAATCTTTAACATTGAGGATCCGATTTACAAAGGTCACAAGTGTGACTTATGTGCACTAAAACCTCAATTTTAAACAATAAATCCTAAATCCTCAGAACGACCTGGGAAAGTAAACAAGCATGTTCCTGTATGGATAGGATTGGAGCAGTGGGAGATTGGTGGGTGCAGGGCTGACTTGGCTATGCGGTCAGGTATTGAGTACTACAAGTTATAACTATTTGGGATTTCACAAGCATCCCCTGGAAAGTTGAAAGCGCCCTTGACTCTCTACCTTGTTATTTTTGTAGTTATGAGGATAGGGACTTCTTCACTCGGAAAAGTATTTTCTAGTTGGAGAAAAAAGAAAAGCACATTACTTATCCTGTTGCACGTGTCCACCATACTTATTCCTGCAGATTGTCAGTCAAGAGGGGAATCTGCTAGGCTTCAAGCACATACATGGAAATATGTGTTCTCATTTATTTTCATGCGAACTTCTGGTGAGGTTTGATAATCTATAAAAGCCGAAAATGTATTCATATAATAGGAATTAATTTGGCAGTTGTTAGCTGTCATCCTTAGGATGGTCTTCCCCCAAACTTTATGCCTTTGACCTTCACGTTTTGCTGTATCATTTAGTGGGCCTTCGGACTCTGGGTACTTTACAACTGCTAACCAGTGCTAAGGTGCACTTGCTTCTTCTCTAAACGTGTGTAATTAGTGTATGCCTTATTTACATACTTGTAATGTGTATTCCATATATCCAAGTCCTATAAGTTAAATGCTACTAGAAGGCTGCAGCACCAATTGTGCCTCCCACAGAAGGTGCCTTTCAAACCTGTCTCAGGCCTGCCACTGCAGTGCATGTGTGTGCAGTTTACTGCCACTTTGACTTGGCATTTAAAACTACTTGCCAAGCCTTAAACTCGCCTCTTATTACATCTAATAACCCCTAAGGTAGGCCCTCTGTACCCCTAAGGGCAGGGTACTATGTAAGTAAAAGATAGGACATGTACTTGTATGTTTTGCATGTTCTGGTAGTGACAAACAGCCTATTTCTTTTCTTACTACTGTGAGGCCTACCCAATACTCAGGTTAACATTGGGAATTCCTTTAAACCCTTTAAACTGTAATTCATGATCAGAGAGGAGTAGCTCTTTCATGTTTGATATGTTTGAAATGGTATTGATAAATCCTACTATCTGGTGCAGTTGGATTTAACTTTAGTGTTTTAGAAACGCCACTTTTAAAAAGTGGCCATTTCTTTGTACTTACCGCTCTGTGTGCCTTGCAGCCTGTCTCCAATGCACATCTGAGCTGGTGACAGCTACACTTTGTGTATTCCCTTCAGACAGCCTCTCACACAGGAAGGCTAGGTGTGTCTGAGTACCGATCTACATACATCTGAATTCTGATGGTCCTGCCTAGGCAGGATGGAAAGGAGGGGCTAATACTTCACTTGAATAGGTAACGTCCTGTCCCCACACAAATAGGTGATTTACCCCCCATAGATAGCCTAGAAGATGGGACTGAGCTGAAAGTGGAAACTGTGCACTTCAATGAACTGCTTAGATGTCATCCCCACTCCAAAGGCTTTTTGGGGTATAAGTACGAGGTCTCTGGCCCCTTAAAATCAGACCATTTTGGATCAGGAATTGAAGCTCTGCCAGAGGAACTGCGGTGTTGCTAAAGGACTCAAATGGACTGCTGATCTGGAAGGCCTGTTTTTCTGTTTGTTCCCCTAATACCTGCTGCTCCCTAACTCAGCTGTTGGAGAGCTGGACTGTGCCTTCTCCCAAGTATTCTCAAAGGGCTTGCTGGCTTGCCTCCTGTTCTTTTGAAGTCTGAGGGACAGAAAAGACTCCATCTCATCACCTAGAGCTCCTGGGCCTGTCTTCAACTCACTCCTGGCCCCCAAGAGGTGCCTCTGCAGACTTGGGCCCTTGTAAGTGGTTATTGTGCCCCTGAAATCAAGCTTTTGGTCTCTTCACGACTGCAAATGTACTCTTTTGCTGTGGGACTGAACCGCTCGCATTAAGTAACCGTGTGAGACGCTGCAACTTCGTCTTGCTGCAGAGCAAGCATCCCTGACCGCGAGGTCCCGTCTGCGACACCCGGCTGACTCTTCGCACTGCAGGGTCATAGCTAGCGATGCTCTGCTTATTCCCGGCGATGGCCTCCCCCGCAAATGGGGTTCTGGGCTCAGCTTGAAAAGATGAAACTTCATCGGGACTTATTTGGAACTGTATCTGACCAGCGCTCCATCGCGGTCAGCCTGAACTTTGGATCTACACCACTGTAGTGTGATCTAAAATAAACTTTTAGTGCTGTTGACAGCTAAGAACTGTTTTTGGTTTATTATTTAAAAATTCCTAACTGTGGTTCAAAGTATTGGATTTTTGTTGTGTGTGTGTGTTTTTTGCACAACATTTGACATCTTCCCTCTTCAAATAAGCCTGACTGCTCTGTGCCAAACTACCAGAAGGTGAGCAGAGGCAATCATTTAGTGTGTACTTAGCTTACCCTGACTAGAATAGTGGTTCCTCAGCCAATCAGAAATCCCAGTTCTTACAGCAGTGTATAGATTTCGACTTTTGCCAAATTCTTTGTGAACCAACCCGAAAGTGGTCAATAGATCCCCCACCCCTGTGCATTATCCTATCAAATCAATTTTGCCTGCATTTTTTCAACTGAAAATTTTACCAATGTAACATCTGCACGTCCCTCCATTATTTGTTTACGTCTGTGCAAGACTTGTAGACTTTAGCTGGGCATTTTAGGTAAAGAGGTGAGAATGCAGAGATATGTTACCCTGAAACAAGATTCACTGAACTGGACACGTGCATTACAACTGTTACATGAACAAATGTTTACGGCTGAGTAGATATTTCAAACACACAATGACAATTTGGTATTTACTGCTTGCTTCTGATCAGAAGCTAAACGGAGGTTGCTGAAGTGTAACATTTGAAGTGTTATTAAGGCAGTTTAATAGCAGTGTCAAACCGCAAGCTAGATGTGAAAGTTTGACCTGCGAGTTTTAGCTTTGCTAAATACAATGTCACAAAAACAGTGATTTAATTTAAGGTTCAAGACAGGCTTCTCCGAGTAGCATGTGAGCTACTGTTACCTCTTCAGCTCCTTGTAAGTAGCTCTCCGTTGTGTAACCTGGTCTACTAAATTATAAGCTTTTGCTTGGTTAAAAAAATGTATGTACTCCAAAATTAAAATATTCGATGGTTTAATCATGCGTAATTGCAGAGACTTATTACTACTATTCAACCCTCCCTGATATAATGAGGTGGCTGCTGGTAATCCTGCTTAGAGTACCCACTAATGTAATCATCTCTGACGTGGTCACTATTACCACACTAATAATGTTAGTAGCTCGGGATGATTTTCATTTACCATAAGTAGTTCTTATCACAGAAAAGGGTGGAGTCTCCTGGTTCACGGAGTGCATCTCTTGAATACCGTTCTATTAAAGAAAAAGTGAGGCATGCTAACTTTAGGTTACTGAACGGCTCAGATGTTCAGAACATGGATATTAACATATTCTTCTACGAGAGGACTTAATCTTTTCGACATGAGACAATAACGTGGGAAGGAGAGGTGGGGGAACTGTTCAGCCAAAAGCATACAGTAGCATTTAAAGTAATTTAGTTAACTATAATTTCCTTTCTAATTAGACATTGAGTGCCACCATTGCAACACTTTTGAAGGGGTAAAGCCTAATCACAAACCTTTGAAGATAACATCATGTTTGCTGTTGTTTTTGTAACGGGATTAGATTTTTTGTGTTTAAATTTCGTACCTTCAAGTTATAACAAGGTCTGTAAAATTTGACCTCTTTTTGTATACCTAGGTCAGATGTGTTAAAAATGTTACATTTTGCTTATTTTTGTAGTTGCCTCTCAGCTATATTAAGTTTTGATAATATGAGGGCTCCCTTGTACTACAGATTTGAACATTTATGTTATGGTGAGAAATCCCACCCTCGCCAGTATCTAAAATCATGCTGCTCTTTAGTCCTTGTACCATAATACTCCTGCTTACATCAACTATAGTTCAGGAAAACATAATACGAAAAAATTCAAAAATGTACTTAAAACAAAGAAAGTTGGATATGCAATTTTAGGGAAACGTAAAAAAACAAATGTTGAAAATGTGTACAGGGGTAACGGTCGAAGTTCGGATAACGGCTGTTCATAAGATTACATCTAGCGGTAGAGGTTAGATTATTGTTAGTGTTAGCTTTAGAAAATGCGTTGGGGTTCCTTTACAAGTTATGGATAGCCCTTAGGTTAGGATTAGTGTTGGGATAATGTCACAGTTAGTTTTGGGTTTATGATTGGTTTTGGACGTACGGTTGGTTAGAGTTTGGGCAAGGGATGTTACCAAGTATTTTCTTCATAGTAGGATTCTCTATTATACATGTTTAATTATTGAAATTCATTCTGCATTTTCCGTTATTATAATATGTCTTTATTTTCACTTAGAGCCCCATAACAGTCTTCACAAATATATATTTTTAAATCTAAATGTAATGTAAACTCTACCATCAGCCTTTGTTATTCTTGGAGCTGTGGACCTGCTGGTCTCACGACACAAAATATTATGATTTGACTGATGTCTGGACTATACCCTGGAAAACATAAAAGGAATAAAGAAAATGTAATTTGTGTATTATACATCACCTCGCCACCGCCCAAACGAAGGTCTAAGCCTCAAGCCTTCCCGCACAAAAAAGCCCGGCTTCAGACTTTGACACACATACATCAAAACAAAGAAAACTTTGCATCGGTCTGATGTTAACAATCTATTGTAAAACGAAACCGGGCTAGTGTCCAGTGACATCCAAAAGGCATACTGGCTTCAAAGGGCATGTCTAGCCATTCTGGCTCTGACAATGACTTGTTTTGACAGGCCACATTAGAAAATATATCTGTGACCTTTAAATGATCTTGTCCTGACTTTCTTTTCTTCCTTGTTTCTCATAGCCACACATGGCAGTAGAAAACCTGGACAAAATTCACGATGAAACTGGAAGCAATCTTTTGCACATTGCTGCATCCCAAGGGCATGCCGAATGCTTACAGCACCTGACCTCTCTCATGGGCGAAGACTGTTTGAACGAGCGGAACGTGGATAAACTTACTCCAGCGGGGCTCGCAATAAAGGTAACTTTTCTCGAGATTACATACCACACTTGATGGTGTAGCTTCTTCAGCAATGGCAAAGTGTCAGTGAAAATGCCATAAGCACCCTTGTTTACTTCTTGAGATACGTTTACAACCTGACTGAAGGGGTTTCAGCAGGGGTTTCAGCAGAGAATATGCCGATGTTTAGTTTGCTGCGGACAGTTCGGAAAGTCTTTAAAATCTAGTACCTCCCACGAAATGGAATATGTGTCTAGGAACCAAAAACTGTGATATGTATTTTAAAATGTTAAAACACAATGGTGTAGCATGGTTTTGAGACTTACAGCAAATTACATGCCTAAACCACATGTTATTTTAAGAAACGTATAACTGATATTTCTACCTGCATACCATTATCCGGGCTGTTGAATATATTTTGGGGTCTGGTAAGTGGTGTGTGTATATAGGGCAAGAGGATAGGCAAAGCAAGTGCTGTGATGAGCCAAATCCCTGCATTCGACACACCCACCCTCCTGCAGAAAAGTGCTGGCTTTGCATTTATTAGAGTGCATTAGATTGCTGCTTGGCGATTTCTTTTATGCAATTCATGTACCCTAACTGTGGAAATAAAAAAATGTCCTTACGAATGGGGTACATTCACGAAGGTACATGCGTTTCTGTGTGAAAGCTGGGTGAACTCCTCAGGGCGGGGAGTGAGATGTGTAGGGGTCGGGGATGTGTAGGGACCATTGGTGGCAATCGGGACCGAGAGTCCTACCTATACTGTTCTCTCCTCTCACCAAGTTGTGATAGTTGGTGACTCTGGTTGCCATGGTACTGGGTGGGAGTTTCTTTATGCCTTTTGCGGATGCTTCAGTATTCCATAGTATGTCATTTTGAGAGTGATTAGTTTTCTTCAGGTGTCCTTGTCGCCTAAATGATTTCACGTTCTCCCTACCAGCTAATTTTCGGTAAGGTGACTCATTTTAATTAATAAACCATGCATTCTGACCCATAAGACTCTTGATCAACACTTGACACAGTGTTGTGCAGGCCGGAGTTTAATCTAATTGCAAATGTCTTAACTTCTTTCCAGCCCTTAGGACTGCTAGTTCCCTCTGAACTACGAATACACATTCATCTCGCTGACGCACTTCAAACGCTACACAAAACGTCACTGGGTCCACTAGAGCATAAAAAAGCTATGCATGTGGCCATCATATAAGTTCTAATGAAAACTAGATTTGCCGATAGATTGTGCCAATACTGTGTGTCCTACTTCTGGACAAAACAGCGGCATCATTGTTTGTTTCCTTTTGAGTTGCATGTGTTCTATGGGTGCCCTTCAATATTTGCAACTGGCAGCCTTCTCTCTTCCCCATCAGTATATCATTCATGGCCAATCCTCACTTTTTTACAGTATCGCACACCCATTGGGATGGTTGTATGTTGGAACTTTGCAGGCGTTAATCACCCCTGCCTTAATAACATGGTCCGAACAACGAATGCGTCTTTACAACGCATTCTGTTGCCAAGCAAGTTGTTAGAACGGCTTGCCTTAGGTAAATCGCTGGAGTTGGAATGGTATAATTGACTATTCCAGCGGAAAGGGAATGCATTGAAAAGACGCATCCTTGGTATGGACGGCACTGTTAAGGCACAGCGTTGTTGGATCCGAGGTAAAAAGTCTGTTTCCCATCCAGGCCTGCCAAAGGCACATTGGCTCGCTTAGATTCAGACCGTCCAACCATCAGATGGTACTGTAGATTTAATGAGCCCCGAATCTTAGGAAAATTTGCATTCGGGTTTTTTTTTCTGGCTAAGCACTCGGAGAAACACTCAGACCTTTTGGACGAAGATAAGTCACCTGCATGGCTCTGGAGAGCATGCGCCCGTACATTAAGTATCCTCACAGCAAGTTGTGCTATTTTTGACCTCCACCTAGGCACATATAACAAACAACTGTGTGTGTGCTGAGGCCTTTCTGTGAACGTGGAGTTGAGACCTGCAGCAGGACTCTGTGGTGAGAGAGGCAGCCCAATGCACCTTATTTGATGAGCGCAACTACTCTCACCTCACCAGACTGTAGAGGTGTGTCATTTGTGGCAGCAAAATGATCACAGTTGCAGGTCCTGCCTGTGCAGCTAGGCCTCTCTGCATACGGGACACAGATGCTGTGAGAGTGGATGCATGTAGAGAGGATGCATGTGTAGAGGATGCGTGTAGAGAGCATAGGACGTGGATGTATTGACATTTTTTTTGTTTTTTTGTATTGGATATACTTTAGCGGTGCCTAGGATGGAGAACTGGAGTGAGAGTCCAGACAGCAGATGTGATTTGTATAGCTTCCCCAGAGAACATTCCAGGGATGCTTTGAGGAGTGGTAAAGAAGGAGACCGTGTCTCTTTGATGCTAGGGTTTTTCCCTTGCCTGGTCCATTGTTCAGGTTAAGTGAGACGGCCTCGCTTGCCTTTGTGTTATTGTTTTAGGCTGCTCCTGAGAGGATCCTCTTCGACCTATCCTGTATTCCTGCTGTCACTTGTGACAAAGACTATGGCCGGACCAGTCTATGTGGAAGTAGCAAATGAGCAGAACTGTCCATAACCGGTCATAGAAACTGCTGGAATATACAAGAATTGTCTGCAACTTGAGGATAAAGATGAGATGAAATCTTGGTGTACAGTAGATGGCTAAAGCACTCCCAAGTGTTGTTTGAAGGAGGTTGTTGTTACTCAGTTTTCTTGAGTGCACCAGGGTATCGCCTTCTGATCCTAGGCATGAGTAAGAATAAAGTCTAATGCTCTCCCCACAACAGGAGTAGCGTCCCCGAAGTGCACTAGTTGATTCCCTAAAGAGTGATCTGTTTTGTTTTTCAACCAGTAATTCCAAATGTTAAAACATGAGAAATCTTGTATGCGGTTCTTCAATTTTATTTCATTTAAATCGCAATTCGATATGCTGTATTCCAAATGTATTCAATGTGGTGGTCCAACTCACAAATATCAATCATTCATTATTGCAAAACGTCCCTAAAGGCAGGGGACAAACAACCCGGTTCACAAAGACTCATGCGCTTCACAACGTGCTCAGTTGGCGTCTGTACAGACGAAGGGCCGTGCCCGAAATACATAGGGACGTTTTGTAATAATGGATGATTGACGCATACAAGATTTTGTATGTTGGAAAAGCCTTGTCTTCCCTGTGCTCATTGCTTCAACTGCGGCAACTCTTTATAGTTTACGTAACAATAAATGGACTGCAAAGACTTCAGACAGTGCAGTTGGTAGCACGCCAGAGGATAGAGTAAGAATTTACAATGTTTATGGTTTGTTTTTCTCTCTGTCTTAGAATGGCCACTTGGAGTGCGTGCGTTGGATGGTAAGCGACACAGAAGCCATTGCGGAACTGAGCTGTTCAAAGGACCATCCAAGCCTTATTCACTATGCAGCAGGTTATGGGCAGGTATGGTACATTTTGTTTGTTTGGGCAGGATAGAAGCTCTAGGAGCTTGGAAGGGTGAAATTTAGCACAAATAGTTTTTTGTTTTTGTTAACATGCATTAACCTCAAAGTGTTGTGCTACTGGCACTTGCAACAGACGTCCTTATTTTTCTCTAACAGCGTTAGGATGGGATTCGGTACAGTAGTGTTGGCTTTCGCTCTAATGTTGCCACTGATGCCAGGATAATCTACTCAAGACTCCCTTCTGTGTCTGAGAACAGTGATTGCTGACCTCGTTCACAAGTTCACACATTCTGTTTAGGCATGATTCATTCGCTCGCATGGGAGCTGTACTAACTATAAATTCAAAGTCTGATTTATTACAATGAGAGGTATTTATCAAACTCTCCTAGTCATTGCCGTGACATTTGTGACAAGCATTAGAAATGCATTAGGTCTCGGATTTATTTGAGTTAAAGCTAAAGGCATTGTAAATGGCAATGTTTAAATATTGCAACACCAACTGCAACAAAAGTCTATAAATTGTAGGCCAAAAAAATGTGTATTTATTTTTGTAGCAATGGTGGCATGCTGCGCTTTAGATGAATATGTTTAAAAGTAAAGTGTGCCATACTGCGATTGCTACAATAGTTAATTGTGGATGCGTTAATAATTCATGTATGCAGTGATTGCTGGTGGTGTGTGTGCCTGGTGGAAGCGTGCACTGACGGCTGGTGGTGTGTGTGCCTGGTGAAAGCGTGCACTGACGGCTGGTGGTGTGTGTCTGATGAAAGCGTGCACTGACAGCTGGTGGTGTGTGTGTGTGCCTGGTATAAGCATGCACTGACATCTGGTGGTGTGTGCCTGGTGGAAGCTTGCACTGACGGCTGGTGGTGTTTGTGCCCAGTGAAAGTGTGGGTGTATGTGGTTTTGTGTGTGGATATGTGTGTGGTTGTTTGGGGGTGTGTGTGGTTGTGCGCCCCGAGCTGGGAATCCTTTTAAATAAAAGGAGAGGCGCGTGCACTGGTGCAGTGTGCGCCTCTGGGTATGCACACAGACACATACTCTCTCGTGCTCTCTCACACACCCATACACACATCCATACGAGCACACTCTCACATACACACAAACACACACACAGACTGTGCTGGGGCAGGGCACAGGACATGCCGCTCTCGCCTTGAGACTCCATAGTGTTAGAGCGCATGTACCCCGGGAGGCACTCACAACACAGGCGGGCATGTGTGCCTCGAGCTGGGAATGCTTTTAAATAAAAGGAGAGGCGCGTGCACTAGTGCAGTGTTCGCTTCTAGGTATGCACACATACACATACTCTCTCACGGGTGGTAAAACGTACGCTTGCGCAGGGCTGTCAGCCTGCTCGTGCTGGAAGCTTCCCTGCTTAATTTGTGGCGGAGCTCAAGCATGGATTATTCAGGTTTCATCGGCTGCGATTGGCAGCAGCGCAGAAAGGACGCCTGCCCTTTCTGAGCACTAAAGATTGTGCAGGTCACGCAGAGCCTGTCATGAAACTGACGGCTGGTGGTGTGTGTCTGATGAAAACGTGCACTGACAGCTGGTGGTGGTGTGTGTGTGCCTGGTGAAAGCATGCACTGACATCTGGTGGTGTGTGCCTGGTGGAAGCTTGCACTGACGGTGTGGGTGCATGTGGTTTTGTGTGTGGATGTGTGTGTGGTTGTGTGGGGGTGTGTGTGGTGGTGCGCCGTGTGGGTGTATGTGGTTTTGTGTGTGGATGTGTGTGTGGTTGTGTGGGGGTGTGTGTGGTGGTGCGCCTCGAGCTGGGAATCCTTTTAAATAAAAGGAGAGGCGCGTGCACTGGTGCAGTGTGCGCCTCTGGGTATGCACACAGACACATACTCTCTCGTGCTCTCTCACACACCCATACACACATCCATACGAGCACACACTCACATCACATACACACAAACACACACACAGACTGTGCTGGGGCAGGGCACAGGACATGCTGCTCTCGCCTTGAGACTCCATAGTGTTAGAGCGCATGTACCCGGGACGCACTCACAACCCAGGCGGGCATGTGCGCCTCGAGCTGGGAATGCTTTTAAATAAAAGGAGAGGCGCGTGCACTAGTGCAGTGTGCGCTTCTAGGTATGCACACAGACACATACTCTCTCACGGGTGGTAAAACGTACGCTTGCGCAGGGGTGTCAGCCTGCTCGTGCTAGAAGCTTCCCTGCTTAATTTGTGGCGGAGCTCAAGCCTGGATTATTCAGGTTTCATCGGCTGCGGTTGGCAGCAGCGCAGAAAGGACTCCTGCCCTCTCTGAGCACTACAGATTGTGCAGGTCACGCAGAGCCTGGCATGAAAGGCAGCGTGCTACCCCCCCCCCCCCACCCGAATCGAGAAGTAGTGTCAACCTGTTTGTAAACGCTGATACCGATACCGGGCCATGGCTCCCACGTGGTGCAGCACCTTCGGTGGGCACAGGTGGCGCACTGAGTACCGGACAGCCCGTGCCCATTTATAGTACTTATTGGGGTTGGTAAAATGTGCGCTAGCGCAGTGCTGTCAGCCTGCTCTTGCTGGAAGCTTCCCTGCTTAATTTGTGGCGGAGCTCAAGTATGGATTATTCAGGTTTCATTGGCTGCGGTTGGGCATTATCTGTAAATGGAAAGCGGCCGAGCCTAGTTACTAGACTGAAACTCGTAGGAAACGGAGATCTACTTTGAAAGTACAATGAGAACCAACCTGCCCAGTTAGCATAGTTGTTACACAGACAGCCTGTGCTCCAAGAAAGGGAAATTGGCGCACGTGCTATTGCACTGCATTTGTGTGTGTGTATGAGTATGTGTGTGTGCGTGCGAGTGTGTCTGTGTAGGTGTGTGTATGAGTATGTGCATGCACGTGTGTGTCTGTGTAGGTGTGTGTATGAGTAGTCATCCGTTTTCCTGCGCTGTTGTATCTGCAGTCTTCTAACCTCAGTAATGCACGTCCCCTGCTCTGGGGTCCCAACAGTCGCTCCACGAGGAGAGATTTTACGCCAAATAAACGAGTCTCCTCTTCAGTCCGCGTTTGTGTGTGTGTGCATGCATGTGCATGCACTTGCGCGTGTCTGTGCATTTGTGTGTGTGTGTGTGTGTGCGCATGAGTGTGTGCATGTGTGCGTGCGAGTGTGTCTGTTTATGTGCATCCACGTGTGTGTGTCTGTGAGTGAGTGTGTGTGTGTGTGTTCATGATTGGGTGTATGTGTGTGGGTGTGTGTGTGCGCATGTGTGCATTTGTATGTGTGTGCGTGAGTATGTGTGTATTGTGTGCGATGCCGCAAGCTATCTCCTAACCACACTTCATCCCTTTGTAGGCCGGGCCAAGAATGAGCCATCACACTGTTTTATCTGTTGCTCAGGAATGTGTGATCATAAAAAAATCACAAAGGCTACAAACCCTTAAATCATTAAAAAGTACTCCGCTTGAGTTTACAAGGCAATAAAGCACACTCAATATTAAAAATGCTTGTGTTAGCCCCCAGCTGTAAATGAGGCACCACAAATAGCCATTCGTTTTCCTGCACTGTTGTATCTGCAGTTCTACCAACCTCAGTAATGCACGTACCCTGCTCTGCGCTCCCAACAGTCGCTCCACAAAGAGAGATTTCACGCCACATAAACGAGTCTCCTCTGCAGTCCGCGTCCCGATTGTGTGTGTGCATGCATATGCATGCACTTGCGCGTGTCTGTGCATTTGTGTATGTGTGCGTGCAAGTGTCTGTGTATGTGTATGAGTATGTGCATGCACGTGTGCGCACGTGTGTGTGTGCGTGAGTGTGTGTGTGTGTTCATGCTTGTGTGTATGTGTGTGTGTGTGCACATGTGCATTTGTATGTGTGTGCGTATGTGTGTATTGTTGTGTGTGATGCCGCGAGCTATCTCCTATTTCACGCCACATAAACGAGTCTCCTATGCAGTCCGCATCCGCATTTGTGTGTGTGCATGCACTTGCGCGTTTCTGTGCATTTGTGTGCATGTGTGCGTGCGAGTGTGTCTGTGTATGTGTGTGTATGAGTATGTGCATGAATGTGTGTATGAATGTGTGTGTGTGTGTTCATGCTTGGGTGCATGTGTTTGGGTGTGTGTGTGTGCGCATGTGTGCATTTTTATGTGTGTGTGTGTGTGTGTGTGTGCGTGAGTATGTGTGTATTGTGTGTTAACAAGTAAAATCTAACAATAACCTGAAATGAAACGTGACTTTATGTTCGAGGCATGTGGGATGCTGAGTTCATATCTGTGCATAGATCGCCGCCTAGTGTTGGGTCCGGATGATTGCACATTGTTGTCCTGGAAGAGTCTTAGAAGTATCACCAGATAGGTGGCTCCTCCCCTGGACTACAGTGCGCATGGGCATCCTCTCCATCCTCAGATTGTTTTTTTCCGCCATTGGGTTCGGATGTTACTATCTTAGCTCAAGTTAGGAAAACTTTCTACAAAGCCAAAAGGCTTTCGACACCGTCTGTATTGTTTCGTTCGGTACCGATAACTTTGCTTCGAGAGGACATCGACGAATTAGCCGTTTCTATTCCACACTCGACCCGATCTTCGATCCACGATGGAAAGAAGCCCATTCAAAAGGTGTCCACTTTGTAATGCAAAATACCCGCACATTGATGTCCACCCAGTGTGCAACAAGTGCCTGTCTTCGGATCACAACGAAGCCAACTGTATGGCTTGTGCCCGGTTCAGGGCGAAGAAAACTCTTCGGATTCGACGCGCAGCTCGATTGGAGTCGAAGAGATCAGCGCCTGTTCCAGAAAACATCTTCGGGTCCGAAGACGAAGAGGTCGTTGATCTGGAGGATCACGAAAAACACTCTGATCCGGCTTCGGACCATGACTCAGAGTATGACGCCGAAGACGAAGAAGTATTAGAAGAAGACAAAAACGTCGTCGATGAGGTAGGAGACGACGCAGAGGCCCTTGGGGCTGTAGAAGATAGCTCAGGCGAGGAGCTAGGCCCAACCGGCTATACAGGGGCTGACGATGAAGCGCTCAATAAGGCTCAGGTTGTGGGATCACCACAAGGCCTTACCCAAGATCTACAGAATCGTTCTACAGCCCCGCATACAGGCCCGGCTTCGAACGTATATAAAAAGCCATCGGTATCGAAACCGCCATCGGTCGATCCAAATAAATCGAAACCGAAAGCATCACTGCAAAAACCGAAACCGAAAGTGCAGCTGGCTCTGGTTGGCTCCAAGGCCTCGAACCCCTCGGAGCCGAAGAAACAAAAAAAGGCAGTCGATACCGAGAGACTCAAAAAGGTCATTGAGCCGAAGATCGGGGCACCGAAGACCAAAGTCAAAGCTGTCGAGCCAACGAAGCCGACACCGAAGGGAGTCGACATTCACAAAAGGCCCGAACCAAAGGAAGGGTTCAATCCTCGGTCGAAGCCTACAGACAAAACAAAGACGGGCTCCAATGACCCTGTCGAGTCGACGCAGCCGAGCCCATTCATAGCCAAAGAAGTGTCGGAGTCACTCCAACGCATCAAAGATAAGGCTACAGCGGTCGGGCCGAAGAAGACCCCAACACCAAAGCTGGTCGGAAACGTTAGAACCGCATCAACACCAATCAAATTCGGGTTGCCACCGACGGAGTGTCCGAAAATGTTCGAACCAAAGAAAGGTAACGGAGCAATTAAAAAAGTGTCAATGGAAGTGGAGGCCACAGAGGAGCCTGAAGAACAGGAGTCGAGGCAGTTCATCGACTCGGTAACTGGTAGACTATCCATATATAAAAGGAAGATAATACCAGAAACACCCATGGAGTCATACAGGATTCCCTTAACACCTTGGCTGCTGTGGGTATTTTTCCCCTGTGCTGGAAAAGCACTGATGCCATATATTCATGACGAGCTCAGCTCGTCATCAGCACACGACCACCGTGGCTGACGAGCTGAGCTCGTCATCAGCATCGAAGGGGTTAAAAAAGAAGAGGGATTCAACAACATCGCCAGCTCTTGTGGAACCTCTCCAATCCTATGGACAAGACCCTCAGACTTTTTCACCCACATACTCAGATGTGGATGCAGGGGATGACGAAAATGAGGATGACACTTATCATGTGGACACTGACCCCGATGATCAAAGCCAACCATGGGCAGACCCAACTGACCCAAAAGATCCACAGTCTGCCCCTGACACACATGTGTACAGTGTAAAAACATCTCCTACTGAGGACACTACTGCCTTTAACGCCCTCATTGAAAGAGCTGCAAGTAACCATGATGTGCAACTACATGCTGACCCTGTGGAGGAAGACTTTCTGGTCGACACCTTTTCCACTTCAGAATGCACAGTCAAAACCCTGCCCATGCTAAAAGGCGTCCTTAAGCATGCTGGTGACATTTTTAAAGAAACCACCAGGGCCAGGGTATTAAACCCAAGAATTGAGAATAAATATAGACCGGCACCTGTGGACCCTACTTATATAAGAGGACAGTTGCCATTGGACTCATTAGTTGTTTCTAATGCACGTAAGAGAGCAAACTCCCAGGTTACAGGTGATGCTCCTCCTCCTGACAAAGAGTCAAAAGTACTGGAGACTTCGGGAAAAAGGGTGGCAGCGCAGGCAGCTAACATCTGGCGCATTGCCAACACTCAGGCACTCTTAGCCAGATATGACAGGTCCCATTATGATACCCTTGAGACACTGTTGCAACACCTACCAGATCAGTACAAGGAGGGTGCAGAACTACTAATCCAAGAAGGAAAGCTTATAACAAATGCTTCCATCAAATGCGCGCTAGACGCAGCTGACACTGCAGCCAGGGCCATTAACACTAGCGTCATGTTAAGGAGACATGCCTGGTTAGGAATCTCTGGTTTCAAACCAGAAATACAAACATCTATCCTCAATCAGCCAGTTATCCCGGACTACTTATTTGGACCTGAGTTTGACACCACCCTTGAAAAAATTAAAAAAGACGCAGAGACTGCAAAATCTATGGGGGCTCTGCAGTCCCAGCAGTTGCGGGGTGGCTCTTTTCGTTGCTCCAATACTAGAGGACCTTCAAGAGGCCAGTCCGCACAGCAGACACAGTACAATAAAGAAAATTCACAATCCACCTACAATAAAAACAACAGGGGTGGATATCGTGGAAACAACATCAAGGGCAGAGGAAGAGGAAACAACAGTTCCAGATCCTCTGCCAATAACAAACAGTGACGCCCTGTCACTGCCCCCGACCATATAACACCTGTAGGGGGGAGACTACAACAGTTCCATCCATCCCCACAGACAGGTGGGTGAGAGACATTGTCCAGTACGGGTATTGCCTGGAATTAACATCCACTCCACCCAACATACCACCAAGACACCGTCCTATATCCGCAGAGCACTTACACTTATTGCAGCAGGAGGTCGTCAGCATGCTGCAAAAAGGAGCCATAGAGCTCGTGCCTGTAGAAGACCAAGGTTCAGGGGTGTACTCTCTGTATTTCTTAATACCCAAAAAGGACTGGTCTCTCAGACCTATACTAGACCTCAGGCCTCTGAACAGATACATTCTGTCAGAACATTTTCATATGCTCACCCTACAACAGGTTCTGCCGTTACTCAGTCAGGGAGACTTCCTCGCAACACTGGATCTAAAAGATGCGTATTTCCATATACCCATACACCCATCACACAGACAGTATTTCAGGTTCACTATTCAAAATCAACATTATCAGTTCAAAGTCCTCCCTTTCGGAGTAACAACGGCACCCAGGGTGTTCACAAAGTGCCTGGCGACAGTAGCAGCACACCTAAGGAGACAGCACATACATGTCTACCCTTATCTGGACGACTGGCTTATTCAAGCAAAGACGGCCCAGCAGTGTGCCAGCCACATGTCCCACACCATTCATCTCCTTCACAATCTTGGATTCTCGCTGAATTATCCAAAGTCACATCTTCAACCCGCCCACGTGCGACAGTACCTGGGCGCGACAATAAACACTCTGGCAGCCAAAGCTCAGCCAAATTCAGCGAGAATAAACAGCATGCAATTGCTGATACAAAAATCCAGACCTCAACACTCGCTTCCAGCAAAAGTGTTCATGCAGTTGATAGGCATGATGGCCTCCTGCATCTTCATAGTCCCGCACGCGAGACTACATATGCGTCCGCTTCAGGAGTGTTTAGTACGTCAGTGGAATCAGGCTCAAGGACAATTAAAAGACGTAGTGTTGGTGAGCGGTCGGGCATACAACTCTGCATTGATGGAACCCATAAAACCTTTGCAAGGGCCGACCGTTCCAGGAGCCTGTGCCACAGATTATACTGACGACGGACGCGTCTCTCCAGGGATGGGGAGCTCATGTACTCCACTACACAGTGCAGGGACTATGGACAGCACAGCAAAAGAAGATGCACATCAATCTTCTAGAATTGATGGCAATCTTCATGGCAATGAAGGCTTTCAAAGTACACTTGTGCAACAAAGCCGTGTTGATCCGGACGGACAACATGACTGCCATGTACTACATACAGAAGCAGGAGGTACACACTCTCCACAGTTGTCTCATCTGGCTCAGAGCATGTGGAAGTGGGCCATTCAGAGGAACATCTGCCTCATGGCGAACACCTTCCGGGCAAGGACAACCAGATGGCGGATCTGCTCAGCAGACAGTCACCAAATGCACGAGTGGGAGATACATCCGTCGGTACTCCAACCGTACTTCCAGCAGTGGGGTCATCCAGAGATAGACCTATTCACCACAAGGGAAAACGCAAAATGCCGAAGCTTCGCCGCCAGGTTCCCACATCAGCAGTCACAGGGCAATGCGATATGGATGAACTGGTCAGGCAGATTTGCGTACACTTTTCCCCCAGCACCTCTAATACCGCTGGTGGCACGCAAGCTGAAGCAACACTCGATGACACTTTTCCTAGTTGCTCCAACGTGGGCACGTCAGCCATGGTACACCACGCTAGTAGAACTTTCTGTGGTACTACATCAAAGACTGTGGCTAACACCCAGACTTTTAATGCAGAGCCATGGCGAAATTCAGCACCCAGATCCGCAACAGCTCAACCTGGCGATCTGGCTCCTGAAGTCTTAGAATTTGGCTACCTCAACTTGCCACCAGAATGCATGAACATCATCAAGGAGGCAAGAAGACCCACAACCAGAGCATGTTATGCGGCTAAATGGAAGAGGTTTGTCTTATGTTGTAACAATAATGACATTAACCCACTGGATGCATCTATTCAAAACATTATCTGTTATTTGTTGCACTTCTATAGATGTAATCTAGCGTACAGCTCCATTCGTATACATTTATCCGCAATAGCAGCTTATCTTCAAAACAGGCAGCACCTCTCACTATTCAGAGTGCCTGCCATTAAAGCTTTTCTGGAGGGACTCAAACGAGTAATCCCTCCCATACACCCGCCTTCACCTGTCTGGAATCTAAATGTGGTCCTCACCAGACTGATGGGACCACCTTTTAAACCTCTACACTCTTGTGAGATTCAATTTCTGATCTGGAAAGTTTCTTTCCTAGTAGCCATTACCTCACTAAGAAGAGTTAGTGAACTCCAGTCACTAACAATTCAAGAGCCATTCATACAGGTCCATGCAAATAGAGTTGTACTACGCACCAACCCTACATTCATGCCTAAGGTGATTTCGCAGTTCCACATGAACCAAACCATAGAACTGCCTGTTTTCTTTCCTAATCCAGAAAATGTTGCAGAGCGATCTCTGCATACATTAGATGTCAAAAGAGCTCTTCTGTACTATATAGACAGAACTCGGGATTTCAGGAAAACAAAACAACTGTTTGTTGCCTTTTCTCCACAGCACAAAGGCAACCCCATTTCCAAAGCAGGAATAGCCAGATGGATAGTTAAGTGTATACAGATTTGCTGTACCCCAAAAACCAAACCCAGCCCTGAAACCTAAAAATACCCCTGTACCCCAAAACCCAAACCCAGCCCTGAAACCTAAAAATAACCCAGTACCCCAAAACCCAAACCCAGCCCTGAACCCTAAAAATACCCCTGTACCCCAAAACCAACCCTGAAACCTAAAAATACCCCTGTACCCCAAAAACCAAACCCAGCCCTGAAACCTAAAAATACCCCTGTACCCCAAAAACCAAACCCAGCCCTGAAACCTAAAAATACCCCTGTACCCCAAAACCCAAACCCAGCCCTGAAACCTAAAAATACCCCTGTACCCCAAAAACCAAACCCAGCCCTGAAACCTAAAAAATACCCCTGTACCCCAAAACCCAGCCCTGAACCCTAAAAATACCCCTGTACCCCAAAACCTAAACCCAACCCTGAAACCTAAAAATACCACTGTACCCCAAAACCCAAACCCAATCCTGAAACCTAAAAATACCCCTGTACCCCAAAACCCAAGCCCAGCCATGAAACCTTAAAATACCCCTGTACCTCAAAACCCAAACCCAGCCCCGAACCCTAAAAATACCCCTGTACCCCAAAACCCAAACCCAACCCTGAAACCTAAAAATACCCCTGTACCCCAAAACCCAAACCCAACCCTGAAACCTAAAAATACCCCTGTACCCCAAAACCCAAACCCAACCCTGAAACTTAAAAATACCCCTGTACCCCAAAACCCAAACCCAACCCCGAAACCTTAAAATACCCCTGTACCCCAAAACTCAAACCCAGCCCTGAAACCTAAAAGTACCCCTGTACCTCATAACCCAAACCCAACCCTGAAACCTAAATACCCCTGTACCCCATAACCCAAACCTAGCCCTGAACCCTAAAAATACCCCTGTACCCCATAACCCAAACCTAGCCCTGAACCCTAAAAATACCCAAACACCCCAAAACATATACCTCAGTACCCCAAAACATATACTCCTATACTCATACTTATTTTTAAAAATTACTTAAATTAATATATTTAATTTATTATATTAAAATACATAAATTAATATATATATCTTTTTTAATATCAATTAAATTAAATAAATAATGTTAAATAAATTTTTTTTTAAATACTTACCTATACTTACGTTGTAATGGCATGCGTTGTAATAGCATCTGCTATGTAATGTCATGCGTTGTAAAGGCATCCGATGTAATGGATCCTGCGTTGTAAAAAATGTGTTGTAATAGTCGCGTTGTAACGGCTGTTTCCCGTTACGCACATTTCACCAGTCTTACTCCGAGCCCCGTTATGAAGGAGACACAAAGAGAGGGCAGATCAAAGCGCCTGTATGGGCAGCGGAGAGAGCGGGAGATGCAACTCTGCGTTCATCAATAACTCTGTGGCTTTAACCTGTCTGAGCAAGTCGAGCGCTGAGGTGAAATGCAGGTCACGGAGTCTCCCAGAGATGCAGCCAACAGGAACTGCAACTCCACTCTTCAAAACAGGGAGCTCGGAACAAAATTTAATAAGACATTGTTTAGGACAGATAATTGTTCGCCTGCCCGCCACAGAAAAAACAATCAGCAGTCAAAGCGATCGCTTTTGCGATCACTATTGTAAAAAAAAAAACGCCAGCGAGTGGTGTGCGCGCAACTGCAAAGCATCTGTCTACAATTATCGCTGCCGCGTCTAGCCGCGATAATTGAAGACATATGGCCTTTGGTGCGCGTAACAGACACCAATAGGTCATGGGCGGAGCTACGCGACCGCCCATGGCCTATTACATGTTCTGTTAAAGTACACGCACGCAAAGCCCCATGAAAATGGACCTAGGAAATGCACACGCACGAGCTGTGGGGAATTTCAAGGTCCATTTTCAAAACCCCTACAAAAGGACTCTGGCTGTGAGAACACTGCTGCACAGTGTACGCTAGGCCAAGACCTAAAAAAATAATAAAAAGGTTAGTGGAAAGACTTGCACTCTGATGCATTTATGGCACCTGACGTGATGCTGTAGATTTATAGTGTTGTATACTTAAATGTTTTTGGCTGAAAGTCAAATGAATTTTTTTATTTTCTTGCTTTAATTGTGCCACTGCTACACTCTACTTTGGAATTTTAATATGAGAAATATTATTGCCCCCTCTTTTCCTGAGTTGTCAATTTACACAATGACATACTCGCTGAACTGCCGATTTATGTTTTTCGTATTGCTTGCCATTGCGGATTTTAGTATTATTGTGACATAATAAATTCACCTTTCTGAGAATGTCCTTCCGTAGCTTGATTTACAAACATGAATTAAATGTTTTTGGTGTATCTTGGTGCTAGAATTATTTCTTTTAAAGGGTTGCTTATTATTAATGAAACATAAGTACGTCCCGTTTCTAACAGGTCACTATAAATGAAAACAGCAAAATTATGAGTGGGCAGTCTGATGCATAGAATGTCTATAATTGTTAAACGGGGGAGTGGGAGAGGTCCGTGCTTTCAGTGGGATGAAAAAAGTGAGGAAGGGTCTTTCGAAGGGTAGTGACCAATGAAATTAAGGGCGTGGCTTAAAATAACGTTCGCTAAAAATCTGTGCTTTGCATAGTGTGCCGTCTGACTTGTATTTTGCTGCTCTTGTCATTGCATCCAGATATATGATACAACAAGTAACATCATACCTACAACCAGTCAGGACCATTGGCTTTCTTAATGGTTGTTAGTAAGCATAAGATAAATAAGCAGCAACCATGGCTGGTGTATAATATTGAAAAAGCTTCCACTTAAAGCCCTGGTGACACCACAACGATGTTGCTCCTCCTGAGTTTCCAATAAAGAAGGGAAATCCAGAGAGAAAATGACTCTTTAAAGGATTTCCGTTCTCCTACACCACTCACCTGGCATGACGTCATGCCATAACTTCTCCACTAGTGAGAAGTGAGCAGTGTGAGCAGCACACATCGATGTGCCTGCTGTCACTGCAGTCCTGGGCACAAAACAGAGCCCGATAGAGACCTGTTTCGAGGCCCCCTTTAAAAAACTGCTGGTGCTCCGCACCAGTGAGACCTGGCCCACTTAAAGCCCTGTGAGTGGTACTCATTTTGTTGGTCGATTTCCGAAAGAGTTCATTCTTGTCTCGCATTCAGATCATTTGGGTTTGAGCCTTGCAAATATCACTCCATTCATTAGATGGCTGTAAGGGCAGTAGCGACATGACCCCCTCCAAAGATGACTCGTTGGATGACAAGTTGATAAAGGATTTTGCCAAAGGAAAATATAAAATGTATGTATTTGTTTTGTTTTATCAAGAAAACAAACATGACTGAGATCACAGATCCTTCCCTCACACCATATAATCTGCTGACCTCTCTCTTAACCTGTTCCATGCTCGTGACGGAACCGCTCCGTCACGAGCCTCGGGTGGGCTGTGCTGGTGACGGGACGGTTCCGTGACGGCCTGCTCGCTGCGCCTACGCGGCGCTGATGTTGCGCCTGCGTGGCCCGTTCTATTGAGCGGGCGGGCCGTGACGGAAGCGCTCTGTCACAAGCACAGCCCACCCGAGGCTCGTGACGGAGTGGTTCCGTCATGAGTACGGGAGCGCTGCGCGGCCCTCCCTAGCGCTGCGGCGGAATAGCCACCGCAGCTAAGGGGTTAATGTTCGACGCTGGAAAACATTGCAATGTCCGATACCAGCTATTAATATCACCATGCCCCAGCACCTCTCGCATGTCTTCATCTGACTACTCGTGGAGGCATCCAATTAGGCGACAAGTTTACCAAATAAAAAAAAAATTCCCATGCAATTTGGAATGCATCGTCACCTTCCTAGCCAATCGCCATTTCAAATTAGTCCTTTTCTACTGCATCCCAGCCAGGAAAGCAAATTATATATCCATTCTTCCATTTGGTGTCTTTCCCGTGAATTGATCTTGCGCCAGTTTTAACTAGTAGCATTCCCAATAGATAGATTTTTTTTAAAACACACTCCTACACAGGCTCATATACACACAAAACAGACTCCAACAAATATAACCTCCACAACACCACCGAAGAAAACAACCCCTACCACCACCACCACAACAACCACCTCTTTTTCAACCGTCAGCCATTTTGAGCCTGTCCCTGCCTGCAGACAAAGATTTGGCATCACATATCTTATGCTGCAGCAATAAAAACATCTGTGCCTACAGTTGCGCACTCTATTAATACAGTGTTAGTTCATGATAGCATACAGACTGCACCCAGCAGCTCCAATAGCCCATCAACATGTAACAATAACACAATGGGTATGTTTTGCATACACACTCCCATGCTTTACTTTGAATGAGGAAAACCATCACCAATGCCGGCGATTCCTCACATTAAGAGGAAAACCGCCAATGAATGCAAATGAATCCTCGAGTGGTTAGAGGTTTAAAAATATATATATATATTCCTAATGTTCAATCTGCTGTTCCGTCCCAACACCTCTGTTTCCACCTATAATCCTTTTCCTGTGACTGCGAATGCGCATGCCTCACGCATCGCGGTTGGATGGAGTAGAGGGATAGAGTCCGCATATGAACATCTCCATCATTCTTTAGCACAAGCCAGGTAGGGTGTTACAGCAGGACTGGTTCCCACTTTCAGTAAAGTCTCTACAGAATGACGGGAGAGCGGAGAGACATGCTGGTAAACTGCCTTTTCTAGTCTGCAAAATAGATGGGGGTAAGAAGGTGGTCCCGCCTCCTCCACAACCTGCTTATCAACTTGTTATGAACCTGCATCACTCTGTACCTTTGCACCACCATCTCCTGCCCCGGGCTGCCAGCACATATGAGTCAAAGGGGGGAGGAGAAGGAAGCAGGTATGGTGGTCAGCAGATGTGGGCCCTGGCCAGACCCCTAAGATGGTACAGCATGCTTAAGGTAAGTTACACAATGTGGGATTAAAACTGTACATGCGTAGGTTGTCTAAGACAACGATAGACAAAGCAATGTCCTTGTATGGGAACTCACCACTGCTGAGCTTTTTCTACCCAGTTTCTGCCCAGGCTTGTGTGTGTTTTTTTTCGGCTGAACAAACCTGATGCCGCTCACACCTCTGGACCCAGCAGTGGACGCATTTAAAAAAATGCTATCAGATAGGAAAATACTTTGGATGGTGCGGGGGGGGTGGTATGGGGGGGTGACCGTGTATAATGCGCCGTTAGCCCACTTATTTATTCAGCACCTGCTGCCTAAAGATCTGTCATAGAAGCCTGAACATTTTGCAAGAACAAAGGAAAGCTCAAGAGACTCAAATAGGAAGCCACAAGGGAAATCATATTAAGACTTCATGAACCTAAAGCCATGGTTCTCTTTTGATCCTCCACCACAGATGTTTCTCCTTATCATATCTAGTCTAGCCTTAATCTGTCAAATCCTAATTCAAAATTAAATCCTCGCACGTTTTACTTTCTGCCTTCATATATTTCTCCTGTTCCACTGGCAATTGGAAACACTTCTGCTGACAATTCCGAGTAAATAGATTGAAATGTATGACGAAAGGTTGAAGCAAACTATCCAACCACCTTTGCTGTGTGACAAAAGCATGATTAGAAGAGTCATGGTCAATCACGTCAGAAGACCGGGCCCACAGGCTTCTTAAACATGCATCACTTTCCTTGTTAGCTCTCTGCATTGCTGTCTTTCCTTGAACCTATCCTACACTCTGCCCTTCCTACTCACTACTGTCACTGAGAAATAACTTTAATGGTTTCACAGTGTTTTTCGTATACCGTCAGGGGCTTTAACCTCTTTGCCTTTCTTGTTTAGGGACCGTCTAGTCCTCTTTTTGAAACTTTGTTCCCTCAGCTGTAATGTTACCGTTTCTCGCAAATTCAGGACGGATCCAATAAACATTCTTATTTGAAGTTAGATGTACCAAACCTAGTACTCAGTTTCTGAAGTATTGGAAAGATAACTAAACTTCAGAATAAAGGGGCACTTTCGTAGCCATGATACATAGAAATACAAAAATATGCACGTCATAAGCCAATCTCGCTTACAAGAAAGATCAGTTACAACCCTTACTTGGAATGGGTGGACGGAACAGCGGGTTAATGCGTTCAAAATGATACCTCAATTTCAGTGCCTGCTTCAGTGACGAAGATGACAGTCAGTGAGGCGGATGCATAAAAGTGATGCTTCAAATCTTGCTGACTGTTATTTTCGGTTGGGATAATGAAAGACCAACATAAACATCCACAGATTATAGCCCTAGAAAGTGCAGTAACATGTGTAATGTGTTAGTTTAGCTGGCAAAAGTGTGAGCCCATAAGTGAAGCATTTATTTCTGCTCACTGAATACTGTGATGTGTTGATAATGTCTCCACTAGGAATGATGCTTCCAGAATTGGGAAGAAGCTAAAGGTTTTCTCTTTACTCTAAACTCCTCTACTTAAAATTGTGTTTCCACTCCAATTCCAAAGAAACTCAGCGGTCATGGAGAGAGGATGCTAATTGGCTAATATGAATACAGAGACTGAAAAGATCAGCATGATGTTCCTATCCAGATATTTGTAATGTGGGACTAAACTGGTGAAGTAAATAAATGCCAAACGAAGTGCAAATGTTTTTTCAGAATTTCTTTGTAATAGGTATCTTTAGAGACTGCATTCAGTGTGTCCTTGTGGACAATATCTCTTTTAGTAAGTCTGCTCTTTTGCCACAAAAGGTCTGGTGAGCTGTATGTATGGCCAACCTTCTTTCATACATGCAGGTGATCTTTCTAGATTTCAAAATCCACAGTGTACTTCTATCAAAAATATTGTACTCTTTGGACCAATATTATCAGGTTGTATGTGAATGAAGTGACATTGTGCAATTGTTGCTTCGGGACCTCTTTAAGAATATAGAGCAATATGTACTAAAACTGGAGCAAAAAGTGGTAGCAATTTTCCATGTCAATATGTTATGACCACAAGAGACAGCAGACCACCATGCCTGTCTACATTTCAAAACAGAATGCTTTTTAAATGTATTTTCTTTAAAGAAGTCCATTTTTCCTTCAAGGTAAAATGGGGCTTCTTTAAATACAAAATAAATAAAAAAGTTTTCAGTTTTGAAACTCTTCAGTGAGAGCTGACACTGCAACCCCAATTTGCAAAGGGTAATCGGTTCGGGGGGCTTCTTTTGCAAATGAGATACCACCCCAACTTGACAGGCAACTTATCAATTGTTTGTCTCAAACCGTTAATACAAAGGGAACCAATTTGGTATTTGAAAGGGGGGCCCAATATATGTAACCACTTCTAAACCCATTTTGCAATTCTGAATGTAATTTCCAAAGCGTAAAATGGGTTTAGTGCAAATGTAGAAGTGCTTTTTGCTGTCATTAACCTTGAATTTTAGCCATTGGGAGGGTTTGCGACCACAAAAACTCTTGGAACATCTGGCCCATACATCCTAGAGGGAACACCGAAGGTCTGTACCTCTGTGCCACTCAAGTCATAATGCTACATGACAACCTAATAAAAGTGTATATTCATTCAAATATGACTGCTCCTCGTTTGTTAAATAGCGACCCACACAAAACCCAGTATATCCAGTATCATGCTATTCCTGATTGCATTCCTCATTTGTTATTCATGGGGATCCTCTTGGTTCCTGCTGGAGGTAACACTATTGTGACATGGATATTTTGGAGCACAGGTAGGCATGTGGCAATATCATATATCAGCTGGGTAAGTTGGGTGTTTTTGTAGTCTAGAGGCATCCTTAAACCTGCACTGCTACTTTGCGTGGACAGTGTAGGGGGCAGGAAGGCGCTTATTGGGCCCATGCAATATAAATGTGTAGATTTCCTAATCGTTACGAGGTAATTTCCATAAAGGATTCTGTTTGTTGGTGACCACTTGTGCTTCACCATATTTGTTTGATACATTTGTGCTGTAAACATCCCTGTCATAGTTAACAACCGTTCATATAGTATATTTTAAGTTTAGTTCCCTTTGATGCAGAAACGTGTTAGCCATGAGACAGCATCATGTCTAAAATAAAACTGTAGAGAAACCTTCGTCACTTAACTTTTATATTTTATTTACTCAGCAATATCTTGCACATTCTACTCCACGTTTTGAGCCACACCAGTTTTTTCTGATCCCTCTTTCTATTCAGTTATGATTGTATTTAGTACTGGAGAGAAGTGCACACTCTTGAATAATCAGCATTTAGAGGTAGAAAATAGAATGCTGAAAGAGTAAGATTCAAGTGCCAAGTAGTTTACTGTCCATGTTGCTTCTCTTAGTTTTTTTTTTTTTTTTTTTTTTTTTTTTAGCTAGTTCACATTCAACACTCTGCATGTTATTAAAATATATCAAACCCAGGCAAATTGTAAGACATGTTCCTCATTAGAGGATGGTCAAATAGGACCTCAGGGGTTTTTCGCTTTCTAAGGATCGATTAGCAAAAAATACTAACAATTGTATTAATGCATTTTTCATGCACATGGCAGCTGCATCTAAAATGCAGCGAAGTAGCTCAATGAACAATTGAACAGGTATATTTCATGAAACCTTTACTTTAATGAAAAACTACTTGCAAGGTCCGCATTCGCAATAGACTGAAGAATTGTGTGAAGCATGTGAATATACAGCATTACGTGCTACAAATGGATAATTAAAAGAAAGTAACATTTTCCTTTCTGGCTCTGCACACCTGGTACATCTCCTTTCATTGCATCTTCCAGCACCGGCTTTGCACAGTAGACCTATTATTTCTATTCTTCTACATGTCATGTCACACTTCCGCTTCTGTCAATCTCTCTCCCTCTCTCTCTTTCCCTCTCTTTCTCTCTCTTTCCCTCTCTCTCCAGTACACTGATAAAAATCTTTCACATGCCTGAAGAGGCAAGAAAATCCAGAGGCTTTTATATGAGATACACTATGGTGGTCACATGCAGAAGGAACATGTTTGTCCTCTTGCTGGATGCTTGGTGCTCCAGCTCACTTAGCATCTGCGACTAGTGCACATTTCTGGTGTGCAGCCACTGCCCAGCATCAGGGCTGGCTATTGCCATTGGCGAGCAAAGCCTAGGTCCAATCTTCAGTCATGCCAGTGGCTCCAGTGATCCAGTTTGAAGGGCTTTTAATCACTTGATCGTGCTGCAGATGTTTTATGTTTGTGGCATGTGTTGCTGTAGATTTGTAACAAAGAAGGGGTACCCCTAATAACGTTTCCTTTATCCGGGTAAACAAAATACATGTAAATGAATCTATAGGAAACAGTTCAACATGTGGACCAATAATACATTAAACAAAAAAGTACAAACCCAATCGGGCATTTAATTATAAATTCATAATTTATTAATACAAAAACTTATTTTCTTTCCTTTTCGTTTTTATAAATCTAGAAGTGTGAAACAGTGGCACCATATAAATATATCTGTACATTCATTAAACTGCAATCATGTATTTTAATCAGTTTCTTATTGGCATCTTAATTTCTTTAATTCATAGATCGCCAAATGTACAATGATACACTTACATTTTTCAGATAAACACTCTATTCTAAAAAGAGACACTGAAAAGCAACTAATACAATCAGATAACACCAAACATTTAAATCATCACAACATTTCATGGCTTGAGTGAAATACACTATCTACGCGCGTTTCGGCTGAGCCTTCATCAGGTAGCCATGTATTTTTGGTATCTGAAAAAAAACAAAAAAAAAACAACACTTGTTGTCAAACATTGGTGCAACTTAATCTAAGGTGATTACATACACTAAGTCCTACTATATACATCTCATATATATAATGTTCTGAAACAGAACTTTTGTTAAAAAACACTAACTATACAATTGTATTTACACTTTCATTACTAGTCACCTAGATACTAACAAGAGCAACACAGTAGAGAATTTTATTAGCCAAATAAAAAGACAAGTAAGAGACAAATACATTAATCAGTGAGCGAACCCAGAACCTGATTGCGTCCGCTCACAGAGAAACAAATAGCAATAGAGAAAACGGATCAAAGGAATAAAAGGAGAGTAGAAAAAGCCACGATTATTATATACATAATGGCCCATGTATCTACCTTATTGTACGTTTGGCCAAAGAAAGAGAGGTCAGACAAATACACTACATTGCCAAACACCCCATGTGTATGATTATCTAATATCGCTAAAAACAACTTGCACGGTGGCTTAATACAACAACCATAGAATGACCTAATAGGTACCTTTTGCACCAAGAGATACAGAACCGTAATGGGGATCACCCTTCCTTAAACTGTGAGCGAATTGGAGTCTTCTAGATCTAAATAGAAACAGAGATAAATTACTGATTATCAGGTTTCATGGCATACCATACGGTATAATAAAAATAATGGTACTTACCCCCCTGTAAACTCCGGGAGGTTTCATGAAGGACAATAATTAATACCCCATCTAGTACACATCCTGAAAGAATGAATGGTAAATGCTGAGAACAACACTCGATGTTACATTGAAAGAATTCAGTACATGTCCCTAAGGACATATCCATTCTAGGTTACATGAATGTTGAGTAAGCGGGGTGTCAAATCAAGATCCCTAATGCCGTAACTATAGCTATAAACAGATTAATAGCTTGCATGGGCCCCTTAACCCCAAAACGCGTGTCAATAGATGATATTAATGACATCATGTAACAAGATACCTTGTTCAGGGTAAGATGGCGAGTGCGGTGCTTGCTGCAACCTGCACCGCTAGGTAGAATGGCGTCGGCGGCCTTGCTGAAAATGGCGTGCACGTCCGCCCCGCGGGCCGTGCTTTATGGCCCCGTCCGTAGAACGGTAACTAGAGGGTTCGAGGTAGACCTTTCGAAGGATAACGGACACCGGAGACGTCAGTCTATGCAGAGTCTCTCTACAGAGACATAGTAAGTGGACCGGCACCCCAGACCCCTCTGTATAGAAGCGCTGTAAATTCCGGGGCAGCCCCGTACGTCAGACGTGGACCACGTCTGTAGTGAACAGCGTTACAGCGTGCTAGAGCTGCTGTAATGATAACGAGAATTTAAAGGGGAAGCGCACTATGAACGGCCTGAACCACTCTCAGCCTAACAAATATAAAAGTGTGCTTCCCAGGCTCAAATAAAGCTGTAATAAATTTTGCCCAAGAGAAAAAACCCGTAATCTAAAATAAATGCACCATTGCCTATGCTGAATACCAGGTCTGGATAAAAATCTGTTCTCAATATTGAAAACAGGCCACTCTATTACAGTGGGAAAAAGAGCCCCAAATGAATACAGTCCCAACCTACTTATAGAGTCCAACCCATGGTCTTAACTATAAATGTAACATTTAAATGAAACCACCAAAAGATACATAATGAACAGTGGCTTTATTAATATTTGGTTGGATAACTTGAGGTATAGAGATCGAATCTTACAAGTCAAAACGGACTAAAAGTACGGTGCATCAATTAATGATTGTTATACAGTATAGCTTGGGCCCAAGGGATTTCATTGTTCAATCCCTTTTTGTAAGTGTCCAAAGTGAAGATCCAAAAGACCTCTCTACGTTTACTGATCTCAGTACCTACAGACCCATTTTGTGTATCTTCTCTAAAAGGAGCCACTGGATGTCCTTTTCTGTGTGATTGGCATCCATATAGTGTTGAACAAGGGGGGCCTGAATTTTCTTGGTCCTGATTGCCAACCTATGCTCCATAAGGCGAGTAGCCATAGAGCTTAAAGTTTCTCCTACATATGTCAAGTGGCACGGGCAAGCAACCAGGTATACTAAATTTTTAGTTTTACAATTCGTTAGAGATTTAAGATCAATCTTGGTGCCATTTACTGTATATTCTTTGGTTTCAATGGCATACTGACATGATACACATGCCATGCATTTGTAATTGCCTATTAGGGCAGCCGCCCCATTCAATGTCGTTTGTACAGATTCTTTCAGTCGTGGTGTCAATCGCGACGTGTGATTAAATCCTTAAGATTTTTATTTTTGCGGTTTACGAACATAGGTTCAGGATGTGTACTATCTGAAGTATTACTTATTGTCCTTCATGAAACTCTCCTGAGTTTACAGGGGGGTAAGTACCATTATTTTTATTGTACCTTATGGTACTCCTCGTAGGCCGTGAAACCTGATAATCAGTAATTTATCCCTGTTTCTATTTAGATCTAGAAGACCCCAATTCGCTCACAGTTTAAGGAGGGTGATCCCAATTACTGTTCTGTATCTCTCTGTGCAAAAGGTACCTATTAGGTCATTCTATGGTTGTTGTATTAAGCCACCGTGCAGGTTGTTTTTAGAGACATTAGATAATCACACACATGGGGTGTTTGGCGATGTAGTGTATTTGTCTGACCTCTCTTTCTTTGGCTAAACGTTCAATGAAGTAGATACATGGGCCATTATGTATATAATAATCGTGGCTTTTTCTACTCCCCTTTGATTCCTTTGATCCATTTTCTCTATTGATATTTGTTTCTCTGTGAGCGGACGCAATCAGGTTCTGGGTTTGCTCACTGATTAATGTATTTGTCTCTTACTTGTCTTTTTATTTGGCTAATAAAATTCTCTACTGTGTTGCTCTTGTTAGTATCTAGGTGACTAGTAATGAAAGTGTAAATAAAATTGTATAGTTAGTGTTTCTTAACAAAAGTTCTGTTTCAGAACATTATGTATATGAAATGTGTATAGTAGGACTTATAGTGTATGTACTCACCTTAGATTAATTTGTACCAATGTTTTGACAACAAGTGTTGTTTTCTGTTTGGTTTGTTTTTTTCAGATACCAAAAATACATGGCTACCTGATGAAGGCTCAGCCGAAACGCGCGTAGATAGTGTATTCCACTTAAGCCATGAAATTTTGTGATGATTTAAATTTTTGGTGTTATCTGATTGTATTAGTTTGCTTTTCTGTGTCTCTTTTTTTAATAGAATGTTTATCTGAAAAATGTAAGTGTACCATTGTACATTTGGAGATCTATGAATTAAATGAATTAAGATGCCAATAAGAAACTGATTAAAATACATGATGTTGATTGCAGTTTAATGAATGTTCAGATATATCTATATTTATATGGTACCACTGTTTCACACTTCTATATTTATAAAAACGAAAAGGAAAGAAAATAAGTTTTTGTATTAATAAATTATGAGTTTATACTTAAATGTCAAGTTGGGATTGTACGTTTTTGTTTAATGTATTATTGGTCCACAAGTTGCACTGTTTCCTAAAGATTCCTTTACATGTATGTGTTGCTGTAGATACACACGCTGTGCATACTCCTGTCTTGTGTTGAGTTTGGACGTGTACAAAAGTCTTTTGAGTCACGAGGTATAGTGACTCCTCCCTACTTCAGTAGTGCGCATGAACATTGGCTCCATAGTCAATTTTTTACTTAAGCGATTGAGCTCGGACATGCTTCATCAAGGCATCTGAGTAGATGCCTGTGGCTGAATTTGTCGCGCACTGCCCTTCCAGTGGCCGAGCTTCCAGCCCTCATTTTTTGACCAGCCTGCCACAGCTTTTGAGCCGTGGGTCAGCATTGATCCAAAACTTTAGAGTCAACATTCTTGTCTACTCGAGCACCCCAAAAGCAAGCGTTACTCAACAACCTCTTCGATGCAGAAAGACACTTCGAAGCTGAAACACCCATCAGCACAGAAGAAACGCTGACGGCTCCAAGCTGGGTCGACACTGAAACCCGCATCGGAGTTGAAGCAGGAACCGACAACTAAACCAACTTTGTAGCCAAAACACGCATCAGGCTCGAAAACAACTTCAAAGTCCAGACAGACTGCAAAACTCAGTCATCCCTCTACATCGGACTCAGAAGTACAACAGTCAATTCCTTTTTTTAAATTTTAAACACAACTTTTTATTAGGGTTTGAGATAAACAAAACCATACAACAGGTATGTCATCCACCACCTACAAGAGCTACAAATACATAGACGCGCCTGTGACCCATGGGAAACAACTGTCATCAAGTTGCAATCAGCAATGACAACATTTATATTAGAAATGTTGGACGGTCGAACCAGAAATGTCAAAAGGAAAACAAAACCCACTGAAAATGTATCACCTGGGGTAGAACACTATAAACTGTGTCCCACCAGCTTCCACAGATGACAATTCTTGAACGTCTGCCGGAGGAACTGGTCTTGCCTCAACGCCTGGGGATTCATCCTCAAAGAGGAAAAAGTATTACTAAGCCTCTAATTCAGGTCCAGCAGACTCAACCTTGAAAAAGGCAGTTTACATTTGAAGAACAAATAACAATGGTGCACCCACCACCTCGTAAGCAGAAAAAGAGACATTACAAGGGTACAAGCCTCCTACCACAACCACCTGCTTCCCCACCGCTTCCTCATACACCTCCGCCCCCTCCCCCACCTTCTCCATTACCACCACCGCCACCACAAGGGTCTTACATCTCATACAATGGAGAAGTTAGCCCACTCGATTAGATTTTGATGTGGTCCTCTATTCCCAGGTTCTACAGGATAATCCATGGCAGGTCTACACAGTGGTATCTCCAGGACTCAATGATCCAGACTTCTACCCGGCAATGCATTCTCCGCCTCATGAAACCACCTTGTACCACAAGGTTATTCAACCAGCTCATTTCCGCAAGGTAGGCCTACGCTCTTTACAAGAAGATGAAGACTTCTTGGTACAAACCCTTTCACACACACAAAAGGCCACTCAGTTCCTGCCAATTCGTAAAGGCATGCTCAAGTCAACGCAGGAAGTGTTCATAGAACCAGTAAAAGCCAGGGTGGGGACACCAACGGTAAATAAAAAGTACAAACCTTTGCCTTCTGACCCAAAATACATCACTGGTTGTCTCCCTGTCTCATCAGTGGTCCATGCTGAACTTCAAAGGGTTAATACCCAGGGTACTGTGGATGCCTGCCCCCATTAAGGAAAGAAAAAATATGATGCAGCAGGGAAGAGTGTTGCAGCACAATCTGAAACCCATTGGCGAATTGCCTATTCCATGGGATTTTTGTCCAGGTATGACCATGCCTACTGGGATGAGATGGGAGAGCTTATGCAGTATCTACCAGACCAGTAAAACATTAGGGCACAGTATTAGAAGGCCAAACCATCTCTAATACATCCATTAGTTTTGCCCTTGATGCAGCGGACACCGCTCCAAGAGGGGTTAACTCCAGCATCCTTATTAGGGGGCATGCCTGGCTTCAAATATCCGAATTTAAGCCAGAGGTTCAACAGTATCTGATTAACTTACAGTTTGATTGAGCACATCTTTTTGGCCCTCCGGTTGATCAGATGCTGGAGAAAATAAAAAAAGATACACTGCCAAGGCAAGGGGAGCTTTACAATCTCCATTTCCTCTCACCCATTTCCGTTGGCCACAGTTTTGCTGGGGTTCTGACACCACTTCCCAAGAGGCGCACACTACCGATCAATGGCAGCACAGCACATCCTGCCTTCTAGAGGGTATTTTCGAGGGTCATATAGAGGGAATAACATAGGTAGAGGAGGAGCGGCTAAATCTGCTGCTAGTACTAAACAGGGACTCCCTTAACTCCTCCCCGCAACCCAAACACACAACACCTGTCGGGCGAAGACTTCAGGGGTTCCTACCACAATGGAGCTACATCACTTCCAACCAGTGGGTCCTAAACATTGTGGAACATTCGTATTTCCTGGAACTCACTGCAGCACCCTCAAAAATGCCCTAACCCCCACACTCCCTTGCCCCTCAACATCTTTACCTTGTTAAGAGGAAGTAAATGCTGTATTACAAAAAGATGCCATAGAGCCAGCGCTGTGCAACAGTGGACTACAACCACAGAAACAAGGGGGTTTACTCACTGTATTTCCTCATTCCCAAAAATACGTTTTCCTCAGGCCCATCCTAGACCCACGGCCTCTCAACAAGTGCATCAAACCAGAGCATTTCCACATGGTTCCGCTGCAAGATGGCATACTGCTCCTAAGACAAGGCAACATCATGACCGCCATGCATTTAAAGAATGTCTATTTCCACTTACCAGTCCACCCAGGAAATCTGTGTTACCTAAGGTTTGTGGTAAATAACCAACATTATCAATTCAAAGTTCTACCCTTTGGTGTCACCACATCATCCAGGGTTTTCACAAAATGTTTGGCAATGGTCTCAGCTCACTTACAAAGGAACAGTGTCCACGTCTTCCAATATTTAGACAATTGGCTGAGAAAGAGCTAATGCAAATAATGTCGTGCTCACACACACAGAAAATTGGAGCTTCTCCACTATCTGGGCTTAACCATGAACCTGGGCAAATCCCATCTACAGCCATTACAAATTCAACATTTTCTAGAGTCAATCCTAAACATGGAAAACCTATCTGAGTCCCACTTAACATTTTGGTCCTGTTGCCTCTTGTTCAGATACATTTCAGATAACAGTTTGCTCAGTCATGCGATTGTTAGTGATGATGGCATTGCCATTGTATTGCACGCTAGACTTCACCTGCGTCCACTCCAAGAGTGCTTAGCCGAGCAGTGGCCACAAGCAGAGGGTCACTGGGAGGATCTGATTTTGTTAAAGGCTAGTGCATATCACTATCTGAAGTGGTGGAACACCAGAAACATAAAACAGGGCAGGTCTTTTCTAGACCCTATTCCTCAGGTGACCCTTAACACAGATGCATCCCCTCACAAGATGGGGGGCACATCTAGAAAACCTTAATGTTCAAGGTCTGTGAACTACCCTACTACAAACATCGTACATAAAGTACCTGGAGTTGTGAGCGATTCAATTAGCACTCAAGGCATTTTTCTGCCGAATTTATTACAAAACAGTCCTAATCAAAACAGACATGATGACTACGATGTACTACCTTCTGAAACAGAGAGGCACACACTCGTCTCCAACTGTCCACTTGAGCTCAGAGCATTTGGTGATGGACGATACAGTACAAATTACACCTTTTAGCGGAGCTCTACCAGGCATGGACAATGACTTTGCAGATCTGCTCAGCAGAATGCAGCAACACGTCCACGAGTAGGAACTCAACCCTTGGATCCTACTCCCGTACTTCCAAATGTGGGGTTTCCCGACATAGATCTGTTTGCAGCTGCCGAAAACACCAAGTGCCCAAACTTAATCTCAAGATTCCCACACTGACAGTCCAAGAAAAATGCACTGTAGATGAAGAGTGCCGGGATAATTGCCTACACTTTTCCACCTCTAGCACTGCTTCCAAATGAGGTCAGGAAATTAAGGCAAATACTCCTCACACTAATTCTAGTTCCTCTCACATGGGCCAGACAACCGTGCTTCACTACTCTCTGAGAGCTCTCTCTAGTTCCACTTCAGAAGCTCCCAAACAAGCCGGACCTTCTCACGCAACATCAGGGAACACTAAGACATCCCAATCCAAAGCAACTCAGCCTAGTGATTATGTCCTGAAATCCTCAAGTTTTGGTAATTTAATTTACCCCCACAGTGCATGCATATCCTCAGGGAAGCCCGTTGCCCCATCATTGGGGCCTATTATGCAGAAAAGTGGAAAAGATTCACAGTCTACTGTTTTCCTAAATAAATCAATCCTCAATAACCACAGGTACAGGACAGTGTCTGCTACCTTTTTAACTTGTAATGCTATTGACTAACTTACACATCTGTTCGACCTACATTTAGCTGCAGTGGCAGGCTACCTCCAGTCAGGGAACACGCCTCCCTCTTCAGGATCCCTGTAATCTAAAGCTTTCATGGAAGGTTTGAATAGACAAACCTCCCATACTATCACCGGTATCTTCCTAGAATCAGAATATAGTTCTCTCAAGATTAATTGAGCCCCTTTTAAACCCCTCCATTCTTGTCCATTGCTGTTTCTGTCATAGAAAGTAGCCTTCTTAGGCACTATAACCTCCCTTAGACAGGCGAGTGAGTTTCAAGCGTTAACCCTAGAAGAACTTTTTTTCAAAGTACAGCCTGACAAGGTAGTTATTCATGCCAACCCAAAGTTCCTACCTAAGGTGATGTCTTACCTTCACCTCAGCCAAACCATAGATTAACCAGTGTACTTTCCACGTCCAACCACAGTAGGAGAACAGCTTCTTCATACACTAGAAGTTAAAAGAGCCCTAATGTATTATATAGATAGGACACAAACATGTTGTAAAACTCAAGTTATTTGTAGCCTTCTCTAAATCTTATAAAGGCACTGCTATTTTAAAGCAGGGAATTGCTCGCTGGCTTGTCACATGTAATCAAACAAGCTATGCTAAAGCCAAAAGGCAGCTAATAGCACCTCCAAGACAACATTCTTCTAGGAAAGAAAGCACTTGAATGGATTTTGTTGACAATATTCCAGTTGTGGAAATTTGTAAGGCTGCTACGTAGTTCATACCATACAATTTTACTAAACACTACTCTGTGGACTTTCTAGCAAAACAGGAGTCCTACGTGGGACAAGCTGTTCTACGTACACTTTTTCAGTGTTCTGCAACATCCTCCGGCTAACCACAACCTTACAGGGGAAACCGGAAGCCATGGGTTTTTGCAGATAACTTATTTACTCTGTATTGCTTAGTACATGAACATCATTATGCTTCCCTTTACCCTATCCTACACCCGCTGGGTGGGAAAACAATCTTTCTATGGAGCTTATATTCATGCACAATACTGTAGAAAGGTTGAATCTCTATACCTTATGACTCGAAAGACTTTCTTCGAACAAAATCAAGTGGTACATGTCCAAGCCCAACACTAAATGGCAGGAGTATGCACAGCATGTGAATCTGCAGCACTACATGCCACAAACGGATGTCTACAGGGTATGCAACATATTCCTCTAACACCCATCAGCCCTTTTCCTTGTCCTTCTCTCATCTGCTGCCACACACCAACACCAACCCAACAAACAACTTGTCACCGTTCTGAGGTGTTAAGGGGAGGTGTTGGGTTGTTTGTGTTCAGAGGCCAATCACTGCTGTGATGCTATCATTCACATGCCTTCCAACTTACAAAGGAATTTAAGGAGGAAGCTGGGCCTTGGACGGGCAGGACCCCATGCTGAGAGCTACCTAAGAGGCACTGTGCCCCTCACCAAACTCCACCCACCCTGACAAAAAAAAAGCAAAGTGTCATTGAGGCTGTCGCTGATGTGCTGCTGTTTTAGCACAACTCTTAATGGACATCGGTTGCTTACTGCCTCTGAAAATCGAGCTGGAAATCCACTGTTTACAGTGGATTTCAGCTCGTATTCCCTGCCACTGTATGATTTTGGCTCCTCACTATATAAGGGGAACTGAAATTGTGTAACACACGATGGCACTGTGTGGGTTGGCTGATCTGCAGTCAGGAGCTGACCTGTGAATACAGAAGCGATGCCATCCTGCTTAATTGTATTGAGCAGTAACATTGAGAGCGGCAAATTTCTTTTTGCCCCTTCTATCCTATAAGAGGCCAGCTCTGCCAAGCATACTGACATTTAAGCATGGCTGCAGCAGGGATTGTACTCCGTTTACTGTAGGGGATTAAGGTGTAGTGGGGGACCTTCGATCACTGGTCGATCTTCCACCGTCCTCGCCATGAAAGACTGTGTTTTGAATATTGTCCCTTATGCAGCCCAGGTGGATTCTCGGCAGTCTGCCCTCCAGCTGTCCGAAGAATAGCTGCATTTTGTAAGGAGTCGATGCTTTTGGCACATTTTCAATGTTATTAGTGCCAGTTTTAGATCCGCTTACTGCATTTTATTGAAACAGTACATAGTGTTGGCGTGGTGCCTTTTTGGAGCAGCACTTTATAGCTTCGCCTTCCCACCCTTTACACTTTGATTTTATTGATTCATTTGTTGAAGAGTTGGGCATCATCTTCTTACATGACAGATGGGCCAGGCTGAGTTGAGGCAGTGTCATTTTCCTGCGTCCAACAATAAGTAGCATTTAGAAACCAAACATACGTTGTTACAACTATGATCAAGAGTATGTTTACGGTCCTTATTTAGAGTTTGTTACCGCCTAAAATACACAGTAGAATCCATTGGTTGAATCTCATGCAGTTTACTATGCCTCTGAAGATGCACTAGATCAGTGGTTCTTAACCTTGATCCGAGGATCCCTGAGGTCTGAGAGGCCTACTAAGGCGGTCCTCGTGTGTGGTACAAAAGTAAATAATATTACAATGAATACATACATATAAAGAAGCAAGATTTTTAAACTTTATATATTTGTGAAATAAACAAAATATTTCAGCATTTGTTTGGCATTTACTAATTTCTATGTTTTTGTGTATTATTTTGAGGTTCAAATCATTCAAATTGCCGAGACTCTGGCTTCTCGGCTTCCAATAACGACTCAGTATGGGTCCCAGGATTCCAGTAATGAATGAATCAATGTGGGTTGACAGAAGTCAAAAGGTTAGGTACCACTGTACTAGATTTCTCTGTAATGTTCAACAATCGGAGGATTTTTATTCAGGGCGTAAGTCTTTTTTTATTATTAAAACAAATGCTATTTATGTAGTGGGTTTACCCAAAGTAATCTTTTGGGAAATGTATTATTAGCTAAACTAAAGCAAAACAGATCACAATCGCAGGCACTCCCTGCTCACCGAGGTATGTGACAGAGGAGGCATTATGGTTTGTCTTGTGTCTTTAAAGATAATAGGGTAGATTGACAGGGTATGTCGGCCAATTGCATTTCATTGAAAGTTTATTCTGGCCACCATCAGGCCCTTTGACTCTCTCGTCGTGGCTTCAGACAATTGTGAAAATACTTCGTTGCACTCCAGTTGTGCTTAAGCAGGAAGGCTGAGCTTCCATCATTGTGACAATGCCTGGTGCATGTTCTCTAACAGAACTACGCCTCTCATGTTTCTGTAACATGAAAATAATCTTGTGTATTACTATTTTTTCGAGTGTATAACTTATGGTACTGGACCGGACCAGACCTGCCTCGTGTCATTTAGCTGTCAGGGGCGTTGCTTCAATAAGTGCAGTGCCAGTGGGGCCCAAAGGTCTGAGGGGCCCTCTGAACCCCGATTATTGCAGGATTCCACATTTCACACCGCGACCAGGAGGCCCATTTCCTTCCTTGCACTAGGTCTCATGACACACCGGCTAGGCCACTGTTGACTGTTAGCAGGGGACACAATGAATGTAATTGGGCCTTTCTTCAGTCCTGTGACTTAAGCGAACCCACACCAAGGCAAATGAGATTCCAGCTATAATGATCAAGTTCATAAATGTAAGATTGTAGATAGTGGTAAAAGTATTCTTCCTGTGAGCTATACAGTACTGTGAAAAACTGCAAAACGCAGGTTTTACTTTGGATGCATACGCGGGCCCATTGGCGTAACAATGGACCCTGTGGTGCAGGGGGGGTGAGCCGAGCTCCAGGAGGCCCCCTCCCGTCACTGTGCATGGGTAGCAGGCCCCCTTGCCTGAGATGTCCTGACTGGGTCCAGAGAGTGGGGGAATCCCCATTCATCTTTTTTGCAGGCCTCCCCCTCAAGTTTTGTTACACCACTTTGCGGGCCAGCACAGCCATCGTTCCCATGAAGCACTATTTTTCCTCAGCTGCAGGTTCTGAGTGGTGGACACCCCTCCTGAGAGCAAGAAGGCGAGGATTATGCAAGTTATGGTGAACCAGCCTCAGATATCCTTTACAAGTATCCGCGGACAGCCCGCTGATTGTTACTGCAGATCCCGTTTCTACTCTTTGGGCGGATGTATTAAACTTTTAAGACTATTAACGATTCGAATCATTGTTTGTGCCCTTAGGAACGTTTTTTGCCATGTAGTAATGGCATTTTAGGAGCCAGTACCTTTTTACTGGTATTATTCACAGTAAGTTAGTGTGATTGGCTGAGATTCCCTGAATGTTATTAGGATAAATAACATTTGGAGTATTTCCTGGTTACCCTCACTTTCCTGCTTGTTTGGGGCAGAGGCCATTACGTTTTATTTAGAACCGCTAGGCTTCATGGAATAAAGTTCATCATGTACTGTGTCTTCACCCTCATTACATAAACATATATGCTCATCCTTTTTCAGAGGCCATCGAGCTCCTTAAACAAAGCTCATTATGTTTTTTTAATATACCAAGTACCGACACATTAAATAGATGTCGGGCGCTGCTTGAACAGACTTCTGCAGGGCATGCTGATCAGCAGCTGCAGTATATATCACGACTTTGAGTAATCCTACATTTAAGCATGTTTTTGGTCATTCTATACTCACATGGTATATCAGCCAGCCCACAAGCCTTTAACCGGTGAATATTGTATCATCCAATTTATTATGATTCTAGGTGCAACATCGTGTTTACAAAGGACCGTGTTAAAAAAGAAATGCTTAACAAAGCTGCTATGAGGAAATGAGCAAAACCAGAAATGTCTGGTTTCTAAACAAATAGCTCCAATTACAGCCGCAGGTCTTAATGAAAAAGCCCATCTCTGTGGAACTGCCTGTGAGCTGAGGCTGAAAGATACGTCATCCTTGCTTTTCTTTAGTAAGTCAAAATCCGCAAATTGATTGTGAAAAACCAATGTGAAGTTTTGGGAAGACCACAAAGCTATGTTGTTGTTACTGTTCACTACCTTCCCTGTGTCCACACCGGTACACCTTTCTTAAACCTACAACTGGTGTGGTAGATGTTCAACAGTAAGAAGTGGCATTTATGGACATAAAAATCCTTCATCCCTGAACCTGAGAACTTGAATTTGTAATTTTTGCCAGAAAATTAAAGCAATCTTAAATGACACCATGTTTTACCGATCACTTTTTTCACAGTATTTCAATTAGCGTATAGTATTTTAATAAATCCTATTACACCCGTAAGTTACTTTCACTTGGACTTGATGCCTTAAAAAGTCTCAATTTCTTTGTCTATTTTGATCTGTATTCTAGCTCCATTACCCGGGGTACCTTTCCGACCACAGAATTGCCTTGCAATCTACAACATTTTCTTGCACTGATTAAAATGCTAGGTTTGAAACAATTCCTTTTTTATATTAAATGAGTCGGCATTCCACCTCTAAGACTTTGGAGTGAACAAACAATATTAAAGTCAAGCCTTTTCTATCCTTCGGCCTCTGGACGTGTCTAGGAATTCCAGAAACTTCTGTCCGCCCAGCACAGGACCATCAAAGAGCTTTTCCCCTTCAGCCTGCCTTTGCCAGATGGTGCCTTCTCTTTGCATTGTTCTGTGTAAGAGGTTTAGAAAGGCCAAGGTGATGGACAAGGGCACATTGAACCCTCCAGTAGTTTGCTCCTTACATCAGCGAAAATTGAGTGTGTTGCTGTGGTAGAATAGGAGAACTAAAGCCCTCATTATTAGTGGCCATCAAATCCAGTGGGCCCGGTAACTAAAATCAGCATTATGCTGTGTGTGTTTCACATATAGATGTCGGCTGTACAAAGCAGCCAAACCCTCATTTGGAACACTATGGAAAATCGTGCTAAATGATGCGGAAACACTAACTCACATGCTGAGTCCCCCCCTCCCCAGAAGCATGGAATCTCTTTTATCTTGCCTCCCCTGGAATTGCCAGGACCACCGGTAATGGTAATTCTAGGGGTGGGCAATAACTGCGATTACTCAGGGCCACTTGTAATTGGGGCCCGAAGGGTCATATTCTGGACGAGGACAAGACGACCTCTACAGCCTTTCGGCAGTTCTTTCATGGTCAATGTCTAGATACTCAGCAGTTGTCTATGCACTAGTTTGATGGTTGTAGCTACAAAGTGAATGTTGCAACGGGGCTCTTTCCATTCGTAAAAAAAGTAAATTTGACAAAAGTACATGTTTTGTTGAATGCCCTATTTAATCAAATAGTATTCTGTTTTTAACAGTATGATATATATATATATATATATATATATATATATATATATATATATATATATATATATATATATATGTTTATATATTGGTATACACACACATATACTTCAGCAGGAATTGTGCTAGCTATAGAATACTGCCTTATCATTGGCGCCATTAAATAATATAAATGATGGGATTTTTTAATACTTTCTGATGTTCTTTCTTAGTTTAACGGATGCTACTTTTTCACTTACACAGGAAAAGATCCTACTGTGGCTACTCCAGTTTATGCAAGAACAGGGAATTTCTTTGGATGAAGTGGACCATAGTGGCAATAGTGCAGTTCATGTAGCTGCCCAGCATGGGCACCTCGGATGCATACAGGTGAATTCTTTTTCGTTTTCTTACTTTGCACTTTCTCGATTATCTCCTGTGCTCTCCGTCTTTTCTCTTTGATTTGTCTGCCTTTTTGACCATTCGCTAATACTTACTGTACTTTCTGGGCCCGATTCACAGAATGAACCTAAGACTCAATCCTAAACTTACTACTGTTTTGGTATTCACAGATTGCACTTACTACTTTTGGAATTCACAGAATGAATTTACTACTTTTGGCATTCACAGAATGCACTTACTACTTTTGGCATTCACAGAATGAACTTACTCATTTCGGTATTCACAGAAGTTAGGACTCCTAACTTTAGGACTCCTAAATGCCTTCTGTGAATACCGAAAGTCCTAAAATTAGGATTTTTCTCAATTTAGTAGTAGTAACGTTAGTATTCCTAACTTTAGGACTCCTAAATGCCTTCTGTGAATACCGAAAGTCTTAAAATTTGGATTTTTCTCAATTTAGTAGTATTAAAGTTAGGAGTCCTAACTTTACTACTACTAAATTGAGAAAAATCCTAATTTTAAGACTTTCGGTATTCACAGAAGGCATTTAGGAGTCCTAAAGTTAGGAGTCCTAACTTCTGTGAATACCGAAATGAGTAAGTGCATTCTGTGAATGCCAAAAGTAGTAAGTTCATTCTGTGAATACCAAAACAGTAGTAAGTGCAATCTGTGAATACCAAAACAGTAGTAAGTTTAGGATTGAGTCTTAAGTTCATTCTGTGAATCGGGCCCCTAGGCCTTTACGATGTTGGCTCTATAGTTTCACTTTTTTCTCTCGTTATCTTTCCTGCCATTTCTCTTGCTGATAATTGATTTGTTTGGGACGCCTCAGTGTTTCTGGGATACAAACAATGACATTTGAAGCTTTCAGCACAGTTTGGTAGAGCCAGTACCAGGTGTATTTGCAGTGTTTGTTTGAGGGAGAATAATGTTATGTACCCTGCTCTTGAGTGTTGTAGATTGTTATGGGGTAGCACCATATATGAATTCCAAGTTATTGATTTCTATTTGTTTTTCTGCACCATTGTCTTTATTCTTCCTCCATTTCTTCTCACACCTTGTTTCCTCACAAATAAAGTCACTGTACTGCGTTGAAACTTTAAGCAAAGAACCTCATCCTTTTAAATCACCTGTTATGAAGTTACAAAACTCTCCTCACTGTTCATAACGTACATTGCTAGTGGTATACTTGATAATTGATACCATTCTGGGATGGAGTTTTTCTGAAGCGCTCTCAACCTCGGAGTTGTCAGTTAAGGCATTCATGATGTATTTGTAATGTCAATAATTATCAAGGTCCGGGTAGTTCCTCATAGGCCAGGTGGTCACAAGGGGTTGAACCACATGGCTGATACTCCTGTCGCAGGGAGAGCTGAAACAGATCATGATGCCCTCACACACCTGTTAGGGTGTCATTCATCATTGGGCGTGTGTCGTCTGGCCGGCGCTGCGATGCCTGAAGGCCCGGGGTCTCTTTTTCGGAGATCTTTTGATCTGAAGACGCAGTTTAGGTGACTGCATGTGAGAGGTCTTTACGAGAGTGTAACAAGTGAAAAAAAATGAGTGGTATCTAGAATGGCCTCTGGTGTCCTACAGACAATAATTTATAGGAGAAGGGTACCAGGACTAAGTAAAAACAGTGGTGCCATCATGTGGTCTTCAAGTACCAGAATGGCTATTAACAAGGTGTGATCAACATATTTCGTGCCTGGTAAACCCAATGGTCGGGCAGCACTTCGTCAGGACCAGAAAATACTGACTTGCTGCCCCTATCAGGGGCTTGAGGCCTCCCTTCTAATAAAGGATGACCGTTCAAAGTTCAAGAACCTGCACCTGAATGGTTACAGGCCAGCAGTTCCACCTAGAGGAGAGGGAGACAAAAGGTGGAAAAGCACATGCGACAGGTTGTTACAAATACGGATCTGTATCCACCATATTGGTACAATGGTGCATTCACGGACACACTTGAAATTAGTGGTGTGACTCTGCTTAGCTGGACAGTGAGGTGACAGTTTCTCACAACAAATGCTCAACAGGCACTCAAAAAAATAAAAAAAGAATGAACGTTTGAAACACACGTTATAGATAATATGGATTTTTGAGTTCCTGTTTACCTTTTGTTGTGAGAAATTGTCACCTCACTGTCCAGCTAAGCAGGCTCACACCACTAATGTAGAGTGTGTCCGTGAATGCACCATTGTACCAAGACCACCTGGCCTATGAGGAACTACCCCGGCCTTGATAACTATTGAGTTTATATTTGGGAGGAGCATAGGTGTAGGACCTCGGTAAAACATTGAGCTCTTCCTTCCCTCCTTTGATTTATAGGTATTGGTAATATCACCTGTAATTCGGTGCCAGGTCACGACTATCAATTTGGGGAAAAGGCAAGGAAATAAAGTGGTGTGGCTACATTTAAATGCACTTTTCTGTGGATCTGCAGTTTCACAGTGGAAGTTTTTCAGTGAAATTGTATGATTTGTACCGTAATAGAACATACTCACTTAGCTTAGCATATAATTTACACAGGTAAACTTAACATTTACTTAACTCTGCTCATGAATACAATTTTAATGACATATGATGAAATATCATCTGATCACGGACGACTAACTCTGACTGCTAACCCTCTCAGACACATTGTACACACACAGTTCATATGCTGCAGCCTTGTACTGTTTGTAACTTGCACAAGCACTAATTATGGGCAGTGGCGGGAGGTTACAGGCCTTGAAAAGTCTGTCTCTGTAATACAGACAATTTGCTCTGTTTTCGGCTTAGATGCTCCACACACAGCATGCAGTCTTTGGCTGTTGGTCACTTCTGCATCTGATGGGTACAAAAAGTCCAGCTCTGGTGGCACACTCTGGTGTATCTCGCTTTTTATGTTCATCTGCTGCAGATGCATGACCTAGACATCTACCACACAATGCACTCACCTGGCAGCCTACAGTAGTCAACTGTGTGCACACTTAGAAGATTCAAACTCAAACTTCGGGCCATGTTTTACAAACGCTTGAAGTATGAACAATGTCTTCTTCATGGCATTGTTCTATATGTTGCTGAGATATTACAAAAAGAGCCTGCTGCTTTCAGGTAAGAACCATGTCTGATGCATAGTAGTGGTGCTCACAGTGCTTGGACTACAGTGCAAATACATAACATAGATTACAACGTTCAACTGGCTCCAAAGTTGCCACATTTCAGTGTTGGATTCTGTGTATGGCGTGTGAACATTCACTGAGTTTACCACAACAATACAACTAACATGTTACACCTAACATGACCCATCTTACCCACACATGCGCACCAAAAAGCCTACAGGCGCTGTTTGATCTGTATCTGAGGGGTACACATGATGCACTCTGTGGCGATGCACTGTGTGATCTACTTCCAAACACAGATATCAACCTTTGGACCATATTTTGTGCTTAAATGGGGATATTCAGTGAAGTCCCACTGTCAGTAGCCATTGGATACTACTCCGATTTATCCTAATACTAGAAGCCCGTCCCGACGTTGTCCGGGAGCAATCAGGCTTCACACAGGCACCGCAGTTCTTATATCACCAAGGGCCCCCCAGCGAGCCGGGCAGACTTACCGCCAAACCAGCAGGATCGCAGTGGGGCGTGATGGCGCACGGGCCTCTAATGGTGCAGCCGTAGCCGATTAGGGATGTTAGGGGAGCCTCCAGAGTGACCGGGCAGCCGCGCAGCGTGTCTCGCGGCGCCGCAGCTCTGATCTCCAATTCCGCCGACAGTGTCAGGGATCCTCGGTGGAAAGGTCCGGTCCTCACAGGCAGGGCGACGGGCAGTGAGCGGGGTCCTCCCGCTCCCCGCGCATGAAGCAGCGCCAGTCACTCCAGGATTACGGCGGGACTCACCCCCGTCCGCGCTCTAAGGGATTGTCCGGGCCCGCTTCAGGCGCCCCGCCTGCACAGGCCGCCACTTTGCCCAGCAGCAAGCAGGGCCGCGGCAGTCCTCCCAGCAGGTCGCGATCTTCCTGCAGGCCCACAGGAGAGGGGCGGTAGCACCTCAGCACCCCGGAGTCAAGCGGGTCGTCTATGAGCACGATCCGCAGAGCTGCACAGCCTCGCACACCCGGCCTCAGCATCCAGCAAAAACGTTGTGTTGGTGAGTCCGGGCAGCACGATTCGCCACCATTTCAGGAAGTGTGGCCAGGGAGCACAAATGATGGATTGCGTACCGTAGGTGGCTCCGCGCTCCTGATGTCAGCACGCACGTCGCGGCCGGCGCTACTTCCAAGGGACTACTTTTTTTTAAGGTAAATATTTTAAAGAATGTATATATTTTTTTTATATAGCCTATGTCCATCTGCAGACCCTGACAATTACAACTATGTATCGGGTGTTTGGATTGGCGCTGTGGTTCCCGAGTTTGCTCGCCTCAAAGGTTCAAAGTTCTCTCTTTATAATAGTAGTATAGATTGGCTCAAATCCAGAGATTGCGGAGCTGGTGAAGCGTGCTCAAATGATAGAAGCTGTGCATGGTCTAGGACCATTTACTGTGTGTAGTACTCAACTGTTTAAATATCCGCTTGTAACAATGTGGTGCTGGCCATGACTCGTGCTTTCGAGTGATGTGGATAGCTGGAAGCCAAATGCAGCTTGCAACCTTTGGCAGCGAACCATGTCTGTTACATTTGAGAGAAATATGCAGTACCTGGATTTATGAATATGAAGGGAGTACATGGGCATACGGTTGCAGTAAAAGGTTGCATAATGATTTAACCTGCCTATGTGAAGATTTTAAACTGGACTACTAAAAAGGTCATATCTGGGCATGTGATGACTCCCTGAATGCCAGTCTGTCTGTTTCTGTTAGGGTTTTGCGCCTATATACATCACTGCATATGTCTTAGGGCCTCTTTACGAATTTGGCGGTGCGGGAATGCCCCGCCCCCGTCCCGCCAAACCCGTGGATGAAACACCCGCCATAGTAGGAGTTCTCTACTGTCTGGCGGGCGGGTCTTTGGCGTTCCCACAGCGGTGCCTATGAATGTCAAAATCAGTACCTGTAAGGCATAGACTGCTGAAGTCCATGCCGTGCAGGTACTGGGGTGCATGCACACAGGGGGGCACATGTCTCCCCCTCCCCCCTCGCCCCCCTGCATGTACCCCATGGCCCTGAGGCAACAGGGTGTCCAGAATGGCCACCTTTGTTTCCTCTCTGCCACGGTTTTCACGGCTGGTTCACCGCCATGAAAACCCGTAGTGGAGAGGAAACTTGTAATATGCTTGGCAGGACACAGCAATCTTGCCAAGCATGACATGGCGGTCCCTCCAAGCATATTGCGGCCTTAAGACCGCTGTGTCACCACCAGTGATCTCTGATCCCTGACGGTTGAGGTGGTCCCAGGGCTGCCGCACCACCCTGGTCGTAATAGGGCGGTCAGAAGACCCCGCCCTGCGAATCTGGCAGTCCGTGGGCCACTAGACCCGTAATGAAGCCTTTAGTGTTTTACTGTATATGTGTATTAATGTGGTTATTTTATGTAAGCCTTTGTGTTTTTAAAATTTAGTCAATTCTTTTGTGTTAGTTGGGGTGAGAGGATATCAGTCTTATGATGACGAAATATGGGCATAGATTGACTACCTGGAACTTTGACGACCATATCAGAACATATTATGGCACTTGTTGCAAAACGATATAGGTTATAGGCAATATGGCTTTGTTTCTTATACGATAACCGCACCTGAAAATATTCGTAGGAAGGAACATTTTATTGAGCAATGTTTGAAGCATTTCAGATGTTCTGAGCATCAGTATTTCGTTGTTCTCTTGTTTGCTTTAAAAATAGCTTCCCTCCAGCACTATTTCAATTTGGATCAGTGCAGCATGTTTCCATTTTTAGACCATATGTTTGTGATCAGCAAGTTGACCTCATAAGGATGCAAAGATGTTTTGAAAACACTGTTTAGCTAACCAGAAGCAGATTTTTCAAAATTGCTAAATGTTTGCAAAATTATCAACCATTTTTAGGCTTTGTAAACAATACCGGATATATCTATAATGTGCCCCTGTGCAAAGGACTGCAACACCTTATTACATTTCTCAATAAAATTCACCATACCTCTTTGGTGATGTTTGTACAGCACCTTTTGGATATTTCTGAGAAAGACTTCATAGTTGTACTTGAATAAAAAAGCGCTCTTCTGTGACTCACCCCCCCCCCCCCCCACACCTTCATTTCGACTGATCATAACCAAAATGTAAATGCTAGAATATTTTATCCATATTTGCAAGGTTAAAGTTATAAGTTGCCCATATGTAACTTAAGCTGTAACTTAGGTGTGAGTTGTTGTAAAAGCCGTCTTAGTGCTTTCGCCTAGTGTCCTGTTCGATATTTTTAGGTATACTATCCTACAGTTAATGGGCTCCTTCTGAAGGTCTTTAGAGATGAATTTCAGTAGCCATTCCTGGGCTCTATACATAGAATGTATATGCTAAATTTGCATATGCTTAATCTGAATTGTTATTTGGATGGTTTATAATCGTACTGAAGGCCTGACTTTATTCTGCCCATGAAGACAAAACAGCAAATGTCCTTGTCCTAAGGCAAGAGTATTGAGCATTTGCCAGAAGTGAATTGAGAGTCCAAGGACACATGCACCCGAAGTACATTTTTTCTACTGTTTGAATCAGACTGGAAACATGCTGCCACATTTATTAGTTAGGAAAACAATATATGCAATCTTTCTAGCATTGGAGGATTTGTGGGGCTTATTGGAATAATTAGGGTGTAACGTGGGCATATTAGAATTAAGAATTAAATTAAATGAAAATTGTTTAAAAAACTAACTATCCAGTTGCTTTGAAGTGTGCGATTTCTGATGACTGCATCTTTTCGCAGACTTCTCACGCCCATGAATATTCCTTCCATGCTTTAATCCAAGCCATAAAACGTTTTCCTTAGTGCCACCATGTGGCTCCATCTGCGACTCAACGTGGCATCAACGCAGTATATTTAATTTCCAGCAAGCACGCTAACATCAGTTCCTGTTTTTCCATTCCTAGTCAGCGAGGCCCAGAAAACACTATCTTTCAGTGCCTAACCGACTGAATTCTCAGCTTTTGACAGTAATTAAGTCAAATGGCTCCTCAAGGGCCTCAGTCTTCAAGCCTTGCAGATGGTCCAGCAGAAAGATGTCCCTTTCAGGGCCCCACAATGACAGTATGTGTTGTCTGGGGTCAGGACTTGAGGCCTTGGTCAGCGACTCTTGCTCCTTTTTGCATTAGAATTTCATCGGAAAACAGAACACCAAGTTATTTTTGTTGAACCGCTGCAGGAAGACCCCCAAGCTGACTTCCTCTCCAATAGGCAAATCACCTTACTGGGGATGTTCTCCCAAACCATATTCCCACAAAAAACATATAATGTTGCATCGGAATGAGAGGTACTCTTCTTCCTCAGCGACTGTTTGGAGTCTAGATCACTGACGTCTGGCTCGTCCTCAAAGTTAGGAGTACCCCCCCTCTCACTTGGGCGCATAAGTAGCAGAGCTCTAAGTTTTCCTGTCCTTTGACTGATCTGACTTAGTTCAGGGCTTTTTGCCCAATTATGCATTATGCTGGATATTTCAGGGCAGCAGCAACCCCCTGGGCTACTCCACAAAGGAAAATCCATTTATGCACATGTGGCTATACTAGCCTGCCAGCATCACCCCTCAATGTACTGTTCCATGTTCGGTCAGGGCTACCCCGAAACCAGTTGTACTACTTCCTATGTAGCCAGTTCTGGTGCCGTCCACAGAGTTGATCAGATAAAGTATCATTCATATGGCAAGGGAAATAAAGTCAGGGCTAACTCCACTATTGAGCCACTCTGTTGAAGGCGCTAAGCCTGACCAGTTTAGAGGAGACTTTTGGATCTGGTTCAGATGCGTAACAGTGCAAAAACTGATCACCTCATGTGGCATTATATTACTAATGCTTTACAAAATGCAAGTGGCTTAGATGCTTCTCAAGGAGAGAACATTTCTTCTGTGGTTATACCTCGCAGGTCTTTTCACCACAGCTGTGGCGGTGATGGCAAACATTCTGAAGGAAATTTTGCAACCTTCCACCGTTTCTGCAGGGCTCTTTCTTCCTTTTGATGAGGTTTTTGTAGACCTCATAATGGCTCCATGGGGAAAACATTTCAAGCCTATCCTTCAATTAGCAGATCACCAGACCCTCAGTGGGGTACCTATGCGTTTTGTCCTCTCACTCCTCTTTGCTTCAGATGTCTGCCTTTACACAAATTTGATTCCAACTGCCTTTTGGGCCTCTATGTCCATGCTTTATGGGAATTGGAAACATTCTTGGTCATCAACCTTCAATAGCACATGAAGAAGCCATTCTCAGACCTGCTGAGCGGTTGCCTCCATGCACCTATATAGTTACTGAAATGTGGCTTTGACTTTGCAGATACTGTGACCCCTGTCTACGGGTGTGGCTGGTACACTATGGTGACCTGCTGGGATGCTCCCCATTGACTATTTTCAAGGAATATTAAATTAATGTTTATGAGCATGCCTTTTCACAGAAAATTCGTATTAGGCGAGTAAGCAGATTCTTAGGACACTTCAAGCACAGCAGGGCAATAGCCGAAGCCCTGGGCCTGACCTCCCCTGTATGGCAATAACACCAACAATATTGGAATTTGTGTGGGTTACTCTAGGGCTGTGCAGTTCTGGCAACGGCAGCCATCTCAGCTTGTTCAAATGCCTCATAGATGTATCACTCCTTTGCGGACAGAGGAGTATCTGGACCGGGTAGCATCAGTGGATCCAACCCCCACTACATTCTACATGCTCTTCCGCTTCTAAACCCATCTGACTTCTGCCCTCATGCAACTATCTTCCAGTTGAGGAAGGGAGGGATGGTCCTCCAGTTTGTCACCAATTAGAAGGCGATCACAACAAATCTGTGGGTCATCCATGTAATCTACTGTGGATATGTAGTTCCGCTACTATCCTCCTCCCTGTCCAGCCCCACCTTCAGATGGTGTTTGTTCACTCACACCTCAATCTAGCAGAAAGAACATACCTATTCTGACCTATTCTGAATCTTTCAATTCTGATCCTTTTTATCTGATAAGACAAGCTCTGAATGCTGTCTTTTGAGCTGGGTATTGCTGTCCTTGATCTTGGGAGAATGGTTGGCTTCCCTGGACCTCCAGGACACCTGTCTTCATCTTTCAATCCTCTCTGCCCACAGGCACTAATTGAGATTCAGTGTTAGATTCCTGCATTTTTATTTTGTGGTCTCCAGTTTGTATTGATGACTTCCCCAAGCTACTGGTAATCATGATCGCTTCTTTTGGGAGTTCATAACTTCATATATTTCTGTACTTGAAAGACTGACTGGTGAAAGCGGAGCCCCCGAATGTTGTCAAGAAACATTTCCATCAGATGCAGATTCTAACCACGACTTAGGATTTACCATCAACATACAAAAATCCCACCTCACTCCAATACACAGGCTTACTTTTATTGGGGTAGTGCTCAACACAATCTTTGTGAAGGCCTCGCGGATTTTCGGATGATAATTGCAGTGTTCCTGACTCAAGTTCACATCCTGGTCCTGCAGGTATTGAACCTGCTAGTCCTCTCAGCTAGACCTGAGTGAAATTGTAAATGTTGCCTCTGTAATTCACAGCATTTGCATTTCACGTAAATCCTCCGAAATTTTGTTAGGTACTCTAAAGGAAATTACATGAATTTGCACATTTCTACTTCTTGCCTCTTGTATCTATTTGGCGCTTCATGCCAGGTGGATGTGGACCCCCCACTAGTGTCTGAAAATGCAGTAGTAGCAACATCAAAGTAGCCTCTGAACTCCGTTGTAGATGTGGTTGGTACGTCTGGTCCTAAAGGCTTTTCTCTCTTCTGTCTCCGGTGACAACATCTAAATTCTATCAGACAGTACCACCACCATCCATTTTATCTACGGGCTGGCGAGTGTGGGGAATCATTCAATTGGCTCCCATAGTGTGAGCGTTGATGCTATCGATCTCCTCTCGCTGGAGGACAACTAGTGGAAGCTTCAGCCTGAGGTGACTGAAGTGATCTCCAGTTTCTAGTTTCTGTTTGTGGATCTCTTCGCCATGGCCCAGAGCAGGAAGTGTCCTAAGTTGTGCGCCATACTTTTCTTCAGATGGTTCATAGGGAGGTGCATTGAAGTTCAGCTGGACTCGGCCTATTGTACGTGTTACCACCAATACAACTCCTATTACTGCTGGAAGTGCAAGAGTATCGGCATAGCTGATTTTAATCACTCCAGACAGGGTGAGTAGGACTTGGTGCACTTATATGTTGGCAATAGGCATGGAACCATCTTGTCCCCTCCTGCACAGTGTGGGATTCATCTTGCAGCAGGTTGGTCAGGTGCTTCATCCCAATTTCTAGATGATGCTGCAGGCACGACGATTAAGTGGTGCCAGCTAAAATCCTTTTGCCTTCCTGATGAGGTTGCAGACATTAACTTGATTGCTGAAAATACATCTACACAAACCACTTTGAACAGGGAAGAGCAGTGGTATGAATCAGAAGGCATCGTAACTTTTAAATAGTGCCTGTCCAGTGTCTTGTAGTTTGCATTGCTCCTTGTACAGAAGTGGCTGGCAGTGGCTACAGTTAAAGGCTATCTAGCAGTTCTGTGTTCATTTATGTGCCTTCCTGATAAACATACCCTGCTTAAGTTGCCACTGCTGATTCGTTTTCTGAAAGATTTGCTTTACTTGTTCTCTTGCACTCCATTTATCTTGCCTGCGAGAGATTTGTTTTAAGTTTCTTGATGGCATCTTCCTTCAAGCTGATGCACACTTGCCCTGTTTGGAGAGAGAGATACTCCTCTCTTTCTCTCTGTTTCCCTCTTTCCCTCTCTCTCTCTCTCTCTCTCTCTCTCTCTCTCTCTCTTTCTCTCTTCCCTCTCTCTCTCTCTCTCTCTCTCTCTTCCCCCTCTTTCTCTCTCTCTTCCCCCTCTCTCTTTCTCTTTCCCCCTCTCTCCCGCTCTCTCTCCCGCTCTCTCGCCCCCTCTCTCTCCCGCTCTCTCTCCCCCTCTCTCTTCCCCCTCTCTCTCTCTTCCCCCTCTCTCTCTTACCCCTCTATCTCTTTCCCCCTCTCTCTTCCCCCTCTCTCTCTCTATTTCCCCCTCTCTCTCTTCCCCCCTCTCTCTCTTCCCCCCTCTCTCTCTTCCCCCCTCTCTCTCTCTTCCCCCTCTTTCCCCCTCTTACTTTCCCCCTCGCTTTCCCCCTCTCTTCCCCCCGCTCTCTCCCCCCCCTCTCTCTCACCCCCCTATCTCTCTTTCTTTTCCCCTCTTTCTCTTTCCCTCTCTCTCTCCTCAAGTTCTTTTGGGAAAAATATGTCTGCTCACAGAGTTTGGGGACTTGAAGCCTTTTTAAGTTTTCCATGTTGCACCAGTCCATCATTTTTACAATAGACGGTGTTAACATAACTCAGTTTATCACTGTTCTGCCTTTTTTCTTTCCTCCATATCCATCTACGGTTGAGGCACGGCTAGAGAAACTGGACTCTAGGCGTTTAGTGTCCAATACATTGATCTTACTGGCGCAACGTATAGCTTCTTTCTGTCGAGAGCAGGTCATAAGCAGATAACATGCGCGATGGACTGGTTGGAGATTTGCTGTGTTACAAAAGTCGTCGGAGTCTCTTGCCTTGAAGCCCATGTGAAAGAATCCAAGGTGTTGTGTGGTTGGTGGAGCAAATCCTATCCTCCGATCTCCTTGCTTTATGATACTTCAGTGCTTGTCTTTGTTTTCTGCAGTATTGTCACACTGATGTATATTAACTATTTACTGCATTGTTTTTGTGTCTTTGTAAACGTGCTGCTTGGGCTTCTGAAGCCTGTATGTAGAGTCGCATATCACCCTTGTCCTGTGTTAAGTTCTCTCTTTTCCCCTGGGGCTAGGAATGTTCTACAGAAATTCCAATAACCAAATTAAAATAAGTAAATACCGCAGCACTCCACTCTCATGTTGGCATGAGGGCGTGCTTTCTAAGGCCTCCGCCTAAAGCCAGCTGACCTACTTTTAGAACAGTTAAACAGAACAAGGGACATTTTTATTGGGTCCTAAGTGGAGGATTAGCCTCTTCTGTGGCCCTTTTAATGAATGACATTCTTTCTTTGGCCTATTACTTGGCAGTCATGGTACAGGGCAATCTTCTGTTATAGGAATCACAAGGCAAAAGGAGTGCGTGAGAAATAATTTGTACTTTTATTGCAAATAGTTTGATCCATCCGTTTTATTGAAAAACATTTTGCTTCTGTGTATGAATTACTTTTACTGTTGGATAGAGTCTCGCAAGGTATCTAAGAAAACACCTTCGGCATCTTAAAGGTTTCCATTCGGGGCATTACTATTAGTTCAACAATTCACAATTGTTCAAACTAAGTATTACAGGTCAGCTTGACATTTTATTTTCTGACCAAAAGCTAACCTGTCTTCTCCGAATCATTAAGGTTCTTCGGACAAGAGTTGTGCTGGTAGTTACCTTGAAGTCACAGTTAAGAATTGCAATGCTTTCTGTAGCTGTCAGTTATGTGATGCCTATCTTTTTCACCCAACTTTTTTTCGAAACTCAGATATATCATTTTATATTTTCCAAAACTGAAATAATAAATGTAAGAAATTTAAATAAACACATAGGGTAATTTTGCCCCACTGCTAACGTCTGTTAAAGCAATTGAATTTGATCAGGGTGTCTATTTTAATGTTTCCAATCTGAAGACCCAAGGACATTACCTGCCATTCAAGGTAGGCCAAAAGCATTTTTAGTGTTCTGTGTTTCTCTTTAGCCTTACCAGTGCTCCCAATTGTTTCACAAAAGTAATGGTGGTTGTCTCAGCACCTCTTAGAAGGTAAGATATTCCGGTCTTCCCGTTATTTTCAAAAACTGGCTGCTGAAGGCAGAGCTATTAACATGTTTGGGATCCTCCGTCATCGTGCTGAAGTCACACCTGACTGCTTTGCAGTGTCTCCCATTCATTGAAGCTGTTCTGGATACAGTGCAGTTTTGAGCCTTCCCCTTCGGTTCAGCGAGTCCAGGACATTCAGACAATCCCAATGTTTCAGCCTCCGTCCTGGATCTCGGTAAGAGTGGCTCTGTGACTTTTTGGACTTTCGCTCTCCTTCATGATGCTTTTGGACTGCGCCAGATGGCACATGAGGGCTCTGCAGTGGGATCTGAAATCTTAGTGGGATCAGCAGCAATGGAACCTGTCACACTCAATCCAGGTTTCCGAGGAGACTGCATAAGACCTGCAGTGGTGGTTGCTCAACCAGTATTGCCCCTCCCAGAGCTGGCAGTGGTGATGGACTCATTGCTGTTGGATTTCGGCGTTCTCCTGGTAGAGATAGAGATGAGAGGATTCTGGTCTCTGTCTGAGACCCACTTTCACATCAGTCAATTGGAGTTTCAGGCCCTTCCCTTGGCTTTGAAGGTTTTTGATCCCTCAAAGGGAGGTTGATTCAGGCCCTCACGGAAAACACCACTGTCATGTTGTACTGCAACAAGCATGGCGGATTGGGGGTCCTGGGCCCTGTGTCAGAAGCCTATTCACCTCTGGAACTGGCTGAGTCATCGGGGCCTCTCCCTGGTTGGGAACCACCTGACGGGATCTTTGAACGAAGGGCAGCCTAACAGGTGACGCCTAGCATATTTCGAATGGCAATCACACAAAGGTGGCATATGGCAACTTCCACCAATATGGGGAGAGTCCTGGGTCGATCTGTTCACCGCCGCTGAGCATGTACAGTGTCAACAACTGAGTATGTTGGAGTTCTCAAGTGGACTCTATCACAGAGAAGCATTCTGCCTAAAGTGGAGCAAAGTACTCCTGTTTGCCTTCCTGCCACTGACACTCCTGCCCCAGTTCCAAAGATTAAGAACAAACGTGGCCTAGCCATTCTATTGCTCCTAATTGGGCCAGGAGCATCTTTCCTCTAATCAGGTTGAGGCTTATAGAGAATTTTCTGCTGCAGCAGCGGGCAGGGTTCATGATCCATGCCTGCACAATCTATACTTCTGTGAATGGAGACTTACTGGCAACAGTTGACTGCTTTTGACCTCCCTCCTGAAGTTGTGGATGTCATTATAGCACCAGACATCCATCTACGAAATCCATTCACTGTAGCCTGGTGAGATTTTCTCCATACAGACCCATTGCAAGCAAAGTTGTCAGATTTTTTTTTTACTTTGTTTAACCTAGTAAGTATGTGCTATGGTCCATGTTCGAGGTTATTTGTGGGCACTCGTTCCTTTTTTTTTTCCTTTACTGGACCAGCCATCCGTATTTAAATCACCAGTAGTGATGTGTTTCCTAAAGGTTTAGTTCATTTGTTCCCACCCAAACTTCTTGCGATGCCACAGAGTGTCCTTGATTGGATTCTCACATTTCTTATGTGTAACCCATTTGAACCGGTGGGCGCTGTCCTTTGCATCTTCTGACTCTTAAAACAATCTTTCTCATTGTGATCACTTCGGCTCATCATATGAATAAACAGCAAGCTCTGTATGTTCAGCCTCCATATACTATTTCTTTATATACAAAATCATGTGGTGGACCAGAGCGGCATTTTAGCCAAAGGTTGTGACTTCCTTTCATGTTGCCCCTAGCCATCACTCTTCATGTATTCTGTGCTCTGACTCAACCCAAAAGAGCCACGAGCTTTTACATTGATAATACCAAGAACCAATCCTCCAACCCCCCCCTTCTATGCAATGGACTCTCTTTCCATGCATAAAAAGATCGCGATCTGGAGATTTGCACATTGAAATATCTGATCAGTTATTGCATTCCACTCCCGAGGACACAGACAGAATCAAGAAGGAATCCTACATCAGTATGCAGAGGTGACGCATATATGCTCCGCCAGTGTCATTACCGGAGCAGGATGAAGGTGACAAGGAGCCCTTTGACACCACTTACTCGCACATGGGTGCCATGCTATGAAAAATCTCCAGATCAAGTCTGATGCTTGGGAGTATTCGCAAGATCAAGAATCTGTGATTAGATAGAGCAGTCACCAGAAAGAGATTTACCAAAAGTAAGTAACCTGTTCTTTGAGACCATTACTCTTGATCAGATGTACTGATGAGTCCAGTAGATGTGATACTAACTCAGAGAGACTGCAATGGGTAAAACACTGGTTGAGAAAGGCTGCCTCTCAGTTCCACCCATTTTTTGAGAAAAGAACATATAAGTCTAATGTTTTCTGCTGTAATCCTGCAGCACTGGAAAAGTCTAGACAACTGGTTTCTGGTCTGCCATGTCATAGGGTGCTGACCGATCCAAAGCACTGCCAGTATATCCGGAGCCTAGTCAATATCCACAGGCACTTCATCACTAACTTTTAAATGGCTGCCGCAGCGCCCCGTCTTGGCCAAACCTTAACTACGGTAGATGTTTAATGCTACTAATGACCACATGTTTTTTGGAAAGAATGAAGACGTACTTACTTTTCATTTGTTTGCTACTATAGTGATAGGCAATCACCATATAGTGTGTGGGTTTCTCCTGCTCAGTTATTTTCTTGAAGGAGAGGGAGGTGGCGGGTCAAGGTTGCTCTTGCCAAACCCCTTCTCCGCCAGAAAAGCTTTAACAATTTTTTCTAATGGGTCCTGTCATACGAGTTGCATGTCAAACCAATACAGGGCTTCTTCAAATGTGCATGTGAGCCGCATTATTTTAGGAGAACAGCATTCCGTGTTGGGTGCTTCCAATACACACAGTTCACCTATAGAGCTTGGTGACCACCTGTCGTTGCTATCCAATTTGTCTTTAAAATGTCTGGTTAGCCTGCAAAAGCGGGATCCAAGATTGATGCCTTTCAGGGGTATTCCAGTTTATCAGATCGACAATTGTTTGTTATTGTTATTGTTGTTATTGTTAGTTTAGATTTATAGCGCGCCCAATCACCTGCAGGCCTCTAAGCGCTTGGAAATCGATGCCATTACAATAACTTGGTTCACTCCTGAGAGAGATGCAGCTACAGGACTACACTGCAATCAAGGCTCTTCTAAACAGCAGGGTTTTCAGTGATTTCCTGAACCGTAGGAGATTCATCTCCCTGCGTAGCCCCTCAGGTAGCTTGTTCCATAATTGGGGGGCCAGGACAGAGAAGGCTCTCCCTCCCTTAGTCACTAATTTGTAGCGGGGGCAGATCAATAACTGAGAGTCTGATGATCTGAGTGTTCTCGTCGGGTTGTAAACTTCCAGGCGAGCTTTGATGTAGGCCGGCGCATGGCCGTAGATCGCCTTATGCGCTATACAGAGGCTCTTGAACTCAACCCTCTCCTTAACCGGGAGCCAATGAAGGTTTTGGAGAAGAGGGGAGGCCTTTGTTCGTCTGGGCACTCCGAAGATTAGCCGTGCGGCGTCGTTCATTACGACCTGGAGTCTGTTTGTCAACATTTTTGGGAGGCCAAGATACAGGGCATTCCCATAATCAATCCGTGAGATGACAGTTGCTGCTACAATTGAACGTATCATAGAATGAGAAAGGAAGGGAGCTAACTTTCTCAATTGTCTGATGATGTTCGTGCAAGTTCCAACAACAGCGGAAACTTGACTGCACATTGATAGGTCACAATCTAATTTAATCCCCAGACTCTTTACATTGGCACTAGGTTTTGGGGCTGATCCAAGCTCAGCAGGCCAATACAGATCACTCCACGGTGAGGTGGTAGATGGAATTACCAATACCTCGGTCTTATCCGGGTTGATCTTTAGTAGGTTTTTCGTCATCCACCCTACGGTGTACCTCAGGATATTTTGAGCTTGGGTTTGTGCTGTCCCTGTGTTATCGATACTCAGCACTAGCTGAGTATCGTCAGCATAGTTGTAGACTCTGCAGCCCAACTCGGCCAGGGATGCAATCAGAGGCAGCAGGTAAAGATTGAACAGAAGTGGGGACAGTGCGGAGCCCTGTGGAACTCCGCACTCTAAGAGGCCCACTTCAGATATTGACTCCCCAAGTTGTATCCTCTGGGTCCTTCCTAAAAGGAAGGATTGCAGCCACTTGAGGGCCAAGCCTTTGATCCCAAAGGCCTCCAGCCTTCCCAGGAGCAGGTCATGGCTGACGGTATCGAACGCCGCTGACAGGTCTAGTAAAATCAGGGCGCTCGGTTTATTGCCGTCAGCCATGCCTCTCAGTTCGTCTAACAACGAGAGCATTACTAGCTCAGTGCTGTGGTGCGCTCGAAACCCTGCCTGTCGCTCATGCAGTAAGCCATGGGATTCGAGGTACAGTGACAGGGACTTCAGCACGTGTTGCTCTAGGACCTTAGCAAAGAAAGGCAGCTGGGAGATCGGCCTATAGTTCTTCAGGACAGCCGGATCTGCGCCTGGCTTCTTCAGCAGAGGTCTAACTCGCGCCTCCTTAAGGTCACCAGGTAAATACCCTGTTTCTAGGGACCTATTAAGGAGAGAGATGATCCGAGCCTCCAATAGCGGGCGTGCCACACGGAAGATGCTCGGGGGACATGGGTCCGCTGGGGAACCAGATTTAGTTTTCCCCATTAGCTGCTCTAGGCTCAGCTCGTCCAACTCAGGGAACTGTACTAAAGAGCAGTGAGTAGGATTATGAACCTCAGAATGTATAGTATCACAATTCACCACACTATTCTTAATATCCCGGATGATAGTCTTTACCTTTTCTAAAAAATACCCCTGAAAGGTGTTAGAGTTTATGGGAGACTCAGAGTTCTCCTGTTTTTTACTCAGCTCCGACAGGATTTGGAACGTCTCCTTCTGGATATTCCTGGCCTTCTGTAGGCGAGACTCGTAGTACTCCGCCTTGGCTTGTGAAATAAGTTTTTTATACAGGTGGAGTGAGTCTTTATATTGGTTCCTTGCAGTGTCCTGCTTAGTTTTCCTCCAGATTCTCTCCCGAGCTCGGAGCTTTCTTTTTTGTTCCCTTAGTGATGGGGTAAACCATGGAGCCTCTTTACCAGGTCCCTTAATTGACTGAGTTTTTTCCGGCGCTATGTGATCAATAGCTATGTTCAGGCTCTGAGTTAGGGCCGCGTATTCTACGTCCAGGCTTCTATCTGAATTCGTCAGACAAGTCATTTCCGGAAGCACAGAGGTCAGGTTTTTTAAATCAACCTCGGCCCATTTGCGGGTCCTTCTAGTACCTCGGGGTAGGTGCTTTAAATGATCTTTTATGTTTACCTCACAGGTCACTAGGTAGTGGTCAGTCCAGATGCAAGGAACCACATCCTTGAGAAGGACATTTGGGTCTGTGGACCATACTAAGTCAAGAGTATGACCCTTGATATGTGTGGGTACTTTCACAAGTTGGCTAAAACTCAATGCGGACATGGTGGTGTCCAGTTGACGTGTTGGTAAGTCCCATTGGGGGCTATCCCAATGCAAGTTAAAATCTCCTAATATCACAATTTTTTGTACCTTGTACATAGATCTGACATAATAGGTGTAAATAAATCATTAAAAAGTGGAGATGAGTTGGGTGGGCGGTAGATTGACAGAATCACCCAGCAAGAATTGTTTAGGGAAATCTTTATTCCTACTAGATCAGCTAGGTCCACTGTTTCTGAAATTATTTCTTTCACAGATAGGGATTTTTTAAATAAACTCGCTACCCCACCCCCCCCGAGCCGACCCTGCGCGGTTCTGCCAAATTGCGTCATAGCCATTAGGGAGGGCAGCAATAATATCCGGCATGGAGTTTTCACCCATCCAGGTTTCTGAGAGTGTCAGGACATCGAGGTCTCTATCCTGAAGTAGGTTATAGATCTCCACATGATGACTGTGAAGGGACCTAGTATTCAGACTAGCTATCTTTAGTACCGGGTATTGGGTTCTAGAACTTCTGTTGTACGGCCGCAGTATGGTATGATTTTTTAGCCTAGCAATAGCACCTATATCGAGTTGCGACTGACCGTTATCTAAACAACGAAGCTCTTCCGCCGTATATGTACGCCGTTATATTTTATTATTGAAGAAATGTTTTGATGTATTGCAAAACCCCATTAATGTAGTTGCTTTGCTTTTTATTGGTTCATATTTTTGACTATTTATGCTCTGGAATGAAATGCCTCCAATATGTTCTGATCATAGGCATACATGTTGGTATGCCTGTGGGCAATGACTTCCCATTATTTCTCTGTATCAGTCTTAGGACCTTATTTAGAGTTTTGGCTGAAACTGAAAAGCCTCAATAATGTCTGGAGAACGCTCTGAATGTGGTGTACAGTCTATTGGCTGTATGCCCTTCACAGTAATATCTCGATTGTGAAGGCAGGGTCAGACTGGGGAGTCAAAAGTTGTCCTGGCAAAAAGCTCCAATCAGCCCCGCTCCCTTCCTCTTGCCTCTCTTTCCATCCATTCATTCACTCTCTCCTTCTCTCTCTGATGTCTCGCTCTCTCCTCCCTCCGATGTCTCTCCCTCGCCCTCTCCCTCTCATGTCTTGCGCTCTTCCTCTGTCCTGAAGTTCCTATTGCCTGCTGCAGTTAGCCTTTGTTTAGCTGGGGAAAGTGACAGAGGCAGTGGCCTTGGGCTTTGAAAACCGGCCTCCAGTGGCTCCAGCCCACCGGGGAAATGCCCAGTAGTATGAAAGGCCAGCCCGGCCCTGGGTGGAGCCAGTGTGTTTTCCTTCATATTTGGAGTTTCTTCCAGAGATTGAACGATTTTCACGTCCTCCTAAACTATAAATTCGACTCTGTGTGTTTCTTCCATCTGTGGCTACTGATTTTTCATCTTTCACTTTTATTGATTTTAGTGTCGGAGTGAACTTGGGGAACTGGTCCATTTGTAATCTGTCCCAAAGTGGCAAAATCATTGATAATGCACTCTGAATTGGAAAAGTGCTTGGTTTTATCAATTTGCTGCTTACCGTACTTGAGACAGGTATTTTCAAGGTCTTTTATTCAGAAGCGTAGGAGACACTAAAATTCTGGGGGGGACAGGGACAACCTAGTGGACTTTCCAGTGCCCCAATACAAATCACAGCCAAATTTAATCGCATACTTTCAAAGTGAAATATTGAGAAAAGCAGGCATGTAGTCACAGTTTGCATTATGCTTTATTGTTATTGACAATTATATAGTAATCAGACCAAATGTAAAAAGAACATGTATATGAATCTTGCATCTTCTTGTCCCAAGCAAAGAAAGGTCGCTGACTTAGGGTGGGGGCGTAATGTTTGCAAGTGCATTATGGTTTGAAAAGTACCTGCTGCTGCATTCCTGGTATCCAGAAATTTTCTGGCAACAATAAAAATGTGAAGATAAATTCAGTGATTAATGTTCTTATTGAGAGAGGGCCCGATTCACAGAACTAACTTAAGACAAAATCCTAAACGTACTACTTTTTGTATTCACAGAAGTTAGGATTTTGTCTTAAGTTTGTCTTAAGACAAACTTAAGACAAAATCCTAACTTCTGTGAATACCAAAAGTAGTAAGTTTAGGATTTTGTTTAAGTTAGTTCTGTGAATCGGGCCCAGAGATCGGAGGTTTGTCTAGTGGAAGTATTGACTCATGGTAAGGTAGCCACAGTGGGTTAATATGCCTGCTACAAAGAACATGTACCACGCATATCACAAAATGCATATCATGTAAATAGGTCAGTGAGTTACTGCTTTTGTCTGAGAGATTCTTTTGATATTTGCAGTTTATAAGTTAACATTCTAACATTGAACAGTGAGCTATTAACCGTCATCAAAGAGCTGCATGAAAACTTTAAAGTATAGATTAGAATGTTATGATTTTTCCCCAGCCTTTCTTTACCCTAATGTTGGAAAATGGATTAATTGGGATAGAAATCAATTCTGATTATTAAAGAGAACCCTCCAACCATGGTGTTATGTTTTAAGTTTGTGCTTCTCTAATTTGTGCTTCTCTAGTGTTGCAAAGCCACCGTGTGCCCTGGGCACTCCCCAACTTTTTGCTGACTGGTACAGGTGCTACCTGACTCTGACTGACCCTGGCCTCTGCCAAAACAGGCCCAGGGCCAGTGCTAGTCGGAAACAGGCACTTAAAAATACAGTGAAAACACCTACATACACTAGGGTGCACTATGGGTTAGGGTACTCCTATGATTGGCATGACCTCTCCTGTAAGGCCCTAGTACATAATAGGGCAGGGGGATTAGAACTACCTTTAATTCCCTAAAATATAATAGGGCATGACAGTTTAGAGGCCAGCAGCCCTTTCTGCGCTTGCATGTGTGCACTGCTGAAGCCTGAGGTCAGTTTAAAAGTCGCCCTGTGTTGTAGGACTGCTGGGGAACTTACAAATTGATCAACTACAATGTTGGGGCAAAATTAAGTTAAGTGGAAAAATGATTTCCACTTAACTATGGCTGTATCATATTTGCCACATAATACATCATCTGCTGCATAATCTAACGATTTCACCCAAAACAATTTTGTAGCTCAAACGGATCAAAAATTACTAAAAGAAATGGTACTTATGTTGCTGTGAACTGTAGGGCCCTTTGCAATAGTTGACTGGTCACCTTTCCCACTGCTGCATTTATATGTTACACAGGTATTAATGAGACAAAAGCTTTGCAGAGGCTGTTAATATGTATAAATATGTCAAAATAATAGAGTATCATAAAATGTACCACATTACGCTGCAGCCTTTTTATTGTTGCATAATTTAGTCAGCACTACGACATACTTTTGGCCTCCATTGCTGCAAAAATCCAGTAGCTTCAAAGCAGGCTACACATGTTAAACATGTCTGTGTCTGTGCATGAAGCAGAGACCAAGAAGTTTGCAAACTTACGGGCTGATTACGATGGCAGACAGACTTCAGTCTGTCCGCCATCGAATCGGGGAATGGGAGCGCTGTCCTTCAAGGTGGCGGCCCCATGATAGGCATTACAGTGCAACTGCCACTACGACGTTCGCAGTGCCTATCTATCATCCGCTGCAATGTAAAAAAGGGACATGCTACATATATCACTGCACTACGTGGCAGGCACAATGTGGTGCCTGCCACATGGGGCAGTGATATGTAGGGGGGCATGATAGATGCAACCCAGGTCCCATGTCTGGGGGCTGGGGGGAAAGGGCCCTGCTACGGGCCCCCAATGTCCCTTTCCGCCAGATTTTTCATGGCGGGTGAACCGCCATGGATAGGCTGGCAGGTAAGGGACATCGTAACCCCTAGAGCGTTGCCTGGTAGGCACCACCGGCATTGTAGGATCCACGAGCCCCTCCGCTGCACTGGCGGGCTCAAGGAGCCTGTTGGGTGTGTGGCGGTTGGTCTTTACAACCGCCAGGGAGCCACCCACCATTGTAATATGGCGGGCGGTGATGCAGTTACCGATGGCGGTGGGACATCCACCGACGTGGCGACGTGGCGACGTGGCGGTCTTACCGCCATTACAATCACCCCCTTAAGTTTGGTGTGCATGCAAATCCTACATTGCCAACCCTGTTAAGTTGCACGACTACTGCTGAAAAAGGCCAATGGTGGTACCAATTGGTGATGTGGACTGACAGAGTCACAGTCGATCTAGGGTGTACTTCTTGGTATGCTTGCTCACAGGACTGGAGGTGAACTGCAGTATGGATTGTGGTGGACAGGCTTTCAAGGTTAACTCACACTTGCCATTGTTAGGGTCCCCCTGCGGGGGCTAAGACACCAGGGCTTCTAAGGTCTATTGGGCCTTCTGTGGTCTGGTGGACTGGTCATGAAGGCTGAACATGGTTCTCCAGTTCCAAATTCAGCAGCTCTGGCCAGAGTGCCACATCCTCTCCCACATTGAACACCATACTGCCCCACTGAGAGAAACTCGCACTGCCTTCAGCTACAACTCAATTGTGCTGTGACTAAATTAAAATTATGCACTAGACAACAGTAAAATGCTACCTGAAAAAAAATGAATAAGACCCTGGAAAAAGCAAACACTCATAGGGAATGAAAGAATATGCAAAGCATGTGATTTGTAATCAGTAATAACATGGTTACCTTAACAGTTTTAAACTCATTATTCAAAAACTCATTATTCAGAAATCAGTGTGTAATTTTGCCTGAAAAGTTCAGGACATGGCTACAGGACAAGGAAGGGACTTGTTTCAATGTCCATTGCTTATATTGTTTCAAAATGTAAGCAGTTTGGTTTCAAAATGACCACATCCCCGGACACAGAGCCACATTTTATAAGCTAAAATAATTAAAACAGTTGAAAACAATCATATTAAACGTTTCCATTCCAACCATCAACCAGGTATTGCAGTCCCTTTGGGAATGGTGCACTTCCCCACCCTGGAAACACTGTTGTTGAAAGAAAGTAGCGCTTTCACTGGCAAACTCTGTAAAGTGGCGCTAATGTGTGTGGGTGTAAAAAACAATTTGCCCTGTCTGCAGACCACTCTGTATTGCTTTATTTAGGAATTTAATTATTTTGCTCTACGTTCTGAGGTTTTTCTTTTGAATAGAAAACGGTCGGAAACTGAGGATATTTCCAGCAAAGTGTTCCACCTTTTTTGGATCCATTTCACAGGGGAACAGAGAAATAACAGGAGAGGCAAGAGAGAGTACAAGAGCGGTCTCTTGAAATCAGCACTTAACACCTTGGCTGCTGTGGGTATTTTTCCCCTGTGCTGGAAAATCACTGATGCCATATATTCATGACGAGCTCAGCTCGTCATCAGCACACGACCACCGTGGCTGATGACGAGCTGAGCTCGTCATCAGCATCGAAGGGTTAAGGAGGAGCGAGACAGACAGAAAGAGATGGAGACTTAAAGAGAGAGAGAGAGGGGGGGAGGAGGGCAGCTGCCAGAGGCAGATCAGGAGAAGTGGACACTGTGCTTGCCTTCTCTGGGCATGAAGAAAGAGACCGTTTTTTTTTTCTTCTCTTCCCTTCCCAGGACGCCGAGCCTTACTGCAGCATAGCAAAGGGGAGAGGGCGGGTGGCCTCTTTGACTCCAGGCAGGTCAAGTGCAGGGCCATTAGGAAGCGCTTTCACAAGATAATGGCCCTGCCACAGACAGGAGAGAGATGGGAAATTCTTGTGTCCCCTCGTCCCCCCCACCCTTGTCCCCCGTGTCCCCCCCACTCCAAAATCTGGGGGGGGATATATCCCCCACGTCCCCCACACTTCCTACGCCCATGCTTTTATTTGCTTGGAAAAGTATTAGCAAAGACGATGGCTTTATGAATGAACCAGGGATTGGTACTATGGAAAAAAAATGTATCGTTATACTAGCCTTTTGACATATAATATCCAATGTACGGTTATGAATACTGTATGTCCCGGCTTTCGTACATATGTTTCTGTCAAGTGTGATTTGCCTCATCAGCTAGAGAGCATTTCATTCAGCCATGGACTAAAGAGCCATCACTATACAGGTTAGCGATGGTAGATTGGGAGTTGAGACATATGCATCCCCTTTCCTATTCCCAGCACCATGTAAAATATTCAAGTCATGAAGTAGATCCACTTACAGTGCACATGTGCAAAAGGACTCTTTCAAATATGTAAACTTTACTGTGAAAACGAATCGTCTTGGATAGTTCAGCCTTCTTTCTGCTGTGCGCCTGTCTGTGATGCTCTGTTAACTGATCGAGCTCGACACACGGGCTCCCTCTTCTGGGGGAAAGAAATACTGCAAGCAGAGTGTAAGTGCATCTCTATTACAGGATAATAAATCCCAAGTTTATGGCCATTCCTGCTGGGAAAAACGGGCCAGACAGGGAAAGAACTAATTGCAGTGGCGATTAATAGGCAGAAACTGTCGGTTCCAGTTGGGGCATTGCGTTTTATATTTTTGAGTTTGGACTCCCGAGTGGGCGAAAGAAACTATGCTATTTTAGACTCTCGTTTAAAACTATTATTGCTGGCTATTATATTTATATATCGACTCAATTTCAATATGTGGTTGCACTTTGAGCTGTGCAGCCTTTTGTGAGCAAAAGAGAATAATGCAATATAAATAAGTAAGCCTGCAGAAATATGCTAGTAGTGTAACTGGAAAAGGGAACAACTGGTATAAGGGACAGATAATGGAGAAGCGGGAAGAAGAAACAACAAAAAACAAAAGATCCCTAGACGGTGGAAAAGAAAGTGGGATAAAGGAGACTCGCTCATGGGTCTTCCAGCTCTTCTACAGACAAGGGTTTGGCCGGGCTCTTCAATAATGTTTGTTGGAAGATCGAAAAGAAACAAAGGACCAATAATATAAATCCATGCGCTAACAGTGGCTTAGGCGCAGTGGTTGAGGTGTGACTTTATGTTGTGTTGTATAGACGTTATTAAGATTTTTTTCTGATCTGGGTGAGGTGGAACAAAATCAGTCAGTCAAGGGTCTCGGTGAAACAGGTGCGGACCCAACCTTTTGTTTTATCCATGCTTCACCCTGTGTATGGATAAGTACATTGGATGCGTTTCAAACGGAGTCATGGGAGGTTTCACTCAAGTAACCTGACTACCTTTTTCGCTACCTCCAGCGATTTGGGGTTTGAGCCATGGAATAGATAAAACAATTTTAAATTGAGGGTAGCATTCTGAGAACAAGGTGGGTACCACGTGAACTGGTGCACATCCTGAAATTCAAGAATCAGACATTTGTTGTCTTTCCAGAACGTGCAACCTTTAAGCGAACTTCAAGTTTTGTACTCATATGTGTCCAGACCTTATGTATCTTGCAGCTGTCCTAGGCTCCTATCCCGAAAAACCCATGCTTTGACTTTTCAAGTTTGACTTTATGAAGGCCACCAGTGCACACACGTGACCAGCGTAAAAGTGAATTGCTGGCTTCGTGATTGGCCAACCTGTCCACAGCCTGCTTCAGGAATGAGGTTTAGCTTCCACACGATGTCAGGTTTGTGGCAGCCGGTGTTTTCGTTCCAGTGGAATTGAGGGTCAAGTTAACATTTATTTACCTCATTCACATAGTTTTGCAGAACATGAGACATGGATAAGTTGAGATGCTGGCACCTGGCCACTATTTCCTAATACCTTGCCATCTCAGCAATAAACTAACAGAAGCACAGTGGGGAAGACGCAGGACGGAGACTTGGGTGTATATGCTAACAGGCTTTAGAGTTCTCCTCAGTCCACCCGTAAGAGCACAGCCACGTGACCTTCTTCTCTGACCGCTTCGAGGAAGAGTGGACTATACTGGGCTGCAGGAACGCTGTGAGCTTGCATCGCTGCCAAGGCAGGACTCCGCTTCTGCGAGCAAAACTATAGCTATCAACATTATCTGCCCCTCAATATCTAATTGATTTTTCACACCATCGGTTAATTTTTATCTTGCAGAGGCTGTGCTGGAAGTATGTATTTCATAATCTATCCCATATATAAACAACTAAGACAAATTCGTGTTTTTTAAAATGTCTCCAAAAAGTACTCCTCATTTTGGTAATTTTGTTTCAACGATTTCTTTAAAGTGGGTTGCAGGGGCTGTAGAAAGAAATACATACCAACATGATGGAAATGGGAATTATTTACCATAATGCTTGGAAGAAACAAAGGACCAATAATTGTTGTATTATTCCATTTACACTTTACAGTGAATATGAAAAAAAACCTGCACCTTTCCAAGCCAGCGACTAACCGTATTTAGGAAATAATACTGTCTCAAGCACAGAATTAGTGTAACGTTTGAGAAGAGAGGCTCTCTGCATGGTTTGCCACTATTTCTGCCAGTAAGTTGTGATAAATCCTCCGAAAATCTGGTGCAAACTCTGCCCTGAGTCGAAAATGCATACTTGGAAATTTTAAAAGTGATAGCAAGTATTGAAAACCTGTTTAATTTCAGCTGGGTGCCTTCACTGTCATGTAGGTGGACGCACCCAGCACATTTAAGTCAGTGGGGGTGGTGCGCGTGGCATATGTGATATATGTACCAGTAGTTAAGGGAATATTGGTGACGGTGCATCCATTGAACAAGGCCTTTTGTTTCAATTTGTATGCAGAGAAGTCATTTTGTACAAAAAGTGTCTGCATTATCGAAATGTTCCCAGTTGACTCAATGATGGGGCCCACATGCCTTCGTCCCGTTGCGCAATCAGTGTAAATAAGTATGCATACTTACAGACGCCACGTCATGCTACTGCATCGGGAGACAGTACAGAAACCTAGATGCAGGCGGGGAAAGCAAAAGAAAAATACCTAAAAGAGGCACATTGGTACACTGGAGGGATAACTCCATTCGATCTTGAATCACTGCCAGCCATCAATGCTGGAGGAAAAACGAAGAGCGGCAGGAGAAGATTGTGTGAGAGAGAGGTTTTCGTAGTGCAGAAAAAGGGAGAAAGTCCCCTCCCCCTAAGAAATGATAAAATGCCAGTTAGAGAGTGAAGTATATATTTGTATATTATATTTTGTATATTTATAAAGCGCAAACAATCGCTCCGAAAGGAGCATCCTGGCGCTAACTACACAGTGTGCAAAAGATCGGCAACAGAGGAAAAACTATATGAAGGACATTACATAATCGTCGGAAAGAGAATAAATCCACGTTTTGAGTTGTTTTCTAAATTGGTTTTCCTGGGTTAGAGATCTGAGGTGGATGGGAATAGAATTCCACGCTTTACCAGATAGAAAGGACAAAGGCTTGCCTCCTTTGGTCTTAAGTTTGAATTTTAATGGCTTGATCAGGTTCTGACCTGAAGATCTTAAGGACCTTACAGGATTGTAGTGAGGAAACTGATAAGATAAATCGGGCCAGTGCCATTGAATGCACGGAATGCTATTATTAAGATTTTAAACAATATTCTTTTAGGGAGTCACCCTGGAAGTTTTCTGCTGTAAAAAGTTTCTGATCTGAGTACGAGCGGACCTAGTTTCTTGAAGCAGTGGAACGTATGGAAGGCCTTTTCGCTGTAATGGGTACAATGGAGCTCCTTGCGTCATGCATTATGTCTGAGGGGTCTGAGCGAGTATCTGACGTTGGTGAAGCAGTGGGTGGAAACATGTAATTGGGACGGGTACTAGGCAGCACACTTTAGAATGTCCACATCTTTAAGTTAGTCACAGGGAGATTAATGTGAAAGGATTTGCTTCATTTCTGATTAAGAACTGTGGGTGCGATTGGCACAGAGGTGTGAGGTGTCCAGGAGAAAAGGTCAGCAGTTTTGCCAGTTGATCATATTGGTCATGATTTCAGCTTCTGAGAACGAGCCAAGATGGAAATGATTCTCGGATGTTACCACTACTCGGAGAACCCTGTAACTGCGATGTCTTGGATTGGTAATGTAAGCAGAGACATGTCTGATATTGGCGCATAAGGTGGACTTGTCTTTGCGTTTAAAGGTACGCAGGCCAATTGTTCGCCTGTCTGTAATGATTTCTTCCTCTCATGCTAGGCAGATGAATGTGTAAGCTGCATGTGTATGTTTGTGTCTACACTGTCAATATGTTATCCTATATCTTTATGTATTGAATAATTCATGGACAAATATGTAGCTCCTTGGTGATGACTTGTTGTGCTCCTCTTGATAGACATTGGTGGAGTATGGAGCCAACGTTACAATGCAGAATCAAAGCGGAGAGAAACCTTCTCAGACTGCAGAGCGTCAGGGGCACACCATGTGCTCGCGATACCTGGTGGTTGTGGAAACGTGTATGTCACTGGCTTCTCAGGTTGTGAAGTTAACCAAACAACTAAAGGAGTAAGTTGGGGATAAGCAGTCTGCCATGGGATGATGTATGTGCCTGATGTTGCAGGCTGTGACTTTTACTTCAAGTACTAATGCATACTTTTATTTCTGTCTTTTATGGTCGCATGTGGAGATGCCATTGAGAAACCATTGTATATTATGTGATAACTAATATGCTTGCGGGTGTTCTGTAGCGTTTAGAGGGTGTATTTGTCCTACCGGTAACCTGGTACTGAATCTTTTTCAGTACTGGTCAAAATCATGCCAGCATGTTTTATGATTGTGTATGACAAAGTTACAGTGAGGCCTCATTAAAGCAAATTTCAACAGTAATACGTTGAACTTAATATACCATGCATACAACCCGTGACCACATCAACAGTCAGACCATGAGCTACGTACCTGAATGTAAACTATTTGTATAGTTTTGCATTCAACATCAGTCAGTGCATTTGTCTAGGGGAACATAATATGCTCATTGCTCATTGCAAATAAGGTTAACTCAGTGCAAGGTGATGCAAGCAAAACTTGTCAAAATGTGTCAAATAAGAACAGTGACAGATCTATTAGTACATTTTGTATGGTAAAATCACACGGAAGGGGTCCCCTGAAGGGATGTCCAGGCAGGGGAACAGGGGAAATCACAAGTAATCAATCACTGCCTGGTTTACAGAAAAGCTATACCTCAAGGATAAAAGAAAGGAACAGCACATTCTTGCGGAATATTTATTGAAGGTTTATTAACTGTATGTTTTATATCTTGAGAATTGTTATAATAAGTTTGATACATTGGTTCTAATACAGAAGGTCTCTGGGTATTAGCGTATTTAGCATCTGCTGCCTCTTGGCTGTTAGCACACTGTATTCTTGCTCTTGGGGGATGTGAATTTGCTGTTCCTTTTTTTTATCCTTGACGTATAGCTTTTCTGTAAACCATTTTCAGGCAGTGGGTTGTTCCTCATTGATTACATTTTGTATGGTGGCTGGTCAATGTTCATTTTTATCAGAACTTCACAAAAAATTGTTCTGATCAAGAAAAGCCCTTTGATGCCATGATCGTCAAATGTGGATCAACACTTCTGTCAATTACGGGTCATTGCATGAGCACACGGTTATCTCCAAAAGTATCGCAAGCAGAAAATCTGAGTTGGGGCCATGAGGAAGAAGTTTTACATAGCTAGTCACTTGGTCATCAAGTTAGACTAAGCAGCGAGTTGCTCAATTTTCAAGTAAAAATGAATTAGACAACTTTTTCGGATTACGGAAATCAAAGCGTCCATATTTTTCAAGTTCTAGAACTCTCAGCTGCATTTTGTAGCGTACTCTAATACCTCCATCATTCAGTTAAGTTCTAACTACTTTTTTCGTCTTGTCACGTGCACAGTACCAGTAGTGTTTGATTCTTGCAGAGTAGTCTAATTTCTTTTCAGTTGTCATTTTAGGTACTTCCCATTTTGGTTGCAAGGGGTTGGTGGGTGGATAGATGCATGCAAGTTGGTGGGTTGCTAATGAATGTATGTCTGAACATAGGGTGACTTGGTGGGTAGATGAATGGATGAACAGATGGATAGAGGGATGAATGTATGTTTATGGATGAGTGGAAAGATACTATTATATGAATGTAAGAGTGGGTAGATGGATTAATTCCTAGGTTTGGGCGGATAAATAGGTGTGGGTGCCAGGTTGTTAGCTAGCTCCATTATAGGAGGCATGGTTGTCACCATAAAAACACTGAAAAACTGTGTCTTTTGGTTAGTACTTAAAATCTTCTTTAATGTGGAAAGGAAACTCAATTCTGCTTGTTCCAGCATCTCACAGGAGCATTTGCTGTAAGTCGGAATACATATTATGCTTCACCTTAATGCTCAGGCACTGGTGTGTTTTTGCTTGCAACGCAGTAACAGCAATTCTTTGCAGTAATTCTACCAGGTAAGGCTACAGGCCTCTTTAACATCGTCCACCATTGCCTATGAAAGTGTCCTAACTGTTGGACTAGATGTGGACCTTTCTTAATGTGCTAGTTATTTATACAAATTCTGCAAAATATGCTTTCTTGTATTCTATATGTACTTTATCATGCGGCCCTGTGCATTTTGGAACACCCAATAAGATTTGTATTAAAGAAACATCCACCATTGATCTGAGTAAGTTTCATATACAGATGTACAGCAATAGTTTAACTCTTCGTGCAAGCGGCAATCACAAAGGAATGATTTTGCATTATTAAGTTCCAGTTACAAAGCCTACACTTTTTGTGTTCCATAACAGATTGTTATGAAAAATATTTTGGGTGAATGTCCTTAAAGTGTAATTCAAGCTAAACCTATACTTTCACCCCTACTGTACGTGTCTGAAACAAAGTCTCAGTTATTTTAACACTCAGAGGTTTGGTTGGTGCTCTCTTCTCCAACTCGAAAAAGTATTTTGTTTATGTGTGATATAAATAATACTGCAGTTTACAAGCGATACACATACCCTTAAAGTTCTACAAAAGAGAAATGAGAGAGCAAAAGGAAGATGAGTTACAAACACACACCTGTATGATCCTGTCTCTTTACTAAATTTAAATAGCTGTAAAGAAACATACAAGGCACAGAGAAAACCAGTCGACGTCCAATCAAAGAGAAGCCTGCTTGGTTAGCCTAGTATTCAAGATTTGCTCAATAGAATAAGAAAGGTGATGAGCCATGGTATAAAATAAAAATTAACTTGTAGTGATTCCTACCAGCTATCAGATTCTAGGGATTTACAATCACATGGAGAGAGTCATAGGTAACACACCCAGGCACATTCTCCTATCATTAGCCTGAATACTCACAAGGTGCTTGGGTATACACAGTACTTAGAGAGACAATTATCTTTCTACGTTGACAAGGCGTATCCCCCTATTATCCAAACACGATTCTCACCCCAAAAATCTCATCCTGTTCGTTTTTAACGCATGCAAGTGTATCCTGAAATAAAGAAATATTCTTTGAGCACACCCTTAGGTATTTTTATCTCGACCTGTGTCTACTGTCCTGAAAATAATATCAAAGAACTCCCAGTTTTCGTTGAGTCTACTGGTGTAGTACCATCTTACACCAGTGTAGGGTGTTGTTGAGGGTGAAGCATGCCATGATAAGTTGTGGGTGAGGACACTTCTCAAATATCTATTTTTGAGCCAATAGATTAAGGAGGTTTTGTCAATTTAGATAATTCTCTTTGCAAGTACTTTGTATACCCAAGCACCTTGTGTGTATTCAGATTCTAGGAATTTCCATGATGGTGTTTGTGCTTTTTACTTCAGACTTGCTCTGCCAAATCACTAAAAAGAAGTAACTAATATTTTGATAATTCAGCTAAACCTCTGTGAAGCCCAAGGTGGTCTGGAAAAGGTGGAAAGGAGAACATCCGATTTATGTCTTCCATTATATAGAATCTCTCATTACACTGTTCCCCCTAGTATCTTTAAAACTTAAAAAAAAAGTGGCAGTCTTTTTAATGCCGCATGTTAATTCGCTTATTTTTTCAGTTAATTAAAACTATTCTTAATACAGTAAGTGAGATAGTACCTTTAAAAAAGAAAAAGTAATCCAGATCTAAAAGTAGAGTGACAGAGCTGGATTAGCATTCTTTTCATCCTCGTAAATTATCTCTAGTGTTTTGATTCTTTGGCTGGAATGAGGGATTTAATGCCGCACGTTACATTTCGAATTTAAGTCGCGATTTCATTTGCACCATATCCAGCTTACTTTTTCTTATGATCGTTAAAGATAATCTCATATTTTCCACAGGCAGACGACCGAACGTGCGACTTTGCAGAACCAGCTCCAGCATCTTTTAGAAGCCCAGAAATCTGAGTGCACGTCATTGCCAACGTCTCCCAGGTAGATTTGTCAAACATGTACTTCATCGCAACAGTGCAGTTGAAATACAGTTCTGTTCAATGTTTAAATGTTTTTGCTTGATTTCAATTCAGTTACAGACATTTGTCTCTATGTAGTTCCAAACAGCAAGTTACTTGACGTATTGTATGGATGCTTCTATCACGTCAGTAAATTACACTTTACTCTTCTAGACTTTTTCATCTTAAAACTATGTTACATATTTGGAATGATGACATTTAGAAATCCCGATATAACCTGAGAGGGAGAGCTAACAAACTAGTAGGAGATGTTGTCTCCCAAGAGATGGGCCCAACTTGGAGGGCGAATGGCATAGAAGTAGCAGTTCCACTCCTAGTTTGCCTGTCTTCTTGCCTGTTTCTGGTGTATAGGGCCTGCTCTGTGACGAGTCAAAATATAGAACAAAATACTAGCTACCTGGACTATTGCGTAACACTTTTCTGGTGGCCAAGGCAGCATTCTGTCTATTAGCAACGGAGTCTGCTATATTTAAAAGTGCAACTGTACTTTCAGTCTTAGAGGAGTATTTTCTCTGGTTTGTCAAGTTGTTTTTTTTTGTTTGTTAGTTTGCAAACTCTCTGTCCTGGTGCAAATCACTTAATCTCTCCAGGTGATAAATTGATATTTAAATATGCTGCAATAGTAAAAGGCAAAACTTTATGAAATATGTTCCACCAAAGCAGATGATTTTAGTATTTAAGCGGTGGGAAACTGATAAGATAAGCCACGAGAAGCAAGCATCGGTAAATGCAGGAAAATATGCTACAGTCAATAGAAATGGAGGAAAGGTAAGTGTCACGCACAGGAACCAACGAGAAGCCACGAAAGAGAGGAGGTGGGATGAAAGCCCCTTTTAAGTTTATAATAAAAACAATAGATTTCTCAACTACAGCCCAAGCACTCTGCAGGCAAAACCTAAAAATGGGATGGTGGAACTCACTGATAAATCAAAGTGAAATGCTGGGACTGGCCACCTCCCGCCACCCACCAAGTTTATCTTGTTGTAGGGAGGGCGGTGAGATGTTTACTCGGGGGCATGACATATCTACAAAGAGAACCCCAACCCTGCAACTTGACGACCACCGTCCTCTGAATCACGCAAAGGTGGAGTTTAATGTGCTCCTTCACACATCTGTCCCCCCTCCCCTCCCAAATAGGCACTGTAGAGATGGAGCCGGCAGCCAGACAAGTAAGATGAATTTCTTTATTGTAAGAGAATAAGGTGAAAGCACGGGAACCGGTCCTTCGCAGAGGACCGCTAACTCCAAGCAGAGGGCCCGGCAAGAAGCTGGCGCAGCAAAAGGAGCCAAAGCAGTAAATAGACTAACAGGCATACCCGGATGTGTTAGAATGCCGGTGTAGGGTTGAGGGCTGTGTTTGCCGTAGCGGCCAGCTTAGTTCCCGGTGTGGTTTGAATCCACAGCTCTGCCCTCCAAGAGACCAAAGGAGATGTACCCACATGGCGTAGCATGATAGGAAGGACGTGGTGAGACTTCGGAAAAAGCTTCCGCTTTCTTGCCGTTATTGTTACTTGTGCTGCCTCCCAGTAAGTCCTTGGAGGAGTAACTGATTGAACTTTTGTTTGCTCTCTCTTCATCTCCTTACTCAGCTGTGCTAGCAGGTGGCAACTGTGTTTTATCAGGTTAGTGGGGTCGCTTGTTGGTGTTGTGCCAGATTTCTGTATGTTTTACTGTTGTTATATATATCTAAATCAACATTCATGAGTACCTATTGGAGAAGGGTACCGAGGAGTGATTGGAGGTGGTGGACATTGTGAAGCCTACTTGCAGTGTTGCTCCTAGTGCCATTCTCGGGGATATGACTAGCTCTAAGAGCTCTCTACAGTTCAGATAGCCAGGGAGTACTGGGTTGGAGCTGTAAAGTGTGGCAAAGGCGCCAGGTAGTAGGAAGTGCAGATTTTCATTCCTCACTTTATCTTTTTGTTGTGAAGGGGATTGGGACATTGTGACAAACCTGGTTCTGCCAGCTTGGCCTGTTTAGTTGGCCCCTTATTCATTGTCGAAGTTTAGGTGGAACGAGGGAGAGTTAGCAGTCAGGTAGGGTGGTGTCTCCAAGATCACATATTATAATCTAAGCTCTGCTGCCTCAGTTAATAAAGGTTTGCGAGTCTCTGGCACACTTTACTTTGTGACCTCCTGCTAGTTTTTCTGGATATTAACTGAGATCGGTCTTTAACTCTCTTATAACACTGCATCAATCCGCTATTAATATGGAATTCGCACAGCTTTTGTCAATCCTACAGGTTTTTGTCATCAGGGTTGTTGAAGCTGCTTGGACTGCTACGGCTCCTTGTTTTGGCCAACAGCAATGACTCTGTGCACTAGAGAACTGCGAATTGCGCTATTTCATATAAAACCTCTAGTATTGTGCAGCCAGTGTCCACTGTAGCCTCCCAAGAGGCTTCATGAATTCCACCCCTAAGAGCAGAACTATTCCAGACTTTTATTTCTTCTCTTGGTAGTAGAAATCAAGGTTAGTCTTTAGTGATTGGGCCCGAGATCTGGATCCCGAAAGAGAGCTAATGTTGCAGTACAAAATTGAAATCTTCATCTCCTGAAAGGGAAATCATGGAGGGGGGGGGTTGTTGGACTGTTCTTTGATAAATCACATAAATATTCTGATGACTTGGGGGCACAATTTAAATATGATTCTCCTGACACATCTGATCTTTGTATGGAGGATTCTCTCTCCTCGCATCAACTCCTAATGACGTCTGCATCAATCCTGGAATGTACATTGATGCACTCAGTCTTATCTTCATTGTTGAAATTAACCAATAACCAGTTAATAGTCCAAGAGCATTTACTGTTGATGCTCTCAGTGACTTTAAAAGCACTTGGGGATAAGTCATAAAGTAATTGTAAATTGGACTCTAAATAGATCTCTTTCCTGTTAGGAACTGGTCTTCTCGTGTCACGTGGCCAGTTTTGAGGGACAAGCTTTGTTGCTCAAGATCTTCTGTATTGAACAATGACCCGGTGACAATTGCGATTTCAGATTCATAATACATCCATATATAAGGTCTCTATGCCCACTGTTAAGAGTTCCAGGTTTGAGAAAATGGGTGATTTGAATCTTGATGTAAACTCCTGTGGTAAATATAATTTACCGTATCTATTTTTCCATATAATTACTGACAAGTAAAAGAATAGCTCAATCAAATGAGAGGCAGAGTCCGTGGTATCTGAGTCATACTGGCTTTAATTGGAATGGCTCGAGCCATGGAAATCAATTCCATCAATACATGGGATCGGGGGTATATGCAATGATGGCAAAAGAAGTTCAACGATTTATTAACAGTACATGGCATATATAGTAAGACTGTACAATGGCATTGCATATAGGAGGCGTAACAAGTGAAAAAGAGAAGATAAGAACACATGTGCGTAGCAAAAAGGCGTGTACAAGGGTGTGCACGGAGGCGTGTGCTGGAAACGTCACAGAAAGTGTCATAAGTGGGTGGGTGCATAGAGGTAATCTGCAGAGTCAGCAGGAAGTGTGGATGCGCGCGCAGCTAGCATAACGTGACATAGTCGTGTAACTGGGGAGAACTTTAACACGAATAGAGGAGACAGAAGTCTGGGATGTCAGAACGACCTGGACCTATAACATATCTGGTATCTTGTGTTTGGAGGATGTATTGTCTAGAGTAAAAGGTCTCTCGGGCAGAGGCTATTCTATACTGAATGCTAGTGCGTGCATAGGTGTCTACGTGTCTACGTGCGGGGCCATTGGCCTACTATGGCAACGGGAGCAATGAATTACATGAAAGAGACAGGAAGGCTTGCTCTTTGCTCTGCAGCCGGGGATATGTTTACCTAAATCACTAGACAGGAATGTATTTTCAAGGAGGCCGAACAGATAACTTGAAGGCAAAATACTGTCTTGGCAGGCAGGCCAGGTTGAGCCAGGCACCGCTTCGCTTGGCAGGAAGTAAGGCAGAGGTCAGGGATGCATCTTCATGCTGCAGCTTTCAGAGGCAGAGACAGAAGTGGTTCGAAGGCAGAAATCAGGGCCTAGCTCGGCAGAGCCAGGAAAAACGTGAAAACGCACCATGTAAAGACGTTGGCATGGCATGGTTAGGAACTGAATTATCGATCCATTCATGGTGGATCTGAAAGAGGACATATTAACGTTGGACGCAAATGTATTTGCGTCTTCATATTCGGTCATGGAGGGAAATTACATGTACTTTAAGCACGTACATGGAGACGTTGGGGTACACGTTAGGGGACATACTTGACCATAAACATTTCAATTACCTCATTCCCTCCTTGTCCCCTACGTTCCCTTCAGGATATATCAATCTTCATGAGTCCATCTATCTGTTCATATAACATCATTTGCTCATCTTTTTTCAGACGGGAACTTGAACATGGATTTGGATGGGGAATACAAGATGTGGCGCACAAGCCGCAAATCGCTGGCCCACATTGCAGACATAGACAACAACTGAATACTATGGCCAATGCAATTCCTAGGAATGACATTACTTTCCATCCCCAGGCTGATATTACACTCCAGAGCCAACCGGACCAAGTCCAGATGCCTGGATTCTGGTGTATCTGACTTGCAATCTTGTGGAGCCGAGTTATGGCTCTATATACTGACGGTGCGTTATTAGGAATGAAAACGCAACAACTGGATCCGATGACTCTACAAGCCCCGCCCCTATCTGCCAGGATGACGTCAAGGACGAGACGATTTTGAAGAACGACGAGTCTCATAGCAGACTGCTCTTCTGTCAAGTTACCTAGGGCAAAAGTAGTTTCATTCACTACTGCTTCAAGGGTTCTGGTCAATCTACGTATCAGTTTACTATTTGAGACAGTGCCTAGATAAGGAAAGAATCCCTTATTGAAATCTGTGTATTGTTCCCATGTGGTTTCAGTCTGATCAACTATCGGGAGATCTCTCTTGGGTCTAACATGAATGAGATGAGAATTTCTATGGTAATTAGGTGGGGCTAGAAAAACAGGTGGCAGTAGGAATGCAACGTAACAAGTACCATCCCAGTCTAGAGGTAAACGTATATAAGCTGTATGGCCACAAATGAAATAGGAATGTCGGGAAGCCTTGAATGTAGACTTGCCTTTATCACTGAATTCAATAACTGTATGACAATCGCTGTGTCCTAGATGTACTGAACCATTCTTTCTAATGCATAGGTCACCTTTCACTGGTAGAACTGAAATAGAGGGTGAGTTCGAACTAGTCTCTGACTGGACATTCAAAATCATGAGGTTAAGTGTAAAATTACCTAATCCATATACTTCGTTTTCTAGATCGGTACCTGTCATTTGGGGAAGACCCTCCTTGTCTGGGAAACATGCCTTATTCATAACTGTATTCAGGTCTCCCCATATCCAGTTACCTTGGGAAACTTGGGACTTACTATCTAACGAGGATATTAAACTAAACCATGCACCACAGGAACCATTATGTGTAAACGGGTAAGGAAAGAGAGGCAGAGCTCCCTTATAGTTCTGATAGAAAGGGAGTCGGCCACATACCCAGCAATTAGTGGCATTGCTGGTCTGGTGCGAATGGTGTAACATACGGATGAATGAATTGTTGCGCAGCGCAAGTCGGTAAGAAAGCTCATGCGGGGGCTGATCACTAAAGGTGTGCTCTGCAGTGTCATTGAAAGAAGAATGTGCTTGTATAGGAAAATATACGTGTAACATCCAACTTATGATAATAATCGTAAGACTCAGAAAAAACATGACAAGTAAAGTTACAATACAATAGCTGCGGAGATTCTTGCAATATTTCTGTTTCTTGATCTCCTGTCTATCTCTCTCTCTATTGGGGTCTATCTTATACATGTCAGGAACCTGTCTAACCGCTTCACCCAGGAGGGGACTTAAACAATTAAACTTACTAGACCTCAATTTCAACTTGTACTCCTGGGACGGAGTTTTCTCTACCAGGGGGAGTTTAGTATCAGTGTCTGGAATGCGGCAGTCCTGGGAAACAGTTTTTGGCGGAAGTCCATAACATTTCTTGACGTGGCTCGAATGGAGCCAGCCTTTCCTGCCTTCAAGTTTTACGGCAGTCCTTGTAGTCATCAAAACGATCTTCGGCTCCTTCCAACGGGGCTCCAGAGGGCTCGACCGATCAAAATTGCGGATGTAGACGTAATCACCAGGGACGATCTTGTGTGGCTTCACCTCGGTGTTGTCTGGAAAGGCTGCAGCGACCTGTGAACGACATGATTGTAGTGCAGACATCAAGGAGGCAAGGTAATCTGTCAGCATAGTACTGTCAACATCAGTTAATTTACGGGGCAGAGGCGTCCCCCACATATTTGGTGGCCGGCCAAAAACCACCTCATACGGGGATAGCCCTGTCCTAGAATGGGCTACCATTCGCATATAGAAGAGAGCAACTGGAAGGGCTACTATCCAGTCTACACCTTTTTCTGCACACACTTTGGCAAGACGGGTTTTCAGAGTCTGATTGTGTCTCTCTACTAATCCAGCTGCTTCGGGATGCCGAACACAGTGGAACTTCCATTGATAACCTAACAAAAGGGAAACCTGCTTCATAAGCTCGGACGAGAATGGCTGTCCGTTATCTGAATACACGACACGAGGCAAACCAAACCTCGGGAAAAATTCGCGAACCAACTGCTTGGCAGTGGTCGGGGCAGTGTAATCTGGGACTGGATATGCTTCTGTCCATCGGGAAAGTGCACATACAACTACGAGGACATACTTAAATCCTCGACAACGTTCCATCTGGATATAATCCATCTGGAGGACTTCAAAAGGATGATCAGGAGGATGAAATCCACCTTGCTCTACGGCAGGGTTCTTCAATCTGTGGGGCGCGCCCCCCTGGGGGGGCGCGGCGCCATCCCAGGGGGGGCGCGGGCTCCACTTCCATCTTCACTTTGTGCCCTGTTCTTTGTCTGGGTGATTCTCCCAGGAGGGGGCCAATTCACAGTCGACAGCTTCGGCTGCGGTGCGAGGCAGGGGTCTCCTCTGCTGAAAACGAAAGCAAACAAACAGACACGCTTTCAGTTTTAGCAGAGGAGACCCCTTGCCTCCCACTGCAGCTGAAGCTGTCAGCTCTGTGAATTAACCCCCTCCTGGGAGAGTTAGCTCTTCCCAGAAGGGAGAGAAGGTTTCGCAGAGGTTTTGAGGCACGGGCAGGGTGGGCTCTGGTCCAGGGCCCCAGCCTTTCAAAGGGGGTGGGAGTGAGGGGGAGTTGGGGGGGGCGGGAGTCCTTTAGTTATTTTGGGAAGGGAGGGAGAGGTTGCAATCCGGGCCATGAATCGGGACAGTGGGCTCTGGTCTGCGGTCCTCAACTCATGAGTATCTTTGTGTGGGCACCCGGTGTTCAGGGATGTTGGTCTGCAGATTTGAATTTGAATCATAAAAGGTGTGAGGGTGGAGTGGTGGATGTATGGGTGGGGGGTGGATGGATGGATGAGTGAGGGGATGGATGGTGAGTGAAGGGGTGAATGGATGGTGGGAGAGAGGATGGATGCATGAGTGGAGGGATGGATGGGAGTGGATGATGTGTGTATGGTTGGAAGGGTAGATGGATGGGTGGAGGGGTGGATGGATCAGTGAAATGGTGGACGGATCGATGGGGGGGTGGATGGTGGACGAGTCGGTGGGTGGATGGATGAGAGAGGTGATGTATTGATGGGTGAAGGGATGAATGAATGGATGGATGGATGAGTGAAGGGGTGGATGTGGGGATGGATGGGTGATTGAGGAGGGTGGATGGACGGGGGGATGGATGGAGGAGTGAAGGGTGGATGAGTGGTCAATGGATGGATTCATGAGTGGATGAGTGGATGGATGAGTGGGTGGATGGGTGAAGGGTGGATGGAGGGATGGGTGGCTGGGTGAGGGGGGAATGGAGAGAGAGGGGGAGGATGGATGGATGGATGAGTGATGACATGGATGAATGATTGGCAGAGTGGATAGGCAGGTGTGTGCATGGATGGGTGAAGAGAGGAGCATGGAGATGGATGGGTCAGAGAGTGCATGCATGAGTGGGGGGGGTGGAGAGCGGGATGGATGAGTGGGGGGTTGAGTGGGTGGACGGATGAGTGACTGGGTGGATGGATGAGTGGGTGGGGGGATGGCTGGATGGGTGAGAGGGTGGGTGGTTGTATGGATGAGTGGATGGATGGATGGATGGGTGGAGGAGTGGATGGATGGGTGGAAGAGTGGATGGATGAGTGGAGGAGTGGATGGATGAGTGGAGGAGTGGATGGATGAGTGGGAGGATAGCTTGGGTGAATGGTTAGATGGATGAGTGGGTGGATGGATGGATGGGTGGAAGAGTGGATGGATTGGTGAGGGGATAGATTGGGTGAAGGGATGGATGGATGATGGATGGGTGAGGGGGTGGATGGAGGCATGGAGAGGTGAGATGATGGATGGAGGGATGGAAGGTGGATGGGTTTGCAAGTGGTTGAAGGGGTTTGGATGTGGATGGGGCTCAGATGGAGGGACGGAATGAATGGTGGGGAGTTGGTGGATGACAAGGTGTACATGATGGATGGGGAGGGTTGTGATGACTTCCTTTGCTTTCTTGGAGCCATGAGAGCTGTGGTTCAGAGTGGAAGGTATTTGAATTGTTTGGCTGCTCCCTTGCCTATATGTTACTGTTCTGTATTCTATGTGTGCTCATGTGTGGGATCTATGCATCATGCGAGTGACATTTTGCGTGACGTCCAGCTGCTACTTGAATGCGGGGCCCCCATGGGCAAGGTCGGGTTCCATGTTTTGGGTTTCGCTTGGTGAAGCACCCATGGTGTGTTCCTTATAGTGGGTTCATCACGGCGGTCCTCCCTTTGGTTCACTTGTGCATGGTGCTTTACATCCTACAATGTATTTGTTTATTTGTTGGAGAGTTTGTGAGATTGGGGTCTCAGCACTTGCGGTGTTGAAGACTAGGTACCGTTTAGAACTGGATGTGGAGCACAGCCTGAGGATGGCAGTGGCAGGGATTCACCCACAGATTGAGAGTCTAGGTGTGGCTGGGCACCGGCACACCCGTCACATTCATGTTGGTGGTGTTGTTGATCTGTGTCCTGTGTAAGGCAGGGCATCCCAGTGGGGAGAATTTGCGCACATTTTGTCTTGGAGGATTGTGTTTTGAGCTGTCTGGTACGCCTCTGTCGTTTCGTCACACCCACTCACAGGCCTGCAGTTTGCTAGGCACTCTTGTTGTGTTGAGCATTGTTTGCCGGATATGGCCCGTGGTGTGCGCGTGGGAGTCGATCATGTGGTGTGCCGGATTCCCGAGGTTTCTGTTGGGTGGTGGGGGGGCCCAACATCTGGGGGAATTCAGCTGGGGGGGCTCAACCTGGAAAAGTTTGAAGACCTCTGCTCTACGGGAATGCCTTTACCTGGATTGAACTGACAACAGATCATGCAAGTACGTACTTTCTGTTTTGCTGCTGCTCGCAAATGTTTATTGAACCAAAGGTTTTGAATACTGTCTAACATAGTTTTTTCTCCTAAATGTGCAGGACTATGTGCTGTGTTAATGATAACTTGAACCATTGAGTCGGGGAGGAACCATGTGGCTTTTCCCTTCGTCATCCATCCCTGTTCTGTCTGGATCCCTCCTAGTTCTGTCCATTTCTTGATTTCGTCTGGAGTAGCATGTGTCTGTATGTCGATTACATCTAGGGCGGGATCCCTAACTGTCATGCAATGTGTCGGTGTCGGAATTACTGTCTTTGTCATATCAGTATGAGTATGAGTCTGAGCTGTATGCTTGGCTGTTCGATCTGCTAGGTCGTTACCCTGGGAAATAGTGTCTGTGACTTTGGTATGTGCTTTACACTTCATGATGGCTATTTCTGTAGGCAAATGTATTGCTTCTAACAGAGCTTGAATGAGGGGACCATGCTGTATCTTGGCACCGTGAGAAGTTAAGAAACCTCTCTCTTGCCAAAGGACTCCGAAGTCGTGTACAACTCCGAATGCATAACGTGAATCTGTGTATATGTTAACTTTCAGGTTCTTGGCTCGAATACAGGCTTGAGTCAGAGCAATGAGTTCTGCTGCTTGGGCAGACAGGGTGTCAATACGATGGGTTTCTATGACTTCAGTTTCAGTGGTCACTGCATATGCGGCCACTAATTCACCTGTACTTGTCCTCATACATGAACCATCCACATAAAGTGTCAGGTCTGGATCGGGTAATGCGATGTCTGTCAAGTCTTGTCTGGGCTTCGTCATAGTGGTAATGACTTCCACACAGTCATGTGACATAGGGTCTGTCGTACCTAACGGTAAAAGTGTAGCAGGATTCAGTGTATTGCAGCGTCTGATTTCTATGTGTGGCTGGAATAATGTCATTTCATAACCTGTCAGTCGTGCTATAGTCTAGTGCTGAGTCTGTGTTCGGTTTAAAAGAACTTCCACGGAATGTGGAACTTGTACTGTCAGTTGGTGTCCTAATACTATGGAATCACTTTGTCTAATTGCTAGAGCTGTTGCTGCTACTGACTTCAAGCACGCAGGCAAAGCCTGGGCTACTGGATCTAATGTACTGGAAAAATAAGCACACGGTTTGTGTGAACCAGCTTGATCTTGGGTGAGTACTGACAATGCAGTACCCTCGCGTTCTGTGACAAAAAGTGTAAAAGGTTTGCTGTAACATGGTGTCGCTAAAACAGGTGCTTGACATAGGGCTTTCTTCAAGTCGTCAAAAGCTTGTGTATGTTCCTGAGTCCAAGGAAGGACAGTCGATGACGCCGCCTCCTGGGTTGTCAACTGTATAAGGGGCTTGGCTAGAAATGCATATTGGGGTATCCATTGTCTACAGTAAGAGGTGAGGCCTATAAAGGCCCGTACTTCCTTTTGTGTCTTGGGCTGTGGCATACGTACAATTAACTGGATGCGGTCAGGTGTTAGCTGTCTCCCCCTCTTGGACAGCAAGTGACCAAGGTAAACAACTTGCTGAACACAGAATTGCAGCTTCGAAGGAGACACTTTGTGTCCCTTGTCGGCCAGGAAATACAAGACTGTCAGTGATGCATGTTCACATTCTTGTTCACTTCGGGCGGTGATCAATAGATCATCGACATACTGAAGCAGGGCAGTGTTAGCAGGCATGTGGATACTGTCAAGTTGTCTTTTCAATGCTTGGCTATAGATACTTGGACTTTCCGTGAACCCTTGAGGTGCACGTGCAAATTTAAAGCTACGGCCATTTAAACTGAATCCGAAAAGGTACTGGCTTTCCGGATCAATGGGAACACTAAAGAAGGCATTCTTGAGATCGATTACAGTAAAGAACACCGCTTCGGAATCAATGGCTGTCAATAGGGATGAAATATCTGGGACCACTGGGTACTGAGGTATGATACATTTGTTAAGCTCTCTAAGGTCAATCACTAGACGATAAACTGGAGGTGCATTCGGATCAGTGCGTTTAAGAATCGGAATGATAGGGGAATTACATACATTTGAGTCGGTCTCTACAACCACTCCTTGTGCAATGAGCTCGTCAATGATTTTCAATAAGGCTGCTATAGCCTCAGGTGGCTTTTTGTATTGTCGGATTCTGGGCAGTACAACTCCTGGCTTGAGTGTGACACGGTATGGTGTAATGTGCATACAACCTACATCAGTCGGGCCTTGTGCCCATAAATGTTGTGGTACGTTCTGTAACCTGGGATCAAAATCTCTCAACACATAATGACCCTTAAAATCACGAAGGAACAGTCTTACTCCTTCTGGAGAACAACAAATTACAGCTCCTAGAGCTTTCAGTGTTTTAATACCAAGCAAGTTTTCTGGACATGATTTCGTGAGCAATAAATCTGTAGTACGGGATAATGGACCAACTGCTAGAGGAACTGGTCTCGATACTTCTTTAACAATAGGTTTTCCTGAAAATCCAAGGTAAACATTCTGTGAGCCTGAGAGGGGTGCCCCTGGAACCTCGTCATGACTAATGGTAGTTCTGCTTGCCCCTGTGTCAATCAAAAATTTTCTGTCTTTTCCTAATACCTGACTATGTACATAAGGACCTTCTTGATCTACAGGAATCTCGATGAGAGGCAAACCTACTTCCCTCTCTAGGCTGTTTCATGAATACTGTTGGTAATCTGGATACTCTGACTGTGCATACTGGTACATCTGCTGTGTAACATGCTGTGTTGCGGCAATGGGCTGGGGCTGTGGTACCGCTACGGTCTGTTGTGGAATATGCATAGGCTGTACATTCTGCGGGGTATGTTGCTGGACCTGGTCTTGTCTAGGCGGACGTGGTCTTTCTTTCGTTTTACCTGTAGCAATATTGTGTTTCAGAACGGCACATTCATTTATATAGTGACCTGGCTGTTTACAGTAGTTACAGTTCCCTTTAACAGGAGCTGTTGAATGATTGGACTGGGTCGGACCCTTTTTCTGACCATCAGCTGGAACTGACTGAGCTACTAAAACCTTCATTTTCGTGTCTTTCATACGTCTCTGTTCGTGATCATGTTCCTCTCTAATTCTGTTCTGGTGATACTGTAACATTTGTAACATTTGGGAAGGCGTGTTTGCTTGCCAGGTGCTCTCGACTTTCAATACACGGTTCTTAACCTGGGGTAAGGAATTCTCGACTAATTTGGTCACAAAGAGATGTGGATATGACTCGCTACTTGTTTTCAGACCACTATTAATAATAAAACATTTCTCAAATCTAGAATAAAAATCACTAGTGTCCTCGTCTTGTTTCTGTTTACAGGCTGAGATTGCATCCCAATCCTCTTTCTTAACTGTCAGTAATCTAGGCAAAACTTGTACCAATAATCCTGGTAATGCTTTAGTTTTCTCCCCAAGACCTAAACCTGGGGTACGTCTGGTTTCTTCGTCTTCTAATTCAGTCCATACAATCTTTTTATCTCCCACCTCCCATTCTTTCTCTTTCAGTTTCTCGTAAATCCCTGCTGGCAACAATACCTTTAACATTTTCATAATATCGGGATATGTGTAATCTCCCATGAGTAACATGTCTTTTATTTCGCGGTGGAATCCTGCAGGGTCTTTATCGTGACTAGGTACTAGTTTCTTCATTTCCAATAATTCCATTTTAGTCAAAGCAGTGTATACGAATACGCGTTGTAACATGTTATCTGGCTTCTGAATTGGATGTACTTCTCGTAAGGGATTCTGTTTGTCTAGATGATATGGCTGTCTTACTGGGGGTGGAACTGGAACAAAATGTGGAGTTAGGAAAGTTCTGAATTTGTGACGTTGTTCTAGAATCGTATTAATCAAATCGGTACCTAGACCTCTCCATCTTTTCAGAAGTAAGTCGTCTAATAAATCATATAAGGGACCTGGATCGGAATGCTGATTTTCATACTGTGTAATGAGATGTTGGATCATGTACATGGCTACTAATCGCTGTTCATCTGGGGAAAGGCTTAAAAATGTTTGCGCTACTGCGTCATCATTATATACGTGGCTATCACAAGCCCACTGTACTGCGGACCGTGCCAGTTTCTGTTCATGCATTGTATGAAGTTCGTAGTAACCTATTCTTTCTTTCAATATATTATCGGTCTGTTGGAATACATGTTCAAGAGAACATAGTTCTGGAATTGGGGCAAGGAAACGTTTCTTGTTATCTAGACGAATGGGTCTGTCAAAAGGACTACTTAAAGGATACTGTTTAGGAGGTTTCGCTCTACCTACATACGCTATCCTATCTTGAGTCGCTGCTGGATTCTCGGGTTCTTCCTCCTCTGAGGACTCGTTTTTGTCTGACTCGGCTGCCCTTTCGGCATTCTGTCGGGTATGCATGGCTACTATTTCTTTACGGATTTTTCTAGACATCGCATCTATACAATTCTGTTTATCATGCTTACAATCTGCAATATTCTGACTCCATTTAGTCAATACATCCATCTCCTCTTGAACAAAACCTGGTCGATCTCGTTCTCTTATCAAACAATTAATCAAGAATCATAATATTAACCCTTGTGTCTCAGTTTTCTGATATGCCATGGCCTCACGAATACATTCAGGACCTTTTCCAGTCTGAATAAAATGATATATCCTGTCTAGATGGTCTGACATTCCTGGTAGTGTAATCAAATAATCTGCAACACGTCGTACACGTAACGAGGCTAACATCATGACCCCTTGCTTGCCTGGTACGGGATCATATCTACAATCTGTAATATATTCTTTAAGCTTTTCAGAAGGGGTCGCTTTCGGGGTACGCTGTGTAGCTAATTCTCTCATTGTCAGTCGCTGTACTTGTGGCGGGGTTCGGTGGTGGCCTCCTACGGCACCTCCCGAAGCGGAAGCATGAACATAGCCTGACTGTGGTGTAGCGGTTGTGGTCATAGCAGGTAGAAGAGGTACATGCAACGGAGTTGGACTCTGGGTTGCAGCTGTCCCAAACGGGTTATGCGGACCAGTAACAGGGGGAACAGTGGCCGGCGGACGTGTGGCAGGGGAAGTGACAACATGCACGGGAAGTTGATGACGTGGAGGGGTCGTGACCTGGATTTGAACATGCTGTTGTGCAGACGGTTGTGCATTGTTAACGGGTGGTACAGTTACATTGGTATATGCTGGAGCTACACCATCTAAATAGGAAGAAAGGAAAATATCTGCTGCGGACTGATGGAGTTTAGTCGGAACCAATGGTGGCGGTAAATTATTCGGCATTTCCGGGTTGGCCTTAGAAGGGCCCTCGGTCAGAAGAGGATACATGCCATTAATAAGTGCATTTCGTTGTCGACCTAATTGTTCTGCTTTAACTCGTTCAGCTTCTTCTATTAATTCTTTTTCTCGCTCTTTTTCTGAATCTTCCCTATGTTTCTCTGCTTTTCTGAATTATTTCTCGGTCCTTCTATGCGATTCTTTACGCCACAATTCTATGGCATCCTTCTGGGACTGTCTGGCTTTCTTTTTCCATAATGCTTCTTCTACTCTTATGATGCATTCTGCATCCCATGTTCCTGAAACAGGCCATCTATATTTCTCGTCTAAGTGCTTGGTGTAATCGACCCATAAGTCTAAGTACAGTATGGCATCTAAGCCGTGCTTGTGGTACATAAAGTGCCCTGGAGTGTCCCTAGGCGGAACAGGCACTGCTTCTTCGAGTATCCCTTTCCTAGTTCCTATCTGACGTAACTTTGGAAACAGTGGCATATTTACTTTGACTCGAACACAAAAAACACAGTAATAGAAAGCAAACAGTCATTCATACCACGACATGAAACCACATTAAAACATTTCGAACAGATACTGTCTAGTACATAGAACACAATGCTTGGAATCACGTGAGATAATGCTAGAAGACTCGAATACTGAATCACTGAATTACTGAATCACTAGATGCACTGCTAAACAGTACAGACCGGTCCCATAAAGAGACACGTCATACCGCGCCCACCTAAGTGAACACGTACGGACCAGGACTGTGTACCCAGACCTGTCTTGACCGGACACAAACTAATGCACCCGTCTAGATGCGTCCCTAGCAACGGTACTCACCGGGAAGCACGGAAACGGAAGGCCTCGGAAACTCGACTCGACTCGACTGCTACAACGTCACTGCTGCCTCACACTACGCATGCGCCTCGATGCTTCGGAACAGGTGGGCCTCTGGATACCTCGGACACTGCTACTCTCGGCTGGGCTCTGGTCGGGATCCTTCGCACTCCTCACCGCCTCGTCTGGATGTCGACCGCAGTCTCCGTCACCTCCGTAGGCCTGAGGGAGATACAGGAAAACCTGCAGATGCGCATAGGAGTCCGTCACGGCTGTGGCAGGGGGCAAGGCCTGCGACGCATCGCCGGCGCGTGGGGTGGGGGAGGGGTCCCTGTTCGGGCGCCAAATTATGTGGTAAATATAATTTACCGTATCTATTTTTCCATATAATTACTGACAAGTAAAAGAATAGCTCAATCAAATGAGAGGCAGAGTCCGTGGTATCTGAGTCATACTGGCTTTAATTGGGATGGCTCGAGCCATGGAAATCAATTCCATCAATACATGGGATCGGGGGTATATGCAATGATGGCAAAAGAAGTTCAACGATTTATTAACAGTACATGGCATATATAGCAAGACTGTACAATGGCATTGCATATAGGAGGCGTAACAAGTGAAAAAGAGAAGATAAGAACACATGTGCGTAGCAAAAAGGCGTGTACAAGGGTGTGCACGGAGGCGTGTGCTGGAAACGTCACAGAAAGTGTCATAAGTGGGTGGGTGCATAGAGGTAATCTGCAGAGTCAGCAGGAAGTGTGGATGCGCGCGCAGCTAGCATAACGTGACATAGTCGTGTAACTGGGGAGAACTTTAACACGAATAGAGGAGACAGAAGTCTGGGATGTCAGAACGACCTGGACCTATAACATATCTGGTATCTTGTGTTTGGAGGATGTATTGTCTAGAGTAAAAGGTCTCTCGGGCAGAGGCTATTCTATACTGAATGCTAGTGCGTGCATAGGTGTCTACGTGCGGGGCCATTGGCCTACTATGGCAACGGGAGCAATGAATTACATGAAAGAGACAGGAAGGCTTGCTCTTTGCTCTGCAGCCGGGGATATGTTTACCTAAATCACTAGACAGGAATGTATTTTCAAGGAGGCCGAACAGATAACTTGAAGGCAAAATACTGTCTTGGCAGGCAGGCCAGGTTGAGCCAGGCACCGCTTCGCTTGGCAGGAAGTAAGGCAGAGGTCAGGGATGCATCTTCATGCTGCAGCTTTCAGAGGCAGAGACAGAAGTGGTTCGAAGGCAGAAATCAGGGCCTAGCTCGGCAGAGCCAGGAAAAACGTGAAAACGCACCATGTAAAGACGTTGGCATGGCATGGTTAGGAACTGAATTATCGATCCATTCATGGTGGATCTGAAAGAGGACATATTAACGTTGGACGCAAATGTATTTGCGTCTTCATATTCGGTCATGGAGGGAAATTACATGTACTTTAAGCACGTACATGGAGACGTTGGGGTACACGTTAGGGGACATACTTGACCATAAACATTTCAATTACCTCACTCCTCACATTTTGAGCAAGTTAAACTTAAACAATGAAACAGATAGTAAGCGTTTTTAACAGACCTAGCACTAACAACCTGAATCATACTGTCTTGATAACACTTTAATATCGGCAGTATCCAAGTGTCAGAAAAAGACAAAAACAAGCTAAAGTACATGGAATAAAAAAAAATGGGGAGGAAAATCAGATTTGCCAAACTCCCTGAATTTGCTGTGCCGGAGGAAAGTCAGTCCTCTGTTCAAGAGCTCTCCGGGACTCATTTGTCTCTTTAGGACAGCACTTTTATAATGCAAGATATCCAAATGATTACATGTTCTCCCCAAAACGTGAGTTTGGATTAATAAATGGTAAGTGGGCCACCTCATTCTGGCATCCACTCTCGTATTCTAAAATTACTGAATTATTTCCTACATCCAGTAACCGCTCCTATCTGAATTGTCAGATTGTATGAAATCAATTTTTTAAAGTATGTAACATTAGCCTAATTTTCTTTAAAGATATTGCTTTGGTTGAGTTAAAGTCACATGTTAAAGAGGGACAGGTTTTTCCTGAATTGTATACTTTCATTCTGAATTACTTTCATTCTGAATTAATTTCTTCCTTGATTTCGAAACATAGTGTGTTCTATAAAATGGCATGGATTTTCTGCCTGTGTTCGGGATTGATGTGATCAATGGCTATTGTACCTCTCTTCTATCTTTCCAGCGCATCCACCTTCTTCTCATATTGTTTCACCTGGGAAGTTAAAATCCCTTGCAGCCAATTTGACAGTTGTTAAACTAAATGGCCTCCGGCATAAAAGCAGAAAGTAAAGTATGTGGCTATTAAGTAACTTTTAATGTTGGAGGGCAACTCCTGGTTCTGGCTCCCCAATGCGCTTGCCAACAGTTGTTCCTCCAAATACTTTGTGGAAGTCATGCAGCTGAAATGTGGATGGGATGCAGGAATTGTTGTCACTAGATAATTTTGGCTCTTACTTTGATGATGCCTTATTTATTTGTTTCTTGGAATACTGGTTAATAAAGTATTTTCATTTAAATAATTATTCAGTTTATTGTTGCCCAACCGCCCCTTTAATTAGAGGCCATCCCCGTGGGAGAATATCCATATTGTTGAGATCTTCTTTTGGTTAGAAAACTCACAACTGTTAGCCACATTACCTTGTGCCATGGTTGTGTATTGTTCCTAGATGGGTTCAGATGACTTATTTTATGCATTTTTACTGTACAATGTCTATTTTGGTCCAAATATTAATTTTTCTCCATCATGGTCCAATCTTCAAATGGACTTTCTAAGTCTTATGGCTAAGTATCCAAACTCAGTTTTAATTATGTCTGGAGAGATTTACACGAGAATTAAAACTTTAGCCTTTAGGGAAATAGGATACTCTGAATTAGATGCCCTTTGGGGTCTTTTGTCCCCCACTTTTCCAAATAACAAGTTTTGTGATTTGTTCTTCGCAATTATTATCTTAGGCTTCGCAGTTAAAGCCGGTTGTATAAAATGGACAATTGAATTAATTGTTTACTCAAAATTTTACCTGTCAATTAAGTTTATAGCGCTCCTTGGTTATATTTTTATGAAATATTGAGGCATAACTGTACTTGCTAATTTGGAATTGCGCCCCAACTCCTGGAGTGATAATTAACAACTTTTGTTTCATTTGATCTTAAGATGAGTGACACTAAATTATCTAGTTTCAAATTAAGAACTTGCTCAGGTCGTGTATATATTTGGAAATACATAACAAGTGATATATTAACACATTGTTTATATGACACCTTACAAGTGATTTCTGAAAAAATGAAAGTTAATGCTTTCAAAGCTATTCTGAGTTCATTCCAGGATACTTTTACATCTAGATTAAAAGTCACCATGATAACTCAGAAGTTGTCAAATAATCTTCTTTTTCTGAGAGTGAGCAAATATGCCAAGCTTGAGCTGGAAATCTTAAAAAATAATCATGAGGCGAAGCTTTGGCTTGGCCTTCAATCAGCATTTATCCGTCGCAATATTCATAAATTTTGGTTTTTTATAGCAAAAAGTCTAGGTATGGTTACTAAAGATACACCGATCCAAGTAGAGGAAGGTTCTTGGCACTCTAATTTTCGTAAGTTGTATGCATCCACTACCATCGACCTTTCCAACCTGAGATTGTTATTCCCTACCGGAAGTCCTGGCCATCTTGAATTTTCCCTGGATGAACTTGCAAATGTTATTTTAGAACATAATAATTGTCTAGAACAAGAACCGGATAGTATACCAGCCTGCCTTGTTAAAGCAGATACATTTTTATGGCCTGGAATTTTGAAGCTCTTTTTGATTGTTGTTTAAAGGCAGATGTAATTCCCAAGTATTGATAAGGTAGTAATATCATCCCCATTTATAATTTTTTTTTTAAAAGGTGGTATCGCAATCTCCCCAAACATTATCACCCAATTAGACGTCACAGGTTTAGAGGTAGTCCATTCTAGATGTTAGGCCACATCCTCGTACATCCTTTATTGAGAGAGGCATAGGGTGAGATATGGGTAGTGCAAGTGAGAGGCAGATTTTCTTTTTTTAACAGTAGAAGTAAATTAATAAAAATATAGATACATAAGTACATAGGTGTGTGTATATGAAGGATTAAAATACTTTCTGTTGAGCAACTGACCTCTGAGAGTGAGTCATTTACTTTTCGGTTGTGTGTATGTATATATATTTATATATATGCATACATATATATAGAATGTAATATATTATTATTGAAGTCGTATTTAATAAACTCAGACCTTTAAGTGTTGCTTTACTTTAAGGTAATTTATTTATTTTCTGTTAATAATTCAATAGTGCAGTAATTGTAGATAAATAGTTATGATTTTTACATATTGTGATAAACAGGAAACCATAAGCATCTAATCAAATTACTTCTATGGAAACTATGTAGTAAGCTATATACGTTAAGAATAGAACAATATAGCCATTAGTAATATGCACATTGGTTAAGCAGGCCTAACGAATATCTAGATATTTATAAACAAAATTACTACACATTTATACAATGGAATACACATATTCAGATGAAAACATATAATCAAATTAAATGATTATATACACAGGGATATGCTGTACATTTATATTTGACTGGTGGTTATGTAGGAAAGAGGCAACCATTGAGTAGTTTTCTGATGATAAGATAGTTATCCGTGAATCTTTTCTTTGGGGGTAATGAGTTCCTTAGTTTGGCTGCTTGAACAGAGAAGGATGTGCTATGTATGTTTTTTTTTTCTTGTATGTTGGGATTTTGAGGCGAGGCACTAACCTATAGTGGTCGTTCGTTTGTTGAATGTATTTGGTGATGTTATTCCTGATGAAGAATGGCCCAGTTACTTGTATTGCTTTGTGAAGAATACAAAGGAGCTTGAATATGGATCTTCTGGCAACTGGTAACCAATGTAGAGCCCTCAAGGCAGGGGAAATGTGGGCATGTGGCTTTACATGAAGAAGTAGTCTGGCAGCAGAGTTCTCAACCCGTTGTAGTCTTTTCATAGTTGATATGGTGATCTGTTGTAGAGGCTATTGGCATAATCGAGTTTAGACAGTACAAAAGAGATAGTTGCCTGGACCTTGTGCGGAAATCCCAGCTGGGACAAGATGCGTTGTAGAGATTTTATAGTAATGAATCTTGAGCTTACTATTTTGTCCTCTTGAGCATTCATTGAAAGCATGGAGTCCATGGTAAGTCCAAGGTTTCTTACTTTCTTAGAAACTTAAGGCGTTGTTCCCAGATCATCAGGCCAGGCGTCGTTGTCTTCAATTAATTGTGGCATCTGGGTAAATGCTGCTCTTTCTATCAGTTTGCCCAGGAAAGGTCTATATGTAATTGGTCTGTAGTTGTCAGGGTTCGCTTAATTAAGGAATTATTGCAGATTCTTCATACTAGTGTGGCAGCAGAGGTAGCTAGAAGGATTTTCTTGAAGGTTTGTGGTGGACATGGGTCAGAATGGCTGCCCGCAGGCCTGCTTGCTTTGACCAGATCCATATATTCACTTTGTTATAATTGTTGGTAGGGTTGCAGAGGCTGGGTTAGCCTACTGTGGAGTGGTGTGGCTCACTGGTTAGAGGCGGCAGACCCGTAAGCAAAGAACGGCCCGGGACCAGGGTTCAATTCCTGACGCGGCAGGGTCGTGGACCAGGGTCAGCAGACTCGATAATTCTCGCCTTGGTGCCTACTCTAACCAGGGATCACACTCGGCAACTCTGGGCATTAGCTTGCCTCATCTCTACAACGGCCCCCCACATTCGCCGGGGATGCCTGGTTTCACCTTGGAGATACCCAGTAGGGACCATCTCACAGGGATAGCCAGGACAGGTTCCCCAGCGGTCTACAGTGCCACGACACCTCAGGGCAGCAGTGCGCTTTACAAGACACATACATTTACATTTACATTTACTGTTGTCGTTTTTTATTTTGGAAAGGGGTCAGTGATGGTGGTTTTCCTTTGTTTCAGATTGGAGTCTCACATGTCTGCTTTGGTTGTGTAATGATTTTCCAGTTGGTCTGTGAATTCTTGAGTAATGGGATGAGTTTCTTCTAGGCAATTTGGTTTACGAAATTCTGTGCTTATTCAGTATTTTGAATTCTGTCTGAAAAGAACCTTTTTTTTAGCTTTTTTTATTGATTTACTTGTATAATCTGTTACGTTTCTGTAGGTGAAGTTTGTCTTGATCGGGGTTTTGAGCCAGGTGCGTTTCCGTTTTCTAATTTGTTGTTTTCTCTTTTTGTTTCCTTTTGTTATGTTTTTTTTATTCTGAGTGGTATTAGGATATAAAAGCTTTCTGTAGCCACTCATATCGTTTTTGAACAGAACTTATTGTGTCTAGATCTGTATTGGATGTTAATTGTGTTTCTAAGTGTTCAAAATTGTGGTTGTTCCACGGTGGATCGGTGGATGGATGTAAGATTGTTAAGGATGTGTTGCTTTGTGGTGGTTTATGTAGGAGAGGTGTATGCCATTTCTTTTAAAGGTGTACATAGCAAACATGCTACCTGTTGCATTGTATGGTATAGAGGCAAGGATGATGCCCACTCCTAAATGTCTCTTGTACTTAATGTTTTTTGGAAAAGATACTGTGATATCAGTTTATTGCAGACAAACCCAGTTTAAGACGAATTATTTCAGTCGAGTTAGAGGATCTTTTGAGGTTATTCGCAGATTATTCGCTACCTACATTTGTTTTGCAGCCGGAAAAATAAGTTGGAAAAAGTAATTTGGCGGGAACTTTTGAGCGATAGTAAAGGGTTTTATACATTGGGTAATGTTATTCCTATAGTCTTAAACAGATAAAAAAAGACTGCTAAGGTACGATATTTTTCTAAAGATTTGCAGCATTGTTTACAGATAAGACTGCATATCAGCTGTATGTTTGTAAGGTGTAGTGAGATGCAATTTTATGTAAGGGATAATTTATGTCCCTCTATGCCAAGATTCTTTATGAGATTTAGATTTAGCCAAATATGGATCAAATAAAAAACAAATGGATTAAAGAGGAGGGGACGTCCCATCTTGGCTGTCAATATTGTGGTGCCAAGAAACAGGATACGAGTTTTATTCTTTTGCCCGGGCCTTTTACATCTTCACAGAAAGTTGATTGATCCAACTATTTATAAACATTTTATAGCAACGCACCAGGAAGTACTTTATGTATTATTAAATCCCAGCTGACGACGTTCTTTGGATCTTTTAATCATCATCACGTTAACTTTATTCCGGTTAGAAAAGCCATAAAAGTGCGCAATGCAAGAGACTTTTTTCCTGAATTATGATTTTTGGGGAACTTTGAAAAACCTCTGTATTTTAATGTGTCACATTCTAGTGAATGTCTTTCATGCATTGATGTATTGAATTGTCTTGTGCATTGTTAAATCTTGTAATATGTTTATCTGTATATGGAGCTTCAGACCTTAGTGTTGACAGTCTCGATGTTCTGTAGATAATAATTGCAGTTATGTGGTGAATTGTACTAAGTTTACCAACCTCCAAAGAACGGAAGGACGTTGCAGGAATTTAAATTTGTGACCTACGGCTCTTGGTGGCGAGTGTTTAACTCACTGAGCCAAAATGGTACACCTATGGTATTTAGAAGTGCATTGTAGTACTTTAGTTCAGTTACTGTCTTTTAAAACAAGATTGTGCAATGATTGTAGTCCATCCTCCTTGACCTTGCTGGCTATTGGCTATCCAGATGAATGAAGCAATGCTTTGTGAAACTGGTTACCTCAGTAATTACCAATTGAAACGAAGCTGTAAGCTTCGGATTCACTACTTTCCAGCATTGTCTTTCAACAAGTAAATATGGTTGAATTAATCCGCATCCTACATATATATTTTGGGGGGAATTGGTGCTATTTCCCCTAGTAATGATTTATAAAGGAAATGTGCATCCTGTGTTCCATCTAGACTACACAACGATGCTGCATTTTTGCTGTTATTTTGAATTGACTTAGAATTATTACCTTCTATCGCTTATCCCGCAATGCCATAATTAACCATGGTTTACCTAATTTTGTTGCAGTATTACATCTGTTTCACCTGCATAAAAAGCAAAACGAATTGAGCACAGCTGTCGTTTTAGCATACCAGTTTGTCTGTTTGCTATCTATTTTCTCAATGAAGATGTTATATATCACTGGGGTACATATCCTAAAAATGAATATGTCAAATAGATAGCTTTCATATTTTTTCTCTTAAACGTTATTCCATGAATAAACTGTTTACATGTATTCCCCCTTATGCCATTCCCTTCCTTGCCACTTACTTCCTCCCTTTCTTTTCTAGTTCTTCAATACCTAGTTCTGGAAAGCACCAGAGGAAGGCATTGGATAACGATGATTCACCAACACAAAAAAATAAAGCAAGCACTACACCAGAGGGTCTTCAAGTTCTTGGTAGTCCTGGGGCACCAAACCATCTTCGCTCCAAGACCAAAGGCGAGGACTCTGATAAAGTCTTGCGTCAACTGCTGGGGAAAGAGATTTCGGAGAATGTTTGTACACAGGAGAAGCTATCGCTAGAATTTCAAGATGGCCAAGGGCCTAGGCATGCGAAGAAAACCCTACCTGAGAAGCGGGAGCTCAAGTTAGCAAGATTAAAGCAAATCATGCAGAGAACACTCAGCGAGTCTGACACAGACTCAAACCATTCAGAAGATCCTAAGAACACTCCCGTCAGAAGTGCGGACAAGCCAAGGCCACAGCCGATAGTGGAGAATGTGGAGAACACTGAAAGTTTGCAGTTGATGATTAAAAAGCACACTACTAGTTCATCAGGACGCAGGTTCACCTTCGGCATTAGAGCCTCCAAGTCTGTGGATGGCCACAGCCCGTCCCCTACTTCAGAAAGTAGCGACCCTGACAATGAATCCCAATACCAGTTGGGGAGTGCACCTCGCGGTCAGTGCTCTGCAGATGCTTCTGATGCAAGCTGTGACAGCGTCACTGCCCAAAAGATAGCCACCAGCCCTAAGAGCGCCCTTAAGTCTCCATCTTCTAAGCGTAGGACTGCTCAAAATTCAAAGCTCAGAGTCACCTTTGAGGAGCCGGTAGGACCAGCTGAGGTTGATGTCAGTGGTGAGAAAGACCAAGACTGTAAGTCTCCTCAGGCCATATCTCCGAGTGGCGAAACCGGGGACCAGCAGAAAAGGCCATTTGGGGCAATACGATCCATCATGGAGACTTTGAGTGGCAATCAGAACAGCAACAACAATAACTATCAGGCAGTGGCTTTACAAAAGGCATCATCCACACTGCCCTTTTCATCCATCGGAAGGAAGGCTGCAGATGTCAGGACAAATCCTCTGAGCCTGGCAAAAGGAAAGAATAAGAGCGTAAGTGAAGCTTGAATTGGGGGGAGGAGTGATGTTTAAATTAAAAAAAACTTTTAATGGAAATTGTTTGGCTACTTGCAAAGGCTACTAGCTTGCGTTTTTTTCAATACATAGCCTCTTCATTAATGTTTTCATTTAAATTGTGCATCACAGAACAGGAAACTGAGAGAAGCTCCTTCTGGTGATTGTTACTGAATGCACAAAGAGCACTGGATAATCGTCATTGGATCAAGATCCCTGCTTTAATTTTCTTGCAAAACCCTAAATCCATTTTTACTTAGGAATAGTTTTATGATCTACTTGGAGGAATGTGCCTTACATTCTACAAATGAACACGCAACCAACTACCGTGTATCTTATTACATTCGCTTTCAGATTGTTTCAGTACAGGTTCTGTCTGCTGGATGATGGTGCAATAGGCCCTTCTTTTGCTCTTATCAGTGATGGTGGTGAAGCAGTTGTTTGTAATTTGGCTCTTATTTGTAGCAGTGTATATCCTTTCATAGATTTACTTTGGTAGGTTGTAAAACTGGACAAAGAAGCTTGAATTCTCTTCCACTCTCTGATTGTTTTCAGATGTTAGCAAATCACAGAGCTCCGTGTGAGTGTGGTTGTCTGTATCCCATAGTTTGTTTTCAGATAAATGCCATGTTGTGAAATGGAAAATTTCACAATTCTTTATCAGTGCCAACTATTTGCTTAAAAGGGAGGTTAAGGAAGTTTACTATGTTTAGTGTCTCATACAATTTAATCTCCATTTGAGAGGCTTATTGGAATTATCTCCGTTATTTTTGGCTTATAATATACTTAGTACAAATATGTGCATCTGTACCAGATTCCTACCACCAAAAGCAATGTATCTCATACACTTGGAGATTCATATTATTCCTACTTGGATTTAGTGATTCTCTTTGTGAAGTTAGTGAAACTCTTGCAAGCTTTGCTATTATGTTAATGTTGTTTCTAAGAGGTCACGCAAAGGCACTAGATGCAGAGTTTTTGCTTTTCACCAAATTTGGGAGGTACAAAAAATAAACAGGCACGTGAGGAAGGGGGCCTAAATTAAATTGTCGTCTTTATCTATGACATAAGTGCAGCAAAGGGTTAAAAGGAAATACTTTTAGTAAGGGGCCCTACAACAGCACATCATATGATTCCCATTTGTCCTTGGAATGTGTAGCAGTTTAACTTGAGGTCAGAACTGCCAATCCTATTTGGTTAAAGACGATTTGTACACTGAACTTTTCCAAGTTGCAGGGCAACTCTCCTCCCTGGTCAGTTCTATTGAAAGGTAGGTACATTTGAGAAAATGACTTGACGGAGGTCCATGTGTAATAGTGAACACTACAGGCTACTTAAAGCCAAGTAAATTATTCAGTCGTTATGTGATTATAACCATGCTGAAATTAACAGGAAGTTGTATTTTAGACAAAGATGTCTACATTTTAAGGGGATTCATGTCCTTCCTGCAACAATGAATGGGTAACTACTTAGCAATAAATCATTGCCCTGTTCTCAGGATACTCCACTCTTTGTAATGACATTTCCTGTGACTGAAATGCTGAAGAACTTTGTCAGATCATAACTGGTTTTTGTCTGGAAGATCATGCGTACACTGCTAAAATATGGTACTACTGGTTTCAAGTCTGTTTTGACACAGACCTAAAAAGAGTATTATCATGAGATGTAAGTCATTTCCACCTAATTGTGTCAAACAAATATGTATATAGTTATGTTATGATGCAAGAGAATGTTGTATATCTGAAATAAAAGGGGTGAGCAGTGCATCGCACTGCGGTGTGAATGTCTTATTCTGGGTACTTACTGTGGTAAGCAATATAGTGTTTAGAAAAAGAAAACAGACCGTGGATGCACAATCAATGAAATTTAATATACAGCATATTGTTCTGTTTCGATGGTGAGCATGTGTGGCACTGTTATATGTCTGTCGAGATTTTCCAGTGGAATCGGGTCAACTAAAACTTTGATTACAGAGAGAGGAATACTCCCTTTCCTGCAGTTTGTAGCTATGCATCAACACTGGCTGGAATGTCAGTCAGAAAACTTTATTTGAATATAACCAGTAATCATAAAACTGGATACAAAGTTAAAAAGGCCCATGAAAGCATCAGAATATCATACTTTTGCTACAACGGACGATACATTTGAAAAAAGAACCAACAGTAAAAGTTCTGTCACAATCTGCAAGGTGTATTCAACTATAAAAAAAAATCCTATGATTTCTAAAATTATTGGCTTTCAGTACAGGATTTAAACATTTTTTCCATATAAAGTATAACATTTACAAAAAAAAGAGTAAAATGCAAATGCGCTTGTATGCGACTATAGATAGAAGGCGAAGCTCTTAATGAAAGATTGCAGAGGGACAGCTGGGTGGTTGATGGAAGTTTACCAGCAGAAGCAGTTTCCTTCAGTTAGAATGCAAGGAGCATGGGCATACACCCAAACACCAGACCCCTGGATGGCTACAGTCACATTAAGTTTTATAAAACTCCAAAGACTCTGCAATAGGTTTACCTGCTACCAAATGGGTCAAATTAAAAAAAGCACCTAGAGACTGAAGTCAATTGCTGATTTTCTTGCTCCAATGCTGGCATGCCAGGAACCAGAGGCATTAAACCAAAGCCCTAAGTCGGGAAAACTAGAAACTTTAATCAGCTCATTAGAATTAATACTTACGGAGCTCATGTTCAGACACTTGCGGCCGCAAGTCGTTATGTGTAACTTAGCGTAATAATGGCCAAATCTAAGCTAGTCATATAGTTGGGGAAACCCAAGACCACATTTTTAAGGATGTGAGGGGTATGTGCCAACAGCACAGGAACGTCCACCGGTAATAAAAAAGAAATTCGAACCTGGTCAGTCATGGAGACATGTTGCCCACAATCAGCCAGATAGGTGCTCAGGTTATTACTATAAAGCAGGAAAAGTATAAGGGCTAAGGATAAAATCCTGTCGTACTCCCCTTTCTAGGCTGAATGCATCAGAGTATTCGCCATTGGGGCAAACTTCACTCTAATAGACAAATGACAGAAAATTCACCAGGGCCCTTGTCAAGCTCAAGTTCCAGTAACATCAGTAACGTAGGCCACAATCTGTACTTGCTAATGTTATTAAATGCACTAGACGGGTCCATGAAGGCCAAGTACAATGGTCAACGTCTTGCAATACCATTTTTCTTTATGTTAAGGTGGAGATTCAGGCACTGCTCCATTATCTCTAGGCCTTTCCTAAATCCATACTGACAGACATTGAGAATATTGCCTTCATTAGCCTAAGTTTTTTTTTCTGTTAAAAACCACTGTACCCAAAACTTTAGCCAATGGATCAGAGAGAGAGACTGGCCTTTATCAGTGTGGGTCGTAGTGATCCCCCTTTGTAAAAATGGGTACAGTCAGAGAGGTTGACATCGAGGATGGAGAATTAAGGGTACTCAGGTTGTTAAACAAATTAGTGAGCAAAGGTGTGTACAAATCGTTGTTACACTATCAGGTCCAGGTGCTTTGTTAGGGCATTGCTTTAAGGCCATGTTTATCATATGTAGCTCTATCCTCAGGGGAATTCTCCAAAGGACAGGTTTGGAAGGATGGCATACAGAGCAGTCGCTATTACGATAAATATTTGAAAAATGGGCAACCGCTGTTCAGCAGTAATATGCAAGCTAACATTGGAAGAAGCACTGTTCTCAATTTAAATACGATTTACTCTGTGCCAAAACTCCTTACAACGTTCAGTGTTACTATCCATAATAATGGTATGAAGGTTGTTTTGTTTGATCTTCTATTTCCTGGCACTGTTGACTTGCTTTTAAGTAGCTCAACAGTGCACCATCTCCTCTTTATCCCACGGAATCTCAGCAAGGGCTTTTCTCAACCTCCTATTGGCTAAAGAGCAGGCAGCATTAAACCATATAGCAGTCTCCTTCATAAACGCCTCCAAAATAAACCACTGGAGACCTGGAAAGAAGGGCATGTAAAAACAACATCAACATTACACTTAATTAGGGAATCGAGTTACAAGGTAGGATTGGGTAACTTCCACACCAAGCGCAAGTACCCATCCATTGTGTGCAGTTTAATTCTGAAGCCGAGCCAGCAGGTAGACTGCAGAGATGAAAGCATAAAACGACACAGGAAGAGGTTTTGGTCGCTAATTCATACTTTTTGAATTTCACTCTGTATTAAAAGATCAGTCAGTGAACTGGTCATAAATACATAATCAATGATAGAAAGTGGGTACCTGAGGTATCTTTGGACCATCCTGTTCATGAATGTTATTAAGGTTAATTTTTTCTATGAATGTTGAACTGACAAATATTAAAATGATTACTACAGATAATGTCTAACAACTAAGTCACATTACTGTCAACATCAATAGGGATAACCTTATACTTTAGTGAGAATCTAAGTCAAATAGAAAGGCTGACTTTGCTGTTCCATAACAAGGTGGCTGTGCTGGGATATAGTAGAAACTATAGCCATCATGCAAAACATCGAACTCTTTTTCATGTCCCCTGCAATAAAATGATGTGTTCGAGGCATGTGAGCTGTAGATCACATGCTTTGCATAGCCTGCCATCTAGTGTTAGGTCCGGATGTTTGCACTTTGTTTTTCTTCGAAGAAGTTTTTTCTAGTAACGAGGTAGGTGACTCCTCCTTTCGGTGATAGTGCGCATGGGCATTGACTCTATTGTTCAATTGTATTTTTCCGTCATCGGGTCCGGATGTGAATTGTTGTGCTCCGGTTCGGCACCGTTTCTCGGATTCCCTTCGACGCGCAATCCACTACCCTTGATGGTATTGTTTCTCGATCGTGTTTCCCATTCTCCGCGTATTTTTGGGCCTCCCCACGTCAGGCTCGCTGGCAGGCGATGGAACGGACTCCATTCAAGCTATGCCCCGGGTGTCGCGCTAAGTTTCCGAGCACCGACTTGCACGAAGTGTGCAACCTCTGCCTATTCCCGTAACACGACGAAAAAGACTGCACCTCGTGCCGATCGTTTTGATCGAAGAAGACTTTCTGTGACCGTAGGGCTCGACGTCACGGAATGCGATATCAGGGCGCCTCTGTACTGGACATCTTCGGCGAAGATTCCGATAGAGAAAAACTATACGCCCTAGGAGCCAAAGAAGCAGAACATATCTCTGTGTCTGAGGCCGACTCCGTCATGGAAGAAGAGGAGCAAGTTACACTGGGTCATCATATCGTGAATACAGAAATCCCCTTGCCCCAGCAACACAAGACCAAAAAGGCTCCGGTCCTTCCTCTGCCTTCGGGCCAAGGTCGGCACTAAGACAATGTCCCGGGCGCCCCACCGTAGGGCCAGGCGCCGAAGCACAAGGAAAAGCCTTTCGGCTCGGGCTTGAGTCAGCCCCATGCCGGTTCCGAGCCGAAGCCTTCAACGTCGAAACCGAAGCATGTCTTCGTAGCCTTTCCACCATTACAGAAGAGTAAATCTTCGGAACCAAAACTTTTGACGCCGAAAACGGCATCCAAAAACAAAAATACTCCCTCAAAAGAGCCTCGGTCTGACGTTCCACTTTCGGATCCGTAACAGAAAGAACTGGTTCTGGATGCAAAACCAGTTCTTTCTGTTACGGATCCATGCCAAACTACCTCAGAAAAGGAAAATGGGCCTGCAGGAGGATTACCACATTCCTCTGAATAATGACCCTGATTTATATCCGTCCAGACCGTCCCCACCCGACGGCAACATAGGATATATTGAGCTACTTAACAGGGCTGCTCATTTTCATGGCGTGGAGCTGCATAATTAGGCTTTAGAAGAGGGTTTCTTATTCGAAACCCTAAGTTCCTCTCAGAAAGCTTCTCATACACTCCCAATGCTTAATGGGAAGCTTAAGCATACAGATGAGATCTTTAAAGAGCCTGTGAGGGCAAGTATCATTATACCCAGGGTGGAGAAAAATATATATCTGCACCTACTGACCCCACCTACATCAAGGGTCAGCTGTATTTAGACTCCCTTGTGTTTTCCTAAACTCGCAAGAGAGCTAAGTCACAGACCACAGGTGAGGACCCTCCTCCTGTCAAATAGTCAAAATTAAATGATGCCTCAGGCAAAAGGGTAGCATCGCAAGCAGCCAATCATTGGCGCATTGCTAATGCTAGAGCTTTGTTAGCTTGCTATGATAGGGCTCATTGTGATGAGTTATAGAAGCTAATGCAATTTCTGCTTGATGAGCATAAATTAAAGGCTAATTACCTTATCCAGGAGGGTAAATTAATTACAAATACCTCCATCAGGTGTGCCTTAGATGCAGCAACCCACGCAGTAAACACCAGCATACTGATACGCAGGCATGCTTGGTTGAGAACTCCAGGATTCAAACCTGAGGTGCAAGCCTCTATTCTCAACCAACCATTCGGCAAGGAACACTTCTTTGGCCCAGCGGTTGACACTTAGGCTGGGAGAACAAAAAGGAACTGAGGTCGCAAAGTCCATGGGGGGCTTTGCAGTTACCTTCAAATAGGGGATCCTTTCGTCGCTCCTTTTACAGGGGTGGCTCCAAGAATATATCCACAGAGAATTCCTCCTCCTCTTATAAGGGAACAACCAATCGCCCTCATCAAGAAGCTATTTTAGAGGTGGGTTTAGAGAAAACAACGGTAAGGGAAGAGCCAGAGGCAACTCTACACACACTTTCCCCGCAAACAACAAGCAGAGACTTCCTTCCGCTTCCCCCGATCATTCCACTCCTGTTGGGGGATGTCTCTCCCAATTTCTACCTCTCTGGAATACAACTACCTCAAACAAATGGGTTCTAAAAATTATCCAATATGTTTACTGCCTGTAACTTAGACACTCCGACAAACATTCTTCCAAGATCACATGCAAAGTCACAAGAACATCTCACCCTTCTCAAACAAGAAGTTCTCTCTTTGTTGCAGAAAGGAGCTTTAGAACCAGTCCCGCTACAATATCAATGGGCTGGCGTATACTCCCTGTACTTTTTAATTCCCAAGAAGGACGCCCCTCTCAGGCCTATACTAGACCTCCGAGAACTAAATCAATACATTCAGTCGTCCACTTTTATATATTGACACTCCAACAAGTGCTCCTGCTCCTTCAGCAAGGCAACTTTCTGTCCTCTCTGGACCTAAAGAGCGCCTATTTCCATATCCCAATACACCCTGCTCACCACAAATAACTCTGGTTCGTGGTAGCAGGCCAGAATTATCAATTCAAGGTGCTCCCATTCGGAGTAACTACTGCACCCAGGGTTTTCACCAAACGCTTGGCTGTAGTCGCAGCTCATCTACGAAGACCACACATTCACGTCTTCCCATATTTAGATGACTGGCTCATAAAAGCCAGTTTGCAACAAAGCTGTCTATGTCACACTCACAAAACAGTGCAGTTGCTCCACGTTCTTGGATTCACAGTATAACTGTCCAAGTCCTTTCTCCAACAATGCGTTGGAGAAGGGACTTGGACAGCGTATTTGGGAGCGTATTTGGGAGCCACTATAGATACACAAAAGGCTCTGGCATACCCCAATCCGCCAGAGTCCGCAATATGCAGTTTTAGCCTCGTCACTCATTGCCAGCTCGAGTGTTAATGCAGTTACTGAGGATGACGGCGTCTTGTATCCTAATAGTCCCTTATGCAAGACTTCAATTGTGTCCCCTGCAGGAAGGCTTAGCACGTCAATGGAACCAAGCTGAGGGTCTGTTATCAGATCTAGTGTTGGTGGACGGCCACACCCATCGCTCTCTGCAGTGGTGGCTTCAGCGACCCAGTTCCACTGATAGTGCTAACAGAAGACGCATTGCTCACTATTAGGGGAGCTCATCTCGAGACGCACAGAATTCAGGGCATGTGGAGCTTACAGCAAAAGCAGCTTCACATAAATCATCTAGAGCTGCTAGCGATATTTCTAGCGCTCAAAGCATTTCAAGTTCATCTAGTAGGGAAAGCTGTCCTGATTCTTACAGACAACATGGCAGCAATGCACTACATACAAAAACACCCTCTCCAGCTTTCACAACTTTCACACGCCATCTGGAGATTGGCCATACGTCACAAAATGCATCTCCTCGCAGAACACCTTCCAGGAGTAAACAATCAGATTGCAGATCTGCTCAGTCGTCAAAGACAACAGATCCATGAATGGGAACTCTACCCTCAAGTTCTCCTTCCATTCTTTCAGATGGGGGCTTTCCAGACATAGATCTGTTTGCCACAAACTTAAGCACAAAATAGCCAAGCTTCGCATCCAGGTAGCTACACTCATTGTCCAGAGGCAATGCACTATGGATGAATTGGTCAGGGATATTTGCCTGTGCTTTTCCGCCTCTCCCCCCTCATTCCATTAGTGGTTTGGAAACTCAGACTAGCGTCCCCGACACTAATCCTAGTTGCTCCCACATGGGCCCGTCAACCATGGTTCACATCCCTGTTGGAGGTCTCAGTAGTTTCTCACCAAAAACTACATCTCACACCCAATCTCCTCACACAGAGCTGTGGAGACATAAGACATCCAGATCCCAGTCCTCTCAACCTTGCGATCTGGCACCAGAAGTCTTAGATTTTGCCTACCTCAATCTCCTGCCAGACTGCATGAACATCTTCAAAGAGGCTAGACTTCCTACCACAAGAGCCTGCTATACAGCAAAGTGGACGCTGTTTGTGATATACTGTAATACCAATCAAATCAACCCACTTGATGCTTCAGTTCAGAACATTATATGCTATGTGTTACATCTACAACGTTCACAGTTAGCATACACATCCAAACGCTTACATCTTGCTGCAATATCAGCATACCTCCAGAATAAACAACATTTGTCTCTCTTCAGAGTGCCTGTCAACAAAGCATTTATGGAGGGACTTGGTCATTCCCCCAAGACTTCCACCTGCTCCAGTGTGGAATCTCAACATTGTTCTCACCAGACTTATGGGTCCACCTTTTGAGCCATTGCACAGATGTGAGCTGCAATTTCTCACTTGAAAGGTAGCTTTCCTCATACGTTTCACATCACTGAGGAGAGTAGGTGAGCTTCAGGTACGAACCATAGAAGAACCATTTTTACAAGTACAGCAAAACAAAGTGGTTCTTCGTACCAACCCTAAATTTCCTACCCAAGGTCATTTCTGCCTTTTATATCAACCAATCCTTTGAGTTGCCTGTGTTCTTCCCTCAACCAGATTCTGTGGTAGAACGTTCTTTACACACCTTAGATGTGAAAAGAGCATTACTTTACTACATAGAAAGGACAAAACCTTTCCGTAAGACAAAAAAACTATTTTTGGCTTTTGCTCCACCACATAAAGGCAATCCCATATCAAAATCAGTTATTGCACGGTGGATAGTCAATTGCATTCAAACATGCTATGCAAAAGCAATACGGACATTGACAATTTCTCCTAGAGCGCACTCCACATGCAAACTAGGGGCTTATATGGCATTTATAGGAAATATACCCATAGATGACATCTGCAAAGCTTCAACATGGTCTACACCTCACACATTCACAAAACACTATTGTGTAGTTGTGTTAGCAAGACAGCAAGCTAGTGTGGGCCAAGTAGTTTTACGTACACTATTTCGAACAACTGCAATTGCTTCAGGTTAGCCACAACTTTGGAGATAACTGCTATATAGTTATGCAAAGCATGTGATCTACAGCTCGCATGCCTCAGAAACAAAATGCTACTTACCCAGTATGCATCTGTTCTTGGCATGTAGAGGTGTAGAGGTGTAGAATCACATTAGCCCACCCACCTCTATACCTGTTGCAGTGACTTCTTACTTAGATACATATATACATGGACATCTTTTTCCACTACTCTCACTAACTCCATTATCACAAACTGCGAGAAAACAATCGATGCCCATGCGCACTATCACTGAAAGGAGGAGTCACCTACCTTGTGACTGGAAAAGACTTCTTCGAAGAAAAACAAAGTGCAAACATCCGGACCCAACACTAGATGGCAGGCTATGTAAAGCATGTGAATCTACAGCTCTACTTGCCAAGAACAGATGCATACTGGGTAAGTAGCATTTTCCTTAAACTTATCAATAACTGACTACCATTCCTCGGATCTTGCTTTAGAGACAAGACCCGTGCTATTCCAACTAATAAAAGTAATTTTAACAATAGGAGATGTTGTAGTGGTCCCAACGTTTCATTTGCATTACTCTAGGACAAATCATCCAGGCCAAAAGAAGTATTATACAAAGAATTGCACTTTTGTCAGTCTGTTTCATCGCAGGACTTCAGTGGTAAGAACTATTTGTGCAATGCAGTCAAGCCACCAGCGGCTAAGGGTGTGGTTGCCAAGAAACTATTAAGTAATAAGGAACATGATACTTATAAAAGTATGCAAAACGAAAAGCTAAAATACTGCCTTTCTGATTATGCGATTTCCTGAAAATAGAAAGTAAGTTACTAACACGCTTAGGCCTTTTCGAGTTTATCACCATGGTATTGCCAGCATATGTCTTAAGAGCATTTTAAATCCTGGATACCCTTCTTACAAAAATAATTTGTTTAGGATTTAGAAGGTTAAAACCAAATGCTTGGAAAGCCAATGTATGGTTTTGTTCTTACGTTGCAGGGCATCTTCAGTTGACAATTCTTCTAAAGATGATATGTTTCCCGAAATGAGGACATAAGAACATGCATGAGGTTAATGGCAGTTAATGGTCAAGATATCTTGCTTTTGGTATGAGAGCGCCCATCCCCAGAAACTCCTGATGCAGCACAAAGCTTACCAAATTTGTCTTTACCCTACAAACATCTTTATCTCACTAGGCCCATCTCATTAACAAACCCTCAGTCTCACAATAGTCTCAATAATTTCTCTCTGATTTCTACAAACCATGGTCCTCCAATGGATTTTTTGTTGAACTGACAGGGACTGGAATACTAAGAAACGCGAACAATTATTCTATGAGGACCGGGAATAAAATAATTGTTACCTCAAACCTAATATAAGCACTTTCTCAGCCACTTGTACAAACCTTGAGACAAGAAATATGCCCAAAAGAATGAGACAAAAACCATAAAGATAACTCATGAAAAACATGTATCTAAAGCCTAGTATTGCATGGACAAGTCAAGAAAATGGATTTCAATTCAGATTTAATAACAAGATTATTATTACAAGTAGCTTCACAGCACTAAACAGAACATTATTGGACAGCTGAAAAATCCTCTGTGGAGGGAAAACGGCATATATATTTAGGTTCAGTTATTAATCATACATACCAAACCAAAGCAAAGCTGATCGGTTCAAGTTCGTCCTCAGTTCGATCTGGTCAAGTCTGATCTGCAGCTCCATATGCCACAGTCGGAGTCTGATAACCTCTCAACCAAAAGATTATTTCCTTGCACAATTTACCTGCCGGCAAAGTACAGAATTCGAGGTTGCAGTTAGATATAGTTCAGTTCATAAAAGTTTATTCCACCCAGCGTGGATTAAAAGGAGTAATAGGAAAGATAATAAGGATCAAAAGTCTCTCCGACAGCATGCCAGGCAGGAAAGGAAAAATTATAGCCAGCCCCCACTCCTCCTTTGATGGGGCATTTATACCTCTATATTATTAACGTGTCAGTTTCAATGCATGTGTTATTAGGTAGACGTTACAAAAGCTCAGATTTGCACTACATAAAGTCTCTAGTTTAAACGATTTTGCAGTTCAAGAACTTCATGATGCGTACACATATCTTCAGGTACGAACCACATTTGAATGTTATGATCACACAATTCTATGTTAATGATGATTTTCTCACAACTCGTAAATATGTTCATTTGTAGTTCTCATGTTATCTCTTATTTAGTTTAAATTTTCGTATCATCATTTAGAACACTTTGCATGCTTTTATGATGCGGTATGTATTCTCATATTTTTCGACTTAGCAGGTTAACATGTCTTCATCAGGAAATATTTGTTGTAATGATCATTTACAGGTGAGAATTTATAAAAGAAGACATCTGATAATATCTACGCTCCGTCACTCCCACATTGCCCTTCACAGAATCAACCTAAAGTTGGTGGAAAACTATGCTTCTCATGGGGTGGCACATCGACAGTTTCGCCTCCCACCGCATGAGTCGTTCACCATAACTGGGAGACCAACATGTAAGGCAGGACCGTTGTCAGGGGGCTCAGTACGCCTAGAGTAGTTTATCATTCAGTTTCGACTCCGTAGAGTCCAATCTTTTCCAAATAAAACAGCCATGCTATTAAAGACATACTCTGTGACAATTGCAAAAAGGTCAGAGTAAAGGGGGTATCACAGCCTCACAAATGTTGGTTCCCTTATAATAAGACACGGGTGTTCTCATTGTCTGATTCTTACGATTTGCTTAAGGCTCAATAGAAAGTAGAAGTCCATCAATGGTGTCTGGCATATAGTCCCAATAATTACAGTCCTCTTCGTTTGTACGGGCGTTATCACTATTTTGTTGGTATACAGAATGGTGGTATATACATCCTGGGCCTGAAAAGGCACTTGAACAGAAGTGTACCCCAACTAACTTTATACTTTCAGAAGAGAAGTCCATCCAAATTCTCCTTAGTTGCTGGTATATCAATATGGCAAACACCTTAAATGTTAATTTTGTCTCATCATCATAGAATACAAAATCTTGGGAACAATTTTTTAATGTCATAATACAGAGGTCTTCAGCCTCCTCTATAATGAGAGCTGCTTCTAATCAGTGACAGTCATTCCAAGCTAATGAACAAATATAATAACTGCTAACTTAGTTTGGAAATCAGTCAACAGTTTGTCATTTTCACATTAACTCTTCAACTGCAGCCCCACACGTGAGCTACTAGGTTATTCTTCCTCTGCCCTGTGCTCACAAACACCGTTTGACTGACAGTGTGGGCTGCTTTTCTACCAGTCATGTGGCTTTCCAACTGCATAGTGATTAGTCATGTTGCAAGCTGTGTGCTGTCCGTCACATGGTTTGTGTGTTTGAGTGTGGGTCTTTGCCATTGGTTTGGCTGGCTGCCTCTTCAAGGTTCTGCCCCTCAGTAGTTTGGCTCCTGTCTTGGGCATTAAGTGGCACCTCTAGGTTTTGACACTCTCGATCATTGACTAGGCTAACCTCTATATCCAAGAGCTAATTACTGACCACTGGTGAGCTACTGGTAGATCCCGGTCTACCCACTGGAGACCCCATTGTGATATATGGATCTGGTTCCATGAAACAAAATTATTGTTTGCCGCGATAAAAACTTCAGAGACTCTGGGTGACAAGACTCGGCAGCCACATAGCTCATCCCATGTCTTCTGGCTTGTGCTGTGCTGGTTGGTTGAAAGCAGAGACAAGCAAGAATTTGTGCATGTTTGTTTGGGATCGAGTGTGGTATAGTGGTCTTATTCCGAAGGGCAATAGGTTTGTTTCATTTCTGAAATAGGACTAAATGGAATGAAGGGCTGTAAGGTAAACATTTTAAAGCGCATTTAGTAACACATGAATTTTCCTACTCTAGCGATCTTTGCTGCGAGTTCTTTGTCAGTTTGTCATCCTCACCCACCAAAGAAGGCTCATGTGAAGCCTGAGACTTTGCAGTTAATTTATCTTTGTCTGTTTGTCCGGTTGGACAGCAGTCTTAAAATGATGATCTAACCACTGTATAATACAACAGTTAATATATGTGACCGTTGGACCCGTTTTATGAAGCATTATGTAATTGGTTTTACAATGTAACAAAATATTCAAATTTGCTAATCTGACACTAAAATGCGCCAAATTCTTCCCACTAGACCTCCATTAACCTGTGCAGTGTTTCCACCCTCGGAGTGCACTGATGGAGTAACTTTCCAGGTGGGAAAGTAACAGAAAGGGTAATGATAATACCAAACAAAGGGTGAATGCTCATCTTCTTTGCAGGTGGGATCTCCCACGAACGACCATAAACCGTCCTCTAACCTTACATTTGTTCTTACAAAGAAAAAAACTTACTTGCAAATCACACTTAAAACGGTGCCTTTGCAAAAAGGCTTTTTTGCAGTCTACAAGTGCAGTACCTTTGTAAATTGGGCCACATCTTGTTCAAAACTCTTAATGAATTAGTGTCTGTAGTTGCATAACACTTTTTAGGTTTCGGCTACCGTCCCACTGCATAAGCAGTGGGTGGGCGGAGCCGAAATCTTTTGTTAGTAGTAGGGGGGCCTGAGCACGCCCCTCTTCTCCATTGGCTGGCCTCGTAAATGCTGGCCAGCCATTGGAGGAGAGGAGCGTCACTGAGTTCAGGGCCCTCCTTGACGCGATTCGGGGGCGTTTCCGTGTCTTTTTTTAAGTCACGCCCTCTCCTCTTCCCATTGGCTGGAATTTTACCTTCCAGCCAATGGGAAGGGGAGAGCACGCAAACACGCCCCCAAATCCCAAAATGACCTTGTTTTATTGGCTACTTGGATCCCGGCCGGAATCCGACCTCCGCAGCAAGCTGAAGCGTCAAGGAACAGAACGGTAAATGTGGCTGCCGCCGTGCCCCTGTTTATGTAACATATTCTGGTACAACAAGTGTATGTGTCCTCAAATGCATTTTGCGAGGTTGCTCGGCTTGTGTTTAGATTGTTTTGTAGTTTTATTTAGAGCGAACTGGTTTCGAAGGTATTGGAGCGTGAGCACTAGATACATTGAGCAAGGGTTTTAGGCACGGGAGATTAAGTAGTTTGCCCAGAATCACACGCAGTTTAGCCGACGCAGAGACTCGAGCCGGGGATGCTACATCACGTACCCAGCCTCACTACTCCAGGTGAGCACGTCTCAGTATTAACCGGAAAAGCTTCGCCTTCTGAAGCAGCTGAGCGGCTGCAAGAGTGTGTGGCGCACACTGGGGTCGTCTCTACGAGCCTTTGAGCCCGAACGTTCTCCACGACTCCGTCCGCAGGTCTCTGTGATTAAAAATGGATGCCAGCGAAAAGAAATTCGCAGGGGGAAAAGGAGGAGAATGCTGCCCATGCCATGAGCACTCCCCCCTGCAGCAAGCGACAATTACAGGAGGCCCGGGCTGAAAACACGAAGAATGAGGCGACCGGGAGCTCACCCCGCACCTCCCGTGCCCAGCGTGTGTGCCCCCCTACGTGGGGCGAAGAGAGCGCCAAGCGGTGCCCGCCTGCATCCACCGCGGCGGAAAGCGGAGACCCCTGCGGAGCCCACCCGCGGGGTTGAACAAGGGCCGGAGGTGAGCCCGGGCGGTATACTGCCTGGGGGGGCGAGCAAGCCTGAAGCGCCCCCCCCCCCTTGTGAGTTATTTTAAGCGGTGCCCACCCGCATGGTCGTGGCGCCCTGCCGGGCGCGAGAAAGCCGACAGCAAACACACAGCAAAAGCAGCGCCAGCGGAGCCCACCCGCGACCTGCCTGCAGCGTCTCCGGTCCCCCCCACACCCCGCAGCGCAGCATGTGTGGTGCGTAGTTGCCGCTGCGAGGGGAAATGACATTAAATGTGAAGCGGAGCGAAGCCCACCCCTCCGTTTGCCCTACAGTGCTGCACCAAACACCCGTGGCACAGGACGCCACTATTGAAACCCCCCCACCAGGCAGAAGCCAAAAGGAAACGCACCCCGCTATTTCACACCCGCGAAGAATCAGGAACTCCGCCCACTAGTGCCTGCAACCCGGTCCGGGGAGGTCCGCAGCGTGAAGGGAGCTGCCAGGGCCGACCAAAGCGCCTCAAGCAGGAGAAGAGACGGGGCGGCGAAGAACTGAGAGCCCGACAGCAGCCCCACACTAATCCCCCCCCCCCCCCCCCCCACAGAAAGCTCTGTGTGCAGCCAGCGCCACGAGGTCAGGAGAAAAATCCCAGTACAACTGATGCCAATCCCCGCTCCCGCGTACCGTGGAGGCAGAGAGACTCCGTGAGTAAAGGAGCAGCAAAGCCGTTGCGAGGCTTCTGTAAACACTGCAGTGACAAAGAGCCCCGATCGTGTGGTCCCAAGTACACACAGTTCCACACAACAGATAATAAATGGATTAAGTGAAAACAGCACCTACCTGACTGCAACTGCAGGTGCCCGAGGGGAGTCCCAAGAAGGTGTGCCAGCTGGTGGGGGCATTTCACACTAGGGTAAAAGTGCATGAGCCCCGCAGCATCGAACATCTGCCGAGACTCCCGAGGTCAGAAATAAAGTAACACTGCCACCCAGTGGCCATACGATCACATGTCATTCAGGGGCAGGACAGCCTGTTTGAATGCACAGGACAGAAAAGGGGGCACCAGTGACACGAAAGCAGATGGCAAGACATGGACAGGCAGGCCATGAGGTGAACTGACCACTGCAGCCCTGCAGTATAGCCCCAAGCGTGCCAAAGGAAAGTAGAGTCCCAGCAGAGGAGGGCAAGCTGGAAAGCGCTCAACCAAACAAAGCGCAGCGCCACGCCAGCACCACAGGGCACACACTGTAGCGCCCCGCCACATAGCGACAAAGAAGCCCGACCAAAGGCACAGCACAATACAGGGCAGCAACGCAAGCCAAAGACTGAAACCACCATGGTCACTGCACGGTGACGTAAGGAATCACAGACTCTTGAGCACACTGAGAGACGCCAACGAAGGAGAGCGCAGGAACGCGCCAGAAGCACAGAAACACAGCCACGCCCAAATGACACCACGTCAGTACGCAACCTCCTGAGGACAAAAGGAGACGGCGCAGGAACGCGCCAGCAACGCATAAACACGCCACAAAGCGCAAGAATGCGACAGGAGTGCAAGAACTCCACACCCGCACGACAGGACCGCGCAGCACTGCGCCGGAACGTGCCAAAAGCGCCAAGGACCAAGAGCGCCAGAGTGACGCTGCACAGCGACATCTCGCAGCAACCAGAGCGCCATCGTCAGCACGCATGGCGGCATGCACCAGAGATGCACCAGGAGCGGTGACACAACCCTCCTCGGCGCAGACAAAGCGCGCCAACGCCAAAACACTGTGACGCGCCCAACAAGCCGACCCGCCGATGGTCGCACCAAGCAAAAAGCCGTCCTGCCCAAAGGTCGCACCCAAGCAGGAAGACGACTCGACCAATAGTCGTGCCTACACAAAGAAGCCGACCCACCAAAGGACACACCCAAGCAAAGAAGTTCGACCACCAAGACAGTTCACGAACATGGACCAACGGACTTCGACAACCACAATTTAACATTCTGAGTCAAGAGGGAAGATCGCAACGACCGGTCCAGTCACAAGAAGAGAAGATCACAGTGTCGGAAAGCTATGCCCAAACCAGAGAGAAACAGCCAAAACATCAAAGGCGGGAATAAAACAGGATGCAATGCTAGCGCAAACCCTCGACCCCCGGAGAAGTAAACAGCGTGAACGTCCTTGCATCTGGTGAACGCACGCACATAAACATATAGAAGGGCACACTGCACAGCTAAGCGATATTTAGTTTATATCTTGCTGAACGATGAGCGCTTTAGTTCCACTGATCAGGGGCGTAACACAGGCCCCTGCAGCCCCCGCGTTGCGGGGGTCTGCGCTCCAGGGGTCCCGCGCTTCAGTGGCCCCCCACTCTCAGCGGGAGCCAGCAAGCCTAAATGCCGCGCACTGCCTTAAATGGTGCCCGCAAGGCATGCCAGGGCATCTTCTTCATTAATTAATTAAGGTGTGCAGGCCCAGACTCTTAATTAATTATTGGTGCGCACTGCGCAGGCACGGGCCTCGAAGCCTCGACAGTCAGGCCCTCTGGGATCTTTTTATTTAAAGTTGGGTGTGTGGCGCCCAGTTCGTTCCCCGCCTGCGCGTTCTTCAGGGTGTAGCATAGGGGGTGAGGCTGGTGACCAATGCCGTTTTCATGCGTATTGTAATTGAAAGTGCGGGTGACCAGTGAGATGAATCGGAGGCATCCTAGGACCCAGGCCAGCCGGAGATTAGTGCGAACTTGGAAGGACCGTGAGGCCGCCGGGCATCATTTAATTATTACAAGCCCCTGCTTGGCTAGCCTTGCCCTCTTACGCTGCCCGCTCGCACCTACCTGCTCTGAAGCTGCAGGCCAGGCCTTCGGGTAAGTCTGTCCGGGGCAGGAGTGGTGCGTGGGTGGTGGTGGTGGCGAGGAGTCTCAGTAAGTGGGGGCCGACATCTTTGCTTAAAACAAATTTACTGGTTTCTTGCACCAACTTTGTTTTTTAATTGCTTTCAATCCGTAAAATCATGCCAACAGGGGGTGCGTTCTGCGGCTTAGACCTGCAGTTTCTGTGACGTGCCCGGGCGCCTGGCTTGTGTAACTGCCAGACCTCTATCCTTCAGTGGGGCTGGGGCAGGAAGTCGTTTTAATGCTGACAGGGGGATTGAGAAAGTTGTGATTTGCAGAATGCAATAGAGAGCAGACAGCTAAGGTGTGTGTTATGCTGCTGGAACTTTTCGGTGCTTGTTTTCAAGTTGGGCCACCAAATAACAGCCCTGCCTTCATTAACTAATTGACGAACGCAACAAATGCCTTTCGCAAGTCCCTCCAACAGTGGCCGATATGCTTTACGTGGTGAGCAACCCTCAGTGATCATTTACATTGATTTTCATTCAGGTTTGTTCTGTGGGATTTTTTTTTAAAGACACAGTCGGTACACAACCGGAAGTACATACCACAACTTGTTAGGTTTTCACAGCCTGAATTTCATACCATTTTTTAGATCCGGCTTTGGCCAGACCTTTTATTTTAAAAGAAAATACATCTGTACAATAAGCTTATTTAAAGGGACTCTCGGCCAACTTTCTTCGTCTATTGGGCCGTTGGTGTAATTCACATTTTGCACACAGTATGGGGAAGGGGACCATATCTGTCAAGTTTTCACTTCGCTTATGTGGGACATTTACAGGTCTTCAGTCATTTATGAGTGACATTTCACTGCCTTATGTGTGCACTTTAAGCAACACTTCATAGCGAGTAAGCAGTTGTTTTGATTAAATAAGGTAATATATGTAAGCAGCCATTTTTTGTCAAATGTGACAAACTTGAATCGCATTAGAACAGATGCTATGCTCATGACGTTTTTCAATCACTAGCTATCCCTATCCTTACTGGGCACAGGGCACTTGACTCCTATGCTACACACTGTTCTTTCCACTGTGTAATTCTGGGCATGGTGCTGATGAAGGATTTATTAAACCACAACTGATGATTAGTGATAATATGTCAATAAAATCACATAGCAGCAGTTAGTGACTACCTGCAGAAACAGATCTCAACATTTAAAAATGTGAATCATTCTGCGTATACTTTTAATGCCTCCTTGTTAAGTATTTCAAGCACCTTAGGTGTCTCTTCCTTGCAGAAGTGAGCCAAAATAGTGAAGAGGCCTTTTTTGTTTGTGGCTGTGACATGTCCAGGGCTTAATTTCAAGTTGTGTGTTAATAGAAATCATGGGGATAAAAATGTTCATGCGAGTTTATTTTTCCATAACACTTCTTGTAATAAATATTGTGACAAAGGACAAAGAATATACCTCAAAACAAAGACACATCACTCCTCTTTGTCACATGATTAATTTCTACAGACCTTTTTATTATTGCGGTTCCATGTTCTTAGAGTATCTTGTTGTTCTAATGGGTGTACGTTCTGATATTTATATGTTTCCCTCGTCTTCATTGCTTAATTTTGCTTGCGAGAAAGTGTCACTCATCATCGTTAAATGTCACTCATAATTGTGCACTGGAATTATGAAAATGTCACACATAAGCAATCGGAAACCTTGGCACCTATATAGAGGTCCTCTTCCCTTACCAAATAATCCATTGGCCCCCATACGCACACAGTGAGTAAAAACACACGTACTCATTATCACATGCACAGGTCAGCGCCAATCAGCTCTGGCCCTGCTTCAGTTGTGTAACAAAGGCACCTGCAGCCCCCCACGGAGTGGGTTGGCCCCAAGCTCCATAGGGCCCCTTCAGAACAACACCCTGGCTTGAGCGCGCCTGAGTGAATCTGAAGGGGGCTCCTCCATGTACTTTGCTGGGGGGCCCTCTCAAGTTTCGTGACGCCACTGCCACTGATTGTTATTTAGGAGCTGAAAACAGGAGTATTATATAATTTGCTGAATTGAAGATTTTTTTCCTTACATGGCTTCAATTAATGTGCTACAAAACATTTATTTGGTCACCTCTGTTTCTCGATCATTCTAGTGTTCCATTAGACGTTTCTGCGTATACGTTAATTAGCCCCTGTAAATATCGTTTAAATGCGATGCTTGACAGGGAAGCTCAGTGCCTGGTGTGGTGGGGGTGGTGGCGGTGTTTAAGAGGAGGAAAGTTCGATTTGTGTCTGTGGGGGGTGTTCTCAATAGGGGGCACGGGTAGCCCTAATCCCTCTGGGTAAGAACCCCTTGCTCACAAACAAGAGACAACCCATAGTCCTAAGGGGGGCTCAGTACTCTGTGGGAAAGGGGGAGGGGGGATGGGACACGAAATGCCACTGCCTCCTCTCCCTCCCCACCCCTCACACTTTGTGTCGTCATCTCCCAATACTTTTCCTTTTTAACTTTAATATAATCACAGGCTCTCTGCACGAACTGTTATTGCATCATGAAATTTGACAAATGGCTATTTATTTATTTTATTTAGAAGTTTTCTATAGCGCTAACAAGACCCGAAGGTAACAGAGCGCTTTACAGTAAAAGGAATGACAAGGTGAGACAACAAGACACGTAACAAATAAAGGCGATCCCCAAAAGACAGTATTGGAGGAGGAAAAGTTCGTAACAGTAGGGCTTTTGGTAGAAGGATACAGAGATAGCACATATTTCTGTGGGTGATCCTGGTCATCTAGGACCTAGGGAAAGGATGAGGAACAAGGATTTGAGTTGGTTCTTGAATTCTGCATAGGACGGTATAGTTCTGATATGCGGGGGGATAGAGTTCCATATTTTGGGGGCATTTCCAGTGAAGGAGCAGTAAATGTGATAAAGGTCAACATTTATAGTTTCGTTTAATGTTCTTTCACCATGACTTAGTCTGCACTGCAGATGACTACACCGCTTTAGCTCTGAGATGGTAACTTTCCTTTAATTGCAATAACTCCACACGTAGAATCTAATTTGATTATCAGAGCTGTCTAACACTGTCATTAAAGTTTAATGCTTTTTGATTGATTGTGCCCATGTTAAAATCTAGAAAATATAATTGCAGTGTCAGCTTCTCCTTGTAAAGCGGATCTTCAAAGGCTCATTCAACTTTTGTTTTGTAATTAGATTTGACATAGAATTATCATTTGCCTTCAGGAGTCAATTTTGCTTATTAATTGGTGCATTCTGTCTTTAAGAGACAAAAAGGTGCAGATATAACTCCATAATCGTATCTGCCCACATCTTCACCATAACATCATACGCGCACATACACTATGATTGGTAAGTGATGTACACTACGTCAGCGACGGTTGTATTTATAAAACTGACGTAATGTGCGCACTCCTTATAAGGAAAGGCGTCACTTGGTGTTTACTCTTTACTAACCAAAGATCTGCAGATTCCACTCTGAATCCTGCAGCCGACGGTGTCTGCCTACAGTGGGTCTCTATAAATTGGTATTGACACGGAACAAGCCGTGGGTGGAAATATTTATTTAGCTCTTCAGTGGAACAATTGTCAGGCCGGCTAATCTTCAGGGATTCTCCCTGAGGCTTCGGGCCGAGACGGTCAATACGGTCTCTGGTTTCTAGATGTCTCTGCTGTTGCAGGCCCGGGACGTGGCTAGGCACGGAGAGCAGATGGGGACAAGACCTCCACCCCCATTTTAGCGGATCCCTAGCTCGACAACTCAGGGTGCATCTGGTATAACGCCCTATGGGCCATTATTACAGAACAAGCATTTACAATGCAACGGTTTCGCCTTTGGAAAAGTTAGAGCTATTGGCAATGTAAATGACACTGCCATTTATTCATCTGTTTTCAAAACCAACACATAAATACAAATTTTGTCATTTACAATGCCAATAGCTCAAACATTTCCAAAGGCGAAACCGTTGCATTGTAAATGCTTGTTTGACTTACCAGGCTGTATTAGTGCTTGAACGAATTCCACATTTTCATTAAGGCGAGGCAACTTCGTGAATTCTTGTTTTACGTATCCAATGGAGAGAAGGTTCAAGGCATGTTGGTGGCATTTTAAAAAATCTGTTCAAGTGCTTCTGCATGGGCTGCTAATCAAAATAACATCTGATATTAATGACCAATTGGGTTTCTTATTGGTGAGCAGGGCTGCACTGCTGCATAAATGCTTTCAAAAAGACAAGTTCATGAATTGAGTAACCATTGCTTTAAATGTTGCTGCTAGTCATGCTTGCGCTATCTCATAATGCAGCTTTTTTTGCTATGCATGTAGTACCATGTTGCATGTACTGATTTTTGCATTGCGCTTCTTCAGGGCCCTTACATCCGCTGTGCCAGTCTTTCTTCTAGAATGTTGCGTGAGGACCATCTACATAACTATGTATGGTATGTACGTGGGTGCTTTTGCTGTTTGCAATTTGATTTGCTTTTCACTTTTTATTGCATGTTCGTTTGACATTTATGATTTCAGTCTGTAAAACCATTTGCATTGTTGTCCTCTGAAAACATTCAGTTAACGATGTGTGTGAAATTGCCAGAGTTGTAAATCGTGTAACTTGCACAACGATGTTGGTCTTCCACCTGCCAGTTAGGAAATCTGCAACTGCAGAGTTGCAGAAATTGACGTTCATGTGATAGTAACGTACTTAGCTCAATTCTTTATCTTACCTCTCATTTAGGAGGAAATTACAGACAAATTCAAATACATCGTCATAGAACCACATTAAAAAGGTGAAACTTTAAGCCAGGTGAACTGGCAAACGCAAGACCAATATGGATTCTCCACTGAAAATTTTCTGAAACAGTGCATGTGTGGAATTCTCCATTCCCTTAAAGTTAAGATGTTGAGCGATTACCAAGCCTGTTTCTTCGCTTGCTGTGGCACTGAAACCACGCGATAGGCTGTCAGGGCAGGCAGTGCTGTTATTTGCTGTTTACCACAGTCAAGTATACACCTACAGATGAATTGGGGTCTTTTTTGTTTTCAGCCCCAAATATCTCATGTGTTGTGCTTCAAAGATCGCACTGGTCATTGATCCTCTTCACCCCCTACATGTCAATGCTGGTATAAATGAGGTTGGCTGCTGCACATATGCTTATGACCTTAACCGCTACACCTATATTAAATGGGGGAATTTGAATGGTTGTGGATAGGCTCCTGAATGTCTGGTTGGTTGAAGATGAGTCTGGTTTGAAAGCATCAAAAATTGAAATCATGCTTCTCCTCAGGTGGGTGCTTACTTGGGCTTTTCGCTCGCTTTCTATGCCTCATTTCTGCAACCTAGGAATTACTTTTGATGCAAATTTATTTATTTATTTTGAAAGTTTTATATAGCGCGAACAAGATCTTTACAGATATCAGAGCGCTTTACAGGACACTGGGGTGATAGAGTAATACAATGTGATATTTGAGGTAGTTAGGTACAAGGTGTGTAGTTACATAGGTAGGTCAAAAACAAGAGGTAGGTCACAGGTGAGGTAGTGTCGGTACAAGGTGCATAGTCAAACAGTTGCGTAATAATATAAAGTACAAAAATAAGGAGCATATACTTGTTTAAGCGTGCTTAAAATGTTTTTGGAGATAGCATAAAGGTAGGCATAGTTGGGGTGGGTGAGTGCTGGATGTATAGTCGCACAGGAGCATCAGTAGTACAAGAGTAGGGATCGTTGAGGTGGTGTAGGTACAGTGTGCAAAGTCAGACAGGTGCGTCAGCAATATAAGCTGCCTTAAGCGTGTAAAACAGAAAACGAATATTAAATCATCAACCTAATCTGTGCCATTCTTCGTTTTGGTTCCATTTCTTAGTCCTGTACCCTATTTGGTCATATTAGATTGTGGTTCTATTGTGGTTCTATTTCTGCTTCAAAATAATCTTTCTAAGATCTAAAAGTTTTTTTGCAAACAGTGACTCACTGTTTATTAAGTGCTCTGCGTCAATTATGTTTTCCCTATTTTTTTGTCCTATTTCTGACATTTGTCATCCCTCATTTTTACCAATTCTTCTTCTTCTTCAGCTTACTATACGTACCTTAACAATACTCTGCCTTTAATTACTTTTACTGTGAAGAGGATTTATAACTTAGCTAATCTTTCACTCCACATTCATTTAATTTTGCCCACTGGAATGTCCTCTTTCTTTGTCTTCCATTTTTCAGTTATCTTTCTTGGTGACACAACCCATGGTTTTATATTATATAATCAGTTTCATTGTCTTGCTTTACATTGTTTTTTAGTTTCTTTCTCTTCTTATTCATGCTTCATAACACCTCTTTCCCTCTCCATAAAATATTTCTTGTCACATATTTTCATCTTTCTGCCTCCAGTCTTACAGTTCTGTTTTAATTGCTCATTTGGCCTGCAAGACTTTTATATTTGTCTAGTCTTTCTCTAACACACTAGGTTTATTTTATCACACTCTTTCTGATGAATACTTCTAACTGCTGGTTCTCACCTTTAGTATATCCCCATGCGCCAGACTGGATCCTGAATCTTTAAAACAGCATTGCTAACTTGTTCCGGTAGGCTTAGCCTAGTGGCTCTGTGTTGACTTTGTTCTGGTTTGGAAGTGATGAACAGAGCTGCATATAAGCGCTACCCCCACACACCGTCTGTACCTTTCTTTCCACACACCCGTATGCGGAGCTAAAGCACACCCACTTTATTTCTCATTGTTTAGCACGATTTTACTCTAACATTTTCTTCAAAAAACAGTATGCAAGGAAACATGTTTCCTCCAAAAACTACAGAGTGAATTGCTTGCCGGGACGGTACCAACAAAAACCTGTGACAGACCTGCACGTGGCATACTCCTGGTGTTAGTTTTGCCTGTGTCTTTTTATGCCTTGCCCCTTCTGTCTAGTCTTCTTTTTTGTGCCTCTGTCTTTTGTGCCCTGGTGCCTTTTTGTCTCGTTGTGCCTTATTGCCTGTTTCTCACTGCTGCTCCTTTCTCTCCATTTCCCGAATCTACTGCCCCTCCCCTCCTGCCTGTTCCTGCTCCTACCTCCCAGCTGCTCTCCCTCCCCCGACCCCTGCTTAATGGCGGCTGCGCGCAACTGGTGCACCCCTGGCACGCCAAAGGCAAGCCTGTCTGCACCCAACCACGACCAGAGCCAGGGACCCTGGTCCGCCTACCTCCCATGGCTACGACTCAGCAACCCTCCACGCACTCAACCCTGGAAGAAACAACAGCTGCCAGCTGTCGACACAGAACACCACACAAGGCTAGTTCTCCTGCCGATAATGCTGCTGCACCTTCACCCGACTCCGGACCCATACAGCTACCGCCAACCCACGGGACGCCGGTGAACCCTTACCCCTGAGCTCCATCCAACGAACGCTCCCTGCACAGACACGCAGTAAAAATCTGGGACCTCATCAACACCCTCTCGCCCGACATTGCTTTCCTCACAGAGACCTGGATCAACCCCAGCGCCGCACCCCACATCGCAGCCGCCATCCCCGACAGGTACAAGATCCAGAGGAAAGACCGCCCCACCCACCCTGGAGGTGGTCTCGCCATGTCAAGCGACTCTTAGCTCCCCATGGAACACTTCCATATCCAGACCAACCCCAAAAGGACCACGCGGAACCCTCGCCCACATACCTCCCAACCCTCACGTCCCGTTCACCATCGCAGACCACATCGCGCCCCAACGCCTCGCCTCCACAGACTGTGCTTTGCTCGGAGACCTGAATTTTCACCGCGACAACTTCTGCCACCCCTACTCCCCCACGCTCCTGGACAACCTCGCCAACATTGGGCTGAAGCAGCTTGTCCTCTCCCCCCACCCACAAGGCAGGACACACCCCGACCCCATCTTCGCAGAAGGAAGCAACATTCACTTCCGCCATACCACGCAACCTCTTTGGTCGGACCACCACTGCGTCCACTTCTCCTTCTCCAAACTCACCACACACTGGCCCACGCCATGCCACTGCAGAAACTAGAGCAAGACCACTGAAGAGCACCTCAACTCCGCCCTCAGCAGCACTCCTCCACCCACCACGCCGATGCCAACTCTGCAGCCAACGAACTCCTCAGATGGAACATCAACACACTCGCCCCATTTCAGAACCCTGATGGACAACGCACCACGAAAGCCACCTGGTTCACCATGGACATCCGTGATTCCAAGCCATGTACCGACTACTTGAGAAAGCATGAATGAACAGCAAAACCTCAGAAGCACGCACCGCCTACAAGACCACCATGACAAACGCCACCAACTCCTCAGGTCCACGAAGAGGAACTTCATCCAAGACAGAATCCTATCCAACTCCGCAACTCTAAGGAAGTCTTCAGTATCGTACAGAAATTCACCATCCCCCCCACCCCTAGCGAAACCTTTGATGTCCCTCCCTCCCAAGACCTCTGCAACAAACACAAGATCAGGACTCTCTACGGCAACTTCGACAAACAGAACCAAGGTATCGACACATCTCCACCACCAACACCGCCACCCAGCCGAACATCATCACCTGGACCCCTGTCACCACTAATGACACCGCATTGACTATGAGGAGCATACACTCAGGACCACCTACCGACCCCTGCCTGCCGCACATCTTCCACAGAGCTGCCTCCGCCATAGCTTCTGATCTACGACGCACAATCAACTGCACCCTCAAAGCAGGCACATTCCCCGTCGACTAGAAACGTGCAGAAGTCAAACCCCTCCTCAAGAATCCCTCCGCAGACCCGATGGACCTCTAGAACTACAGACCCATCGCTCTCCTCTCATTCGCCACCAAAGTCGCTGAGAAGATAGTCAACAGCCTGCTCACGTACTTCGTGGAATCCAATTCAATCCTCAACACTACGCAATCCGGCTTCTGCAGCAACTACAGCACCGAAACTGCCCTTCTAGCCGCCACAGACCACATCTGCACTCTCCTCGACCAAGGCCACACAGCAGCCCTCATTCTACTAGACCTCTCAGCAGCCTTCAACACTGTCTCCCACCACACTCTAGCCACCAGACTTCACAAAGCCAGCATACAAGGAGCTGCCCTAGACTGTATTCGCTCCTTCCTTGCCGGCCAACCTCAAAGAATCAGACTCCCGCCCTTCCTCTCCGAACCCAGAGAGATCAGATGCCAAGTACCCCAAGGATCCTCACTCAGCCCCACGCTCTACATCTACGTGGCCCCTCTCGCAACCATTGTCAGAAAACACTGACTCAGTATAGTATCCTAAGCCAACGACATCCTCCTGATCCCCTTCCACACCAAGGAACCCGGCATCACCAGACACAGTTTCCAGGAAGGCTCATAACCAGCAGACTGGACTACGGGAACACCCTCTATGCCTGAGTCAACAAATATTTGCTCCACAAACTCCAGACAATCCAGAACGCCACAGCCAGACTCATCCTCCGCATCCCACGACAAGACTACATCATCCAGCACTTACAAGACCCCCACTGGCCCCCCTTCGGAAAAGAGTGACTTTCAATCTGCTCACTCATGTCTACAAATCACTCCACAAAACCGGACCCCGATACCTCAACAAACGAATCTCCTTCTATGCCCCCAAGAGAAACCTCCGCTCCGCCGACCTTGCCCTGGCCAAGATCCCTCGCAGAGTCAGAACGGGTGAAAGAGCCTTCTCCAACATCGCGGCCAAGACCTGGAATGAACTCCCCCTTAACATCGGATGAATCCCCACACTGCAAGCATCCAGGAAGCGCCTCAAGACCTCCTGGCTTTCTGGTTGAATCATAGCTGCCCGAACCCCCTCCCCCTACCCCCAGCCTTAAGACCCTCACAGGGGAGTAGTGTGCTTTACAAATCCCTGATTGTTGATTAAGATGGTTCAGTGCATAATTCACTTTCAGCTATCGGTCATTGTTTATTATCCTAGGATTATCAGATCATCTCTTCATCCCTTAGTCAATACAATGGGTACATTTGAGTTTAGTAAGAGGAGACTATGATTCCTTTGAAGGTGATCTGTAAAGCCAGAAGTCAAACTAGAGAAGGCAGCAGCTTCTTGATGATCAGAGGTTGCATACACAGTATCAACCATTACAAGACTGCTAGGTGACCTTGGAATGTCTTTGAAGAAAGTAATGTTGATTGACCATTTTCACCATTCAGCCCTTGGGGTCCTTCTTTACTACTTTTTATATTCCCAGATGACTGACAAAATGTTATGTCCACACAGTGCGTAATTGAATGTAGGAAGACTGTGACTTGTATTGTAATATTAGCCTTCATCTTACACAGGTTAAGAAAGTGAGTTTAAGAAGTGAATTCCATTCCTGGCACAATCGGACTTTTAACCATGTCATAATGTAATATTACATTTTAAAGCACTTTTAAAACAGGTGAGGCTGTCCTTGAGCAAAACACAAGTTTACAGAAGACAGAACAGACCTAATCTAATTGGTTTAAGGTCCTTCAAGCAAGCAACACATACCACTGTTTAAAATGCCTAGAATTTATTTGGGAAACAGCTTGCCAGCTAAGTGGGCCAACCTCACCCAGTTAAGGGAGCACATTTTGGACTCCATACTCCTACCAAGGAATACACCAATAAACGAGGAGCGGGAGGAGTCAGTGGGTGGGAATTGAGGACATTAAAGAACATGAGTAGAGAAAAGAGGTGGACATAAAGTGGGAAGCAACCCAAAGCTGTGCTGAGCAGAGGAAGAGTGGAGACGTGGAGTACAGTGGAGAGTGTGAGAAGGTGAGAGAAGCCAGGCAAGGATCTTCTATGGAAGGCTAAATGAAAGACTCCCCTAGGATGACCTCTCAAACCTATCCCCAAACCCGAAAAAGGGTACCTCTGTTCTCCAAATATGGCTGTCAACCTCCGTTACACCTCACAGAACAGGGATGTGAGCTATCGGTTTAGAGTTATGTCCACTTGGATTTGCACCTTAGTCTTTTTTGCCTCATGTCTATCTCCAAAACACCAGACATACAAGGCAACTGCTCCCTCCATATTCTCACTTCTGCACTAGTAGATGTATTGCCTTTGAATCTGCTGCATCAGGGATACAATACATTATCTCAAGATGCAGCTTCGACATATCTGTGCCCTCTAGATTTACTTATCTTTGGGTAAATCCCATCATAAGACTGGATGACATTCCTCTAAAACTCTCTCTAACAAATTCCATTTGCGGCAGTGGGAGCTCCCTTCACATTTAAGTTTTATCACGCTGTCTACCTCGGAAAGCCAAAGTAACATGCCTTAAAGTGCAAGCCTCCACGTCTGCTGTTAGAGACAGAAGCAAACACAGGAGTTACCTGAGTGTAGCAGCAGTGACATCCCCAGCACAAGCCCCTCACTCAGGAGTACATATGCAACGTCCTGGTCTGTTTCTGATGTTCACGAACTTCATGCAGATCATGACTGTTCATCAGGTGTGGATGTAAGTTCCAGCAGAGAAACACGGCCAACGCATAAACCTTGCTTCAAAATAAGTGATGAGTTCACCCTCGATTCTGGATATTCTACAGTCTTTAGCCATTCTCCGTTCACCATAAGGCTCAGCACAGAACATTGGGTGTCAGGGACAGCCTTTGGAAGCCACATAAGAGGTCACAATCTTTCTCTGCTTCGCCTTGGTAATCGCAGCCTGCCGATGGTATTCTAAGGAGCGATCGGGAGACCTCGTCAGCACCTGCTCCTGCTTCAAGCTATTTCCTTCTTTTTGTGTGCAGCACACCAATATTAATTTAACAGTAATTGGGAAGGCAGGGTGATCCACCCTAGCACTTAAGTTGGCTCCTACGCAGTCTGGAATTATGGGCTGTCCCTGCTTCTCAAGCACAACGTCTGGGCTCCGCTGGACGGTCTCCTCCCAAATCAGTTTTTCCACACCCTTTTTATAACTGACAGACTCCAGTGCGAAGGCAGTCCCACTGCCACTCCTACAGCGCCTTCCGGGCTTTTCAAGTGATGTCCACTCACCTCTATCAGCACTTGACCTAATGAATTCCTCTATTACTCTGCAGACTTCCACCTCGTTGGTCAGTGAGAAATCTCACACAAAGTGGGGAAGTTTCAACTCCATTTTTATAGTCATGTTGTAGAAAGGGAGTTTTATTTCACTAGGAAAAACTTGGTGCAAGTTGTTCCCTCTTTAGACCCTCATTACAAGTGGACCTGCTGGCACGTGAGTAATTTACAACAGTTCAACACTTAAACTTACAACTATGGTCTCAAATTTTGTGCCTTGATCTTCTTCAGGTCGACTGGATATTTGGCACCGTTTTAGAATGGAGCATAAATCAACATCAAATTTCAACACTACTTAATATTCTCATGCAATAATGAGAGTTTAGATTAATTTGTGTTCAATCTTTATTTAAATTCAAAATTAGTTAAATCCGTTCACAAAAGTATCAAGGAAAACAATAGTTAGCAGCAAACAGGAAAATATTAGTGTTTTCCTTAAAAGTAATTTCCCTAAGTCCCTATTCTACTCTAATAGACCCTAACCTATCAGAACCCATGAAGAGTTCTTTAAAAAAGAGCGAGAGTTTTAAGGAGCATCTAAAAATTGCATTTAGATTTATTTGAACTTCTCATGAAGAGTAGTTCTGGAAAACTGGTCCTAGTCTTCTCTCAATCAGGAGTTAGTCACAGCAATAGCTGTATTCCTAAAGAAAATTTAGTAAACGACAGCACCATCAGTAGCAGCTTACAGTGTAAAAGGCAAAAGGATGGCCACGGCGCAATTAGCCTGGACAAGTCTGATCAGCATAAAGCTCTCGGTGAGTGTCTAAGGAAAGGGTGGTTGTCCATTTGCAGGTAAAAGTTTTAATAAGCAGAGTGCCACACCTCCATTGGATGAACAATTTTCGTGCTAAAATGGCTAAAATAATGTCCATAAAACCTTCAAATTGGTAAGAATTTTTGGAACCAGAGTAGATAAACTTTTTTCCTTGTGTATTTCCACCAGTCTTTTGCTGTAGACCCTTTGGCAGCCTTGTTCGGGAACCTCCCATAACTCCGGGAGTCTCAGGCGATACAGTTCTTTCTTAATGAAGACCAACCAAGGAATTTTGTCATGCTTGTTCAAGTTCATTACATGAATGAGGGCTTGCCTATAGTGAGCAAGCTCGCTTGTGGTCCAGAGCCTGTGCCAGAATCTTAAAGGCTTTAATTCCAGATCCTCAGCTATAGAGGGGAGACCCACATCTAGTCTCTAGGGGAGCAGGGGTGTGCCACGGGGGAGGGCTAGGAGACGTCTGAGGAAATTATTTTCTACACTGAGAAGTTCTGTCCCTGCTTTGTGCCCCCATAGCTCACTACCATAAGAAGTGGCCGCTTTGGCTTGAGTTTTATACATTTCTATTGCCGGGCTAATGGGTTTAAAAGTAGAAGTGATTGCAACCTTCAAAATTGCACCCGACAATTGACACAGCTTTAGCCGGGATCTTGCTATTTGGGGGTCCCAAGATAGGTTCTCATGTAGGGTTCCACCCAAATACTGGAAGGTTTTTACCCTTTCCAGTCTTGCCTAGCCCAAGGATGGGTTAGGTCTGGTTTTAGGGGAGGGGTTGAATATCATGAATTTGGTCTTTTCTGTATTGATCTCAAGACCATGTTGTCTACAGAAAAGACCAAATCTATCTAGGATCCGCTGGATCCCCATCGGTGATTTTGAAAGCAGGAGGGTATCATCGGCGAACATGATAGCCTGTACCCTCCTGCCTGCCAAGAAGGGAGCGTCGTTGTCCCTAACATTGTCGAGATGGGATATGACACTGTTAACGAAGAGGCAAAACAGGGTTGGCGCCAAGACGCAACCCAGTCTTACCCCTCTAAGGACTGGGAACCTGGATGACAACGCTCCAACCCTCCCACACCTAACCTGTGCAAAATTACTGGTGTGGAGCCTAACTATAGCGTGTAGTAGATGGGTAGGAACACCCAGCTCCTTTAGGACCTCCCACAATTTTTGCGGGGGACCAGGTCAAAGGCTGACCTCAGGTCTACGAACACCATGTACAGCCCCCCCCCCCCTCGATCCTCACAGTTTTCCAGTAGAGGAGAACGAGGCAGAAAATCTGATCCATGGTGGACGTGTTTTTCCTGAAGCCAGCCTGGAGGGGACTCAGAATTTCATTTTCCTCCATCCAGTCCAGAAGGTGGTCCAAGAGAATGCGGGAAAATAGTTTTTGGGGGACATCTATGAGGCTGATCGGCCTGTAGTTGGCTGGGAGAAGAGGAGAGCCCTTTTTAAAAATAGGCACTATCTCCGCCCCCAGCCAAGTACAAGGGATCTCCATACCTCCCGCGATGGAATTGAACAGAATGAGGAGGTACGGGCCCCATAACTCTGGATGGTGTCTAAAGAGGTCGCCAGGCAATCTGTCTAGTCCCGGGGCCTTCCCCTTCGCCAATCTCTCTATTGCACTGACCACCTCACCGAGGGTAAATTCTAATCCAGCTACAGGATTAGATATAACATCCGGGTCCACATCATTGGCAAATTCAGAGGTATCTTGGTATAATTTGCCAAAGTGGTCTTCCCAGACCGAAAATGCAATTTTTGACTCCACTGCAGCTTTGGGTTCTCCTGTGCCTGTGTTTACCAAAGACCAAAATTTTCTGGAATCCCTCGCTTCTAGCGCTAGGGAGAGATCCTGCCATCTGTTCCAATCCCATTCCGACCTTGCCACTGCCATGGCTTCCCTATATTTCCGCCTAAGCTCAGCGACCTTACCCTTATCAGAACCTACTTTTATTGTGGCTATTAACTCTGTCTTGATATTTCTACAGGAAGAATTGTACCAGGTTGAAGTTTGAGTCTTTTTCTTCCGTGGGACTACCACTGGATAAAAAAACCTCACCAAGAGCTCCCACTAGGTCTACATGGATTTGAGCTACTTTCTCATTGTAGTCTGGTGGTCTGGGCTGATTAATTAGTACATCCAGTTCATTTAGCTTAGGGAGTGCTAATTCATAGATTTTAGTTATGCTCTCTTCTGAATTAACCAGTTTCCCCCATTTTACCCTACGTCTATTGGAGCTAAGAACCAAATTCCCTGGATCTTCACTGGGATTGTCGGGTAGTGACCCAACCGCAGGTGCAGGATGCACCATATCTAATAGAAGTGTGTTGTGGTCACTGTCTGTTCTTACAATTACCCTAAAATCCTGGACCTTGGACCACAGACCAATGTCCACAAAAATATAGTCCAACCTCGATTCATGGTCCTTCCTATTGAAGGTACACGATGAAGGGATGTCAGAAGGAGTGCGTCCATTACAGGCCCTTAGCGCAAAATTTAATGTAAGGGACATGATTTGCACTGCGAGAGGGGACCAGGATTTAGGGTGGGGGGATTGACATGACGGAACACCCCAAAAGTCATCTTCAGCAGTGAGGGCACCCTCCTTTTTCTAAAATTGAACACGGATAAAACCGAGATAATTGAGTTCGGCCAAAAATCTTCCGTCTGGAGTGACCTTTGGTGGCCCCCTGAGGCGGGCTCATGTCCTGACCCTGTAGACAATGTCAGGAACCTTGGTTTTATGCTAGACAAAGATCTCTCGTGCAAGGCGCAAATCAATCAGGTGACTTCCACCTGTTTTTATACCATCAAGATCCTTAGAAAAGTGTTACCATACATTCCGTCAACACTAAAGAAGACGGTGATGGGTGCCCTGGTAATGTCCCGAATGGACTATTGCAACTCACTCTACCTGGGCACAGGAGAAAAACAGCTGACAAAACTACAGGCAATCCAAAATGCTGCAGCCAGGGTCCTGCTGAACTTACCACTTCGCCACCCAACCTCTAAAGCCATACGTGAGCTGCACTGGCTGCCAATTAGAAGCAGAATACAGTTTAAAGCCCTCTGCCTGGTCCACAGGTCCTTGTATGGCAAGGGACCTGATGACCTTACCAAACTCCTTCCTCTGTACTTGCCAGCACGCACCTTGAGATCAGCCAACCAAGACTTAATTCGCCAACCTAGAATTAGGAGAGCTCGTTGGGGTGGAAAATCTTTTTCCTACCAAGCCGCTAGATTGTGGAACTCTCTGCCCCCCAAAAATCCAAAATGTGTTTCAGAAAAGCACTGAAAACCTGGCTTTTCTCTCTGCAGTAGAAGCTTGTTCACACCGCTTTCTTGTACCACAGCGCCAAGACGCCGCGGCATTCGAGCGCTTTATAAATGTTTCAGTCAGTCCTTTAACCCCTTCGATGCTGATGACGAGCTCAGCTCGTCATCACCCACGGGTGTCGTGTGCTGATGACGAGCTGAGCTCGTCATGGTGCCACTAAAATGGCATTTTCCAGCACAGGAGGGGGAAAACGCCTAGCATCCAGTGGTTAAATCTTCCAGTGGTTCAAAGTGGCAATTGAAATCTCCGCCCATCACTATCTTACAATCAGTGGGGAGTTGGCCCAAGAATGACGAGAGATCTTCTAATGTGGGTGACTCCGTGGCCACACTGACTGGGCGAGAGTAAACATTAGTGATTGCCAGATTTAACGCATTAGGCCACTTGAGTAGAACGCACTGTATGTCTTGCCAGAACGTCTGTACATTCTCCGCATAACACCCAATGTTACTAGCTACCCAAACTGCCAAACCACCTGAGGGCCTCCCTTTACCACTCCACTTGCCTTTAATTTAAAAAACTGCGCATCCTGCTCTACACAGGGGTTCCCTGGCCCATGTCTCTTGGAAAAGACAGATATCACTACTGCCTACTAAGGAATCCCAGTCATTTGTGTGTAGTTTATTAACAATACCCGCCACATTCCAAGAGAGGACCTTTAGGGTTTCGGCTGGAGGTTTTAATCCCAGCCCCCCAGTTTTCTCTGGTTCGATTTCCGGTGATGGAACTACGGGCCCTTGCAGTGATGTTTCCAAGATGGATAAGGCAGTGGGTGTTAAGTTAGGACCAGGCGGAACTACGGGTGGTGGGCAATGACCAGGTGGACTACAGGGTAAGTTACTTACTCGGCCCGGGGAGCAAGAAGGAGTTAAGCCTTCCTGGGGGGGATGCATCAATTTCTCGAGTGATGGCATCAGTATCGCCTACAGATTCACTAGCGATACTTTGGGTACGTCGTGAGGATGCACCCTTTCAGAGTCAATCAACCTGATCAAGGCAGCTGAATCTGTTGGGGTGTACATAGGTGCCATAAGCAGGAATAACATTGCGGGTGGGCATGTATCTTGACCCATCAATAGTAAAGCCCACCCTTGTCCAACCATCGTGCCTCCTCATAGTCAAGTCACGTACATTGGGGTAGAAGTATGACAGGGGAACCAATTCTATGGAAGTATTTCCTGAACCCCCAAGCCAATTACAGATGTAGGTAGCAACCTGGGGACTCTTAAAGCTTACAATTATGCAGTCCCCCACACTTTTCTTGGCAGTGTACCCAACCCATGGGACCCTTCTAACCATTAGAACCTCTCCTCTTAGATTAGGTGGTAAGGGCCTTTGTATATTTAACCAGCTAATGACCTTATTGCGTAGGGAATCATAAGATTCTACCGCGTCGCTGGAAAGCTCTGGTTCCCCCATCAGAATCACAGTATAGGCTGCCGCCTCTGGAGGCAGGTTAACTGCTTTTCGCTGGTTATTAGAACTAGCTAACCGGCTTGGGCAGTTAGCTGTTTCATTCGATGGTCTCTCCTGGCCAAGTGAGCTGGCCGAAGCGGGTAGCTTCGACCTCCTTACAGTTGCTACCGGAGGCAGTTGCCTAGGGAGGGGTACAGGGGCAGGCTGTGGCACCGGGGCTGTACTCCTATTTTCCCCGGAGGGAGCTATTGGTAGAATAGGGGCCATAGTAGTTGTAACAATAGGGGAATGAAGTCCCAGCATTATCCCCATGAGCTCCATGTATGCTTACTCTTGGCCCTAGCTGATCGCCACCACTACCACTTGGTCTTTCTATAGCTAGAAGTCTATCCTCTATAGAGTCTAATTTGAGGAAGAGAGGATCCAAGATGCTTTTAAAGATACCAGTGAGTGAGCAGATACTATGCTCTGAGGTGTTGGGAACTACCCCGCCAAAAATAAAAGGGCCGGTGTGAGTGGGTATGAGAGTGGGAGGTGGAGTGCTTGCAGTTTCCAAATCGTTCCCCGTTACAGATGTTCCAGGGGCAACCAGGCTGTCCTCGATAGTGTTCACTAGGGGGTCAACTTTAGCCCTTTTGGCGCCTTTGGACTTCCTAGATCTTTTCCTTTTCGGGGCAGCATCTTCTCTGTTACCCATGTATTCAGTTGATATAAGACCGTCCCCCTGAGCCCTAGATGGTACTTACTCAACAGTAGGGGAGAGTTCCACCTCATCAATGTTGCGTAATGAGTCTCTGTCCCTATGAGAGTTAGATGGTGTCCTTAGCTGTTGTAGGACAGACTCTATGGTTTGGTCAATGCTATCCATGAGTGATAAGTGCGTGGCATCAAGAAGTAGTGATGACCTAGCATTAGATGATGACCCCGGTGAAGCCAGATGCGAATTTTCTATACCCTCCGCGATTTGCTTTTCCAACACAGTGAGACCCTTATTGACCACTGTGTTCGCCTTAGCTAGAAAGTTATCCAAAGTACCTGAGGCCATGGTGTTTGCCTTGCTTCTTGTTTCTCTAGTGGCCATTTTGCTAACTCCAAGCTTCTGGGCAGCCAGGCGGGACGGTAAATGTACCTGGGAGTAGGGCGATAGGGGGGTAGCCCGGTCCGGTCTCTACAGTTCTCTAACGGCCTCAAACGGCCTGCCCTTTGCCCGGGCTTAGCCCGACGCCCGCCCGCGCGTGTCCCCGATGCGCGTCTTAGGGCGTGGTTCTATAGCCTGTGAACTTAGGGTGCGTGGCCAAACGGGAAGAGTCACCAGGTGCGGCTTGTCAGCACGCCGCTTGGGGTCCTGGGACTCGCTGATGACTTCTCCGCACTTCGGGATCCTGCAGCCTCCTTGGACAGGTGAGGGACAACCAGCTCCACACTGCACCGCACAACTTCCTCGCAACTACGAGTCGCGGTATTAAGCACCCAGGGTGGGGGGCGCGGCCAAACGGGAAGAGTCACCAGGTGCGGCTTGTCAGCACGCTGCTTGAGGTCCTGGGACTTGCAGTCCCGCAGCTACGCCGATGACTTCTCCGCACTTCGGGATCCTGCAGCCTCCTTAGACAGGTGAGGGACAACAAACTCCACACTGCACCGCACAACTTCCTCGCAACTACAGTAGCTAGCACTAGGTCCCTGTGCGAGGCGTTTAAGGTCACTATAAGGGGAGATTGTATCAGTAAGCATGCAGGGATTCTTAGGGATATACGGCAACAGTTGGTCATGGCAGAAAGGGAAATTCGGAAACTAGAAGAAGATTACACTAACACTTTAAATGCGTCCCTCCTCGCAGATATACGGAGTAAAGTGGATACGTATCGTGAATTTGCGGACACAGTAATCAAATACCTTTCAAAACAATACAAGGATTGAGCGTACAGCGAAGGGGCCTGACCAGGCAGAGCACTTAACCACAAGATCAAACCCGTCCATGCTACTGCGTATATAACGCAAATCATAAATGCACAGGGTACACTGGTATATGACACTCCCTCCATGTTAGACAACTTTCTGACCTACTACTCCACATTATACACCACGCAGACATCAAGCTCCCCATCGGCCATACACGAATATCTGGATGATATAGGACTAGCCTGGCTCTCAGACATACATAGGGAATACCTTGGCCATCATAAAACAGAGGACGAATTTAGAGAAGCAATTAACTTGCTACCAAATAATCAAGCCCCAGGGATAGATGGTCTGCCAAGCGAATTTTACAAAGAATTCAAGGATTTATTGATACCTCACTTGGCTCAGATATACGAAGAAGCGTATGAGGAAGGAGTCCCTCCATTGACATTACGAGAGGCGCTACTGATAGCTCTCCCTAAACCGGGCATGGACCTCCAAAAATGCGGGTCGTACCGCCCCCTTTCACTCCTAAACATTGACGTCGAAATGATGGCCAAGATTCTAGCGACTAGAATACAACCATTATTAGGATTGCTGGTTCTGCCAGATCAGGTGGGCTTTATCCCCACTAGATCCACGACACAGAACATACATACTATTTTTGCCTTATATCATAGCCTAAACCCTGAATTACCTACTGCGGCTGCACTTTTGGATGGGGCAAAGGCCTTTGATTCCCTGGAGTGGGAATTCATGTTTACAGTCCTGTTCAGAATGGGATTTCTGCTCCTTTTCTTGAAATGGATTTCTTTGTTGTATACTGAGCCCAGGGCTCGAGTACGTATTAATGGTATTACATCGAAACATATTGAAATAAGCCGAGGAACACGACAGGGATGCCCTTTATACCCTAACCTGTTTGTGCTCACGCTGGAACCCCTAGCATGTAAAATCCGACAAAGACACCCGGAAGCAGCACTACAATTCAATCTTCGCCCTATAGGTATCTCCCTGTACGCGGATGACATGGTGCTTTATACCAGATGCCCAGATGTGAATTTGAACCCACTGATCAGAGAATACATCAAGAACGAGAAGTACTCAGGTCTTAGTATAAACTGGGATAAATCAGTAGTGATACCCTTGACGGCCGAGCCCCACAGTCCATTTTAGAGTACTCACTACAATGGACAACTGACCCAGTGAAATACCTGGGTGTCTGAATACATCGCGATCCAGAGATAGTGATCAGAAAGAATTATGGAGTGTCCATGACCAAACTAGAAGAGCAAATTGAGAAGTGGATTAAGCTGCCTCTATCAATAGCAGATAGATTTACCCTTCAGAAAATGATTATACTGCCCCGCTTTCTGTATTTATTTTGGAATATCCCGATCTGGCTCAGACAAACGTTCTTTGCCAGACTCCGCACAGCGCTGCAGCGTCTCACATGGGCTGGGAAGCAGCCCAGAGTAGGCTGGAAGACACTCACGAAGCCATACCACCAGGGTGGGTTTGCGGCCCCTGACCTACAGCTGTATTTATATTGTGCACAGGCTCAGCATGCGCATTATTGGACACAACCGCATTCTCATATTCCACATATAGCGGTAGAAGAAGACCGCGTTCACCCAAAACGTTTAACGCACTACATATCGGACCCCATCAGCTGCTATCCTAATGACTCAATACACCCGGTAAAGTGCACATCCAGGGCCTGGCACACCTTGGCGCTGCGGGCGCGGAAGCTACCGCCCTATGCCCTGGCGCTTCCGTTGGCAAATCACCCCAAACTATCGGTTACACAAGAAAAGAAGATGAGAAATGGGTCTTGAGACGATGGGTGCGCTGTTCCCGAATAATGATTTCATCCTGTTCCACAGCCCCTCCCTATGCGCACACCAAACACTGTTAAAAATGTTTGCATATTTAAGATTGCGTGCACCAATTAAAGATTTATATGTATCATTCCCGACAGAACCTGCACCATTACAAGCCCTACAGGCACTGTTAACTGCTCCCACGCGCAAGACAATAGTCATACGACTATTTACTGCTTCCCAGAATGAACAGAATCTAGGCCCTGATCGCTCCCTCCAGAGGTGGGTAGAGCTCACTGGGGAGACCATATCGGAGGACGACTGGAGCTATAGCTGCGCGCAATCACACTTACTCACGTCGAACTGTAGCCTAAAGATCATCCATTTTAAGTTTCTCCATCAGACCTATGTTCAAGTGGCATACTAAGTTGCAATTGCCTATGTACATTTTCACATCAAGTTCATACGAGAATCCTGCAGCTTATTCTATTAGCTTTTCAGAACTCCACTGCGTGACAGTGATCTAATCTAAGGCAGAAATATTCTAGCTGCAACTTCTACAGATCTACATCATAAGCTCCAGATTTCCCTGCATACAATTTTGTTTTAATTATACTGTTCGTATTCATTATTGTGAACAGGAGACCGCTAACATCTAACCAAATGCGATGAGACCATGTAGCTTAGAAAGGATAGAAAACGTTTATCAAATTCAAAACATTCTACGGGGATGACATGTTTTCTAAGGCTAATGTGAATTATTTAATTAATACTGCACGGTGCCATATTCTGCTTGAACACTTATTTGTTTAAGAAAGTTAAAATAGAGTTAATGCAGAGAATGACTGAGACGTAGTTTAACTAGACAATGAAAATCCAATAGAAATGGATACTTACAACAAAACAATCAGGCTTAACGTGTTACATGTTAATTTGCAAGTTTATAGAAAAAGAAATTTTTCATTTTCTGTTTCTTCAAGCAAAACTCGTGCTGATGTTCTACAGCCTAACCATATTATTTAAGCTAAAACTTTCCTGCTTTATCAGCCCTTTAAAATCTTTATTATTTCTGTTTCACGGACTTACCTGGTAATTCCGGGGGTCTGGAAATAACAGTGATTGCCTGTTATTGTGGAATAACACGCAGGAGTCAGTGTTTCAGCACTGAGTCCCACATGTTTCCTAAGGAGTTTCACAGACTTTTGCTTCTTTCCGCCACCAGCCTTTGGGAGCAGGTTCTCCTTGAGAGATGATTTCTTCTGCACAAAAAATTAGATCGCAGTCTCAACCTTCCCACTCCCTCCATCAAGCCAAATGGTGGTGCTTAGGAAGATACAATCAGCTGGCCTCTGCTAAAATAGGCCGTTGCTGCTTAACTAAAGCAGGCTTCTCTTCATCCTCCCTCGTTTTTTCTGATTCTAAACCCCAAGCTCAGGGATGCCATCAATAAACTTAGCCAGTCCAGGGAGGCTGTTGGGTCATGCTTTCCTGTAATTGATTCCACTGGCCTCACAATCGAACACTTGCATTCCGTATAGAGCTGCACGACCAGTCTCTATATATTCGGTGCTCACACCGCTCGCTCAGGTATGCCAGTGCAGGGTCCAGGCATAATATGCACTCGAGTGATGCTGGTAGACAACTCCTTCTTGAAGGACAGGAAACAGGCCGGTCCTGTGCCACAAGTCAGAAAAATGCTGTGCTACCACCATATTTCCATCATTCTATTAATCGACAGAAACAGTAGTACTGTCTCCTACAAAGGTTCACTCCGTGCGCCCCACCAGATCACATTGCCACTCTGAGTTGCAGAACCTTTTTCAATGCCTAGGCTGGTCTATCCGTGCAAGATTGGCACACAAAAAATCAGAACACCAATGGAAACTGCAGTTGAGCTACTCGGGTCTGGTGTATGTCTGTAAAATGATGCAGTAGACATTCCCATCCCACCAAAAGGCACATGTCCATGACTAATTGTTAAGAGCACCGCGTTATCGCGGGTCCCTGTCCACTGTCTAGTTGTGGCCATTTTGGGAGGGGGTACACTGCCGGCGGCGCGGTTAGCGCTCTAGTTTGCAGACGCTGGGCGAGCATAAAGGCAGGCTCTTCCCAGGTGAGCGTCCTTAACATCCTAATTTCAGAACGCCAGGAAAGACTTTGATTCACAGCTACTCTACTGCAAGCTGCTTTGTTTAATGCGCTTTTAAATCGTCCTGTTTTGACGATTTAATTTCTCTTTTTATTTACTTTTTTTCCTTGCTTTTATTACAGGCCACTCGCAGACTTGCACTGCTGCCATCTTACCCTCACTCTAATTGTTAAGAGCACCGCGTTATCGCGGGTCCCTGTCCACTGTCTAGTTGTGGTGGCCATTTTGGGAGGGGGTACACTGCCGGCGGCGCGGTTAGCGCTCTAGTTTGCAGACGCTGGGCGAACATAAAGCCAGCCATGCTGACGCGCAGCGTCATCACGCAGCGTCGTCGCCGGAACGTCGCCGGAGTTTCGCCAGAGTCAAGCCCGTCTGTGCCTGTCCGGGCCCAGACGGGCACAGGGCATGTCACTCTGCCCAACCCTGCTGGACTTGCGGATTCAACTTGCAGGTACTCTAGTGATACTTTATTGTCGCTACGCGCCCCCAGACATCCTAGTTGTATCTACCAATGGGCAGAAGGTACCTCTTATAAAAACTGCCTTCTATGTGGCTCTGGTGGCCCACTCACAGATCGATTCCAGATTTCTATGGCTTTGCTTAATTGCAGGTCACTACCCTGTCATGCCACTGAAATAAACTCGTTGATTGTAGACCATAGTTTGGATGCCCTCCTCCTTACGGAAACTTGGCTGACCTCTTGCTCATGACCTGATATTGTTAAAGCCCTCCCTCCGGGATATCTCATCTTTCATCTAGATAGGCCGGAGGGGAGAGGGGGAGGAGTGGCCATTTTGTACAGAGACAAATATGTATGTAAAGCGGTAGATTGCGGTATTGATAACTCTGAAGGCTGTCAATTCTCGCTACGCATATCGTCCACCATCTCAATCTCGGGCCTTCTTGTCTATCGGCCTCCTGCAGCGATAGGAAATTTCATAGACTCCTTCTTTGAGGTGATACAACTTGCTGCCGCCTCCTCCAACTTTATAGTGTTGGGGGATCTCAACCTGCATTTCGATGATCCCTGTAATGCAGTGGCGAGAGAGCTACAAAGCATGTTGGGTGCACTTGATTTGTATCTTGTTAACGTCGGAGCTACCGATTTTAAAGGTCATCAGCTGGATGTGGCATTCACGAACTCAGAGAATCTTCAAGCCCTTCAGCCCCTGCCTCTTCCCTGGACAGACCATTGTCTAGTCCCCCTCAAATGGCAGTTGGGGAAGGGAAGAGATCCTGTACCTAGACGGTATTCAGTGGTCCGGCTCTGGTCTAGGCTGCCAGTGGATAACTGGGCGGCTGAGTTAGCGAGAACCTGCCCTCCTTCGGTCTCTGACCCTATCACTGCTGATCAGCATGTGGGAAATTGGCTGATCAATTCCCTTGACTTATTAATTCCGGAAAAGAAAAGGCCCATTAGGGAAAGAAGAGCCGGCTCCGCTCCCTGGTACACCCCTGAACTTAGGGATCTCAGAACACACTGTAAAAGATTAGAAAGGGCATGGAGGAGAAAGCTGACGGAAGAAAGTCGAGAACACTACAAGGTATCGATGAGGAAGTATAAAGCTGCCTTGAAAGATGCCAAAAGAAGTTATTTCAGCGATAGGATTGATAGGGCGAGTAACTCATCAAGGGAATCCTTTAAGATTTTTAAGGAACTGCTGAAGGCTCCGGTTCCTCCAGTCGTGCACGACAACCCCCAAGAAAAATGTGAAGAGCTGGCAGACTTCTTTCATTCCAAAATATAGAAGATTCTGTCTTCATTGCCTGCGACATCTCAGAATCTGGAGATGGACTCTAGCCCAGGAATATGTCCCTTTTAGTTGTCCTCTTTTGGCCCTTTTTCGGAGGAGGAGGTCGTAAAAGTTCTGAAAGGGATGAAGAGTGGGTCTCCGAGCGACCCGGTGCCCATGAAATGGCTCAAACAAGTGGCAAACACTCTTTCTGCTCCGCTTACAGATCTTATCAACCTTTCCCTCTCCCAGGGCACGGTGCCGCAGAGATGGAAAAAAACTGTTGTTAAAGCACTGCTGAAAAAACCTGGCTTAGATCCCTCGAATCTGGCCAATTTTAGGCCTATTTCTCTTTTGCCCGGTTTTTCAAAAATCGCAGAAAAGATGGTTAATCGCCAGGTCTCGTACCACCTAGAATCCCATCATTTGCTGGGAGACTCCCAGACGGGCTTTCGCCCTGGTCAGGCGACGGATACGGCCTTATTGGCAGTGGTGGAGGAAGCAAGGAGCATTCTTGATACGGGGGGGTCAGTGGCAGTGATTCTCCTGGACCTGAGTGCTGCCTTTGACACCGTGAGTCACCAGGTGCTCCTCCAACGACTGCCAGAGCTTGGTGTCACGGGGATGGCCCTCAAATGGCTTGAGTCCTTCCTCTCTGACCGCTTCTATCAAGTCTGGGAAGGGGCAGAGCAGTCGACCCCGTTCCCTCTTCATTATGGAGTCCCGCAGGGCTCATCATTGAGCCCTACCTTATTTAACGTCTATATGACTCCACTTGAGAGAGTGGTCTCCCCTTCAGGAGTGAAGATCATCAGCTATGCTGATGATACTCAGCTGGTTGTAGGCCTTACCCAGCTGGCGGAACAACCAGAGGTTCTTCATGACTGCCTTGCCAACGTCCATTGTTGGATGTCCCACTCTGCCCTTAAGCTCAACGGAGAGAAAACTGAGCTTATGTTGCTAGGCAAATCTAGGCCTTCGCTCATCGCCAGTTGCTGGCCTCGGTCTCTGGGTGACCCACCATCTCCTAAGAAGGAGATTAAGAGCCTAGGAGTATGGTTGGAGGAAGACCTGTCCTTTAGGACACATGCTAGGAAGACCGCAGGGGTGTGTTTTGGCCTGTTGCGGTCAGAGCGCAAGGTGCTACCACTGCTCCCCAATCCATCCAGGAAGCTTCTGATTCGTGGTTTAATCTTGTCGAGACTTGACTACGGGAACGCACTGTTCCTTGGCGCTCCGAAAGCGACCTTTCGGACCCTTCAACAGGTGCAGAATGCAGCCGCTAGACTGCTGATGGAGGTTCCTAGAAGACATTCAGCTGTTCCGGCCCTGAAAACGCTTAACTGGCTCCCGGTTAAGGAGCGGGTGAAATTTAAAGCGTTATGCAAGGCCCATAAAATCTTGCATGGTAGGGGCCCTTCTATCTTGTCCAAAATGGCACGCCCCTATAAACCCACACGGCCACTGCGATCGGACCAAGGACGTCTTCTGCAGTTAACCAGAGTAAAAAGAGCTCGCTCTGGGGGCCGGCGTTTTTCAGTGCAAGTGGCGGCACTGTGGAACTCCCTGCCCTTTAAGATTCGTCCGGAGCCTAACATTCTGCACTTTAGGAAACTCCTGAAGACGTATTTGTTTCCTGTGTAGTGACTGAGTCTGAGCTTTCCCTTCTTCATTCTGTTCAGCGCCGGGATGCCCCTGGGTAACTGAGCGCGCTACAAATTTCATATAATATAATACTAAGAAAATGTTATCTTCTACCCAGACCAGCTATTTTGTCAAAGTTTGTCTTTAGGTAATAGGAGGCAATTTTTTGTAAAATCACCCTACAGCCATTGAGGTTATCATCCAGCTCCACCTTTTTTAAGCAGTGTCTTCATCTGGCCATTCAAATTGTCCAGGGTTGACTGCTCTTCACCTGTGATATGTATATTTTTACACTGTTTTTCAATGTGTTACCATGTAGGATTGTGCTTGTTGCGGGAAATCCCTAGCTTAGACGCACGCGCATTAACTTTTGTAGCACGGGTAAGCTCCTATTTATTTACTTATAAAGTTTTATATAGCACAAACTAGACCCAGTGAGGGTATCGGAGCGCTTAACAAATGTTACATCAAAAGAAATAAAGTGAGAACTAGGCACATAGATATGAGTTGCTTACAGGAGAGCTTCAATGTTGTCTGTACTCGTTGTAGGTCCGTAGGTATTCTGGAATGTGTTGGGTATTCTGGCTTAGAGTTCACAGTGGATCCTGGTAGGTGAGCTGCGTCTTGTTAGTACCCAACTCACATCAGGACTGGGATCACGGCAAGAGATTTATTCATTAGAAGTAGTTTGACTTTTTTTTGAAGGAGGTGGTAGAGGGTTTCATTCTGCTTGCCGGGGGAAGGGAATTCCAGATCTCAGTCTCTCCAACAGAAAGAAGGGAGTTTATCTCTTAAATTACTTCCATGTAATGAACTAAGACGATTGTCAGGGGGATCGGCTAGTCAGATTTGTACTTGACACCAATTCTGCAGCCGTAGGCAGCAATGGGCGAAAGTCTACTTAAGAAGCTGAAAGGAACAAGAAGGAAAGTTGCTTGTTTTGTAGCTTACTCCATTATAAATCACGAGGATGTGTGTTTGAGCAGATCGAAGGCATACCCCACCTCGGTTTGAAGATGGAATAGGACATAAGGAGCTTGGTTTTGCTCTGCAAAGATCATCAGAAACATTTTTCTCTCTCATTGAAAGTAACCAGTATCACAGTGGTGTCACCTGTGTGGTGTATGAGCTACCTATTCTCAGCCTGCGGCTGTATGGACCTTTTCTATGTCATTCTTGTTAAGTCATTGTTAGCTGGAAACATTGAACCATCATCATCATCATCAAATGCTTCCAACATTTCCTTTTCCAAGTGACTTTTACACCCAATCGCGGCATAGGAAATGAATGACCAGTGACAGCAGAGAAGTGGGACTTCTAGGGACTGACCTTTTCCTCAGCAGCACCTCCAGCTGCTTCTTTATTTTTTAAGGCATGATGAGGTGTTAAAGGTCATTCGAAAATTGTTTCTTACTGGCAGTGTTGTGAATTGTTTCTGTGTCGCAGACACCAGTGGAATGGCCCATTCACATAGAGTGCGAATGGGCCATTACAACATTGCGTGGTAATGATAGTTGGTTGCAAAGCACATACAAAAGCATTTTGCAGTACTGTTAAGGCCATGTGTGGCAAGAAAAAGAGCTATGCCCAGCAATGCTATCTTGCCAGAGGTAGGTAATGTTGTGATGTACGTAGGGAGGAAAATGCCTGGTATACCCATTTATGTCTCCGTACTTATTACGACGGAAATACAGTGTAGTACTTTTATAACTTTTTCTGCCAGTAGATTAACAGCAGGTCAGTAGTTCCCTTTTGTTCATTCACACGAAAGAATCTGTATTAGGAGTGTGTGCAAAATTTGTGAAACTTCCTTTTGCGTAAATTATGCAACATATTGATCACATTACGAGAATGCAGATTAGTCATTTAGTTCTGTATTTTAGCATCAGAAATTGAAACAAGGATGCATTTCTCTCTTAAATAGCACGAGAAACACAATGCTGCAAACAGTTATTTGCATTCTGATTGTTCGCATTGTTCCCATGCTAATGCACTATATTTTTGGGTTGAACAGCAGCAGAATTACGCAATATGGCGTAATGGTGCAGTTTGGGGAATTTAGTGTAACAAGTGTAATATGAAATTATGCAAATTATGCCACCGTAATTTCAATTTCGACTTCCTGTGCTTTGTTCTATGCTTTTGTGATGCCTTGCCTTCGAATTTTACATTATTTATAAAATGTTGGTGTTTGTATGAACCATTATTCTTTTTATTTCTTCAGCCTTAATGCCACAAATGGAAACAGACGGATGCAGAAATATTTGAACAGAATAAGCACTGAAGAGATGGAACAACAAGAGTTCTTCCTCTAAACTGCATCTCTTTGGGTCTCGCAGTTCGGATGTCTGAAGTGTTTCTCTGTGGAAGAACCTACCCATCACCAGCAACCCAGCATATCATTGGAGGCCTTAAATTTATATCACTACATTCATCCACGGAAACAAAGTTTCCTAAGACACATTTGCACATTTCACATCAGTTTTAAAAGTACTGCTTTGCTATTTAAAATAAGTCAGATTCAGCAAAATGTTATCTTTCAGTATCCTCATAGCCAACGAAACCTCATCAAAGCTGATGCTGTTGTGAGGCAAAGATCCCGCTTATTGCATTGCATGAGCATCCCTTCTTGACAGTCTACAGGGGAGGCTCTGCCCGCTCATTGACACTGTGAATTGATGTGATGTGAACTGCATTCTATTTTTCTTTTTAATCCTTTCTGAAGGTTGTGAGTTAATGACAGAGCTTCACCGTTTAGTACATTAAGGTCTGTACTTAAGCTTTGGTTTACATTTTTTCCGCCCAGCACATTCTTTTTTTGGTTCCTGTTCTCCTAATAGCAAATATCTAAACATTTATCTACCACATGCTTATGTTCTTGGATACACGTGGACATGATTAAAATGTTTCCATACAAAATGGTTTACATTTTGATGACCAAATTGTATTTCTGCCTAATGTGGGAGCCAGCTGTCGTTCATGTTATATTGTAAATTTGTGACCTCTCCATCACCAAAGACTTCCTCCTGCAAGGCATTGTAAGCAAGTCTCACGTTTTTATTTTTTTTATTTTTTTTAATGAATACTGAAGAAAGGGTTAGGAATTGAGGATGATTTCCCATTCAATGAAATGTCATCAAAATACGATCATTCGCAGCAGAAAGGATACATTCCTCATGAACATGTAAACTCCTCACCTCTCCTTTGCTGCTTTTCTTCAACATATCTCACCTTAGAGTCCAGTCTAAAGCACAAGGTGCGAGTGTGCACGTCTCTGTGATTTTATTTAAATGAATGAGGAAAATAGTCTTTCTTACCATAAAGTACACTAAAACAGTATTCACTGCTTAGGGTTTTTTGTAATTAGCTGCTAATTTAGCAGTATGGCCAGTGGCCACTTTAGGGCACTAAAAAAACAAGAATACAGTTTTGTAATGAAATTTCTAGAGAATACAGATCTGTGGAACTCATACACTGATTGCCATCACCATTTTGAATGCTGGCCTATAGCTGATTCGTTGGTTTCATAATAATAATAAGGATGCTCTCCCTATCTGCTGCCCTACACTCTCTGCTCTCTTTAAAGAAACTTGCAATATTTTCTCAGCAAGTAGTGTAGCCATCTTTGACTAATGAATTTGCCTGCTAATTACATGTGGTATACATGATTGCACATTATTTCCATCTTACATTTCCTAATTTTAGATTTACTTATTAAGTATTTGGTTTTCGTGGCTCTGTTTTGTATTTATAAATACTGTTTGTGTACATGTCTGAGAGGTCTGGGTAGAAACCATGCCTGAGATAGTGTGCCTAGTCTGCATTTTTTCACGTTGTCTCTTTTAACTTAAACTGCATAAGAAAGCTGTCGCTTGTAACCCACTGTTAAAGATTTCGTCTGCAGCTCTTTCACTTTGCCAGTCACGGGACTGGAGTCTTTGGGGCACATATTTGCGAGTTTGTGTAGTAATACCTGTTTTTCGTGTCCTGAGCCCGTGCTATTTCTTTATGAGGATAAACTCACGGTTTGCAGAACTTGAGTTGTCTGAACTAATAGTTTACAAAGGTAACCTCTTCACGTTGGATATGGTTCAGTGTGTACTTACCTAAAGCAAAGAAACCTGCTTTAACCCAGATCAAGATGAGCACACCAATGCCGGGTTGGTTTGCCCTCTGCTCGAATTAGTGGAGTCCTGTTCGTGGCGATGTCATGAAACTCCGTGGGTGACAAGATTATCCGATTTACCATTCGGTACATGCCCGACGTCTGTGACTTTTAAATCCATGCGTTTCTGAGTTTCAGCTGTGTTGTTGATTTCTTCCCTTAATTTAAGTCAAAGGGGTTTTTCAAATGCCTTCCTGTTTACTTTGTTTGGTGCAAAAAGGGCTAAAGCTGGTAAACAATAACCTCTTGACTTCAGTCGTATACTCTGATGGAAGTCAAGAATCATGCCTCCAGGCAGTAGTACCCTCTATCTGTTCCTTACCTCACATCCAACCACTTCATTCCCTGTCTGTTGGGTTGCAGTATGAGAAAGCATTTGAAGATATACGATCCTTCATAGACAGAGAATCTGTTGTGCTTTTGAGCATTTGCTATGTTCAAGAGAAGTACATACTTTTGATCTTTACATTTTTGTTATCTTTGATGTAGAGGTCATTTGACCGACCAAACAACTAAGTGATGGATTAACTGCCTGAATTAATCTCAGTCCCTAGCGATTGCTTGGCGGCGTAATTCCAGCCTGCCTTTTTTCGCCCACTGTGCCACTTTAGACCAACTACATCAGTTTTGTTACTGCTCCAGTAGGAAACGTCCAGCCCAAGTTGCCATGCCAGGTCTCCTTCGAGAATGGAACACATGCCCCCCACAAACATGTTTCGCAATTTCATGCTTAGTATCCGGGGATAATTTGCACTACTTCTGTCAGACCGTTTAAAAAAATGTGAAACCTTGAGTCCTTTCTACGGAGAATGTAAGATGCCTGTGTCGATGGTAAATCAATAGTTTATTGACTTTTTGGTCAGAAAATGGCAAAACTAAGTAAAGGCAGCTTTGCAGCACAAGGTCTCTGGGATGTTGTGTGTGCTCTAGCTTCATTCCTTGCAAAAAGCTTGTACACCGCTTTTTACAAAAGACAAATGTCACAAGGTGAAGCACAGAAATATTACTCTTATATAGAGTGAACTCAAAAAGAAATTTTTACAGCTGCAAAAAACAATGCACCTCTTGAGCCATTGGCCAAGAAATATGGGAAATGGCCACTGATCAGAGTCCCTTTGATGCTAATCTGGGGCTACTCAATACCTGATAAAACCAGACCCCACTTAGAGTTGGGCAAATAGCAGAGAGTGTGTTTTATAAATTCAAGTATTCTAATGTGCTCCGCACCATAGTCTGACATTGATGATGTCATTGTGAATTAAACCAAGTCATGAACGATGGAACACACCTTCCTTCAGGCAATGTTGCCTATATGTGCTCTCTCACTGGTTAGCACATCCATGCTTAGGATCTGATATTGAAAAAGAGACCATACTTCAGAACAAGTTAAAGGTGGTGGGCGCCTCCAATGTATCATAAACCAAGAGGGACACCTGGAGAGAACTAGAGCTGTTGAAATGTAAAAGTACAATGTGTTGAAAAATGAAACAATTGTGGTTGAAACAAGTGCATTTTCAAAACAACAGTATGAATTCAAAGTATCCAGTTAATTGTGCAGAATATGATTGATCGTTGCCACCCCCGGCATCAATGTATCTGTAAATTTGGTACCTCATAAATATATCACCTCCGCTAACAAAAGATTCGGTGGAACTACAGCGTAACATTTTATGGAGCGCGTAAAGCATGACAAAATGGAGGTTGGCTAGTTCCTTCAGATGCGCCATTAATTCTGGGGCATATTTTAGTATCTAAAATGTCTGTAGTGTTCACATCAAAATGCCCGTGCACAACCACTACAGTTCGCTATTTTGTTGTATCAACTCAGAACGAGATTTTTGCATCATTTTTTCCCAGCAGCAATTTTTACGACATTACAAGAATATTATTGTTTGCTCAGATGTGAAATGGGAAATGAATACAGATTTTCATGCTCCTCACAGGACAGGATTAATGTGCAGTGAAAGAAAGTGTTGTTTTACCTATTTTTCCTTTTTCTGTTACTGCAGAGTATTTTCGCTACCCGCAGGAATACAAATAGTGATTTCACACGTAGCATTCAGTGTTAGACATGTATTTACTATGAATTGTTCCAGTTTCTACGGTTTTGATAAAAGTATTTTGCAATAATCATGGGGACTAACTTGTAAGAAGTATTATTTGGAAACTGAACAGTTTTTATGCAAATATCAGTATTGCCAGTGTGTCTTTTTTACCTAGTGACCTGTATATGAGATTCCTAATGAAATGAACGATTAAAAAACTTGCAAGTAATATGTCTCTTTCTTTACTTAAATTGTTTTAATGAGTTCAGTCGTATCCTCTGGCATTTAAAAACCCGTTGAATATGTTTCTCCCCAGTTTTCTAGTCCATTTAAAGTTTCACTCCTTTACTGACTCATGCACAGAAATGGAGTATTCTCTGAAATGCGTGGATTCTATGTTTCTTTACAGGTTGAGTCTATGAACCGTGTTCACCAGAAATCAGTGCGCAGAGCTATCTGTAAATACTCAGCCCCATGCTCCCCCTGTTCATTCAAGTTCCTTGTCATCATTTGTTTTATGCTTTGCACATTTTTCTATTTTTTGTTTGTACAGTTTTCCTTTGCAAAACATGTAGCTTTAGTGAGGTTGGCTTTTCTTAAATTAACGTGAGGTCTCAAAGCACACACACACCCTCCGCTAAATTCACCTGGCTGGATAATTTGAGCTTGGCAGTCACCAGGTCCTGCACCCAAGCAATCGAGATTCCTTTCTTAACAATCACTCTTTACAATAAAAAACAAGCATGCCCTGCTCTCTCTGGAACACTCACACTGCTGAGTCACTCTCACTCTGCTGTCACTATCACTCTGCTGTCACCCTCACTCTGCTGTCACCCTCACTCTGCTGTCACCCTCACTCTGCTGTCAACCTCACTCTGCTGTCACACTCTCTGCTGTCTCTCATTCTGCTGTCACTCTCTCTGCTGTCACTCTCTCTGCTGTCACTCTCTCTGCGGTCACTCTCTCTGCTGTCACTTTCTCTGCTGTCACTCTCACTCTGCTGTCACTCTCACTCTGCTGTCACTCTCCCTGAGATATACAGCGATGTCTCACACTCACACACTTATCTTTCCCTTGCACACACACACACACTCCCTCAGGCATTCACAGCTGCCTCTCTCCATTACCCATACACAAACAGAGGCTGCTGTCTCTCTCCCTCACACACATTGTTCCTATTCTGAAGCGCTCTGACACCTTCGGGTAAAGTCAGCTATAACAATGCAAAAAATAAATACATAAAATAAATCTCATCTCTGCTGGACCATATTCCTCTGATGACTAAAGTAGACTTCCTGACTCTTTTGAATAAAGTGGGTTCCGGCTCTCCCATTGACTGCTGCCCTTCCCATATCCTGAAGGAAGCCTTCCTTGCCTGTCCTGATCCCCCACTCTCACTCCTCAACAACTCCTTAGCTACTGGCATCGTCCCGGATTCCTTTAAATGTGCCGCTGTAGTTCCTATCCTGAAAAAGCCCAATGCTGACCCTTCGGTGTTGAGCAACTTTCGCCCCATCTCTTTGCTCCCCTACCTCAGCAAAATCCTAGAGGCTCATGTTACTAATTGTCTAAGCTCATTTATTGAGCGTTCCCAATTTCTGGACTCCCAGCAAGCAGGCTTCAGGCAAGCGCACTCCACTGAACCGGTCATTGTGGCTGTGATGGACGAGCTCAGGAGTGGAGCCGATAACAACATCGCCCAGGCACTTGTGCTTCTGGACCTATCGGCGGCCTTCGACACGGTCGATCATGAGCTTTTGATCGACCGTGTCTACAATGCTGGCATCCAGGGCATAGCTCTCAAGTGGATAAGGTCCTTTTTACATCATCGCTTCCAGGCAGTCCACTTATCCACCTTCTCAGCTACTCTAACGAAATTGACCTGCGGGGTCCCCCAGGGCTCCGCCCTATCGCCCCTTCTATTTAATCTTTACATGCAACTTCTGATCTTCTCCCTACGCAATAGCCCGGTTACCATTTTCAACTATGCCGATGACCTTCAACTGGTCTTCAATCTTGATTCCACTAACGCATCCATCACCAATTTTCAATCCACCATGCTCTCCATTAGTGAATGGATGAGTCACAGTCAATTGAAACTTAACCCCGACAAAACAGAGCTTGTCCTGACTGGAGGGCCCTCTAATCCTTGGAACACCTGTTTCTGGCCACCCTCCTTGGGCACTCCTCCTCTTCCCGCAGACTCCGTGAAGAGTCTTTGGGTTATCATCAGCAAAGACCTGTCACTAAAACCTCAAATTAAAGCAGTAACTTCTTCATGCTTTTTCCATCTTCGGGGAATTTGGAAAATCTGCAGGTTCCTGACCACCGAGGCCCTTACACTTGTCATCATGGCTTTGGTTACTTCCCGCATTGACTATGCCAACACCCTCTACGTTGGTATTCCAGCCTATCCGCTTCACTGCTTACAACTGGTACAGAACCAAGCAGCCAGACTTATTTTTCATCAATCCAAACATCAACATTTCTCCCCCTTGCTGAAGAACCTTCACTGGCTCCCGGTGGCCAAACGCTGCATTTTTAAACTCTGCTGTACTATCTTTAAGTCATTACTTGGTCAGGGCCCGCCTTCATTGCTTCTAGGATTCATCGGTATGCCCCCTCCTGTAATCTTCGTTCTTCCCACCACAACCTTCTGTTCATTCCCTCTTTCAGGCGGAAAGAACATGGGGGCCTCAGGTTTTCTTATCTGGCACCACGGCTATGGAACTCCTTTCCATACGATCTCAGGTTAACATCCAGCTATACTTTATTCAGGAAGCTCCTGAAAACTCACTTGTTTCGTCAAGCCTATGAATAACACCTGCACACTGTCTTCCATCATTGCCCAACTGCCTCTATCGCCATGAAACAGCTTAGTGTCTGTGTGCTGTATAAATAATTTTAACATAACAAATAAACGCTGCTGTATCTCTTCCTCAGACAGACACACCTGCCTCACGCACACTGCTGTCTCCCACGGTCTGTGGCTGCGCCGGGCACGGACTGCCAGTCATTTGACCTGATGGATGTGGCGCTGAGTCACACGGGCAAACCCTCCAGGACGGCGGCACCCGGGGTCGGACTGGACAGTAAATAGACCCGGCAGCACCCAAATAAAGGCGGACCATGCAAGTGTTATAATACACGTTCCTAATGGAGAATTAAAAAGTTTTAAAAAATGCATATGAAATTCAATAACGGTAGCGAGTGGCCATGCAGCACTTTGCAGCTGCTTCCTACTTAAACTAGCGAGACCTAACAAGGCAGCGTGACGAAGCCTCAGATAAGAAACTTTGTCACGACGGCCGTAATGCAGGCTACCATGTCCGGAGGGGCCATTCCGAAAGCAGACAGGGCGGCAACGGAAAACCCTCCTTTCTAATGGGAAGCCAGCGTTTACCATGAATGCTGACACTACCCAATAGAAAGGAGGGGCGGGGCTTAGGCTCCCTTTTTGTTTACAAGATCTCTCCGAGGGCGGGGCAGCTTTGCTGCCATACCCACGCAAGACCTAAAATAGGGCTTGGTGTTATTCTAGTATTTCATTTTATATATGTTTCTGTATTTGACCTTCTTGTTTTCCATTGTCATGGAAAAGTGAAAGCCTAATTCCTTGTTCGGCTCTGTAGCCCATTTAAAAGAGTACACTCACAAGTATTAGATTTCGTTGTGCTATTTACTTAGTGGCAACAGCCAGCGTTATTCTTCAACCGTCTAATGGTCGAGTGCACTAGTGTGTGCTTGATGTATATTCAATATAAATACATAAATATTCACTGAAATAAACAAAGGTTACAGTAAAGTTATAGTTGGGAGAGAATTTCAGTGGCAACGTAATGTGTTAAACATACAAAACCACTGAAATTCTTAAGTTATTGTTAGCTCTGGTAACTATAACTTGTGCCCTGAGGAGACTATTTCTCGCGCCCCCACCAGGCAGTTTTTTAATCAATATTTTCATTGCAAATGTTGCAGTGATAATATTAATGATGTCATGGAAGATTTTATAAGTGATGTAATATGAGGGGTAAACCAGCAGGGCAATCAGATGGTACAAGTTATAGTTAACCTTATGGCACAATTTAGTTTCCAGAGCTAACTATAAGTGGGGAATTTCATTGTTTTTGTACGTTTCAGATTGAATGTTACTTTAACCTTTGTGTTTTTTTCAGGGAATTTCAGTTTAAAAAAAAACTTAAAGTAATAATTTGTTTCCATACATAAAGCCACCGCCTGCAGCACATGGCCTGTGTCCAACGCCCTGACGAGTGCCACTCTCTGCAGGCAGCCAACCCCAGGCTGCACATGGCCTTTTAAGCCATGCGTAAAAGGAGGTTTTGCCATGGCTTCCAAGGCGCAGTGGAACAGACATGAAACCACACCGCACTGCACCACCTATTCGCATGCAGGGACTACACTGAAAAATATTCTGGGTCTACTGGCCCGCAGAAATATCCTTAAGGGGAGAAATTTGCAATTAGATATAATACCCACTAGAAAAAGCTTCTGCTTTGGGAGAGCTTAGACTTTCTGTTAAGATGAAGATGTCCACTGCATGAAGAACAAGTGTATACCCCTGCCATTTTTTAGAAATAGATTTTTTGTAGATACAAGACATATACAGTGTCCTCCTCTAGTGGCAACTGCTGCCATGCAGTGAGTGGGCAGGAAACAAGATTCCAAACTATGAGATTTGGATGTTACTGCATGAGACATGGCTGTATAGTCTACCATAGAGAAAGCGGCCATTAGGATCAAAACCATCAAGAGAGAAAACACGCTCGCCACCAAACCTAGGACCACCCTCAAGAAACAACCAATAAGAGTCATTACAGACTACAACGACACCAGTGTAATCATGAGGCAAAGCTGCAACAAACACTGGAAAACATTGCTCAATAATGCGACTCTCAGGGATCTCATTCCAACAAGACCACAATTCACCTTCAGAAAGGGGAGAACACTGAGGAATAGGCTGAGCCCCACAGTTCCTAAAACCATTGCTACTTCATCCTGGCTCAACCCCTACACGAGGGGCTTCCACAAGTGTGGATGCTGCGGAGCATGCAAATGGGCACGCAATGGTACTAAAGAGTTCTCAGATTGGAAAAATCGAAAATTCAGGATCAATCGAAGCGTCAACTGTAATACCCGGTATGTTGTTTACATCATTGAGTGCACCTGCAGAAAGTTCTATATAGGTAGCACTATCAGATCTTTGAAGGAACGCATCATGGAACATGTAAGAGCTATGCATAACGGAGATGCCAGATACCCGATGGCAATCCACATCAACAACTGCGCCACACAAGGTCCCACCAAAAGTCTCAGCTACTATGGCATATATGTCATGGAACCATGTGCCAGAGGTGGAAACCGTGAACTGAAACTAAGAAGACTGGAAGCCACCTGGATCATGAGACTTCAAGCAGTGAAACACAGGCTCAACATGGACCATGAGCTACAATACTTCCTCGGCTCATGAACTCCAATATTCTTTACCAATACTAATATTGTCTGTATTTACGTTGTTTTGCCTTAATCTGTTATTTGCTATTTACTGGACAATTTGTCCTTCATCGTATTCATACCTTGTCATATTTTCCATGCTACATTTTCACTATCTTATACTTGCTTCACATGCTCTGTCCTTCATGAAACTCTCCAATCTGATTTTCTTCTGATATGCTACAATGCACTTACTCCACATCCCTGTGGCATCATAATTCCTTTTTCACTCACTTTTTCCCGCATTGCATAATATACTGACTCAATCAACTTTTGTCTCTCCTTTTATTTTATTTTATTTTCATGTATCCCACATTTTCCACTATTTTACTTAACACTTACTTTTCATGCCCTGCATATTTTCAGCATTTCTGTACCAGACTCTTATCCACAGAACTCTCCTCCCTTTCACCCCTTTGACATCGCCTCCCCCTCCTTTCACTCGATTCCCTATGTTCCCCCTTTTTCGTCATGTCCCCCTCTCCTTTGACCGATGCTGACCCGGCCTTTCTCATCAGTCCCATTTTGGATATGACTGTGCCTTACTTCCTGTCCGCCTGCACCCGTGCCGTGTACTAGTGTTCAAACCTGCCGGGCCTTTATCCACGCCCACCACGCCATACTGCACGTTGACGTCCTTTACGTATTCCCAGGCCTCACACTGGCGGCAGAACCACTACCCGGACGCCGCTCGCTTACAGACGCACGTATCGTGTGTGCTCCTCTCTTGATTCAGGTAAGCCAGGCCGTGCAGAATCCCATCTCTAGACACCAACCCCTGCGCCTTTGTCGCGCACTCACTCATTTCCCCTCCCTCTGTCTCTTCCCTCTAGGCACCTTTTCGAAGCCCGGGACGCAACTCGCCCTGGCACCCCTTGCCTGCTAGTTCAGCAACTCCCCGGCGTTTCTCGCCTTTAGTACTAACACGGACGGGGTTAGATGTCCACCGCTCCGTGCCTTACTGGTAAGGCTCGTTTTTCCAATCTTTTCCTTTGCTCCATGCGCACTTGGCCTGCGGTTGTCTCAGACCCGGCGTACTCAATTTGATTCCCCCCCCCTTTCTCCCGCCCTTCTAGATCTTGTCACTACTGTAGCCCTGCAGGTAACTTCCAGTGTTATTTCTACTTTTCCTTCACTGCGCTCTCTACTTCTCCCTCATGCAATTTTACCTTTCAATCACTTTGTGTCTACACATCATACTGTACCCTGCAATGTTATTCCATGGTACACTACTACAGTTATAATGTATGATCTCTGGACTTTGACTTGTCTTACACCGTAATAACACCTTGGGCCGGTCTTGTTACCCGCATATGTTCTCAGAAACCCAGCTTTCCGTTCGAAATGTATAGGTGCATACTATCAACATAACTGTTAGATCCGTGCCTTTGTTTACAGGTAACCTCCCATGTACTCACATCTTGACTACACATCGATCCATCTACTCTGTGTACCATGCTCTGAGATACCGTTCTTATTTACCATAATAAGACCAGACCGTTTTATACTGGATTGAAGATACTGCCCTCCGAGATACAGTTTCTCACACCATACATATAGAACGGATCGTTTGGTAGTCGTTTGTAGATACTTTATTCTTTGCTCTTGTTTTTTTATCATTCTGGTGCACACAAGAATACTGTAATCTAGTGATCTTCACCTCCCAACCGTTGGCATAATTTCAAGCAGTGACTGTATGCTTCTCAGGTCAACTGTCAACGCTATGTGTTAATTACCATGTACCCATTTCCTGACTACGCACAGACCTTTTGCATGCCATTTGTAGATTTCACGTTTACGTTTGTTCGTAGAAACAGTGTTTTCTCTCCCACCTTCAGTCTACAATTTTGCAAATCCATGTATATCTCTCATTGTTATCAGTCAACGCTCCATGCTTAGTTTAATTCAGCATGCTTTCACCTTGCACTTGGACACCTTTGCCACCACGAATTTTTCACTCCACGGGCCCATCATACCACGACGAAATGTCTTTTCCTTGTTTTTCCCTTGTTTTCCTCCCCTTTAGGACAGCAGGACAATACAACCTTTCATATATCTCTTATTCAGAGCTGTACCTATCAACTTGTTCTTTTAGTACCTCGTACCATTAGCGCGTGTTCAATTTGCGAGATTTGTTTTCCCTTTTGTCTTCTTTTAGATGTCTCTGGAGTCCACATCCAGGACTTTACATACAGACCGATCTGAGCACCAGTTCCTCAGTTTTCAATGGCCTTGTCTGTGTTTTAAACGCACCACTGTGCACTATGTATATTTTTTGGGTTCGCCATCTTCTGGTGACATTTCACAACATGTGTATTATACGCACAATAGGGTCTCCACGATCACCTAGTATCTTCCCCCCCACTTCTATGCCTGGTGTGTTTTCTATGATAAGTAATTTATTTTGTTTTTATGTCTCCTCCCTTCTTCCTTCCTTTTGTGCCTTTCTCTAGCCCTGGTGAGTTACACCTCCTTCACGGTGTGATGAAACACGTGTCGGCTGGCTACTATTTTACTGTACTGACCACTACTTGACTTATAAAAAAACTTTATTCACACAAGCCTGGATATCCTACGTTCTTTTGTACTTTGAAGCAACCAATTTCTCTCAGTAGAATCTTTAGTCCTCACACCAGGACTATATACTACACTTGAGTGTCCACAGGATCTGTTCTCCTTCCATTTGGTCTACGCCTCCCTACACCATTTCAGGGATGTTTTTCCCGTAGGGTTTGTGTTCCCCTGTCCTTGTTTGCACCGCGTGCCCACTGCACACCTATCTCAGTTACAAGATCACACTGCTCAGAGCGCCACTACTTTCTACTCTCCCAACGCAAACCCAGCCTCTCACTGAAACTTAGTCCAGAAAGAACCTTCCAGCCTCTTGTTTAATTTGTACAAAATTTGGGGTTTACCATTTGTGAGATTGGTTTGTTGGTTGACAGGCGTGAGCCCTGGTCAAGGAGCAACTGGAATTCCGGTCATGGTGAGGCACAAGCCAACCCTAAATTAACTTGTGCTCAACCCTTTGGTAGCTTCAACTCACAAAAAGGATCCCACACCAAGTTAGAAAAATAGAGTAGAATTATTTAATAAATAAAACCAGACCAAAATGAAAAAAAACAAGAAGTAGAACTGGAGATATGCAATTTAAAAGATTTTAGTTAAAAAACCCAAAAAGCACAAAACGCCAACTGTGGTTATCTAGTAGCGCAGGGTCAGGACAAACTCACAAGTTCATGCCGACCACATTTGAGTGTGTACGGGCTACAGGGACCCAGTTAGGCAAGCTGAACAAAGTAACATACATCCTGGTTTATGGAGCTTTGTCAGGATCCACGTTGAAGATGCGTCGTGCAGCCAAAGCGATGCGTCTGTTCTGAAATGTGGCTAGGCTGCTTTGTGAGGTCTTGCGTTGTCATCGAGGATTCAGTCGACAGGCCTTGCGATGTGAAGTCTGGCATCAAGGATGCAGCACTCAGTCAGGGCGATATGTCGGTTCTGAATAGCGCCAACGCTGCGATGCCGAGTCTAGCGTCATCGTTGAGGCTGCGGTCGACGAGTGATGTGAGGACCTGCACCAAGGATGCCTCATGTAGTGACAATTTCGGTAGGCAGTATCAGCGATGGGAGTCTTTGTGACGGTAGATCCACACAGCAGTGGCGATGCTTTGGTTCTGCTTGGGTTTGCGCCTCGCAGCAGAGGTGATGCATCTGTTCCGTTGGATCCACAGGGGCTCAAAGAGCACCTTAAGCCCACTTCCAAGGGTACAGGACTGGAGTGGCACCACTTTGCAGGGTAGACTCACAGATGGCAAAGTGCTGGTGCAATGTTGTGGGAAACCTTTTGTGAGCCCTCAGGAGGCAAAAACGCATGTTATCTGAGCTCTCAATCCATTTATATGAAGCACAACAGACGGTTTTGATACAGGATATGCAAGGACCACCATTAGAGCCTACTCGGATGACTGTATTTTGTCAACACCTGTGGCGTGTTGCTATCTTTGACCGGCCTATGCACCAATGAATCCTGGATCTACTAAAAGATACTAAATTAATATAGAACTGTATAAAAACATAATATTTGGTCTTGTGGACAATTTGTGTATATGTTGATATTATTTATATCTCCTTAATCTGAATAATGCAAGGCTACTTTAGATGTTGGCATCCCACTTTAGTTTCTTGTTGTTTACCTTCTGGGTTAGAGGGGACACCCAATACGGGTGGCACCTTAAGTCACTACCAAATTTATCCCGACCACTTACTTGCCCATAAGAGGGACATTGGGGTTTGAGGTTGACCAACCCAACCTTTTCATCTGTCCTTTAACTAGTTTTACAGAGAAGATGGTTTTGAATAACATAAACCATGCACTTTCTTATTCCATAAAGACTACAATGATTTGATGGTTGAGATCAAGGTCCAACCAGTAATTAACTTCCTGTTTCCTGAACCTCTGTGTATTGTTTAGGAGCACTGCCCTTACTGACAGGAAGTTCCAGAGGGGGTGACTCACGACTATCCCCTCTTTCAATTAATACTCCAGTCTGCTGTATCAGACAGGTAGCTCTCCTCAATTCTGGGGTTGATTCAGTGCAGGTACTAGACGAGCCACACTTAGACTACCAATGTGTTAGGCAGAAGGATGTGAATCTTGTTAGTGGATCACATTTGAGCATAGGTCAAGGATGTTTATGAGCAGCAGCAGATACTTCTTCGAAACAGTGGAGAGGGATGCGCTGTCTGGTACTCTGCTCTTAAGTTTGCAGGAGAGTGAGTCACAAGGTCCCATACTTCCATTCTAGCTTTGACTATGGAGGAAAAATCTAATCAAGTCTAGTGCTATCCCTCATACTCCTGCCTATTTCTTAAGCCTTTGCAACAGGATGATGTGATCTACTGTGTCATATACTGCCAACAAGTCTAAGAATCAATGCTATTTGTTTGCCTTCATCGAAGGTGACAAGGTGGTTCTGTGTCGGAATGAGCCTCTAGCCTGATTGGTGGTCATTCAGTGTGCAGTTTTGCTCTGCATGTTGGTGGAGTGGCAACAGGAGGCTTAATTTCATTCAGCGATTGAATAGCACTTTATGGTCTATGTTAGACCTGGCATCTTTGGCGTGGTTACCCCTATCTTTTTGCCTCTACCTCCTGTATTTTTGATGCTGTGCTGGATTTCGTTTTTGCTGGTTTAGATGCTTTGGACACTCTGCCACTGCTGATCAGTGCCAGAGTGTAAGTGCTCCCAGTGTAAATTGTTATTATGATTGGATATACATGATTGGCAATTTGTATCAACACAAAGTCCCTAGTAAAGTGAACTGGGTATGCCAGGGCTGGTGAAAACAAATGCTACTAGTGGGCCTGGGTGGGTGGTGTAGAGTGCAAAAAAACGATGGATTTGGGCCCAGATCTTTGGACTGGGGTGAATGTGTGACATTGATCCACATTCGGTCCATCACCTGTTTTGTTTGCAAATTCCGCCACAAGTGCGCTGGGGATGCTCAGACGTGGGTCCCAGGCGCTCCACACCACTGGAGTCAAGCTAGCCGGGCTGATGAGAGGTGTTACCTCGAAACCGGTCCGATCCTCGGATGCTTGATTCCGTTCTGGGAAGGACATGGCTTTTGTAGTTCGGACTGGACTGTTTCCATGGGGCACAGGGTCAGAGCTGATTTGCATATCGCCATTGTCTAACCCGGGGTGGTGTGGAGTGCAAAAAAATGATGGATTTGGGCCCAGATCTTTGGACTGGGGTGAATGTGTGACATTGATCCACATTCGGTCCATCACCTGTTTTGTTTGCAAACTAGTGGGCCTGCATCACGGATTGTGCCACCCACACGAGTAGCCCAAAAACAGTGTCTCAGGCCTGCCACCGCAGTGCCTGTGTGCAGTCTATTAACTGCCATGCCTCCTGGTCAGTGTCCCCACTGACCAGGCCTAACCCTTCCCTTTCTGTGCACATTGGTCACCCCTATGGAAGGCCCGAGGTACCCCCTAGGGCAGGGTGCAGTGTATTTGAAAGGTAGAGCATGTACTTGTGCAGGTGACATGCTCTGGTAGTGAATTACAGCCATTTTCGTTTTTCACTGCTGCAAGACTATCTTGCTCCATAGGCTATCATGGGGGATGCTGGCTACAGTGGCTACCGGCATATCTTCCCATAGGAACAAGATAGGACATAAAAGTCTGGTATCCCTGAAATCAGAATTTAATAACACATCTTTTAGGAAAGGTTGTTTTTAAGTCCTGTGTTTGAGAACAGTACGTTTAGAAAGTTGCTGTTCTCTTGTCTGACCTTTCTGTGTGCCTTGGCCTGTTTGTGTATTGACTGTCTGGTTTGAGAGTGACAGGGGCTGGGGATTCCCCAGGAGGCTGGCTGAGTCAGCCCTGGGCTGAATGACTGCATTTGCAACTTGAGTGGTGGGAGGAGATAGCACCTGAGCCTGAATAGGGCTGTGCCTGCCTTCCACAATGCTGGCTCCACCTCCTGCTGGGCGGCTGACGACCCTGCCCCTCACTCTGAAAGGAAAGGAGAAGCCAGAAAAACAAAGTGCCCAAGGAATACCCAGAATGGGTTCAGACCGGGCTCAGGGCCCACTTGCACAAAGGGAACAAAATCTTTTAGGGGTATAAGTATAGGACCCCTGACTACAGAAAATAAGATCATCCTGGAATCAAGAAGGAACCTCTGCCAAGGAGAAAGCTGGATCTGAAGAAGGAAGACTGTCCCGCTATTGCTCTGCCGGACTGACCTGCTGTCGCTTTGCTGCCAAGGAAAGGGGAAGGACTTTGCTGTTGTGCTGTGTCCCCTGGCTTGAAGGAATCTCCAAGGGCCCGAGAAGAGCTGGCTCCCTGTTTTCGAAGTCCCAGGAACAAAAGGACTTCACCCCCAGCTTCCCTGAACATTGCTGAGAGAGTTCTGTCCTTCCTAGAGTGCTTGGGCCAGTTGTGGTGCCTCTGGAAGTTGTACCTGTGCTGGGAAGCTGGAAACTAAGATTGAGAGACTGTTGCAACTGAAAAGTTACCGCATCGCTCGCTGCGGCGCGCATCCCCGACAGTGCGAAGAAATTCCCGTAGCTAAGCAGGTCGAGATCGTCGCAGTGCCTGTTGCTGCTGCCTAAGAAGACGCATCCTTCGATTGCGGGAAGATCACCATCGCTGCGAGTGTCGTCGCAGAGCCTGTCGTCGCTGGGTGAGAACGCCGCACCGCTTTCTTGCGGACCGCATCACGTCGCAGCGCACATCTTCGCAGATCATCACATCGAGAAGCTGCGAGAGAGATCGTCGCTGGATCGCGCATCGGCGCCCCGGAGATCATCGCAGCCCCTACGAGATCGTCACATCGTGCCTTTGCGAGAACAAACTTCCTACGGAACCTACGCACTGGAATCCATACAAGTGGCCTTCCTCCCCATACAGACCGGATTCGTCGCAACACGCCTGCTGCTGCAGCGGGGTTGTCGCATCGCCTCCTAAAGGTCTCAGGAGCAACGCATCGCTTGTTTTCCACCGCACCAGCTTCTGCTTTGGGAACTTTGTCGCAACTAAAGGTACTGTCGACTCAACGTGACGCAACTGTGAACTTTTCAAGCAACTGTGGATTCTTTGATCGCATCCTAAAGAACTCTTTTGGAACCATATTCTTGAACTGTGTATGTTGGATTTTTGTCGTTTTGGTCTTGTGTATTTTAGATTAAAATACCTTTATTTTTCTAAACTGTTGTGGAGTCCATTTGTGGTGTTTTCATTGTGTTACTGTGAGTGTTGGTACAAATACTTTACGCATTGCCTTCTGATTAGCCTTGACTGCTCGTGCCAAGCTACCTAGAGGGTGAGCAGGGGTTATCTCAGAGGGTTTCCTCCTTACCCTGACTAGAAGCAAGGGTCCCTATTTGGACAGTGGTACCTACCTCTGCCAACTAGAGACCCCCAGTTCTAACAGTCTACCATTGAATTTGTTAGAAGGAGAATTATTATAGGAATGCAACTGGGAATCTTTGATGAGCAATGGAGGCATTGATAAGACCTGAGTTCTCCACTGTGATGGCTCAGAAGTTTTTCAAACACTTGATGCTGGACTAAGTTCCCTGAGTTGGTTGGTGGGGGTTATGTTTGGGGTTACGTTTGGACTGCCCTGGGCAGATTTTTTTATTTTTAAAATAAATGTAACCGAGTGTGATGCCAAGACCAAGGTGCTTGAGTCCATAGAGCTTCTGCTATAACTCAACAGCATTATTATCCCTGTTGTATCTTCAGCAGTTACATGGTTATCTTTGACCCCCTACTGTGGCACAGAAACATAACAAGCAAGCATCCCACTAACCGGGATGCTGTTTCATGCTGCACCAGGTAACTGATATTCTCCAAAACATCTTGAAATCCTTCCTGCATAGTATTGTGAGGTCATCGACATTCTGCATTCTTTCCCCTTTTTTAATGCCACTATTTTGTTGGGCTAATAGACCATAGCTGGTGTCATGAGGTCATGGCAGCCATTGCATATTTTAAAAGAGATTTCACTATTTGACGTTCATCCTAAGTAGCCGTGTCATATTTGTTATTGTGCCAGTTAGTATTTGCAGAACAAATTGCAACGTGGTTCATACTTCCATCTTCGACCAGGATCCTCTCGTAAGCTTTGCATATAGTGCTGTCCTTGTCTGCCACCATAATACTATTGGAAGGCATGTTACATGCTTGCTTGTGTCAGAACAGATCTATTGGATACCCTGAAAATGTAAATTTTAATTACGCTTTTATTTCCTGTGGAAGAAAGCCCCACTCCTCGTACCATAAAAATGCAGGTTTTATGTACCTCAACACAAGAAAAAAAACTTTAGAAGTAAATAGCATTGCACTCTAAGGTTAAAGTCCTTGTTTGCTGGTCTTGGCTGGATTACTGAACATATAGCCCCAGTGCCATTACCTGTTCAGGCCATAGTATACAGTTGCACTATAGTCTTATAGCCCGCCGTAGTGGGGAATACCAGCTATTAAAGGCCCACTTCCGTGTTAAAGGCCCGAGCCGGCAGCGAGGGACTTTAACAAGGGATGGAACTTTAATAGCCAGTATAGCCCTGCTACGAAGGGCTATAAGGCTATTAGAACATTCTGCCACTAGAGGGCAAAATGTTCCAAATTCCCTCGAACTCCGAGAGGTCTTTGTAAAACATTGGAATGTTGCTCTACGGGCTTTTGCCGACCCGTAGAAGCAGGGACCACTCCATTGTCTTCAATGGAGCTACCACCATTCCAATGTTCTAATAAAAACTTATGCCGTGTATCAAGGAAGAGAGAGAGGACTAGGTAGCTAGTCCGTATCCCCAGGGATTTATATGTAATCAAAAAGGACTAGCCTGTTATGAACATTTACAGGACTCAGAACTGTATGATTAGGGGTGATCCTTTAGGTTTTTTCATGAAGCCCTCACCCGCCAACCTGGTTGGTGGCATGCTTCATCATCGGGCACACCCAGTGACACCAAATGTGTCCCGGGTGTGCTTTGACGCCTGATTACAGCGGATCAGGTATGTAACTGAGTGTGCAGTGTGGTGATGTGAAAAGTGAAGATTAAAATGCTATACAGTGGTCCCAGTACCGGAGGGTACATTATATTTTAATAACCGGGCCTCTGTTAGCATTTAAAACAAGGCTGGTGGATGTAATGGGAGTACAAGTTAATACCTCCTACATCCAAGTGTGGACCACAATTGGATGTAGGAGGTCTTAACTTGTACTCAGGGATTTTTTTTATACATCTGGGTGGGACTACCCAGAATGGGCATGCTAATGCCCCCACACCCAAAAAAAAATGCCACAGTGTTTCTGCCCCCCTGGGAGGCAGAAGGGGCCAATAGCCCCAGGGGGGCAGAAAGCCCACTAGGTGTCAGGGATTTTGTTTTTTTATACATATGGGTGGGGCTGCCCAGAATGGGCATGCCAATGCTCCCACACCCAAATAAAATTGCCACAGTCTTTCTGCCCCCCTGGGAGGCAGATGGGGCACTAGCCCCTGACTTGCCCCCCGGGAGGGACAGGAAGCTCACTATGCACCAAGGATTATGTTTCTTTTAATACATAGGGGAGGAGGATGCCCAAAATGGGCATGTTAGTGCCCCCACCCCTTGAACAGAAATTGAACAGTCTTTCTGCCACCCTGGGGGGAATATGGATGCAACTGCCCCTGGAAGGGCAGAAAGCCCACTAGGCACCAAGGATTATTTATTTTCTTTGTGTAGGGTTGCCAATGCCCCCTCCTAAAAACAATGGGCACAGTGTTTTTGCCCCCCTTGGGGCAGATGTTGGTTGATACGCCTGATCTGCCCCTCCCCAAGAGGGGGCAGAAAGCCCACTATGCACCAGGGATATGTTTATGGGCATATCATGGAGAAGTCCCATAGGCAAGGGTCACTCCCCTTTTTTAGGCAGACATTTTGGCTGTTTCAGTGATGTGTAGTCTCATCTGCCGCCGAGCAGGGGCAGAAAACCACAAGAAACCAGGTCAAGTTTTGTGTGTGTGTGAACTGGAGTTTGGCTGACTGCTTGTGTGTACTGGCCTTTGGCTGATGGTGTGTGTGTGGACTCGCGCTTGATAAGCGGCTGTGTAAATTGGCACTTGCCTGAAGGTGTGAGTTGAGTGGTGTTTGGTAGGCGGTGTACATGGACTGGCGCTTGGCTGTCGGTGTACGTGGACTGGCGCTTGGCTAGTGGTGTACGTGGACTGGCGCTTGACTGATGGTGTGCATGGATGTTGCTTGGTTGGCAGTGTGCAGGGATGGCACATGTCTGGCGTAATACGTGGGTGGTGCTTTACTGGTGGTGTGCATGGATGGTGCGCTTCGCTAGCGTTGTGCATGAACTGACTTGGCTGGCACTGTGTGTGGACTGTTGCTTGGCTGTGGCTTGCAAGGCTCAACCAGCGCTTTTCTTACCCAGAATCCCCTGCAAACCTCAAATTTACCAGAAAAGTCATATTTTCCTCACATTTCTGTGTTGCAAAGTTGTAGGATCACTACACAGGCAAAGATTTCCTAACACCCAGCGTTACCCTTGGTCTCCCGATAAAAAATGTACCTCACTTGTGTAGGTGTCAAAGCAGCATCAGCCTAAAAAAAGTATAAACAAACTGCCCTTTTGGAATTGCTTTGGTTACCACTCAATCTCTACACGTTTTTTTGTCCTTTCCTGTCACATCAAGTGAGGTATCATTTTTATCGGGAGACTGGGGTGAACACTGAGTGGTAGGAGCTTTGTGCGGTGCAGTGATCCCACAAATGTCCCAAACAAATTAGAGAAAAATGTGACTTTTCTTTTTGCTAAATGTGATGTTTGCAGCAGATTCTGGGTAGTAAGACGTTGGGTAGCCATGCAAGTCAGACCTCCCTGGACTCCCCTGGGTTTCTAGATTTCAGAAATGTCTTTTATTTTTTTTAAGTTTGCTTAGATGTCTGAAAGCCTGGGACCAAAAACACAGGTGCCCACCTATCTATCACAAAAAGACCAGGTTTTTCAAGAGGGTTACCTGTGTTTTTGGTCCAGGGTTCGATGGCCTTAGGGGGAAATCTACATAAATAGGCCTTTCGGAAAACTAGATACCTCGGGGAGTCCAGGGAGGTGTGGTTGCGTAGATCACTCCACTTTTTCTTACCCAGAATCCCCTGCAAATCTCAAATTTAGCTTAAATATCTAATTTTCCTCACATTTCTGTGTGAAAAAGCTGTGGGATCACCTGGCCCGCACAAATTTCCTACCACCCTGTGTCCCCCCTAGGTCTCCAAATAAAAATTGCTATTTCACTTGCGTGGGTGGGCCACGTACCCGCGTCAGGCAAAGGCACAAAACATACTGTGGAGGCATCAAAATATCAATCACACAACGGCTTGGTTTTGCAAGGGGTTACCTCTGTTTTTGGTCCTGGACTCGGCGGCCATCTAGAAAAACCTTCCAAATCCAGATATTTCTGAAAACTAGAAACTCTGGGGAGTCCAGGTAGGTCCACTGTTTGTTTCTATAGGAAAACCTTGAAGGATCTACACAAATGACCCCTTGCTGAATTCAGAATTGTATCTACTTTTCAGAAATGTATAGTTTTCTGGGATCCATTATTGCTTTCATACCCATTTGTACCACTAACTGGAAGGAGGTTGAAAGCCCAAAAAATAGGCAATGTCCCAGTAAAATGCCAAAACTATGTAGAGAGTTTTGGTTTTCTGACAAAAGTCTGCCTGTTCCTGAAATCTGGGAAGATCATAATTTCAGCACCCTTTGTGTTGATGCCATTTGCAGGAAAAAACTGACGCTTTCTTCTTCAGCACTTTTTTATTAATTTTTCCTCAAAAAAAAAAAAAACATTTAGCTGTATTTTGGCTAATTTCTCAGTTCCCCCTAAGAGAATCCACAAATCCTGGGTACCTTTAGAATCCTTAGGATTTTGGAACAAAAGGACGCAAATTTGGCATGGATACTTTATGTGGACAAAATGTTACAGGGGCCTAAGCGCGAACTACCACAAATTGCCCAAAAAAGGCTACGCAACCGCAGAGGGGGGGGGGGGGGGGGTCGTCGGGGCGTCGGGGCGGGACGGGACGGAGAGGCCTAGCAGCGATGGAGCTAAATATTTGAGGTCAAATGAATCGCATGACGCATGTTACTCTACACAGCAGTGCGGTGTTTGGAATTACATTAAGGAAACAATGGTATTTCATACAGTTGGCAGAGTCGAATATGCATTAATTGCGTAACTCGTGAACTTCAGTTGAGAAAATGAAATTCGAATCAGTCATTAATACAAGATAAATTGGCGTCTTTTGGCCTTAAGGTATGGATGAAAATTAAATCTTCTTGGGTGACGTATAAAATTGTCCATCTAGCATTTAATGGGCCAAGGATAGATTTTTTTTCATAAAGTCCATGGATACAAATTCAAAATCTTGTTGTTGCTGTAAAACATATGCGGTAGCAACTTAAAAATTATTTAATGTCGTTTTACAAATCATTTATTGGAAACATTTTGTCAAGCTTTTATGACGAACATTATTTTGGAAAAAAGGACTATATTGTTTATAAGGACCACTAGATGGCGATATCAGCTTGCGAAATGTTGCTTTACAAAATATGAAAACATTTGCCGAACCAGTCTACATTTTAAACATTGCCTTGGATTCATTATTGGTAGGAATTAATTTTATTTGATTATTTTTAGGAAAATAACCTCTGGAGCTGATAATATAATTATGATTGCCCTCTGATTTAAGCTTTACTTTGATGTAGTTCTTCAAATCATTCTGGAGAGGAACTATTGCTTATGAATGTTTGTGTATTGAGAGGTTAATCACTGCAACTTTTTTAAAATGATTTTATCAATATTCGCATTGGATTATGGGATTATGGGATATTTGAAGGACGGTTATCCCATGATCATGAACCAGAACGCCAGCATTCGTTACTAGTGTTCCGAATTGGATGAAAATGACCTTTTCTGAAATAACAGTATGCATGAAACTGAGAAACGGACACAATTTGAGCACTGGACAATAAAAAAAATCGGTGTCATTCTTGAAATAACTGCCATTGTCCATAATAGGCTGGTGGCTGCTAAACCGCCAACTACATTAGTTGGCAGCCGAAAAGTGGCGGCAGTATGGCAGCTGACCCCAACTGCAAATACAACCTGCTCGAGGGCACACACAAAAATGGGTCTGATAGATAATAACTATGGGCAGTCCTCAAAGCTGCCAAGGTTTCAGGTTCCATATGTGTGATATTTCCATGTCTGCACTGTGATTATGTGCGACACTTCAGTGACTTACGAGTGACCCTCTGAGAGACACTTTTATTCAGATCAAACTAAACAGGCATGCCCATTTAATTATCTTTCAGACGACTCCCTTGTCCATACTGCTCCTGTGCTGCTAGATTTCCTTATAGTGCGCTCACAACGTGCAACTCGATGCCCCCCACTGAATCAACTCCCAAGGAGAAAGACAACTGCAATTAGTGTGGTTTGACCTGGGGCGTAGCCTTTTATTCACACAGACACAAAGACTCATTGGGAAATCATAAATGATCAGCATGGTTAAGCAGATATTGTTATGAGAATACAAGACTTAAGATCAGCCAAATCCTACGTAAATGTTATGAGAATGCAGGACATAAGGCAGAAAAACAGCTCAGAGATTGTGCAAGCAATACAACAGTTATGTCCACCTTCCATTACAGTGGAACATTTCCTAATGCACAGTGCCAGCAGGCCCCTTTTACCTTATCCATTGCCCCTGCCCTCAGCCAAGGGCATACCTTATTAGGAACTTCTCTCCATCACTCTGAGGGATGGGCAATGCCTGCAGTTCCTTTTACCAACACATCCACCAGGGCAACGCATAGTGCTTCGTCCCTCCGGGGTAGCTGACACCTGCCAATCCCCCCCCAAAATATTCAAATCCAGGCATTCCAGGGTAGGCACAAAGATCCAGGACCACCAGCAGGTCAGTCCCTCCTGCCTGCCCAGTGCCCACACAAATCAACACCCCTCCAAGGGGAAAGTTCGGTAAATCGGTGCGTATTTGGGATAGCTCCCATGTCTGCTGCAAGAAATTCCCCCACAGGGCGAAGAGGTCACTGGCGAACTCGCCCTCCCCCTGTGCGAATGCGGTTTGATGGATCCTGGTGCGCAGTGAAGGGAAAAGAGGCAGATCCTTTACATTGCGAGGCCTTATATGCTGCCACCCCGGGTGGGCGCAACTCAATGACATCAGAGGCGTCTCTCCTTTGTGGCAACACCGATGAAGGACACTCCACCTTGGCTCCTGCCCATGGGGCGACTAATGGCACCCCTCTGCTATATGCTGGGGGCACCTTCCAGCTTGTGAACCGCAGGGAATGATTCTGCTTTGAAGACCAATAACAAACAGTTTTTTTCAACTTTTCAAGCAAGGAGGCAACGCGTGGGGTCTCTTTCTCGAATGCCCAAAGCCAGACTGGGGACACACTTGTAGTTTTCAGAGTCCTAAACCAGAGGTGGCAGCAAAAGCAGCCTTGGCATGTGTTTACAAGGGCAGAAATAAGGATTGTAGTGGGGCACTGAGGTACACTGCAGACAGGGCTGGAAAAACACAATGTGGGTGAGGGATGAGGCTCTCCAAAACTCTCCAACAAATGGGGCTGTGTGTTTTTTTAGTGCTGACTGTCAGAGCAGCGAAGTAGGGGGCTGGAGTGGAAGAAGCAGGTGCCACTGAAGGGCCGTACCTGGGGATATGGGAGGGAACTTGAGGGGGGCCTGAAAGAGATAGGGGAAAGCAGCACAAGAGAGGGCGTTACAAAAGTGGGAGGAGGGCAGCGGTGAAGGAGAGGGACTGAAGAGACTTGCATTCTTTAAGATTGTGTGTAAAATCTTAAAGAGAGTACCTGCACAGGAAGGAAATTCAGCATTAGTGAGGAATTCTATAAAGATATGAACCCTAACCCCCTAGAAAGTTTCTATTACATAAGACTCCCCCGGACGTAAACACCATCACACCCACCTTCCCTCTTGAGTCCCCAACTATAATCCCACTGCATGTTATTGCAACAAGATGCTCAATTTTGTAGAGCAAGACATCAGTATTTATGCACAATATTCACATTACAAATGGACACCCACTGCAGCAAATTCTGACTAATAGAAACACATTTCTATACATTATCACATTCCAAAAAGGCTCACTTTACATTGTACCAACCCCACAAGTTAATTATTAGGATGTCCCAAATTCAATTTCCACAAGCCGGACAAACCCATAATTGAAAGCACAATGCATGTAACGAAGGAACATAAAAAGGAAACAATGATAGATAACGAGCAAGATAAGGCATGTGTAGAAAAGCTAAAAACTAACGATGTCCTGAACTTTGACTTACAATCTCAGATAGCAATCAACCAAGAAAATTGGCCTCGCAAAGGATCAGTTTCAGATAAAGAGGTCAGTTCTTTACAATGCACCTTAGAGTCAAGAAAAGGCTTAGTTAATAAGTGCATGAACAACGTAGCCCATGCAACTTCGTTCGTCTAGTTACCTCCATGGGCCTACGTGATGGCAACACCAAAATGGAGGCACGAACAAAATGGAACCCATATTCGAGACAAAGTCTCTGAATACGTAATTAACTCGCTAGTTAACATGACGAATTCACTCAATATTAGCCGCACTTGCTAAATACGGTACAACATCACCAAAATTGTGACAGAACCATAACATAACAGGACAAGGCAGATTTTACAGAACCTCAGCCCCTCCTTTTGCCATTACGTAGGCAAGAACCTAAACTCAAGTCAATCTGAATCCAGGTCTATATCTATTCTCATCCGGGCATCAAGGTGTTGCTGTAACATCATCTTATTAGCCTTCACTTCTCTCGGGACGGGTCTTCTCACACAGATTGTAGCACAAAGACTACAAATGGCAGGACCACACTGGAGGCATAGGCAACACGAGAAAAGGATAGCTAACGCCATACCAAGGAACATCAGAATCTTCCATCCCAATTTGGACAGCAATTCCCATAACCATCCCATCAACGACCAGTTACCTTCGTCTACATGTATAGATTCAGCAGACTTACGCAACTTCTGGATGGCTTGGTACACTGTCGGGGTATTATCTGGTATGAAAACGCAGCAACTAGATCCGATCAATTTGCATACCCCACCTCTATCTGCAAGTATAATATCTAAAACAAAGCGATTCTGTAATGTCATAAGGCGATCCGCTTGAAGCTCAGCTGTAATATTGCTAAGGGCACCTGCAGTCTCATTTATAGTGGCCTCAACCACTCTCGTAAGCTGACGAATATTCCTACTTTTAGCCATAGGACCCAAAAAGGGCAGGAAACCCTTAAAGAAGTCTCCAGCTTCTTGTGTGACAGTATCTTTCGCATTGATAACACCTCTACCATATCTTGTCTTATGGTAATCGAAAACAGCAGTGTATGTAGGGGGAAGCAGAAATGCTACATAACATGTGCCAGAAAAATCAGATGGCAACCATGTGTAGGCTCTGTCGTGACAAAAAAAATACGTGCCTTTAGCTGGCACGAATGGAGGAGATTTCTGGGACGTATAAACGTATGTGTGAACACACACACTCTTACCAAGCTGAGCTCTCGGATTCTGACCATTACCTTGCAAACAAAGATGACCTCTGTGGGGTACAATCCAAATAGGAGGAGACCTTTGCTGTCTTTCTTTCTCCGTCAAGCTAACACTATATGTCGTCTAATTCCAACCGACATATGCTCGTACCTCATCTTTAGGGATAGCGTTATACGCATCGATATCTCTAATCATATCAACTATTCCCCGTATCAAGGCATTATTACTCGCATTGTCTTTGACAGAACGTACAGAAGAGGCTTCATTCGCATAGATAAACATTGATTGGAGTGCCCAAACTGACCCATTAGGCGAAAAAGGCAAAACCAAATATGGCATTCCCTTATCTGTAGTATGTGGCATAAGACCACACACCCAACAATTCGTGGTATTTATGACTAGCTGATGCTGATGCAACATCTGTATAAACAAATTGTTTACAAATTCTGATCTTCGTGTCTGCTCATGTTCAGGTAAAGTATGAAACTCATGTGGAGAAACAGTAGAAAAAGAAAGAGTAGGTTGGGAGGTAGATGTAAGCGGCAATTGTGTGATATAGAAAATCCAACCCACACAACCTAACGTAATATTCACAAGCATAAGAAAACACATTATTAAAAAACATTTGCTATGAACCAATATATACATTTTCATTTTGAAACCCTTTTCCTCAACACTGTTATCAGACCCAAAAGACTCCATCCTCTAACGTGCTGCTCACGGCTATTGCCTTCTTCGCTTAAGTGTGCGCCAAGATCGCACTAGCGACCCTGAACCACAGACCTTGTGTCAATACGTGGCTCACCCCTTAAGGCTGTACCGCGACCCTGCAGCTGAGTCCGGATGGTGACTCGAAAAAGGAAAAAGGAAAAAAAGTCTCTTGATCTGACCAGGTGTAATTCACTATATAAAAAAAAACGGTTTTATTTGTCCATAGCAACAGGCTTTCTTGGCCTCAAATCGTAACGTTCTTTATCAGGTACAGTTGGATCCTTAAATAAAAGTTCCGGATTGGTCAATCTTTAGATGAGGAGGCACAGCAGCTTGCAGAACATCATCATCCTCGCGTTCTGACCGTGTCCATGTCTAATGAGCATCACTGAAAGGCACGAATGTGGGAACTCTCTCGCAATCTGTATCAGCTATACCATCCCTCACCCACTGATCATACGGTAAAGGCAAAGGAACTTTTTTACAGTGGGTGGCACCCAGTTCTTTTTGCCGACTACTCTAACAGCGGTTCTAGTAACCAAAAGGACTAAGTAAGGACCAGTCCATCTGGGTTCCAAATTCTTGGTACGCTGGAAGTTCTTGACCAGGACGTAGTGACCAGGTAGGATTGAATGTCCTGGATCTGTAGTAGCTGTCGGCAAACTGTCATAGACCTGTTGGTGGAGAACACGTAATTTAGCAGTCAAGTCATGTAAGTAATCCACCAACATAGGGTATTCAATACTGCTGTATTCTTTAGGATGAGGCACATCCCAAACATTGGCCGGACGACCAAACACAATTTCATATGGGCTAAGTCCCATACGAGAATGTACTGTCGTCCTCGTTGACAAAAGAGCCAATGGCAAGGCATCTGGCCATGTAAGACCAGAGCTCGCTTGTATCTTAGCTAGCTTCAGCTTTAACGTGCCATTGTAGCACTCGACAAGACCAGCTGACTGGGGGTGATTCGCAGCGTGGAACTTTTGATTGATACCCAACCCCGCACACACTCTCTTCATGATCTGGCCCACAAATTCACTCCCATTGTCCGACCATACAATTCTGGGCAAACCATACCTAGGGAAATATTCTTTGAGCAAAACCTTGGCTGTAGACAAGGCAGTATTATCCTTTAGGGGGTAGGCCTCTATCCACCTGGAAAAGGCGCAAACAACCACAAGGACATACTTCAAATTATTGCATCTCTCGATGTGAATATAATCTAGCTGTCTCACCTCAAACGGATATGTCGGAGGAACAAAATGACCAGCTGGAGTTGGAGTTCCCTTACCAGGATTATACTTCAAATAAATCATACAATGCTTCACCACGTTCTCTGCACATTTTGGAATTCCAGCATTCTGCCAAACTGGAGCCAACAACTTGCATATTCCCTTCAAACTTATGTGAGCCATTCCATGAGCCATTGTGACCACTGGGAGCATATACGCGTCTGGCAACAACCATCGCTGGTGTTCTGACAACTCAACCCAACAACCTGTAGGATCCAACATACTCATAGTCTCTCTCCACGTACTTACTTCCTTCTCAGTCGCTTCAGCCTGAATCATTTTCACACTTTCTATTGTGTCTTCACACATTCCACCAGCCATAACCCAATTAACTGGGCCTGCAACATACATACGGCTCATCATGTCTTTCACTGTTTCCTTCGCAACTTCATGTTATGTTATGTTATGTTATACTTTTATTTGTATATCGCACGGCTACTCAGAAAGAGTGTCCCGGCGCTTTATACAGGCAGCTCAGCGTTAACAAACATAACAGCATAAAACAGAAACAGAAGAAAAGAGAAACAACCTAAAGGTTAAAGCCAGGTCTTAAGGCTCTTCCTAAACAGGAACAAATTGGGAGTACTACGTAAAGCCAAAGGTAAAGAATTCCACAGCTGGGGGGCCCTGAGACTAAAGGAACGACCCCCGGTGCGAGCCTTCCTCACTCGAGGGACCATGGCCATTAACAGAGATTCCGACTGAGGTGAGCGAACCGGGCGATAAAAGGCAAGCCTTCGCTGCAGATACCTTGCTGCCGAGCCAAAAAGTGCTTTATGCACCAAAGTCAGAGTTTTAAACATAATCCGCTTCCGGATGGGCAGCCAATGAAGCGACTGTAGCAACCCGGATGCTCTCGCTCGCCTATGAAGGCCAAAGATAGCGCGAGCCGCGGAGTTCTGCACCACCTGCAGCCGCTGAACCAAATAATCCGGAAGCCCTAAATAAAGGGCATTGGCATAGTCCAATCTAGAGTCTATTACGGCTTGAACAGTGATCTTTCTGTGCTCTTCTGTAAGCAAAGGTAGAAACTTACGGAGCATCTTCAAGATACCAAAACAAGTGCCCGTCAGACCAAGAATGTGAGATCTTAGCGTGAGATTGTTATCCAACTTGACTCCCAAGTTTTTGGCCACCTGAGATGACTGAACAGGGGGACACATGTCCGTTGGCCACCACTCCCGCCATTCAGGGTCTGCAGCACAGCCAAAGAATAGAACCTCCGATTTGCTGGAGTTGGCCTTAAGGCTGTTCCGCTGGAACCAATCAAAGACCATCCCCAGACACCCCTGAATGCTCTCTCCATCGAATGCCTGATCTTTCCTGCACGTAAAGAGCAGTTGCGTGTCATCCGCGTAAGACACGATCTGGGCCCCAAAAGCCTCCACCAGTGCCGCCAGAGGGGTCCTAAAGATATTAAAAAGAGTCGGGCTCAACACAGAACCCTGTGGAACTCCGACTCCCAAAGGCGGCATCTCAGCGGAGCTTGGGGAGGCCCAGACCGTTTTTCGGCGGCCCTCAAGAAAAGATGTAAACCATTTGAACACCGTCCCCCTTAGACCGATGTCATAAAGTCTGGCGAGGAGCGCCTCATGGGGGACGGTGTCAAAGGCCGTCGACAAGTCTAGCATGACAAGCATGGCCTTGCCTCCTGCGTCCAGTGTCTCCTGAATAACCTCTGACACCTCGAGGAGTGCCGTCTCCTTACTTAAATTAGGCCGGAATCCGGATTGAGAGGGGTGCAGTAGGTCATTTGATTCTAGAAAGCCCGAAAGAACGCCAAGCACATGCTTCTCCGTGATCTTAGCCAGAGCCGGGAGGAGGGAAATTGGCCTGTAATTGGCCAGAACCTCGGCATCTAATCCAGGCTTCTTGAGGAGGGGGATCACCATAGCCCTTTTCCAGGCCCGCGGGACCCTTCCCTCCCTCAAAGACGCGTTCACGAGAGGATTGACCAATGGGTTCACCACCGGCGCCATCCTGGCCAGAAATTTGGCCGGACAGGGGTCTAATGGCGAGCCTGATTTAAGACTGGCCACAGACACCAGGGAGGCATCGCTGGAAACAGCGGGGAACTCCGCCAAAACAGCATCTGGCGTAGAGGATGGAGCAGGTCCCGCCCCAATGCTGAGAAACCCTTCATCGGACCTCTCTGCAAAGGAGGCCTGGATCGCTTTGATCTTATCCGTAAAGAACCTGGCAAGATCACAGACCCACGACTCAGATGACACTATTTGAGGCAAATTGGATCTAGGGGCCGTAAACTCCCTCACCACAGTGAAGATCTCCTTGCAAGAGTTGGAGGACGCCTCTATCCTTCTGGCAAGATATTCCTTTTTAGCAGAGAGAATATTGCGATGGTAGGCTTTAACTGCCAACCTATAGGCACGTCTGGCCTCCCCATCATACTGAAGGCGCCATGCCCTCTCAGCCACCTTACACTGGCTGCGAGCGATGCGCAACGCCTCCGTAAACCACGGCACAGACAGTCGTTTGGCCATAGGCCGAGGGGCCAATACAGGGGCTACATCATTCAGCCTCTCTGCCAGCCAGACCTGCATGGCCTCTGTGTCCAATTCCAAGTCACCCGAGAGGGGGCACGGATGGTCGACAAACGCCTGCACTAACAGCTCAGGCGTCACTCTGTGTAGTGCCCTCAAGGCTGATCTAGGCTGTGTGGGAGCGCCGCTGGGTAGTTGCACACTCCCCAATATGGAAAACCTGACCAACCTATGATCGGACCATAATACCGGGAGAATTTCAATATCGGCTAAAGGGATCGACGAAAACACTTGATCCAGGATATGACCCTTATCATGTGTGGGACCCGTCACAGAAGGAGCAAGGCCCAGAGGGGCAGTAATGTCAAACAATTTGTTTGAATCCGAATCTTCAACCACATCCAGATGAAAATTAAAATCACCCGCCAGCAAACAATGCTGCGCAGACAAAGCCAATCCGGAGATGGCCGCCTGGAGGTCCACAAAGAAAGAGTCCATAGGTCCTGGAGGCCTGTATACCAGCAGCCCTTTCAAAGCTTGATGCGAGGTCAGTGTAATAGTGAAGGCAAGGGACTCAGAACCTGCAATAGTGTCCAAGGGGAGAATAGAGCATGGAACACTCTTCTTCACAACCACCGCCACCCCACCTCCCCTACCCTTGGCTCTGTCCTGACGGAAGATGTTGTAGTCCGGTGGAATAGCCGCTAAGATGTCCTGATTAGACATCTCCCCCAACCAGGTTTCGGTCAACAGAAGGCATAAAGGTTTTTCCCTAACAAGAAGATCAAAAATGTCAAGGGCATGCCTTCCTACTGATCTCGTGTTAAGCAGTAGGCATAGATGCTTCACACGGACCTTGTCTAACCGAAAGGTGGCGGGGGAGGGGGCATAAACAGGCGACCAGCCACACCCAGGGCAGAGCCGTTTTCCCCTAAAACGACCCGGAAAGACGGATCGACAAGTACAGGAAGAGGTTTACAGAGCCCGAAGAGTCGCTGAAGAATAGCAGATCATCCTCCCAACGACCGAGAAGAGCCTTGTCAGGCCAGAATCTCCCGCCGCTCCGCCGCCTCCGGGACGCTGACGGGCGCAGACGGGCAGGACTCTGGCACGACTCCGGCACAGCGAGGCACGCCCGCTGCGCGGAGAAGCGAGCTTTAAGTAGCAGTCCCTCTGGACATCCGGAGCGCTAGACCGCTCAGTGTAGATGTTCCTCGAGCTGACACCACTCCAAGATGGCACCCGTTCTCACCCCACCACCCAGAACCGGGAACCGGACCCGCAAAATGCGGTGAAAACCGATTATAGTGCAGGTATGAGGGCCCTAGATACTGCCAGCTTAAAGCAAGGGATTAAACAACAGAAACCAAATAAAAAACGAAAAACGGAGCGTTTTCATCCGCAAACGCATTCCCTCGACCAACATAGTCCACAACTTTCTTATTCGCACTACACTTCACAATTGCAATCTGCTTTGGGAGAGTGAGAGATTCCAAAAGTTCATTCACCAACTGTCCATGCTGTATTTTTGTCCCATGCGAAGTAAGGAACCCACGCTCTCTCCACAAACGCCCAAAACTATGGGCAACACCAAACGCATACTGGCTATCGGTGTAAACATTCACTCGCTTTCCTTCTGACAACAGGCACGCCCTAGTCAGTGCAATCAACTCTGCTGCTTGCGCAGAATTCTGTGGTATGCGTGCTGTCTCAACAACCGTATGTTTAAGGACAGGCAAAACAGGACTGTTACACACATTACCTCTTGTTTCCTTAACTACACCCTCTCAACCAGATCATAGACAATCGCTAAAAGAGCTCTCTCACCATTGCTCGAAATCCTGTATTGTGGAATACAAGGCAGCCTAGCATTTGAGTTAAGGGTAACAACATACGGAGGAATCTGCAAAAGACCAACATCATTTGGACCTGTGGCCTAAAGTGTATCAGGAAGCGAACGCAATTCCAGTGGCAAACAATCCTTAGACAAATACATTGGAGAAATCACTTTCTTACCAAGGGTAAGATGTACTCCTGAAGGAGAACAATGCAAGGTTGCATACAATCTTTTCAGCAAGTCCAAACCCAACAGATTCTCACCACAACCAGTTGTTAGAATAAGCGGAGCTTCCAATTCACAAGGGCCAATGGAAAGGGACAAAGGACTAGAAACCGGGTTACGAACTGGGGCGCCTGAAAATCCTATTGAAGCATTGGTCAAGCCAGACAAAGGTGCGCCAGGAAGTTTAAAGTGCATAATAGAACTCTTCGTCGCACCAGTATCCAAAAGAAAAGGTTCTACCACACCTGATGTAATCACTTCAACATAAGGTCCACTCTGATCTACTGGAACTGACACTACTCCCTCACTTTGTCCTTGGCTGTCCTAGTTATCATTATAACCAGAACTCTCACCTTCGATATAGTAATCCTCAACATAATACTGGGCAGACTGATCACTCGGAACATTCTGTCTGTCAAAATAATTTGCAGAATTCTGTAGGGAAGAGGAACGCTCATTTTGGGGGATCACACCACGTCCCCTACCCCTAGGAGCTTGCTAAAAACTACCACGACATCTCTGTCTAGGTACATCATTCGCACGCTGTAACAAAGTCGGGCAACTATTCTTGTAATGACCTTCCTCTCTGCAATAAGCACACTGATTAGGGCCAGGAAAGAATCGCGGAGCATAGGGCTCAGGCTTCTGTAACAATCTCTGAAATTGTGGAGGTTGCTGAAACTGAGGCTGATTCTGACGAGGCGGATAAGCTTGCTGCAAAAGAACTTTCGTCTTTAGATCCTTAGTTTTCTTCTCTACTTTATCCTTCTCATCTTTATCCCTATTCTCGTAATATTGCGCAGTAGCCAATACCTGGGCCGACGAAGAAATAGCCCATGAACTCTCAGAGTCCTTTAACTTATTAGAAAGTTCGGGAAGCAAATTAAAGACAAATTTATCCACAAACAACCTTTGGCCACCTTCCGTACTCATATCCTGACCACTATGATCAATAAACGTCTCTTCAAACCTAGTGAAGATATCAGATACACTCTCGTCTTTCTTCTGCTTACATGCTGCTAACTCATCCCAATTCACTCGTAAAGCGGGCATCATCGTTTTCATCAAATTAATAATTCTACCTGGTAATTCTGAAACTAAAGGTTCAGGTTTAGCACCTCCCTCCTGTCAACCATCTGCAGCAACAAAATTCGCCCAGGTATCACCTAATTCAGCAGCATGATTCTCTTGACGAATCTTTGCCCACAAAGGTTGAGGGACTACATTACCCATCAACATATCGATGTCAGCTAAATTCATAATACACGCTTCAACTGTCTGGGACAACTCCTTGTAATAACCAGCAGGATTCTTACGAGGGTCAGGTAAGGTCTGCTTAAGAGCCAAGACCTCTGCTCTCTTCCAAGGGACATGTACCCATACTCGCTGAAAATGAGCCGAAGCGGTAACAATACCCTGATTTACATTAGCCTGAACTGCTTCTTTCCATACAGGAGGAACTTCTCTCATAGGGTACTGTTTCACTTTCCTCCTAACAGAGGAATCAGGTTCATACAATGTCTGAGGCGAAAGCCTAGATCTGAAAGCAAGTATCGTCTCTACGGCATCTGTAACATCAGATTCCACTATCATCCCTTTAGCAAACTCTGATTGAACATTGAGCACATCCTGCGGAATCGGACCCAACTCATTATCTTCCCCTTCCTGACGCAGAAAAGTACACATGACGTCAAAAACATACCTTTGCTTAGGCGGTTCCCACTGAAAGAAAACATCCATAACCGCTGGCAAATCATACCTCGGAGCATTTAAAATCCACCTACGAGCCAACAAATCCAACACTGTCCGTTTCTCGGAACTAGGAAGCTGACTACGACTCTGCTTGCGTTCCAAAACAGGGGTCATATTCAGTGACCCAAACAATGGTGACAACAGATTAACAACAGTCTCGGTCATTCGTTTTCGAGCAGAATGGGAAGAAGTAGACATAAGAACATGAGAATAAGTATTCTGGGGCAAAGAAGGTGTAGGGACAAGAACAGTAGAAGTCGAAGACGCAGAAGCAGAAGGCAAAGGAGTTTGAGGCAAAGCTGGTAGCAAAGCTGGCGACACTAGAATGGGTTGCGCAGGAGGAGGCAAAGCCATCTGTGGAGCACCGGTTGGCTGAACAACAGCAGGAGGTTGAACAACAAAGGGTGGAACAACCGGGAGTAATGGAGGTGCAGTAGCACCCTGCACATAGGGGGGTGGCAACCTCAGTAAATGAGAGATCAAATGATCTTTTTCAGGGTCTTCATTCACTTTTGGAAGGGAAGGCGGCAAGGCCGGATAACATTTATCGATATCCATGCAACGCTGTCTATCTAAGACTTCACTCACACGTTCTTCTCCATCTTCCTTAAACTGCCTAGCAGCTTGTAATACTGACATATTTTTATCTTTCCTATCTCTTTTTGCTTGTTTAATTTCTCTCTGTTTGGCCTCCTTTCACCAAAGGCGGAAAGAGTCAAACATTGCCGGCCGGGCTTTCTTCTTGAACAGCACAACTTCTAGGTTGTCTAAAATATTTGATTCGAAACTACCATGTTGGGGCCATCGTAAGACACCATCTTTCCTAGTATATCGGATCCATACCTCATTATAGGTGATAGGACCCACTCCGTGTTTTGAATACAGCTCATAAGTTAGAGTTCCAACCAGAGGTATCGGACACGAGTCCTCCAATCGGGAATCCTTGTTGCAACCACAACTAAACCATTTCCTAATTTTGCTAAGACAAGGCATCTTATAGCTCACTAATCTAGCTTCAAACTTCAAGGGGTTATCAACTATCGATACTCTCGCAAATATACAAGCCCCTCGGCTTCGATTACTCCAGTAGCCAAATCAAACAAAACCAAGAATCAAAGCAAGAACCAAACAAAAAACAAAGAACCAAACAAAGTCGTGGGAGCGACCCACTTATACTTAACCAAAATATCTGTCACGCCACCAGAAGACCGTCTATCGTCTCGCTCTACAAAGCATCTATCAAGGGTCCAAGACAGGGCGACAGTCAGGGCAGCAGTCCTTCGTAGCCATCGGAAAGCGGGAAGCCTCGCAGAAAATACCTTCGGTCCACGTTGGCATACAGGGAACGATGAAGTGGCGGCCTTCCTCCAGAATTTCCTCACGTGGCTCCTCACGATCCTCGGGCTTGGACCGGTACCGCTGAAGTCGCCAAACCGCTGGGCGCCAACTGAAGAACCGGGTTTTTAGAACCCAGCGGCGCCTGGGACACGCCCAAAGTCTTCGGGTTCTCCTGTCTTGGCAAACAGAGACACGGAATACCTCTAGGTGGCGTCAGAGATCAAATTTATTAGCTGCAGCTAGTAGCAGTAATCCCAGCAACACAACACGGTGTACAACTCAAGAAACTGCTCAATTTTGTAGAGCAAGACATCAGTATTTATACCCAATATTCACATTACAAATGGACACCCACTGCAGCAAATTCTGACCAATAGAAACACATTTCTATACATTATCACATTCCAAAAAGGCTCACTTTACATTGTACCAACCCCACAAGTTAATTATTAGGATGTCCCAAATTCAATTTCCACAAGCCGGACAAACCCATAATTGAAAGCACAATGCATGTAACGAAAGAACATAAAAAGGAAACAATGATAGATAACGAGCAAGATAAGGCATGTGTAGAAAAGCTACCACTAACGATGTCCTGATCTTTGACTTACAATCTCAGATAGCAATCAACCAAGGAAATTGGCCTTGCAAAGAGTCAGTTTCAGATAAAGAGGTCAGTTCTTTACAATGCACCTTAGAGTCAAGAAAAGGCTTAGTTAATAAGTGCATGAACAACGTAGCCCATGCAACTTCATTCGTCTAGTTACCTCCATGGGCCTACGTGATGGCAACACCAAAATGGAGGCACAAACAAAATGGAACCCATATTCGAGACAAAGTCTCTGAATACGTAATGAACTCGCTAGTTAACATGACGAATTCACTCCATATTAGCCGTACTTGCTAAATACGGTACAACATCACCAAAATCGTGACGGAACCATAACATAACAGGACAAGGCAGATTTTACAGAACCTCACAGGGAGTATAGTCCCCCTTTGGCCCGTCCGAGATGAGAGGAGGAATTGGGATACTCCCTCGCTGAGGAACAGTGGGCATATTGCTGCAGACAAACGGGCGACATATCCGCCAGTAGTAGGTTTCGAATGATATATTACAAATATGTACACCGCCTAAATTGCACGTATGCACCGACTGAAGATATGAGATAATGATCGCTGTGATCGCTGCAGACGCAAAGGGGCTGACTTTGTACATGTGGCCTGGTACTGTCCGCCCATACAGCGATACTGGGAAGAGGTCCTGACCGCGCTGGACCTTATGACAGGCCTACACATCTCTGCAGATCCCTTAACCACCCTGTTAGGCTACACTGAACCCCTGGCTTCTGAAATGCGTAGATATGCCTCCCTTGCTCTCCTCCTTGCTAAGAGAAGAATTGCCTGCAGATAGGGCAGAGGAAGAGCGCCGAAATTTAAGGACTGGCTCCAAGACCTAATCTATTGCCAAGAGCAACTACATACATATGCAGACCTCCAACCCCCCCTCATCGCGTGCAAGGGACATTTGGAGCCCCCTACACGCATACTTACTGGAGCACACAGCCGATACAGATGCTGCGGCGCCGTAATGGACACATAACATCTTACTAAAGGCTTTATTACCCTCGCCCGCACACTCTCTCACATTGGACACCATGGGACACCATGCGGCGCTACCAGAATGACATGGTAGGCGTTCCTGGATATGCTCTCCGAGACTAAGAAAATAATGACCTTGCTCATACAAGTTTTGGGAAGACAGAAAGTCGACCACCATTGCGCAGCCATGTGACAAGATAAAGATGGAAGGGTGATCGTGTTTGGTAGATGCTAGAAACATGCGTGCCAAGAATCTCAGTGAGGCGTCGTATAGGAATATTATAGGATGTTCTTCACAGTGCCTGAAATGGAAATATAGAAATACAGGTACTCCTTGCCCCAGAGTTCCTGTGTACTGATAAGACGTGCCAGTACTTTTCTATTAAAAGCATTAGTGCAGTGCTGTGATGAGTTGGTACCACCCCTTCCATATTAAATTAGTGCAGGTAAGGAGAACCTGCACATTTTTTTTTTAAGTTTATAAAGCTTTATTGAAAGTTAACAAAATATGTAAAAAACCAGCAATACAGAATTAAATATATTCAATAGGAATATAACGGAAGAGTTGGCTAGTATTATTACAAATCAAAGCTATTTTAAATTGTGTAGGTAATAAAGGGAAAAAGGGGGGGAGCAGAGAAGGGAAAATGAGAGGAAAAATTAATAAATAGATTTTATACATTGGTATATTAGGATAGTGCATATTACAAAGGAATGTGAATGAATATCTAAGTAATTAATTCCATACAATAAGCCAACAAGGGTTAAAAATTGAAGAACAGAGAAAACCTGTATTCAAGGAGATTTAACATTTTCAGAATTTAAACGAGATTCATCTATTAGGACTAGTTGATCTAAATAATTAGTAAGGGGTAGCCAAAAAAGATCTCTATTAATCCTTGGGTTACAGGCGGAGGCAAAAGCAGTGTCAAGTCGATGAAATTGGCAAAGACTACTTTACCTTTGTTGTATAGATAGTTTTGGGAGTGTTTTCCAGTTGAGAGAAATATGTTGGAAAGCTAAAGCAAGCATAAGATCGTAAAGACCATGGTAAGAGGAGGGTAGATCTAAGGAATAAGAGAGAGTTCCAGAAAAAAGAAAAGGAATAGAATAAGGGATGGAAATATGAAACAGGCGAGAGATATAGGACCAGACTTTCCCCCAAAATATAGAAACTGAAGGGCACATAAAAAGAAGGTGTATGAGATTAGCGTTAGAGGAGCCACAGGTCCAACAATTAGAATCAGAAGAAAGTGAAAAACGAGCAATGGAGACAGGTGTGAGATAAAGTCTAGGGGCAAGGAAAAATAGAGATTGTGTAAAAGAGACAGAAAGACAAATTTTTAAAGAGCAGGACCCAAGTTTATCCCAGAAGGTGATATTCCATTCACATCCCAGGTCAGATTCCCAAGAGAGTTCCAATCTGGATTAGGGGCTAAGAAGTATTTATAGATAAGGGAAGCTTTAGGTAGAGAGAAGAGTATCTGAAGAATTGAGTTTTGGACAATAGGAAGGGACGAAGAGGGAAGAGAGTAATAAGTATCAAGAATAACTGTCATTAAATTAGTGAATTTCTGTAAAAAAGATCGGGGCAATGGAATAAGGATTGAAATTAGGGAAATGAACATGGAGACAATCCATCAAAAAGATGTTTGACCCAAATTATGCCCTTTGACCTCCAAGTTTTCCAAAAAATGGGTCTGTTATTAACGAGAATAAGAGAATTGTGCCAAATTGGAGATTCTAAAAAAGATTCCCTAGAGATTGGATCCGGATGTACCAAATGTTTCAAAAGGGAACATGTGTGCTTAAACAAAGGAAGAGTAGTATAGGGTGGTTTAGCAGAGAAAGTCCATAACTTCCTTTAAAGAGAAGGGTAGTATTAAGGTTTGTTCAATATATAGACAAAGGGGAGTGAAGAGGGAAGGATCGGGAAGGAGCCATTTCGATGCCTGACGAAGATTAACAGCTAGATTCATGAAGCATTTTTGCGGGCGCAAACGGTGCGAATCGCAGAATTCGGCCGTTTGCACCCGCAAAAATGGCATTTGAAATTCCTCATTGGGTCATGTACTCGCAATTCGAGAAATCGCAAAAAATTGTGATTTCTCAAATTGCGATCGCATTTAAGGAATCTCAATTTGAGATTCCTTAAATGCTATTCTTGACCCAATAAAAAATTGTGAATTCGCTATTTATTCCCGCTATTTACCGCGAAGTCAGACTTCATGGTAAATAGCGAAAACTGAGAAAAATGCACTTTTGTGCATTTTTCTCAGTTGTATGTTACACACACACATGTCCTTTGGACATGTGTGTGCGCAACATGAGTCTAATTTACATTTCAGGGGTGCTACCGGGTGTCCTGTGGACACCCCTAGCACCCTTGAAATCGCATCCTCATTTGCGATTAGCAAATTGCTAATCGCAAATAAGGAATAATTCCCCATTCATTCCTATGGGCCTTTAGGCCCATAGGATTGAATGGGGAGTTATTCCTTATTTGCGATTAGCAATTTGCTAATCGCAAATAAGGAATGTGTAGGAATCGCAATTTATTTTGCGATTCCTACATGAATCCTGTTTTGCGGTAAATAGCGAAAACTGAGAAAAATGCACTTTTGTACATTTTTCTCAGTTGTATGTTACACACACACATGTCCTTTGGACATGTGTGTGCGCAACATGAGTCTAATTTACATTTCAGGGGTGCTACCGGGTGTCCTGTGGACACCCCTAGCACCCTTGAAAAAGCATCCTCATTTGCGATTAGCAAATTGCTAATCGCAAATAAGGAATAACTCCCCATTCATTCCTATGGGCCTTTAGGCCCAGAGGATTGAATGGGGAGTTATTCCTTATTTGCAATTAGCAATTTGCTAATCGCAAATAAGGAATGTGTAGGAATCGCAATTTATTTTGCGATTCCTACATGAATCCTGTTTTGCGAGTCTGTAATAGTGATTCCTTATTATTCGCTATTACAGACTCGCAAAACATGCCGATGATGAATCGGGCTGTAAATGATTTATGGTAGAGACGAAAGTCAGGAAAGTTCACACCTCCATTAGACTTTGGTCTAGGAAGGAAAGATAAGGAGATCCTGGCCCTCTTATCCTTCCAAAGGAATTTAGAGAGACACGAGTCAATCCGCTTAAAATAAAAAACAGGAATATGAATGGGAAGCATGGATAGTGTGTAAATCAAAATTCAATTTTGATTGAATCTAGCCCACCAGGAAAGGAAAAGAGGATTCCAAGAAGAAAATAATTGATCAATTCTGGACAAGACTGCAGACATATTTAATTTAATAGAGGAAGCAATGGAGTTGGAACATCACATCACTAAATTTTTGATTTTTGAGTTATTCCAGGCAAAGCCAGTGGCAGAAAAGTCATGGGGGAGACAACATTTTGTAAGGGGGAAGATTTATGTTTTGTCTGAATTGATTTTATAACTGGAAACAAGGGAAAAGGAAGCAATACCATTTAATAAGGGAGAAATAGAAGTTTTGGGCGCAGAAATAAAGAGTAGGATATCATCCGCGTAAGCAGAAAGTTTTATTTGATGGTAACCATAAGAAAACCCGCAAATAGAGTCAATATTACAAATAGAAGATAGAAAGGGTTCAAGAGCTAAAATAAAAAGGAGAGGGGTAAGAGGGCAGCCTTGGCGGATACCACGCCGGCGAGGGAAATAAGATGAGATGCATCCATTAACTAATACTGAGGTTCTAGGGGCAGAGTACAATAAGGAAATAAAAGAAATCAATTTGGGATCAAAACCATGCCATTTTAATGAAGCAAATAGGAAGGACCAATCCACTATATCCAAAGCTTTTTCTGCATCAACAGAAATGGCCGCCAAGGATGCGGAAAGGGAAGGGATTTTATTTCAAACCTTGAGAAAGAGACGAGAATTATCAAAAGTAAGCCTACCCTTGACGAAATCACACTGCTCCTTACCAATTAAATGGGGCATAATAGGGTCTAGGCGTAGAGCAAGTGATTTGGCAAATAGTTTATAATCAACATTGACCAGGGAAATCGGGCGATAATTCTTGCAAAACATGGGGTCAAGACCGTCTTTATGTATGAGGCACATTGTAGCTTCCTGAAAGGTACCTACTGTCTTACCAGCAAAAAAAAAATAACTGGAAGAGAATTAAGAGTTTAGTAGGTAGTAGATTGGAGAAGTGTAGATAGAATTCGACAGAAAAAACATCTGGGTCGGGAGTCTTCCCTTTGGTCAAAGTATTTAAGGCAGAGGATAATTCAGTAAGGAATAAATCTGTTTCGAGAGCAGAAAAATTGAGGTGAGAATTGGAAGGAGTTGGAAGTGTATTTAGGTAGTCTTGGATAAGAGTAGGGGAGGGAGGGGATTCGGGGATATAAAGATCTTTATAGGAGAGTTTGAATTCATTGAGGATGTCTTGATCTTTATGCAAGAGAGAACCATTTGGAGAATTTATGGAGGTGATTAGAGTACAGTCTTGACGTGTTTTTAGATAATTTGCTTAGAGCTTACCCACTTTATTACGACCACCATGGTAGCGAGCGCTACTACGGAGAAGTATTGAGGATGCGTTATCAGTAGTAGTTTTATTAAAGGCTAGTTTAGTGAGTATCAACTCAGGCAAGACCAAATCCATCGAAGAGGTATAGAATTTATGTTCTAAGAACTTAATATTCACCAAGGTCGTCTTCCGTTGTTGAAGGAAGCGTTTCTTTTTCTTTGAAACAAAATCTGTGATAAATCCTCCCGCAGTTGCTTTAAAAGAATCCCATATGATATGAGGTGAGGTGTCTGGATCACTGTTAAGATCAAAAAATTCATTTGCAAAGGTGCAGAAGAAGAGGACAAAAGAGGGTCTGGAAGAAGAGCGTTTTTAAAATGCCATTGGCAGGACTTGGGATGTGGAGGGAGCAAACCAAGATCAGTTACTATTGGGGCGTGATCGGAGATGACTATAGGTTCAATAAATGAAGATACTAGGTTTTGAGGCAAAGATTGAGAAAGAAAAATATAATCAAGGTAGGAAAAGGGGGTGTGAGGAGGAGAAAAGAAAGAAAAATCAAGAGTATCTGGGTGGGAAAGTCTCCAAGAATCTACAAGGTGTGCTTGAGATATAGCGTTAAGAAAATGTTTGTGAGTCTTGTGAGGAACTAAGCGAACTTGTGATTGGCGGCCAAGAAATGGGTCTACGACTTGATTGCAATCGCCTCCTAAGATGAAGCGATCATCTCTAAATTTAATAAATCTCTGCATTATCAATGACCAAAAGGAACAATCGGGATGTGTAGGCCCATAAATATTAAAAACAGTTAAAGAAACGTTATTAATTAACAATTTCGCTAATAACCATCTACCTTCTGAGTCAATTTCTCACGATATAATTTTACAATTCTTGTGGCATACGATTATAACACCATTTTTCCTATTGGCAGATGGAGAGAATAAAACAGAACCCACCCAGCCTCTTTTTAATTTTAATGCTTCAATTTCTGTAAGGTGGGTCTATAGTAAGAGAACCAAATCTGGGTTATAGGAGGCAAGATGGGAAAGGATTCTCTGTCTTTTAATCAGATTAATAAAACCCTTCACATTCCAGGAGATAACTCTGAATGTAAATCCATAAAAAATGTATACAGAACAAAATATGCAGTAGTGAGAAATTGAGATAAGGAACAAAAAAATGATCAAGGAGAGAGAAGGGAAGGAAATAAAAGAGGGAGAAAGAAAGAGCAATAGAAGAAGACCGTACATGTCAACTTTTAGATTTGGGGTCTCTAGTTGGCACAGGTAGGTACTTGTGACAAATAGGGACCCTTGCCTCTAGTCAGGGTAAGGGGTACACTCCTAAAATAAACCCTGCTCACCCCCTTGGCAGCTTGGCATGAGCAGTCAGGCTTACCTCAGAGGCAGTGTGTAAAGCATTTGTGACCACATACAGTAACCCAGTGACAACACTACAGATGGACCCACACAGGTTTTGTATCAAAAATAAGTATTCTTTATATAGACTTATCACAAGATCACAAATGATAAAAATCCACAATACTATACTTAAAATGGTAGTTTTAGCTTAGTTCTGTTCTTAAGATGCAACACTTTAAGTCAATGTACCTTTCAATGCAGGACGCTTTCACAACAAGCAATGTTGCAGCGATGGAAATGCAGCAAAGTTGCGGTGCAAAGAAATAAAGACGTGAAGATCTTCCAGATGCGGCGCGCTTCTCCGATGATGCGAGAAGTCTCGGTTCAATGCGTCAACTGCAGCGGTGACACCCTTGTTCAGCGATGTGACGGCAAAAGCCTTGGGTGAGACACACTTCTCCGACGTTGCGAGAGGCCTCCACACAATGCGACAACTACAGCGGTGACATCCAAGATGCGACGGCAGCAGCTCCGACGGCGGCGCACTTCTCCGTGGTTGCGAGGCACTTTTCTTGATGCAGTGCAATACGACAGCTACAGCAGCGACACCCACGATGCTACGGCAGCAGCAGCAATGGCAACACGCTTCTTCCTTGTTGCAAGACACTTCTCTCAATGCGGTGCAATACGACAGCTACCGCGGCGACACCCACCTTCGGAGTTGCGATGGCAGCAGCAACGACGGCGACACGCTTCCTCTTCGTTGCGAGAAGCTTCTCTCGATGTGGTGCAATACGACAACTACAGCGGCGACACCCTCCTTCGGAGTTGCGACGGCAGCAGCAGTGACGACGACATGCTTCTTCCTCTTGAGTCGCGTTTCCAGCTCCTTGCAACACGCAGTCCCTCAGAAGGCCCCAAAACAGCAGCATGCACTTCCAAAGAACTCTGGGGAGCTGGGGGTTGAAGTCTGTTGTCCCTGCGACTTCAGCAGGAGGCAAGCTCTGTTCCAAGCCCTTGGAGATCCTTCACAATTTAAAAAAAAAGCAAACAAAAGGGGCATATTATCAAGGGGGTTTATCTCTCCGCTTTTTTGGCTTCAAAAGCCAAGAAAGCGGAGATAAAATTATCTCCCTATTACCTAGCTGTCGCTAACACCAGTTAGCGACAGCTAGTAGGAGATAGCGACCATCTTGGGCCCCGCTTTGCATGTCAGTGAAATTTATCACTAATGACATGCAAAGTGGGCGTGCCAAGATGTTAGCGACTGGAAACAGTCGCTAACATCGCTATCTCCTATTACCAACTTTTGGAGATATTTGCGCTAAGCGTGAATATCTCCAAAAGCTAACACCTGCCCCTGAGCAGTTCTTAGCCATGTTAGCCAATGGTAGGTGGATAACATGGCTAAGAGCATTAGCTCAGTAAAGCATGAATATCGCTGACTTTTCAGCGATATGGGAACAGTCCAGCCGGAACTGCCAAGCCATGTCTTCCCTGGACCGGAAACAAGCATCCTGGGACCGGTTTCGGATTCATAATCCTCATCAGCCAGGCTATCTTGAATCTAGTGGTAGAGTGAGCAAGGGACCCACGTCTGGGCATACCCTACCAACTTAGGGCGAACAAAGCGATACCGAAGGGGATGATGGATGGAGCGTTTGAGCAAATCAAACACTCACCCCCAGTCAAATGATCTGGGTGTAATCTATCACCATTCTTTAGCTCACTCCACCACCCCAGTTTAGACATGGCCATATGCAAATCAGTCTGACCCAGTGCCTCATGGGAATAGTCCAGCCCGAACTGCCAAGCCATGTCTTCCCTGGACCGGAAACCAGCATCCTGGGACTGGTTTCGGATTCATAATTCTCATCAGCCAGGCTATCTTGAATCCAGTGGTAGAGTGAGCAAGGGACCCACGTCTGGGCATACAGAGCCAACTTAGGGCAAACAAAGCGATACCAAAGCCCACTAGCAGCATTTGGTTTACAAGCCCTGGGCACACTCAGTGCACTGTTCTAGGGTATGACCAGTAAACCAAATAAGCCAATCATGGAATCACTAATTCATACATTAATTTATAATAGGGAGATCATATGCACTTTAGCACTGATCAGCAGTGGTAAAGTGCCCAGAGTTATAAAACCAACAAAAACAGGTCAGACAAAAATAGAGGAGGAAGGCAAAAAGTTCAGGGATGATCCTGCAAAAAGGGCCAAGTCCAACGTCAACAATTCATGTAAATTGAAAGAATATACAAGAGTAGAAAAAAGGAGAGATTGACTGTAATGGGGAATCAAATGTAATGAATAGGAAACGAAGAGAGGAAGACATCAAGGGAAACATCTGCAAAAGAGCAAGAGAAGAATACATTTACATGAAGGATTAAAGATAACGCATTGCTAAATAGTCACCATCAACAACCTGTAAAAGAAAAAAAAAGGAAAAGATCAGCAAGTAACCAGACATGGTAATAAATGAAAAAGTCACGTTATGGGGGATGTTGAAGAGGTAAAAGGACCAGAAGTTTCCATAGAAGAGGAGGAATGTGAGTGGATACATTTCTTCAGGTCAGCTGGATCATCAAAAGAAGAAGTATTGTTTTGCAAGGTGACCTTGAACATGCAGTGGTGGAAAAGTCTGTAACAAGCTCCAAGTGAACCTAAGGCTGGACAAAGATGAAGGAATTCTTTCAGTCGTTTAGCTGTTGCCTTTGACACATCTTGCGAAATGTAAAATTTAGAACCTAACCAAAGCAGCTGCTTTTTGTGCTTGGCTGCATTTGAGACTTGTAACAGGTCTGTAAATTTAAAAAATAAAAAGATCATACCCCTTGGCCTCGAAGGAGCAGCTGATGAGAACAAACCTGTGAGCGTGTTGAATGCTGAGTGTTGTAGAAGCAGGAAGGTCCAGAAGTTTTATAAGAAAGGTATTGAAGAACTGGACAGGGTCATTACCCTCCAATTCTTGGGGAAGGCCATACAGGCGTAGATTCTTGAGTCTGTTTCTGTTTTCAAGGTTCTCTGCTGATTTCTTCAGCAAAGAGACCTCCCTCTCTAAAGTAGGTATTTTAGTAGAGAAATTCTGTAAGTCACCGACTTGATGCTCCACATTAGTAATACGCCCATTTAGTGTCCAACAGCTGAAGATGTGATTTACTCTCCTCAGTGAAAGGACGCAAGGCGTGAATTTCGTCAAGGACCATGTCTGAGGAAAATGGAGAAGCCGGCTTCAGTGGAGAGGGCGGGTCTTGCTTGAGTCGTTTGACAGTAGAAGCAGGGGACTGCATTTTGGTAGAAGTTACAGGTGAACTCGAAGATTTTGAAAGTCCAGAATGCTCCATTTCAAAACCACCACTTAGCGCAGAATCACAATGAGGGGGCTTGTGTGGTCCGGGTATCTCCTGCTGGTAGTAAGTAACTCCTTACTCATACCCATAAAGTGGAGGAGTAACAAACATCAATAATGCGCAGGAGAAACCACCAGCAAACAACCACAGCGAATGAAATAACTGCGCAGTAAAAAATAATCAAACAGATGAAGCACTGTTGATATAGGAAGAAATTCAAATACGCTTAAGAGGTCAGGTGCCTTGTGAATGTAGCCAAAGTTAAAAGCCAAGGGGTGAAATTAAGTCACAAGAAGGAGTACATTATAGTTGAGGTAAATCCAGAAATTTGGTGCAAAATTCAGAACAAGTGAAATGTTAGTGTAGTCCTGATTCTATCAAAAAGGAAAGGGGACCAAGGAGCTAGTTAATGGTCCAGTGTCAATGCTCCCAAAAGTTACATTGCTACCAATATTGGATACTGTTCCAAGGATAGGGTCCAAAACAGACCCGTATGTCTTATAAGTAAGACTAAAAAGAAAGAGAAAAGTCCAAGTTTGGTGGACTGATAATTATTAGTCTACCCCCGGGACGTCCATGCGCAGGGGATTAGTTGTCCCGAATCACGCATGCACACAGCGGGTGACTTTGTTAGCATGCGTGTTGTATCTATTTGAATGGAGCGCCCCGGAAGTAGGGCTGACCGAGGCACCAACCAGCTTGACTATTTCAAGCCTCCGTCCCGCTACCACTAATTCATTACTGATTTGGCGGTTGGACGCATAGGTGCAGGAGGACAGGCACCTGTGATTATCACGACCCGACACGGTGCGGGCATTTAAGGATTACAGCCATTGAAGTGATTCACGGCCTTGAAGAGTACTTCGAGGTGAGTGATTCGAGTGTCTAGTAAGACTCACCTGGGGTTTTTATTGAGGGGAGAGGTCCGATATGCAAAGTGGGGCATTTCTTCAAGAATAGGGATGCTTTTCACCCTCTATATAAGAGGGCTTATCCTGAAGATCTGGTCCACCACTACTCATTTGCCTGGGCTCCCCCAATGTCTGGATTGGAACTAACAAGGGAGTTAAGTATCCTCATTTTGGTCTCGTGCTTTTTCTCTTCTTGTGTTGTGACATTGGTAGGACATACACACGATTGTGGCACACTAAGTTGCATTAAGCTAGTCTAATGCACGTCCTCTGTAATTATTTTATTGTCTTTTTGTTTTCTTGTCCTAGGTTATGGTCAGGAGCAATACTATTGGCCCGCCCTGACAAAGATTCTGGGTATTTACTACTTTTTTATTTTCACATGCATGTCACATCTTTGTGTATATCCTGGTCCTGATGAAGCGCCAACGATCTCAGTGGCGACAGAGGCGCGAAACATGTTGACTGTTTTTTTTTACATTTAGGCATAATGTGCCTTTTGGGATTATACTCTAAGTAAGAGATTTTACTTTGAAGGAGGGTTACTCACTATAGCCCTTTTTTATCGCCCTCCGCAGTACATGTCCTCCTTTGTTCCTGCCCTTCAGGAACTTCTGGCTACGCTCATTGTCAATAACTCCTCTGTGCTTCTTTTGGGGGATTTTACTTATTGGCCAGGCGATCCCAGAGAAGACACGTCTTCGAAGGACTTTTCTGCTACCCTTCAGTCCCTTAATTTTTCATCACACATCCACTCCCCCACTCATATTCACGGTCATGTTCTGGACCAAATTTGGTCAGTTAACTGTCCCATTCCTTCCCCCATCATTCTTCCCTGCACCTGGTCCGATCATCCACTAATCTCTTTTTCCATTGAGCTCGGAACCCAAGAGAGGCCCCCCTTACCTAAAAACATCCTGGCCCGAAATTAGAATCGGGTGGACCTTGACTCTGTGTGCCTCCCTTGCTTCCTCTGGCCCTGTCCTATGCAACCTTCCTATTGACCATCAAATAGACGCCGTAAATCACTGGCTGTCCTCTTCCTGTGACTCAGTCGCCCCCCTCAGGAAAGTCAAGACCTGTTGCCCCCATGAAGCTCAAAAATGGTTTTCAGACGAGCTAAAAATCCTCACATTGGACCTTAAACTCTCTGAACGTCATTGGAGGCGTAAATACTGCCCTGTCTTGCGAGCTAAATACAAAACGCTCTTGGCAAGTTACAAAAAAGCCATATTATGAGCCAAAAGCCCAAGGAGATTTTCTCTATAGTTCGCAATCTTGTTGCATCCGACAGAGCCAATTTGAACATTATCCCTTCCCAAAACCTTTGCCTTTCTCTCAATGACTTCTTCCTGGAGAAGATTGCCAAGATCAAATCTAATATTCCCTCTGTCTCTCCGTCCCCTCCTTTTTCTGTCCCCCCCTTGTCCTCCATTCCTCTTAATCAGTTTCCCCCTATCTCCTTGGAAGTGTTCTTGGCTCTACTCCAGAAAGTGAAGTCCGGTTCCCCAGCCGATTGTGCGCCAGCCCGCTTTCTGAAAGTATTCTTCACCCATTGCCCCGACCCTCCTCTCTCTCTTCTTAATTCTTCCATTTCCTCCTGTTCCTAAGTATTTCAAATCCGCCATAGTTTGCCCTATTTTAAAAAAACCTGGCCTAGACCCTTCCCTCCCTTCTAACTTTAGGCCTATTTCCCTTCTCCCCTACCTCGGAAAGATCTTGGAGAGCTACATCACTTCTTGTCTCTCTTCCCACATCGAGGACAACCACCTCTTGGCCTCCCACCAAGCAGGTTTCCGACCAGCTCACTCCACCGAGTCTGTTGTCCTGTCCGTCTTGGACGAGCTAAAGAGTAAGGCAGATTCGAACTTGCCCCAAGCCTTGGTGCTTCTCGATCTGTCCGCTGCGTTTGACACGGTCGACCATGCCATCCATCTCGACCGTGTCAGCGCAATGGGCGTCCGGGGTACTGCCCTCTCTTGGCTCGCCTCTTTTCTTAAAGATCGAACTCAGGCGGTTCATCTTTCCTGTTACTCCGCCCCTTCCCGCTTGGTCCCCTGTGGAGTTCCCCAAGGCTCCTCTTTGTCCCCTCTTCTTTTTAACCTTTATATCCGTCCTCTTATTCTTTCCCTTCTTGATATGGGGGTCTCCGTGTATAACTACGCGGATGACCTCCAGCTCGTATTTGATCTTTCTTCTCCCTTGCACTCCCCACCCAAATTTCACTCTACCTTGGCCTTTATTTCAGATTGGATGAATCGGAATTAACTGAAGCTTAATCTGGACAAGACGGAGTTGGTCCTGACTGGCTCCTCCTCCTCCCCTTGGTCAACTGCCTTTTGGCCCTCCATCTCTGGCCCTCCACCTCTACCAGCGGCCTCGGCAAAGACCTTGGGCATTAGAGTCAGTCAGGACCTCTCTATGCATGCCCAGATCAGCTTGGTTGTCTCCTCCTGTTTCCTTTCCCTCTGAATCATCCGAAAGGTGTCCCGTTTCTTTTCTTCCGACACCCTTAAGCTTATTATTTTGGCCATGATCCTTTCCCGTCTCGATTACGGGAACAGCCTGTACGTGGGCATTCCAGCGTACGAACTTCGCCGCCTACAGGCTGTCCAGAATCAGGCCACCCGCCTTATTTTCCACCTCCCAAAGTCCTCCCACATCACCCCTGTCCTGAAAACACTTCATTGGCTCCCCATCTCCCAGAGATCCCTCTTTAAGATAGGCTTTCTGGTCTTCATGGCTCGAGCCCGCATCGGCCTAGTCTTTATCAACTCTCTCATCACTCCCTATGTCCCCAACCGTTCCCTCCGCTCCTCTAATCAGTTCCTCTCCAATGTACCTCGGTTCCGTAAATCCAAAACCGGAGGCACCAGATTCTCTGTTTTGGGTCCCTCCTTTTGGAATAGTCTCCCTCTACCAATCAGATCCATTACCATTTATTCCCATTTCCGTAAGGCCTTAAAAACCCACCTGTTCTCCACTGCTTATTCCTGCTAAACAGTTCTGGCTTCCCCTGTCTCCCTCAGCTCCCTACCTCTAGCGCCAGGAAGCCGCTTGGTCACAGTGCGCTCTATTAAGAACCTTTTTCATTTCATTACTACATCAATATAATCTCTTTTTTAGGTTACCCCCTGCTTTTTTAATTCACATTGCACTCATTCATTTACCCGAACAAAGGACCCATACCCCACACACCCACATGCACCATCCAGCATGCCTTAAAAGATCTCTGAGAAAGTGACCCTTTGGGACCCGTTGGGAATTGCAGCGCGGGCCCAACGAGGAGCATTGCCCGATGATGAAGCATGACACCCCTTGGGGTGTGTGAGGGCAACAAGAGGCAAGACATGTGCTCCCCCCTTTTTATGGGTCCGCCCAAACTTAGGACTTTTCTTTTAGTCTTACTTATAAGACATACAAGTCTTTTTTGGACCCTATCCTTGGAACAGTGTCCAATATTGGTAGCAGTGCAGACCTGGTAACATAAAGGAGTAGTTATTCCAAAGTAGCAGATTTAGTTTTGACAAACGTCATTATGCGAGCTAAGTACCTGAAAGGAATGAGATCTTCGTCATGAAATAAAAAAAAATGGCGGCTGCAACTGATTTGCAGGAAGATTATCCCATTTCAGAAGAAAGAGGCGTTGAAAACACGTAAAAAAGAAAGAGAAACCTGCAAGAGCTCTTCCGATTTAGAAATCTCTCTGTTTCGTTGACAAAAGGTTGCTGGAGCTGCAGTAATTGGCATTCCCCGTCGTGATACGGAGCTCCTGGGTTAGACGGCCATCTTGATCGGCGTCGCGTGCGCTCCCCCCTGTACCTGCGCATTTTATTCTCTTGTCCTCCAGATAAACTTGTACCAGTACATAGTATGTTAAAGACCGAATATAGGTGTCTTTGAGATTCTTAATTAGCACATTTGTCTTCTACGGGTAAATAATATGGTAACACAAGTAAATGTTGAAGCTACATTATGAGAAATAGAGTAGATGCTATGAATATAGAGCATATTATCAAGTAAATGACAAGAAGGGGAGTAAATATTGTGAGTAATATATTTGTAAATTTATATTACTGCTGCTATTCCCTGTGCAAAATAAAATATAAAAATGTGTTTTTTGTTGTAGTGGGAGCTATGTATTGAATGTTGTATAATTTAAATGTGAATCTGTTAGATCAAAGTATATTTAATATATATGTGTTTATCTGGATGATAAATGTCATATGCTGTTTTTAGAATGTTTAATTGTCGTATTCACAAACCAGGTGAATTGTATGATTTTTGGAAGCGGGCACACATTTTAAGTTCTGGAGAAGGCTGAATGATCAATTTCTGTCACTGAAATGTGACAATGATTCTTTAGGTCCACAATAAGACTTGCTCTATACAAGTGCTGATGATATACAGGCTAAAATGTACATTGACATTATAAGACTTACTGATTACGTATTTTTTAATAATGTTTGTCTCTATGTAAATGTGTATTTGTATGTGGTTTATGCATTAATGAAAACAATCTTTTAAATAATTGGGCATATTTGTTATTTTGTGTGTTAAAGGCTTTTGTTTTTACAGTATTACACAGCAAAGTTGACTCACTGAGTATTGCATATTTTTTGTTGTTTCTTACTTGATCTCTTTGTTCTCTAATTAACCTTGGTTATGGTAGGAATTAGCCCTGTCCCTTGGTTTTTAGGAGTTACTCTCTTTGAGTGCTGCATTGGGATTGGACATACCAGCAAGACAAGAAGATCTCCAGCAATGCACGATTCAAGGTAAACAATTATAACTACTTGCACAGATCATTTCTTTTCTTAAGGTAGAGCAGCTTTATTGAGGCAAAAATATTAACATAACAGAAACAATATCCAAGAACTTGTACATTGTATTGTATTTTTGTGAAGCGCACTGTGACCAAAATGGTATTCCGAAGCTAGCTAGACCACTCAGTAAGGCATAGAACAGGATAGGTCTTAGAAGTTAAGTCTGGCTATTAGTGAGGAAAGAGCCAAGTTTTCAAAGACTTTCTAAACTTCAGCAGGTGAGGCTCCGTGAATTCTGAACCCTTGGGTTCCATTTTGTGCATGGCAGCCATTTTGTGGTTGCCCTCACATAGGCCGATGACTTTAGCTGACACCTGGATGACCTGAGTGAACTGACCCTGTTGCCTGAAGCTGACCTTGTTAGACTAGTTCCTTGCCCAGTAGCTGATCAAGATTAAGGATCAGAGCACAGGAGATTGTAAAGTTTGGTATGCACATACACACCCCTTATCCTACTTCTCATCTGTTTCTGTTCCTTCTTTTATGGCTTGTTTACGATATGCGTTGTGGTCTTTTATTATGGGTTTGTCCGGCTTCTTTAAGAAGGAATGTTGGGCTTTTTGCATTCTTGCAAAAGCTAGGACTGCCCCTTACTTTTGTGCTGAGTTTTGTAACCCTAAGCATATAAAAGGCCTCTGTTCTCTGTATTCCTCAGACTACCTCATTCAGTTGCTACGGCTTCTGTGTGACGTGGCCTCACTTATTAAATTTAATAAAGATGTCTTTTCATATTTCAGCTTCTGTGCCAAGTTCTTCTTTCTATTAGTAAGTATTCCCTGAGAATGAAGATTTTTTTTTTCAAATGGCGCGGCCAACGCGGGCTTCATCAGAGAAGTGACTTTCTGTGGGAGCGATCTTGTCAGGAGACTGAAATCTACTGAGGAGGACAGAACAGGATTCTACTAAGAAGGTACTCTGTGCACAGGGATTTTGGAGATTCTTTGTTTCTGCAGCCCAGTATATTTCTGATCTTCCTGATTTTGATCCTCCACATGATGTCACTCCTGACTGAGAACCTTTTTGGCGTGAGTATTCTAAAATAAAAAGACCGTTAGGTCATGTAGAACTTGACAGTTAGAATTTGAATAAACCTTTTGATTAGTAAAAGTTAAGTATAAGTGGGTCGCTCCCAGTCCTTTGTTCTTTGGTTCTTTGTCTTAGTTTGTTTGGTCCTTAGTTTTTATTTGAAGATTGCAATTTTCAAAAACCGAGGGTCTTGTATATTTACAAGTGTATCGATAGAGATAGCCCCTTGAAGTTTGAAGCTAGATTAGTGAGCTATAAGATGCCTGATCTTAGCAAATTTGAAGCTTTGTGTTGGCCAACTCTGTATACGTTTGGATTAGCCGGCTCCCCCTAAAGGGAATATCTAAATAGGTTTAGATTTAAAAACATATTTCTTCCTTGGTGATTTTGTATCCCCAGGGAATTAAAATATGACATAATACAAAACAAGGATCCTTTGTTTTGCGCAGTTTTATGAACGAAGATATGCAGAACGATTTTGTTTGGTGTTCTGCTAGCCAAAGCTAGTGAATTGAGTGTATTTTTACTTTTTGGACATACATCAGTCTGTTGGGCTGTTTTTGCAGTCTTTTGGAACACTATTGAGAAGCGTTTCTTGTAAATATGACTTACAAATAGTATTTGCAAATGGTTATTGATTTGTGGGTCAAATATGTGTTTAAATGTCTATGTGGTTTTCCCATTAGTGCAACTTCTGTAAGTGAATAGCGATGGCGCTATTCACGAAATGCATGGCGCTTCGTATTGTATGTCCTGAGTGTTTGATCCTTTTCTGTTTATGTCTGAAATGAGCTCAAATGTGTGTCTGTGTTTTTTTAAAAATGTTTTTAGTCTATTAAGCAAAATGTCTAAATGCTTAAAAAATATATAAAGTTAAACATTCACATTCACTAGGAATAAAAAGGCCTCAAAAACGAAATTGGTTGTTTTATAGAAAAACAAACTTAGAGCATTTTTTTTACTTACATTGTATTAGAAATTTCCAGGCAAACTCTTCAGCTGAAGTAAAGTCTTGCTGAACTCAGAAGTATATTATAGAACATGCATTGATGTGTTTTCGTTTGAAAAAGACTGCCATTTGTGCTCATGTTACAGTGCTGAGAGACAAGCTAAATAAACAGGAGTATTTACTTAGCCAGGATTTTGCCCTTAGTTAAACACAGGTGAATATTTGCATTTCAGAATGTTGTTTTCAAAAGGTTCCAAAACTAAGGTTCATTATTTTGTATTACAGGAAGACATTCCAATTAAGGGTTTCCTCTCCTTAAGCATTTTTTTTGTAAGCATATTCTTGGGTCTATTGCTAATTAAGAATTGTCCTTTAAAAAAAAAAAAAAAAAAAAAAGTGGCGCAAACATTTTGTCATGTTATAAGTTAGGCTTCTGTGCTTAGGCTTATAAATGATGCGTCAAAAATGATAGGCAATGGATTCAGCTTGCTTTTATATGTGGTATTATCAATAATGATTGGGTTTATTAAAAATAATTATTAATTATGAAAAATATTTATTAAAAATAAGTGCTACAAAATTAATTTTTTACTATTCATGAAGCTTAATGCTCATGCTTAATGCTCATACTGTGACCTCCTAGCATTATAATTTAATTTAAGTTGTGCTATCCTGCATAATGAGGACATTAGCATATGGAATTTTTACTTAGCGTAAAAGATTTACATGGGATATGTCTAATGTCCAATCTCTGCAATTTGTAAAGAACATTCTGAGGATGATTAATATGTAACACAATTATAGGATATTTATTTTTAAGTGCCCCTAATATCAAAGTCGAATTTGGGTAAAATAGACCATTTAAAACAGCATTCTTGCCATTTTTAATAGCTTTAAAGAGCTTTAGGCTTCAGTAAATACATACATTTAGGTACAATACAAATTTGCAGGTTGTCTCCATTTGGGTTTACTTTTAAATGGCCCAGTGAGATCCAATTAAGGTTGCTGAAATGAGTACCATTGCAACAAGCATTTTTTCTAAAAACTGGTATGTGTGTTATTAGGTTTTGTGAATTATTGACAGTAAATGTAGTTTAATAATCTGGGAATAGAGAATTTTTTTAGCGCCTAAAAAGGAGAAATTATTTTTCAAAATAGAGTGAATTATTGCAGGTTAGGAGGAATCAGGAAGGCCTTCTGTCTTTGTCAGCCTCACAGTGAGCAGAAGCTGGGACTAGGAAAGCTACAGAGGCTCAAGATGCGCTGAGATGCTATCTTTAGTTTCCCTGTAAACAATGGAAGAGGCTGTCATGTTGACATTTGTGACCTTTTAAATTAGGGCCTTGTCTCTGTGGAATGCAGAATGACCTTGCTAAACAGGCCTCTGAAAGGAGGGATTTCTGGTTTCTCCACAAGAACATCAATACAATTAAAGAACTTAATTCCAAAGGGAAAATATAAAAAGGGTTTCTTTGAAAGTCCCAACATCATGTTAAATGCTCTGCAGAACTGATACATTTGTGTCTCTGCTCTGAAAAAAAAATGTCTGCTAGTTGCTTTTATTTGACAGAAAACGAAGTGTTGCATTAAGTCTTAGACAGAAAAAATGATGCAGCCCCTTTTCTAAAATTTTGAAGGCTAGAGGCCTAAGTGAGAACGATAGGTGCCAAATTAATATGGAGTGTCAGTGTAACAATTCTACTTTTAGAAAGGCAAAACTAAGGTGGCTTGATGTTGCAGGCTTACTGACAAGATGGTAACAGTTAAGTAATGGAAATTTATTTATGTGTTTGTTAATATGTATCATGTCTTCTGATTAAAAGTTATAATTGATATTTGTTTGTTATGAGAAATGTCTCTCTTTTGTGTGTTGTGTATGTTTTTTTTTGCTTCTGCCTACAGATCATTCATCGATTGTTCTGGGGGATTTAAGGCTGACAAGACACGTGAGTTTGGTTGGTTGAAAGGAGATGTGTTTTTGCGTAACTCCTTTGGAAAGAAATGTTCTTGTGTTGTTTTTTTAATGTTTGTGTATTTGGTTCTATCATGAATTTTTCTTGCTGGTCCTGTAAGTTAGAAAGTTGTATTTGACAGCAGATATCCACTAACTGGTGATCTACTGTCAAAAGGAGGGTAAGGATTTTAAACCTGACAAATTAAGCAGGCCCGAATTTCACAGTAACATAAAGTACATGACATGGTGTTGTGTGTCACCGCTCATTCACATATGTTATTGTTTTGTCTATACAGTTAATCAAAAAAGGACTAGCTGGGATGGGATTGGTATGATATTATATTATAATCATAATAGTGACTCAGTATTGTTTTGTCAGAAGGGGATGGCACCTGTTGGGTGTCTTTAGAAAGCCCTCACCCACCAACCTAGTTGGTGGCATGCTTCATCATCGGGCCCACCCAGTGACACCTAGCGTGTCCCAGGTGTGCTACGACGCCTGACTACAGCGGAGCAGGTATGTCACTGTGTGTGCGGTGAAGGGTGTTAAGTAAGTGAGTTTAAAACGGCTTGGCGGGGGTCCCAATACCCAAAGGGTAAGAACACTTTATTAAATGGGCCTCCGCCAGCGGTTAAAAATAAGGCAGTGGGACGTTAGAGGCGGGTTACGACCTCCTACGTCCTTTGATGTGTCAACATGTTTCAGCCAGTGCCTTATCTGTAATCTGGCTTTCTTCAGGACTGATAAAAAGTGTGTGTAGTTGAAATAGGGGTTGTGTAGTGCAGGCTATGTGTCTACACGCCCTAAAGTGTATCTAACTGTGAGAGGGGGGATTCCCTTCTCAAGATCACCTGTACAAATAACATAAAGGGACATAGACAAAACATACATGGGAGAAAAGAGTCACTAGGAGAAATTTGTCATAGGTACTGACAGCCGGCTAAATAGCGATGGGGTGCAGGCTATTCACGGCTCAAGTGTAATGGTACTGGTGGTACCATTATGGTGAAAGATCCCACTAGAACTTCGGTGGTGAAGTGGTTAAAACAACGGAAATGTTAAACATTGGTGAAGAAAGTGAAAAAATTAGGCGTAAGGGCTATGGCTTACGCTAGTTTTAGGTAGGTCTGGCTTCAAGGTTATTGAAGTGGCATGGGGTTGACCCTATATAGGAGACAAAGGTGGAACCACTGGGGTTAGGAAACCTGTAGGGAGAAAGGTAGCGCTTACCCAGCGTAGAGGTGGTAGATCAGCATACTCACAGGATTTCTGGTCAGAGCCGGCGTGGGACCTGTTGTGCCTCCTTCGCAGAACCGGTAAATGATGGCTTGATCTGCTGGTTTATATACTGGTGCTGATAGGCTAAGTGAGGGCACCTGGAGGTGGAGGTAATGGTAGAAAGACTCGAGTTTTCGAGTCATAGTCGCGTTGCATGGACGCTGATAGGCTAAATGGGGCCACCTGGAGGGGGAAAGACTCGAGTTTCGAGTCATAATCGCGCTGCAGGTGTGCCGGTTGCTTAGCGCTGTTGCGCGTCGTTGTGGCTCGTTTTTGCGCATGCGCGCGAGTCAGTGGCTTGTCTTCGCGCATTTGCGAAACGGGAATCCGAAAGGGCGCATGCGCGGTGAAGCAGTGTTGCCGCGCATGCGTCTGGGTTGTTCTGGGCGCCCTAGTGTTACCGATGCTATGGGAGATCATCCCGATGGGTGGCATTCATTGGGATATTTATGAGGGGTGCCAATAGTAAAGGATTACAGAGAGTTACAGAGAATGTGCAAAATGATGAAATAATAAAGCACAAAATAATAAATTGCTTGTCACGAAGGCTGGTAGTCAAGGTGGTGACAAGCAACAAGACCCAGTATTCAGGGGAAAATGCGACCCAAATGTGCTGAGGGGTTCTGGGGGTTACTCAATGAGTGGGTAATTACGTGGTAGACAGAGAGTTCCAGGGAATGGCATCGTTCAGGCCATTAGTGGATGTAGAAAGGCGGTATATCCATCTTTGTTCTTTATTGAGCAGTTTTTTATCATTATTGATGGGGCTTTCGGGGATTTGCTCAATGACTGTCCAGGAGAAGTCATTGGGTGTGTGGCATTGGGTGATGAAATGGTTTGTCAGTTTACTGATATTCTTTTTACATCGCATCGTACTGCGATGCTCGGTGATCCTGGTTCTGACTTTACGTGTGGTCATGCCCACATATCTGAGGCCACATGTGCACGTGATTAAGTAAATCACATTACGGGAGTTACAGTTGGTGTGGCTCCTTTGGGACCAGATTTTGTTAGGTTCCAGGTCTAAAGTTTTAGTGTGGGATGTGAGATGGCATACACTACAGTCATTGCAGGGGTAATGTCCTGTGACTCTGGGCATACCCCAGGCATTGAGTATGGTGTTCTCCGCCGGTTTTGGGGGTGGTTTTGGGCGGGTGCTGACTAGTTGGTCTCGCAGGTTATGGCACCTCTTGTAAGCGAACCTTGGTAACTCCCAGTTTCTCTGTCCAGAGTTAATGATTTTCCAGTGCTTCTTGATAATCTTTGCCACCTCATTGGAGGCAGTGTTGTAAGTGGTGACACAGGTTGTAGGTTGTTCCTCATCTTCTTTGATGATGTCCTCCAGTAGTGCTTCCCGGTTTTGGTTTCTGGCCCTTTTCTGGGTCTTCTTAATGATGGCCTTAGGGTAACCGCGGTTTTCTAGTTTTGTAGCTAGATCCGTAGATTGTGATTTGTAATCATTCACATTTGTGCAGTTTCTTCTGATCCGAAGGAACTGACCGAACGGTAGGTTTTCTTTGAGCGGCCGGGGGTGGAAGCTGGTGAAATGGAGTAATGAGTTCCTCGCTGTGGGTTTATAGTAGGTGGTGGTCACCAGTGTTCCATTCATGGCAGTTATTTGTAGGTCAAGAAAAGGGAGTTGATAGTTGCTGGCTGTACTTGTGAAGTTTAGATATGGGTCTCTGCTGTTGAGCCAGTTCAAGAAGTTGTCCAGTTCATGCTGTGAACCTTGCCAGATGACCAGTATATCATCGATATACCTGTGCCATTTCAGGATATGGTGTTTGAACGGGTTGGTTTCCACTGCGATGTTGGTGCTTTCGAAGTGGTGTACATAAAGTCCAGCCACGCTCGGTGCGAAACCACTGCCCATTGAGGTTCCATTCGTCTGCAGGTAGAAGGTGCCGTCGTACTCGAAATAGTTTTCTTTCAGGGCGAGGGCTGCACATGCCAGTACAAAGCTCCTCGGAGTGTGGTAAGGCCAGGGTGAGGCTTCCAGGATGTCATGTAGTACCTGCAGGGTAGCATCTTGTGGAAGACTGGTGTACAGGCTTTCCACGTCAAGACCTACCAGTAATTGTGTGTCAGGGTTGAAGGTGATGTTATTGATTACCTGTAACAGGTGTTTGGTATCTTTAATGTAGGAGGGGGTCTTTTGTACCAGGGGATTCAAGAAGAAGTCACAATATCTAGAGAGTGGCTCTAGTACAGAGTTGATGCCCGACACAATTGGTCTACCTGGGGGTGGGATGACCCCTTTGTGTACTTTGGGTACTGTATAGAAGTACGGTATTCTGGTGTGTGCTGGGCAAAGGTATTCAGCCTCCTGTTTGGAGATGTGTCCTCGTCTGCTGCCCTTTTGACAAGGGTATGCACAGTTGTTCGTAGCCGATCAGTTGGATCATGTTCTAGTCTGCGGTAATTCCTGCTGTCGCTGAGTAGTCTGCGGCATTCTGTTTCGTAGTCAGTTTTATCAAGGAGTACGATGCCACCTCCTTTGTCCGCTGGTTTTATTATTAGCGTGGGATTGTTTTGGAGGCGTTGTATAGTCTGTCTGTCCTCCCATGACAGATTGTTGAAGTGTGTGGTTGGGTTGAGATTCTCAATGTCATGATATACTGCCTGTTCGAATGTGGTGATCTCAGGCGGGATGGTGGAAGGAGGTGGGACGAAGGTGGAATTGACTCTAAGCCCTGTGATGTTAGGGTTGTCATCAGGTTGTGTGGGATCGGGGGTTGTTTTCTCAAAGAAGGATTTCAATTTCAGTTTCCTGAAGAATTGTGCTAATTCAGCATGCAGCTTGAATTTGTCAAGTCTGGTTGTTGGCACAAATGACAATTCCTTCTCCAGGACTGCCTGTTCCTTGATGGACAGTGGGGTGCTGGATAGATTGAACACCAGTGACGGTTGGACAGTGGAGTTCGCTATTTGCTCGTTCCTGGTGTTGCTTCTTTCGTCTTCTGGCGTGTGTTGGAGCTCACTGGGTTTCCTTCTTCTGCCCAATGTACCTGTGTGTTGTTGTGCTGGGTTGTTCTTCGGCGACCTCGTGTTCTGTGGCCCCGTCCTAAAAAAGGAAAATTTGGACCCTGGTTGCCTGCAAAAAGCGGCATAGGTCCGGTGGGGTACATGTTGGGGAAGCCAAAATAGGGGTTCTGCATGTGGCTTAAGTTCGGTGGGAAACCATAGAATTGGTTTGGTTGTCCTCCTTGCCAGTGGCTAGGCCATCGTTGTCCTCTGCGTCCTCTTCCTCCCCGTTTCTGTGATCCACTGCTAGAGTCACTAGAGACAGAGCTGTCATCACCTGAGGCGTTGGGTATATTAGTCTCTTTAGTAGGCGGGGTGTAGTTCTCCTCTGAGTATGGGTATACTTTGGCATAGGAGAATTTTTTGAGATCTTTCTCGAATTTTTTAAATTTGGCCTGGGTCAGGTAGTCCTTGTACTCATTGATCTCCCTGTTCTGGTCATCTAGTTTTTTCTTAAATGATGTGATAGTGGCTTTAAAGTGTCTCTCTGTTTCTTCGATTTCAATGGATAGTGTGTCTGACAGGCGTTTGGCTGTCTTGAGAATGAGAATCATCCAGTCCCTGGTGCAGTGCCAGGCGATCTGGGCCCAGTCCTTCCTAAACGTAGGGTCATCAAGGAAAATCCTGGGTGCGTTGGATACTAGGAGCCCTCTTGGAGCCGAATTGGTTCTTAGATATTGGGCCAGGATTGTCCCATGGAGGATAGTGCGTATCCTGTTGCGCTTTTTCTCTGTTAAGGTCTCCCAATCAGTGGTCTGTGCGATGGTGCTAGAGATGTTAAAATCTGTTTGGAATGACGGGTCAGATAGTATATCTGCCAAGTCACTTTCAGAAAAGGTCAAGCCATGGTTTTCGGCCATGGTCAGGTATGCTCTCACAGCTGCGCGCTGTCGATAAGTGCGTGTATCAAGAGGGAGAGAGAGGACCAGATAGCTAGTCCAGATCCCCGGTTTATATGTACAGTTAATCAAAAAAGGACTAGCTGGGATGGGATTGGTATGATATTATATTATAATCATAATAGTGACTCAGTATTGTTTTGTCAGAAGGGGATGGCACCTGTTGGGTGTCTTTAGAAAGCCCTCACCCACCAACCTAGTTGGTGGCATGCTTCATCATCGGGCCCACCCAGTGACACCTAGCGTGTCCCGGGTGTGCTACGACGCCTGACTACAGCGGAGCAGGTATGTCACTGTGTGTGCGGTGAAGGGTGTTAAGTAAGTGAGTTTAAAACGGCTTGGCGGGGGTCCCAATACCCAAAGGGTAAGAACACTTTATTAAATGGGCCTCCGCCAGCGGTTAAAAATAAGGCAGTGGGACGTTAGAGGCGGGTTACGACCTCCTACGTCCTTTGATGTGTCAACATGTTTCAGCCAGTGCCTTATCTGTAATCTGGCTTTCTTCAGGACTGATAAAAAGTGTGTGTAGTTAAAATAGGGGTTGTGTAGTGCAGGCTATGTGTCTACACGCCCTAAAGTGTATCTAACTGTGAGAGGGGGGATTCCCTTCTCAAGATCACCTGTACAAATAACATAAAGGGACATAGACAAAACATACATGGGAGAAAAGAGTCACTAGGAGAAATTTGTCATAGGTACTGACAGCCGGCTAAATAGCGATGGGGTGCAGGCTATTCACGGCTCAAGTGTAATGGTACTGGTGGTACCATTATGGTGAAAGATCGCACTAGAACTTCGGTGGTGAAGTGGTTAAAACAACGGAAATGTTAAACATTGGTGAAGAAAGTGAAAAAATTAGGCGTAAGGGCTATGGCTTACGCTAGTTTTAGGTAGGTCTGGCTTCAAGGTTATTGAAGTGGCATGGGGTTGACCCTATATAGGAGACAAAGGTGGGACCACAGGGGTTAGGAAACCTGTAGGGAGAAAGGTAGCGCTTACCCAGCGTAGAGGTGGTAGATCAGCATACTCACAGGATTTCTGGTCAGAGCCGGCGTGGGACCTGTTGTGCCTCCTTCGCAGAACCGGTAAATGATGGCTTGATCTGCTGGTTTATATACTGGTGCTGATAGGCTAAGTGAGGGCACCTGGAGGTGGAGGTAATGGTAGAAAGACTCGAGTTTTCAAGTCATAGTCGCGTTGCATGGACGCTGATAGGCTAAATGGGGCCACCTGGAGGGGGAAAGACTCGAGTTTCGAGTCATAATCGCGCTGCAGGTGTGCCGGTTGCTTAGCGCTGTTGCGCGTCGTTGTGGCTCGTTTTTGCGCATGCGCGCGAGTCAGTGGCTTGTCTTCGCGCATGCGCGAAACGGGAATCCGAAAGGGCGGATGCGCGGTGAAGCAGTGTTGCCGCGCATGCGTCTGGGTTGTTCTGGGCGCCCTAGTGTTACCGATGCTATGGGAGATCATCGCGATGGGTGGCATTCATTGGGATATTTATGAGGGGTGCCAATAGTAAAGGATTATAGAGAGTTACAGAGAATGTGCAAAATGATGAAATAATAAAGCACAAAATAATAAATTGCTTGTCACGAAGGCTGGTAGTCAAGGTGGTGACAAGCAACAAGACCCAGTATTCAGGGGAAAATGCGACCCAAATGTGCTGAGGGGTTCTGGGGGTTACTCAATGAGTGGGTAATTACGTGGTAGACAGAGAGTTCCAGGGAATGGCATCGTTCAGGCCATTAGTGGATGTAGAAAGGCGGTATATCCATCTTTGTTCTTTATTGAGCAGTTTTTTATCATTATTGATGGGGCTTTCGGGGATTTGCTCAATGACTGTCCAGGAGAAGTCATTGGGTGTGTGGCATTGGGTGATGAAATGGTTTGTCAGTTTACTGATATTCTTTTTACATCGCATCGTACTGCGATGCTCAGTGATCCTGGTTCTGACTTTACGTGTGGTCATGCCCACATATCTGAGGCCACATGTGCACGTGATTAAGTAAATCACATTACAGGAGTTACAGTTGGTGTGGCTCCTTTGGGACCAGATTTTGTTAGGTTCCAGGTCTAAAGTTTTAGTGTGGGATGTGAGATGGCATACACTGCAGTTTTGCACATTCTCTGTAACTCTCTGTAATCCTTTACTATTGGCACCTCTCATAAATATCCCAATGAATGCCACCCATCGCGATGATCTCCCATAGCATCGGTAACACTAGGGCGCCCAGAACAACCCAGACGCATGCGCGGCAACACTGCTTCACCGCGCATGCGCCCTTTCGGATTCCCGTTTCGCGCATGCGCGAAGACAAGCCACTGACTCGCGCGCATGCGCAAAAACGAGCCACAACGACGCGCAACAGCGCTAAGCAACCGGCACACCTGCAGCGCGATTATGACTCGAAACTCGAGTCTTTCCCCCTCCAGGTGGCCCCATTTAGCCTATCAGCGTCCATGCAACGCGACTATGACTCGAAAACTCGAGTCTTTCTACCATTACCTCCACCTCCAGGTGCCCTCACTTAGCCTATCAGCACCAGTATATAAACCAGCAGATCAAGTCATCATTTACCGGTTCTGCGAAGGAGGCACAACAGGTCCCACGCCGGCTCTGACCAGAAATCCTGTGAGTATGCTGATCTACCACCTCTACGCTGGGTAAGCGCTACCTTTCTCCCTACAGGTTTCCTAACCCCAGTGGTCCCACCTTTGTCTCCTATATAGGGTCAACCCCATGCCACTTCAATAACCTTGAAGCCAGACCTACCTAAAACTAGCGTAAGCCATAGCCCTTACGCCTAATTTTTTCACTTTCTTCACCAATGTTTAACATTTCCGTTGTTTTAACCACTTCACCACCGAAGTTCTAGTGCGATCTTTCACCATAATGGTACCACCAGTACCATTACACTTGAGCCGTGAATAGCCTGCACCCCATCGCTATTTAGCCGGCTGTCAGTACCTATGACAAATTTCTCCTAGTGACTCTTTTCTCCCATGTATGTTTTGTCTATGTCCCTTTATGTTATTTGTACAGGTGATCTTGAGAAGGGAATCCCCCCTCTCACAGTTAGATACACTTTAGGGCGTGTAGACACATAGCCTGCACTACACAACCCCTATTTTAACTACACACACTTTTTATCAGTCCTGAAGAAAGCCAGATTACAGATAAGGCACTGGCTGAAACATGTTGACACATCAAAGGACGTAGGAGGTCGTAACCCGCCTCTAACGTCCCACTGCCTTATTTTTAACCGCTGGCGGAGGCCCATTTAATAAAGTGTTCTTACCCTTTGGGTATTGGGACCCCCCGCCAAGCCGTTTTAAACTCACTTACTTAACACCCTTCACCGCACACACAGTGACATACCTGCTCCGCTGTAGTCAGGCGTCGTAGCACACCCGGGACACGCTAGGTGTCACTGGGTGGGCCCGATGATGAAGCATGCCACCAACTAGGTTGGTGGGTGAGGGCTTTCTAAAGACACCCAACAGGTGCCATCCCCTTCTGACAAAACAATACTGAGTCACTATTATGATTATAATATAATATCATACCAATCCCATCCCAGCTAGTCCTTTTTTGATTAACTGTACATATAAACCGGGGATCTGGACTAGCTATCTGGTCCTCTCTCTCCCTCTTGATACACGCATTGTTTTGTCTATGCCTTTTGTGCTTGATATACAGCAAGTATATCTGATGGCTTGACATGTGCGTTTTGTGTGTTTTTTTTATTTTTATTTTATGCATGTTTTTGTTTTATGTTGCTGCTTTTGATACTATTACAAGTTTACCTGTGTTGTGAAGGGATGTACATGACGATGTGTATCGCTGCACAACAGCTGGGTTGATTTGCTAAATTTCACAGATAATGATATTTTCATACTGTGCACGACACAGACAACACTTCACCAGTGTATGTCAATTTCGCTATGAATAGTATTCAAGAAAAATAAAAATATATACAGGATCAAAGTGTGTCACAGTCACTTACAGCCCCTTCCCTTAAAGGAACAGGCAGCCCTACATTTATGTATCCTGATTGGACGTAAGGATAAAATTATAGATCTGTGACTCTTGTACATGGTGACCTAATTTCTATATTACATTACTCAGTTTTGTTCTGCTTCCTAAGTAGTGTATGGCTTTGTCCCATAAAGGAAACCAGGTTTCATTTTTTTCCCTGAAGAAGGAACTGGAACATTAGCTGAGGTTACTGTATATGGTTTAGCGGCCAGCGGTAGAGCTAACCTTTGGGAACTATTGTGATTTTTTGTGTATCACTCATACTCTTGGTATTGTGTCACATGCTTGACTATCACCCAAGTAATTTCTTGCTCTTCCTATAGATTTTTCTTTTGTCGCTTCTCCCCTGACCGATGTCGCATTGTACCTAGTTATTGGGGATTCTAGCTATGTCCTAGTTCCATTTCTCTTTTCCGTATTCCTTTCACCAGTCAGCTTTTATTATTATTAGTGTATTGTTCAGGTTCACACTTCCAGACTGCAGTAATGTACCAGAAACCCCCATATTATGTATAATTCCCTTTTGTATGACCAGACTGGTTTTTAAGAATTTTCTTTAGACTTAATCATGTCGCTATCTACCCTTAGATGATGGAGGATATGCTCTCACACGGAAACCCAATTTAAAAGCCTAGAGGCACTGTTTTGCCTACTGCCTTTTTATTTGTATTGCTTTTTAAAAATGACAGTGTATTCTAGACCAGAATTGTCCCATGGCGTGTGGCCACTCGTTTGAAGATCGCAGGCCACTTGTTTGCAGTCCCCTTGTTATACAATGAACTGTTTAAAGCATCGCACTAGCTCCATCAGACGGCATTGGACATCACAGAACCAGAATTTCAGTGCTAAAGAGCACCCGTTATGTGCTGGTAACCTCTGACAGTGTGCAGTCCCTTGAGCCCCTTGGCCTGAGTTTTGGCCACACGCACCCCCTTTTTTTTTCTTTGCTCCAACGGAAGTGCAGTGCACCGGAGGATCCAAAATTGGCAAAAGGCACTACATTCTGGTGCCCATGAAAGAGCAGCCTGAGCGTCCTCTGACACTGAATGATGAGTGTTGGAGCCTGAGAATGATCTGTGCCCATGGCCAATGAAGAGCACAATATCTGTAGTGTCTGCCGCAGAGGAGAGATACTGGTGCACTGCATTGAGACATTGAGACTTTTAAGTGAGCATTGAGTGTTTGCCAGGAGGGCACTCCAACGGACACTGAGAAGCATTTTTTTCATGGGAGGCCTGAATCAAGAGGCCCATGCAACAACGGGAGCAGATTTTTTATTTTTGAAAAGCTTTATTGTGCATCAAGAAAAGAACAAATACGGGCCCACAACCAACAGGCCGGCCACGGATACGTCTGAAGCACCAAAGCATGCAATACGGCGACACAGTAACATCCTATCACAAAAGCAAGCATTTGAAAATTATACTATCGGTCATAATGATACCGTGTCTCAGGAGTAGTAAAGGTTTGTTTTATATTTTTTCTCGCAACCATTAAGTTCAACATTCGTGATTTTAGCATAAACAAAGTAAAGAAAAGAGCGGAGTCCGTGCAGGCGTGACGTGACAGTAACTACACTATTATATGCAATCATCTACCCAAAGCTCAATTCCTCCCAGGCGGCAGAGCGGCTCTGAATTTGTACAACAGGGTTACCATTTCTAGCGTCATAAACAGTGTTCATCGCCACCCACCCATCAACAGTCCCAAACACGGACCCAAGATATAGTAAAAGAAAAAGAGACGAAAGCGAGAGAAATAAGAAGAAAAAGGTGAACAAAGAGGAAAAACAAGGCACCATAGAAACCGAAATCAAGAAACTAAAATCCCATCCCCCAACCCCCCACCCTACACGCATGCAGAGGCTACGGCCCCGGCAGTGTGTCTGTCGCCCCATAAACCCGAAATATAGATCAAGAAGAGGAGGAGAAAAGAAAAAAGAATTATAACATCTGAAATATAGAGAGTAAGAAAAGATTATTCTAATCTAGAACTCCCACAAAAGAAGAAAAAGTGGGGAGGAGCCCAACCAATATTAGGTCTCCCGGACACCCCAGCCATACCACACCTCCTGCCCCATATACAATAACAAAATTAGACAACATACAGTACGGAATAAGATAGGGAGAGGCCTCACATATCACACGAGCTCGCATTGAGGAAGTGTCCCATCTCGAATCACCACCCGCCAGTCAGATCCAATTCGTCACCCCCCCTCATGTGTTTCAGCAAAAACAGTGAGCTGCGAGCGTATGATAAAGTGGGGAGAGTCACTGCAGTCCGCACCATTACACTGGAAAGAAGCGCTTCAATCTGAGACCTCACCGGCCAGGAATGTACAATTCACCATGGTAATCCTCTAACCCTGGCCAGTCCGCACACGTCCCTCCGGCCAGAACCCTCGTAGGGCAACACCCAGTGGCAGAACAAAGGAACAAAATGGCCGTTCTCGACAGGGAGATGTTGTTCCGAGACAAAATGGACGGGTCCGTTCTCGACCAGTTGCATGAACCCAACGGAGAGATGTTAATAGGTGCTCCCAATGCTGCAAGATAACATAGGACAGGAGCAGGGCCAGCTGAGTGTGGGCATTCAAGCTAGTTAGATGCAGCTCCTGCGGCGCCGTCCTCGAGGGCAGCAAAACCACTGCAGGGATCATGAGCTCCAACAGGGGTGGAAACAGTGTAGCGCTAGTGGAGAAAGCAGGCAACAAACCGCGTTCGCTAACACTGCCGGAGAGCTGAATTATGGAGCACTTGTGCGGCAACAATGTAGCCCGGGCAGGAGTCAGGATAGGCAAAGTGTTACAGTGAGAAAAGCAGACCGGCGGTGTAGCCTCCACCCTGGGCGCATCAGCCTCAAGACTCTCGCACAGCGATAGGAAGCCTGCACACATTTCTGCCCTCCAGTCGGCAAGTGCAGCAAGGATCGAGCCATACGTTAGAGCAGCCGGGGATTCCATCCCCTCCATGATAACAGGCTCGGCTCCCAAGTCGGTACAGTGCCCAGGGCTTCGCGGTACAGTCCCATGCTGACCCGAGGCATCGTCCATAATCATCGCGCCCGGACCAGACATCTTCGAAGCTCCGCCGGGAGAATCACAGGGGCGCGTGGGCACAGCCAGCACAAGGCGAGAGAAACTTAGGTTGCTGCACCAGTCCAGGTCTTTTGGCAGCAGGCGATCCCTAAGAAAGCCACCCGTAGATAGAATCAGGCTTGTGGGAGAGCTGCCGTAATCAAATGTCCGCCATCATGGGGAAGGCGCAGCGCACCTCACCTGTGGGTCCCGGCAACAGCGGCACTCTCGAGGACTCCCGGTCGGCAGGCACGCCGATTACAAGTTAAGGGCAGGCGCGGACATTACCAGAGAGTAACACCGGTCAGGACGCCAGGGTCGCTCCGCATCCGTCACCCCTCGGGACTCCAGCTGCCGCCAGCAACGCATCCCATCCTGGGTCTCAGTCACGAGGGTAGAAGCGGCCGCCGCGGACAACTCGATGAGAACTCAGGATCGCAGGCAGGCAGGGACACCGGGGGAACACCAGTCAAGGCGGCGCACTGTCGCCGTTCTCCCGCTATCACTCAACGGCAGGATCAAGATCAGGATGTCCGTGCGGGGAGCAGAGGCTCGAGGAGCTGAGAGACTACACGTCCGTTCCCGTCGCCATCTTGGCTCCTCCCTCAACGGGAGCAGATTTGATGGACAATAGAAGCCTGCCAGAGAGGCTTTTGAACGGACTCTGGGCATAGTTGGTTTCACAAAGGGTGTCCGTGTGATTCTATAGACTAGGTGTTAGGAGACTGATTCTTATTGTTTTGCTGGCATTATTTTAAAGTAGTATTCTGTTTAGTAAAAGCAGAATAAAGTCCATTTTCTGTGGCAGAATATCCCCTTTTTCACCTCAGAGCATTGATGAGGATCACCACTGTTTCACCTGAACATGTGATGGGTTACTGAAATGCATAGGAGCCATTAAAATGTTACTAGATCATTTTAGGATTTGCTTTCTGCTTAGGGTTGTGAAAAATTATAATTTTGTTTGTAATAGAGGTCATTACTTTCTCCTGTTGTATATATGTTCTTAATAACGTGCTTTCTGTTTTTTTTCCCTTTTTTAAAACATGATGTTGTCTTTTATGGGTGGGATTGTTTTTTTCTACCCAATTGACATCTGTACCCACATCCCAACGTATGTCTCTTCCTACTACTACTTCTTTACATTCTTTCCATACTTTACATGAACATGAACTTATTAGGAGGTCAGAGTTCACTAATAATTCCTTTGTACAGCTTCTGCACCAACACCAGTTAGTAGTGAACATCACTAATTGTTGGGTGTGTGGTCTTATGCCACATACTACAGATAGAGGTATTTCCTATTTGGTCCTGCCATATGTGGCCTTTGTCATACTACGTGTGTAAGGAGGCCTGTCCTGAGAGAGTTACTAAGTAATAGGATTATGCTCCAGCAACATCTTGATTATCTGATGAATATAGACTTGGATTCAGATTGACGTGAGTTTAGGTTATTGCCTATGTAAGGGCAAAAGGAGGGTCTGAGGTACCGTGAATTCTGAACCCTTGGGTTCCATTTTGTGCTTGGCAGCCATTTTGTGGTTGCCCTCACATAGGCCGATGACTTTAGCTTACTCCTGGATGACCTGAGTGAACTGACCCTGTTGCCTGAAGCTGACCTTGTTAGACCAGTTCCTTGCCCAGTAGCTGATCAAGATTAAGGATCAGAGCACAGGAGATTGTAAAGTTTGGTATGCACATACACACCCCTTATCCTACTTCTCATCTGTTTCTGTTCCTTCTTTTATGGCTTGTTTACAATATGGGTTGTGGTCTTTTATTATGGGTTTGTCCAGCTTGTGTAAGAAGGAATGTTGGGCTTTTTGCATGCTTGCAAAAGCTAGGACTGCCCCTTACTTCTGTGCTGAGTTTTGTAACCCTAAGCATATAAAAGGCCTCTGTTCTCTGTATTCCTCAGACTACCTCATTCAGTTGCTACGGCTTCTGTGTGACGTGGCCTCACTTATTAAATTTAATTAAGATGTCTTTTCATATTTCAGCTTCTGTGCCAAGTTCTTCTTTCTATTAGTAAGTATTCCCTGAGAATGAAGATTATTGGTTTCTTCACAGGTCGGTTTGATTCTTAGTGAGGCTGGCAATTTGCTCCATAGCTGAGCCACCTTTACGGTAAAGGCACGTCCTCCTTGTTGGATTTTGTTCAATCTGTATTCTTGGACATAATTTCGTGTAGCTGATCGGAGAGGTCTTCCAGGGTTGTATTTCCTTAGTCTGGCTTGTAAAGGTTTTAGTCCCTTATTACGTAGTGCCTTATAAACGATGCAGAGTGATTAGAATATAATCCTCTGTTTAATCGGCAGCCAGTGAAGATCTCCATGGGCATTTGAGGCAGAGGAATTACGGGGTCTGCCTAGTGTTCGTTTTGCTGCAATTATCTGGATGCATTCCAGTTTCTTTAGTAGAGAGCTGGGAGCGCCTAATAAGAGAGCATTAAGTCACAACCTTGTGGACTCTGAGCACTTCCGTTATTTACAAGTCAGGCATGCATTACAGTCAAACATACCTGTTGACACCTCCCTGCCGGACGCTTCGCTGCTAGAGGATGGACTATTGGATGGCTACTTACCAGATAGGGTCATATCTTTGATATGCAAAAAGCTGGTCAACAACACACCTGACCTCTGATACTTCTGAGACAGTGCTGGGAAGGCGATGGGCCTGAGATAGATGATGAGGAATAGCAGGAGGCTCTGGCCTCCCCATAGTAGGTTGCCATCTCTTCTAGATTATGTCTAGTGCAGTTAAAGATCCTCCACAGGATATACATCTCTGGTCCAACACTGGTTAAAATGGGTAGGATGGATGGTGGAGATTGTAGGCGCAGATGTGGACAGATTGGCTCCTTTATGCACATAATCTGGGAGTGCCCCCTCGTCCAGTCCTACTGGTCAAGAGTGCTTAAATGTATGAGTCGGTGTGAGGGGTAGTCACACTACCGGAAGCAAAGAGGTGCCTCTTGAATATCTGGGAGCCCACAGACCTCAGTAGCAGAGATAAGTTGTGGGTTATGTTGGCCAGATGATAGCCAAGCAGAACAAAGCACAGTCGTGGGGAGTGAGGGAACCACTCGGGTGATCTGGAAAAACGACATGGACTGGTACATGTTCAGCCAAAAAACTGTGTATATTTCCTGTGGGTGCCCCAGGAAGTGGTCCTACATCTGGGGCAAATAGAAAAACTATTGAGGATGTATCTGTGCTCCCCCCCGGACCTTGTTTCCCATGACCAACTTACACCTTGACCCTGTTGCGGTACAATGTATTCTGTATGTTTGTACCCATGATTGCTCTAAGACTCGAAGCATATATATCTGTTTTTCTCAATACCTTGTATTGTCGACTTTGTGGATAATTAATGAACAAAAAAAGAGAGCATTACAATAATTCAACCCTCTTAATATGACGCTTCTAGAGATCAAGGTTCTAGTTTGGACATCGAGCAGGGGGTACAGTTTTCTGAGACTTCGAATCAGTGTGAAGGAGGACCCTGCAATTCCGTTCACTTGCTTTTCCATCGAGAGGCACTCATCTAGAATTACCCACAGATTCTGAACCACAGTCGAATTACCCAACGCGGTTTCCATGGGTAAAGGCCAGAAGTTAGGGGAACAGTCCAGCCTGAACTGCCAAGCCAGGTATTCCTTGGACCGGAAACATTCATCCTGGGAACGGTTTTGGGGTAACACCCCTCATCAGCTGGGCTAGCTTAAAGCCATTGGCAAAGTGAGCACAGGACCCATGTCTGGGCATGCCCTGCCAACTTAGGGCAAACAAAGCACACACAAGGAGACGATAGACAAAGTGCTGAAACTTTTCAGACACTTATCCCCTTGTTCAGGCTGGACTGTTCCCATGAGGCACAGGATCTAGACTGACTTGCAAATGGCTGGGTCTGAACTGGGGTGGCAAAGTGAGCTAAAGAACGATGATGAATTCAACCCAGATCTGTGACTGGGAGTGAGTGTCTTAAAAGTTTGAGCATTCCGTCCATCATCTCCTTGTGTTTGCTTTGATCAAAAAGTAGAGACAGTACAGGTCAAACAATGACGACTGAAGAAGCATACCTGAGGCGGATATATACAATGGAAGCATGGGGGAAAGACGGCACAGCAAACGCATTGACAAACGAACGGAGCACAGACAAGATAGATGAATGGATAAGACAACGAGGTACCCGAGGAAAGAAGAAGGTTAGTCAGTAATCTCAAAAAACAAAACAACTATAAAAGAATGAGCATAAGACTGCACTTAAAAAATACCACCAAGAGCTAAGATAATGTGCAGGAGGAATCATAAAACACAAAAAACAGTCATCTCAACGATGAAGCAGAAGTCTCTATGGAGCTAAAAGAATGAAAACTAAGACATACTTGCAGGTCTGCAGGAGCAGTGAATGAAGAAGTGTTATTCGGAAATGTTACTTTGAAGAGATAAGAGTGGAAAAGACCAAAGCGGGCTCCCAAAGAATATAATTGAGGACAAAGATCCAGGAACTATTTCCACCTGGCAGCTGTAGCTCTTGAGACATCCTGTAAGATAAACATTTTACTTCGCTACCATAAAAGTTGCCTTTTAGATTTCGCTACAGTGAGGACTTTGAGTACATTTTAGAAAAAAGCTAATGACACCTCTGGGTTTGTGTGACTAGGATGAAGAAACAAAGCGTGGACCTAGACGATGAGCTCTCTGAATATTGAAGCACGTGGAGGAAGGTAGGCCCACCAGCTGAGGTGAAAAAGAAGTAAAAAGGGTAATAGGATCCATTCCCTCCAATCCTTCTTGAAGTCCATAGAGGCGCAGGTTATTTCTTCTATTTCTGCTTTCTAAATCTTTGGAGTGATCCTTCAATGACACCACCTCTTTTTCCAAATCTGAAATTTTTAAAACTTCATCTTGTACATCACTGACACGTTGTTCAAGATCTGAGACTCCGTTTTCTATTTCAAACCATTTACCATCCAAGTTCTAAATGTGCATATTGGTTTCTTGCATGAATGGATGGAGTGCACGGATTTCCTTAAGCACCAAATCAAGAGAAATAGGAGGAGAGTATTTCCCAGGAGGGGGAGGGTCCTGTTTGACTCTCTTATGAGTAGACAAGTTCGTAGTCAGACCTATTTTAGCAGAGGTTGAGGATGACATATTAGTTGTAGATGAAAAACACCTTCCTAAATAATGTAGAAAGGAAGGATTGGTCAGAAACAGCACTCCCCTTTCTGGTACTGGAGTAAAGTACAGCGTCGCAGAAATGTTGAATGGAAAAAAATCACCTGAGCGTGATGAAACACAAATAAGCAATGCCAAATACAGCAGGGAAGTTAAAAGCATGCAGAGCATCAGGAGGAATCCATGTCCTTAGCATGATAAGTCAATAAACCTCCTGGAAAAACATAGTAAAAAATGCAGAAAAAGGACAATTTCCTCAGACATAAGCTGAAAATATCTAAAATTGTTGCCACTGAGAGGAAAATAAAAAATATCAAATTGTTGCCTCAAAAAAGGATCAAACACACTGGTCCAGCATAATGAAAGGTTCACGCTGTCTTCCGATGTGCAAAATGACCGCTTGAGCATTAAAATAATCAAGATGACTGCTCCATTTGGCCCTCTTTGTACGCCGACGCGAGGAGCTCCCGAACTAGGCAGCCATCCTGTCCGGCAGCCATGTCAGCTCCCCACACAGAGCGTTTCTAAAGTGAGTGAAACTGACTAGGATCTTCCTGGAGCAGCCTCTGGGTGCCCGAAATGCAAAGGAAGTAATACAAGGTCAATAACGTTACATAGACATGCCTGTAAATAAATTAGTTCTAAGCAGCAATTCTGGCCCGATTGCACCCTGCCACTGGTGGACTTCCAACTACAATGTCCAAACAGTGTCAAAACAACTATACAGCCCAAACAACAACAAAAATTAAACATAAGACATAAATGTGTTGCAATGTTGAAGAAGCGCCATATTGCAATGTATTGGATGGTAAGAAGAGCGCCGAGCCTAGACAAATGGGCTAGGGCCATGTTGCAATTGGTGGTTGCAGAAGAGCAAACTAAATATAACCACAAACTCACAGAGAATTTGGCTGACAAGACATGATATTGAACCAACGCCAAGACTTGAACCTGGCTCCCCTGGTCCAAAGTTGGCACCCCTGGCTGGCAGTAACGCCACATCCTCTCCATGGATTACATTGTGCACCAAAGCATACTGTTTGCAACGCTTAAAAAGTAAGAATACAACTGTGATTTAACCACAATAGCTGGTGCTTTAAAACAAAATATATTATCTATTAATCAAACAATCAGGGTATTTTTAAAGCGCGCTACTCACCCGTGAGGGTCTCAAGTCGCTGGCGGGGGGGGGGGTGGTGGGGGGTGCAGCTCCAGATCAGTAGAAGAGCCAGGTCTTGAGGCTCTTCCTGAAGGTGTGCAGAGTGGAGGAGCGTCTCATGTTGACTGGGAGCTCGATCCAGGTCTCTGCTGAGACGTAGGAGAAAGCTCTTCCGCCTGCTCTGGTTCTGTGGATGCGTGGGGTCTCTGCCAGGGCAAAGTCGGCAGAGCGGAGGTTCCTTTTGGGTACGTGGAAGGAGACTCTTTCGTTGAGGTATTTGGGTTCCATGTTGTGAAGGAATTTGTAGGCGTGGGTGAGTAGGTTGAAGATTACTCTCTTATCAATGGGGAGACAGTGGAGGTCTCGTAGGTGCTGGGTTATATGCTCCTGTCGGGGGGTTCCAATGGCAAGTCTGGCTGCGGATTTCTGGATGGTTTGGAGCTTGAGTAGCAGGGTTTTGTTGATTCCGGCGTAGAGGGCATTACCTTAGTCCAGTCTGTTGGTTATGAGTTCGTCGGTGACTGTCTTTTTGCATTTGGGGGTGATCCACTTGAAGGTCTTGCGAAGGATGTGGAGGGAGTTGAAGCAACTGGAGGCGACAATGATCTGGTGGGTCATGGTGAGGGAGAAGTCTAGAAAGATGCTGAGGTTTCAGGCATGGTCGGAGTGGGTGGGTTCACGAGGGCGGAGGGCCACCAGGTGTTGTTCCAGGCGGTGGAGAAGGGTCCAAGGACGAGGACCTCTGTCTTCTCCAAGCTGAGCTTAAGGCAGCTGGTGTTCATGCAGGCTGCAACTTCTTTAATTCCTTCTTGGAAGCTGAGTTTGGTGTCTTCAGGGTTCTTCGTGAGGGAGAGGATGAGCAGGGTGTCGTCAGCGTAGGGTACAATGCTGAGCCCGTGCTGTCTGACTGACAGCAAGGGGGGCTATATAGATGATGAAGAGTGTGGGGCTGAGCAGGGATCCTTGGGGTACTCCGCAGTTGATATCTGTGGGTTCGGACAGGAAGGGTGGGAGTCAAATCCTTGAGAAAGGAGCGGATCCAGTTGAGGGCAGTTCCCTGTATGCCAGCATTGTGGAATCTGGAGGTGAGAGTATGGTGGGAGACGGTACTGAAGGCGGCGGAGAGGCCTAGTAGGATGAGGGCCGCTGTGTGGCCCTGGTTGAGTAGCATGCGAATGTCATCGGTGGTGGCGAGGAGGGTGGCCTCGGTGCTGTGGTAGCTGCGGAATCCAGACTCGGAGAAGTCCAGGATGGCTTTCTCTTTGATGAAGGTGGTCACCTGAGCATTGACAAATCTCTCTGTGACTTTGGCTATGAAGGGAAGGAGAGAGATGGGCCAGTAGTTTTTCAGGTCCGTCATGTCAGCCGAGGGTTTCTTGAGGAGGGACTTGACCCTGTCCCCTTCCAGTCTTCAGGGAAGATGCTGGATTTGAAGGAGGTGTTAATGGCCTGGCATAGTTCGGGTGCTATGGTGGTGGTGGCTCTGTGGTAGATGTCCGGCAGGCCGATGTTCCCGAGTGTGTGTTCTTCATGGTTGTGGTGGTGTCTTTGATGGTAGCCGGTTTCCAGGTGGTGATGGTGGGCTGGTTGTCGGTGGAGGAGAGGAGGGTGGTGTCTGGAGTCTGTTTACTGAAGTTGTCATAGAGGGCCTTGATTTTCAGGTGTAAATAGGAGCTGAGCTTGTTGCAGCGGTCCTGGGATGGTGTGATGTCTGTGGCTTCGCAGAGGGGTATGGTGAACTGCTGTATGACGTTGAAGGGTTCTTTTGCGTTACTGGTGTTGGTGTGGATTTTGTTCTGGATCAAGGTCCTCTTGGTGGCTCTTATGCACTGGTGGTATTCCGTCATAGTGTTCTGGTCTTCAGTGGTTTTCCTGTCCCTCCAGAGTTTCTCGAGGTGTCTGCAGGAGCGCCTGGCTTCTTGGAGGTCGGTGGTAAACCAGACGGCCTTCAGGGGGCGTTGTCTGATGGGGTGGTGGAGGGGTGCAAGCTTGTCTGTGCAGCTGGTGATCCATTGGTGTAGTTCTTTGACTGCAGAGTTGGTGTCGGTCGTGGTGTAGGGGGGTCATGGAAGAAGGTGGTGTTGAAGTGTTCCTCTTGACCTTGCTCCAGTACCTTTGTGGCGGGCGCTGGGCGGGCTTGGGTGCGACTGTGGTATTGAAGGTGAAGTGCACACAGTGGTGGTCTGTCCAGAGGGGCTGCTTGGTGTGGCTGAAGTGGATGTTTGTCCCTCCTGCGAAATTAGGGTCAAAGATGTGTCCAGCTTTGTTGGTGAAGTGGTGACAAGCTGCTTTAGTTCAAGGTTGGCGAGGTTGTCCAGGAGGGTGGTGGAGTCGGGGCCGCTGCGGTTGTCGAGGGGAAATTTAGGTCTCCGTTGAGAATGTAGTCCATAGAGGCAATGGCGTGGGGTGCGACGAGTTCTGAAATGGTGGCGGCGGCAGAAGAGGCACGAGGCCCAGGGGGTCTGTATGCGAGGGTCCCGCGCAGCATGGTTCTGGGGCTAGTCTGAATCTGGAAGTGGAGGTGCTCTGTGTTGGAGAGGGGGGTCGCTCGTGCTGGAGGTGGAGAGTCGGAAGGAGCTCTTGTGCGTAATGGCGAGTCCTCCTCCTGGACGGTGGGGGCGGTCCTTTCTCTGGATCTTATATCCGTCTGGGAAGGGGGTGGTAATGTCAGGGCAGAGGTGGCGTTGATCCATGTTTCTATGAAGAAGGCAACGTCTGGCGAGAGGGTGTTGAGCAGGTCCCAGATCTCTAAGGTGTGTCAGTGTAAGGAGGATGAATGTCAGCTCTTCAGTGGTAGGGGCGTCCAGCGTTGTTTCAGCGGTCGTGGGGGTGCTGTCGATAGTGAAGGATTGTTGGCAGTGTCAGCAGGAAAACTGGCCGTGGGTGGTGTTCGGTGTTGCTCGCTGGCAGCTGTCGTTCCTTCTGGGGTTGAGTGCCAGGAGGGCAGCGGAGTTGTAGCGGTGGGAGTTTGTGGATCCTGGGTTCCTGGCCCTGGATGTGGTCGGGTCATGGACGGGCACAGATGGGCTTGCCTTTGGTGCGTCTGCCATTAATTAGGGGAGGGGAAGGGAAGCACAGCTGGGAGGCAGGAAGCGGGAACTGGCAGGGGGGAGGGGCCGTGGGGAAAGCAGCAGCGGGAAGGGCACGGAGAGAAAAGGGGCACAGAGACAGAAAACGGCTACATAACACAGAGGACACAGGTACAATGACTGGCACAATAAAGGCAGGTACAATAGAGATAGAGTGAGGAGGGTAGAAAGATGACAGATAACGGGCACAGAAAGACATAAAAACTGCACAGCACAAAAGAGATAAGGTGAGGAGGCTGGAAGAAAAATGGGCACAGAAAGACAGAAAAATAGCACAAAGACAGACACGGGCACAGAAAGATAGAAAAACAGTACCAAGACAGACAGACAACAGCGGTCAGCAGAAGAGCAAGGCTCTCCCACTAGGGATGAGGTGCAGGCAGGAGCGTGCGGGTGGAGGAGGGCCTCGAACACCTATCTGAGCGAGCAGAGCACAGTGCCTAGAGCAGTGAGCACTTAACAGTGGAGCTGCGGGGGGAGAGCAGGTCCCTGACCAGGAGGTCAGAGGTCTTGCTCGCACTCCATCGCAGCAGCCGCCATTAAGTAGGGGAGGCAGCAGGGAAGAGCAGCTGGGAGGTGGGATGCAGGAACTGGCTGGGGGGGAGGAGTCGCGGGGAGGGCACGAGGGCAAAGGGGCACGGAGATAAATAACACAGAGGCCACAGGTACAATTACTGGCACTACAAACTCAGCATAGAGTGCTGAAAATCTCCTACCTGAACAAACCTCTGCAGACATTTCCAGGCTCTCTCCTCCTCCTGGGGCTGGGGTGGGGCTGGTGCAGATTTGGAGTCAGTGAGAGGGTGTAAAGATGAAGAGAACTGCACAGGCGAGTTGGGGTGGGGGGTACGGTGGGGGTCCTTCCACCTCAGCAGCAGGCTGGACACACAACAAATACGCATTCATGTTTTAATAATTCGGAGGGAACGCCTTATGTCTCTGTTGCTGCTCTGTTTTTAAAAGCCCATGGAAGGACGCTTAATTAACAACTCCGATGCCAGGCCTCGTTCAGTCGCGCATCATCTGAATAAATCAGACCCTATGCAACTGCAGGTGCAACTTTTCTCAGTTTGGAACAGACACAGTGCGCTTCATTTCACAGCCCTGCTGCAACTCGTAAACCAAAATGCTGACATTACATCATGTGATCTAGCCGAGAATTTGATCTCGCCTGAGCAAAGTGAAGTGAACCAAATAATCTAAGCTAAAGTGGTTCCTGAAGTGCTGTTGAATTCCTAGCCAATCGACGACCAACAGAGGGCACTGTTGTCTCACAGTCAAACGTTTTGCTGGTCTCCATTTAATTCCAGCTGCATCCGAACGAAATGAAACAGCATACTTAGAGCTAAAATGCCCATTTATTTTTACTCTAAGAACCGAGAAAGACGCAAAGTCTGCGAAAAGGTCACGAAATGAGAAGTGATGGGGACATTTACTTTGGTGTGTGCAAATTGGATTTATTGGACCTTTTTATTTGAGAATATCACAAAAGTATTCAAAGAACCCAGAGTTACTTTGGCCTTCCCGAATTAGAGCGATGTTAAACGTAAGCCGCTGCATATCATCAGATCAGGAACAACGGGATAAACTTTGAGTGCAGTTCATTCATTCAAAAACACGCATTTTCACGAAAATACGCATTGATATGTCAGAAACGGCTTGTCCGATTATTATTAGACAGAGATATTTAAGGCATGCGCAAAGTGGAAAATTGCCTAGGCTTCCACTATGCAATGCTCCCTATCCCCGATAGTGTGCTTGGGATGTATACGTTATTTCTTTAGTGCAAACCTAGCCAAAAGGTAAGTGGGGTGCTGTATGTGGTCAAACGTTTAAGGGTGGCGAGTAATAAGAGACAAAGCCGGGTGGGGGATGGATGGCTAATGCGTTGTGATGAGTCCTCAGCTCGTTCCTAAATTGGAGCAGCGTTGGGGCGGTCCTGATGGATGTGGAGATGTTCCAAATACTTGGTGCATAGATGGAAAAGGCCTGTTGTCTTCTTATTTCTTTCATACACTTCTCAGTCTGGAGTCTAATGCTGTGGATGCTCTGAGAACATCTGTTACACAAGATACACAGGGGTTCTGTTTATGAGGGCTGGTTGCAATGGCTGGAATCCCTCTCCTACAAACCTTGCATACTCCTATTTACCTCTCTTTGCTTCTGTGCCTCCCTCAAGCTTATTCTTACCGCCATCTGTCTAACTGTCCCTCTCTACCTCACCCTTCTCTCCTTCACCTCTCTAGATTGTTGTACCGCATCTCTTTTGATTAGCGCAATAGCTAAATCCCCACCCTTTCCTCTACCAACCTCTGTCATCTTTCTCTCTGTCAGTCTGCCTCGCAAATCTTTTAGTTTCTTCTCTCCTTTACTACACCTCACCTCTTTTACCTCATCCCTCTCTCCCCTTCTCACTACTTTTCTCAGCACCAATATCCATCTCCCTATTTCTGCTCATTCCACTTTATCTCTGTCAGACTGGGACAGAAAATAGGCCTGGGCATCAAAATGGAACTAGCCCATGTTTGCAAATTGTGGCAGTTGTGAACTTGTCAAGACATGCTGTTTTAGTGTTTTTCAGGGTATGGAAAACTGCATGAATTTGAGCTCGCGGCAGGCACTGTTTGTTTTAGGACTTGGAAAATCAACAGTAAAATCCGACCCAGAGATCCGTAAAACAGGCTCACAAACAGCCAAAACAATGGCCCACATACTGACCAGTCAGACCAGTCCTTTGGGCACTGGCTGTTGACCAAAACTGGCCTTGCAAAGATATCGTCCGACCCCCCCCACACCCCATGGGGGAGAGGGGGAGTGCGGCGTGCAGTTTTCCCGATTTTGTTACAGGGGGTCCCCAAGAGTTCCAAAACCGGCTCCCACCCTGGCAGCCCACCAGGGAAACACACAGTGCTATGGCCAGTCCAGCCCAGTCTCTACCTCTCTTTCATAACATGTCTCTGTCCTTCTGCCTATCCTACAGCACCTATCTTTCTACCTGTTTCCTGTTGTTTGCCATTTCCCTTGCAAAGAGTGAGGTCACTGCCCTGCCATAGATTTGTACACATAGAAAGAGAAGAGAAGGTACGAGGCAGGAGAAGAGAATGAAGAAGAAAAGATTTAGACTTGTCCCGATAGAATGGAGGCAATCTGTGGAGGGGAATATATTTGCACCTTTGAAGAGCCAGCAATTTCACCTACTGTTTCAAGCACTATAGGTATTTGTCTCATTTTTCAAAATTCTGCACTAGTCCACTAAACATCTACCAAGTCATCTTTATTGTGTCTTTCCTACAATATGAAGAACACGTGGGTTAGACATTAAATTCCACATAAAATATTGTTGCAAAGACAAAAAGAAACATATATACAAATGCAAAAAGTAGTGGCCCTAGACTCTGTTCATGCTGTGATGTGGTACAATATGGCTAGCTCATGCAGGCCAGTTTGAGCTTTCAGGTGAATTGTGTGGCATCACAAAGGCTTGAAGTTGCAGAAAATGGGTAATAACCTTAAAGTTGTTCCATACTGGGGGCCTCAGAATGGGTTATAACTGGGGTCCTAAAATCCGTACGATGGCTCTCTTATTAGGAGTCATAGATCAATATTGTATACTTTCAATGTATGAAGGAGCACATGTGCACATGTTTACCATCATCTCTAGTGTGACGTGGAGGAACACAATGATGTTCATCAGGGAAATCTCTGTCCCTGTTATTGGAAGTGCCATGAGTACGTGAGGGTGTCTAGAGGAGGGCTTTGCCTAAAAAGCATAAGAAACCAAACTTTATAAGAAGTGTGGTCTGTGTATCAAGGTGTAATTTTAAAATGTGAACTTCAGTTTCAGAAATAATAACTGAAATATAGGTAAACATGTGGATTAAATCCAGTTTACCATCCTTTACTAAGTCTAACATGGAGCGATCTGGCATACTCAACCGGGTCATTAAGCAACAGAAGTATTAAAATTTGGGATAGCGATTTCCAAGTTGGGATTTCCTGTGAATCGCTAATGTAAGAAACCTTTTTCAATTTAAATTAGCAATTCCTAGTGTGTAGCAATTGACCTACCTCAGGATTATTAATGAGGTAGGTGTGGTATTCTAGGCTTCTTCTTCTGTGTGGTAATATCCTTCTTTTCTTTCTAGCATTGTCATTGATGTCACTTATGGAATTGTCATATGTATTAAAGAATGTTACGCATGTAATGGAGAATGTTGTAGTGGACCTGAGTTCTAGATCAGAGAAGCGGTTGGAGCTGATCTGATCTAGACGCTTTGGTTTGTGCTCCAGTGGGTCCTTGGATTTAACTTAAATAAATCCTATTTTAAACTTATACTGCCTCCTCCGCTCTTTACAATGGCGACGAGGTTTATTTAATAATTTATGGGCCCACTGTGTTGCTGAGCGTCTTTTAATTTTCTTCGATTTCATTTAAAAAAGAAACGGACCTACGGTGCGATCCTTTTCGGGTGCAGTCTGATGGGAGCTGTTGACGCTGCTTTCTTGTGACCTACAAGGTACTGTCTTTTCCATAAATATTAAGGATTTCGAGTCGCTGTCATTCAAGCGTCTCTACGTCAGTTGGTCTGCTCGCGCTCCTGTGTGCTTCCAGTGTGATGACGTCTGTGATTAACAACGGACTCCTGGAACGCACTGCTCGTCTGGAACGCAGCGCTTGGTAGCACGCAACGTCACGGCCATTTTGGGAGTGCTTTTCAGATGGTCAGCTGTTCTGTGATCACAGCATCGGCGATCGTCAAGCAGTGTAACTGCGTTTTACTTACAACGTCTCTCAAGCGGCAACTTGTAGTTTAATATCATTTTCACTGAGCTTTACTTGCGAATTCAGTGATTCGCTCACTTTTATTTAAAATAAATATTTCCTAAAATACACATTTCGGGAAGTAGAAGTGTGGTAAGCTGGATATTTTCTTCAATCCTCTGTTTACTTCAGTGATGTGCACACTTTCATTATTTTGAGAAGTGCATGTTGCAGTCTTATTACTACTGTGATTTGCACACAATTTGAAGTTCTTTTTCTCCCTTCTTTTTCACATTGTTCTGCACACGTTTTAAAAAGGTATTAGAGTTTTACTGTTTTAGTCTTTGCAATGGCTTCATCTCAGATTTGCAATCAACCCTCCATCTTTTTGGAAATTCCAGGAAAAGCGAAATTAAGGTGGAAGAAATGGATTGAGACTTTTGATAATTACATTGTTGCCATTGATGGTACTGGGTTTTCTGCTGCAAGGAAAAAGGCTATTCTTTTCAGTTATTTAGGCACAGCTGCTATTGAAATTTTCAAGAACCTTATACCCATTGCGCCACCAATTGAGGGAGGTGATGGATGGAATGTTTTTGTTGAAGCTGTTGCTAGACTTGAGAAACAGTTTGAAGATGAACCTAATGTCATGATTGAAAGGCATTCTTTTCATAAGAGGAAACAGTCCGCTGATGAATCTGTTGAAGATTATGTAGCAGCTTTGAGGGTTTTAGCTGCAAACTGCGATTTTGGTGCCTATTTTGATACGGCGTTAAGGGATCAGTTTGTGTTTAATTGTGCAGCTAAAAAAGTACAAGAACGACTCTTAGCTTGTCGTAATCCTACTCTGGCAGAAGTCATTGATTTAGCCAAAGGGATTGAGAGATCAATTGAGTCATCTAAAGTCATTGCTGCTAACGAAAACAAGAATACTAATGACACCTCTGTTTGTGCTGTTCAAATGCATCGTAAGGGTAATTTTCAAACTAATAGAGTTTTAAGTTGTTTTAGGTGTGGCTCAAAAGCACATTTGGCGAACTGTCCAGATTGTCCTGCACTTAAAACAAAGTGTACTAAATGTGGTAAAATTGGCCATCTTACATCTTTCTGTAGGATTAAAAAAAAAGGTGGTAAGTCTAATTCTGCTGATAGTAGTGTTTCTTATGTTAATGATAATTTGGAGAATTTAGTCATCACTATTTATGATGATTCCTTTGATAGTCACATAAATAGTATTTCTCTTCCTTTCAAAGCTCCTTTAGGGATAGTTCATGTCGGTAAGATTGCCTTTGAAGCTATGGCTGACTCTGGTTCGCCGGTGACTATCTTATCAGATGTGTTCTTTTATGAAAAATGGAAAGGTGTCAAACTTGCTAAATCCGATATCAATCCTAAAGCTTTTGGTAATTTTGACATCAAAATGATAGGTTTCTTTGAAGATTCGTTAAAATTTGAGACCCGTGTCATTTTTACCAAAATTTATGTTGCAATTGATGGAAAAAATATTGTTGGGTGGTATGATCTTGGTAAACTTGGCATTAATTTATGCCCAGGATCAGATCGTCCCATTCAGTTGAGAGAAATGCCTGTTAACAATGTTTCATTGGAATATCCTCTATCTTCCATTCTGAATAAGTATAAGAATGTTTTTGAAGATGTTGTGGGTGAGGTCAAAGTTTTTTCACACAGGATTAAACTTAAAAAAGGAGCTTTACCTGTACAACATAAAGTTCGTATGGTACCTCTGGGTGTGAGGGACAAGCTCAAATCACATTTGGATGGTCTCTGTTCTCAAGGTGTCATAGAACCTACTGATAGCTCAGAATGGGTTTCGGCTATCGTTATTGCTCTTAAGAAGAATCAAGAAATTAGATTGCATGTAGATCTTCGATCTCTCAATAAAAACATTGTAGTGGAAACTTATCCTTTGCCTAGAATATAAGAAATGTTGGCTGCTGTCAATGGAGCACATTTTTTTTCCATTATGGACTTGAAGGCAGCGTACCATCAGGTTACTCTGGATCAGGATTCTAAAGATCTGACGGCGTTTATAACTCCGTTTGGGTTATTTAGATTCTTGAGGATGCCTTTTGGCCTTGCATCTGCTGCCAGTGTTTTTCAAAAGTTAATTGAAAATTTGTTTAGTGGAGTTGAAGGTGTCCAGTCTTTTCAAGATGACATTTTAATCTTTGCTAAGTCAATTGATGAGCATAATGTCACTTTGGAAAAAGTTTTGAAGATCCTAAGCAGCAAGGGCATGACGGTGAGCACGGAAAAATGTAGATTCCTAGTTAAAGAAATTGACTATTTAGGTCATAAAATTACTCAGGAAGGGATTTTTTCTAAAAAAGATATCATTAGCAACCTTGAAAATGCCAGAAAGCCTCAGTACAAGGATGCTTTACGCTCTTTTCTTGGGTTAAGTGAATAGTATGCGAAATTTGTGAAAGGATATGCTTTGGTTGTTGAACCACTCAGACAACTATTAAAGAAAGGTTCCAGATTTGTTTGGACTGAGGTCCATGATTCAGCTTTTCAGGGTGTGATTAAGCTTATCGCTAGTGCTCCGGGTCTTAAAACTTTTGATCCTGAAGGGAAGTCTTTTGTAACTGTGGATGCAAGCACGGTTGGATTGGGGGCTGTTTTCACGCTGATGGTTAATGGCAAGGAGAGAGTTATTTCGTTTATCTCAAGAGCGATTAGAGGTGCTGAAGTTCATTACAGCACAATCGAGAAGGAGGCTTTAGCAGGAAAACTGGCCGTGGGTGGTGTTCGGTGTTGCTCGCTGGCAGCTGTCGTTCCTTCTGGGGTTGAGTGCCAGGAGGGCAGCGGAGTTGTAGCGGTGGGAGTTTGTGGATCCTGGGTTCCTGGCCCTGGATGTGGTCGGGTCATGGACGGGCACAGATGGGCTTGCCTTTGGTGCGTCTGCCATTAATTAGGGGAGGGGAAGGGAAGCACAGCTGGGAGGCAGGAAGCGGGAACTGGCAGGGGGGAGGGGCCGTGGGGAAAGCAGCAGCGGGAAGGGCACGGAGAGAAAAGGGGCACAGAGACAGAAAACGGCTACATAACACAGAGGACACAGGTACAATGACTGGCACAATAAAGGCAGGTACAATAGAGATAGAGTGAGGAGGGTAGAAAGATGACAGATAACGGGCACAGAAAGACATAAAAACTGCACAGCACAAAAGAGATAAGGTGAGGAGGCTGGAAGAAAAATGGGCACAGAAAGACAGAAAAATAGCACAAAGACAGACACGGGCACAGAAAGATAGAAAAACAGTACCAAGACAGACACAGACAACAGCGGTCAGCAGAAGAGCAAGGCTCTCCCACTAGGGATGAGGTGCAGGCAGGAGCGTGCGGGTGGAGGAGGGCCTCGAACACCTATCTGAGCGAGCAGAGCACAGTGCCTAGAGCAGTGAGCACTTAACAGTGGAGCTGCGGGGGGGAGAGCAGGTCCCTGACCAGGAGGTCAGAGGTCTTGCTCGCACTCCATCGCAGCAGCCGCCATTAAGTAGGGGAGGCAGCAGGGAAGAGCAGCTGGGAGGTGGGATGCAGGAACTGGCTGGGGGGGAGGAGTCGCGGGGAGGGCACGAGGGCAAAGGGGCACGGAGATAAATAACACAGAGGCCACAGGTACAATTACTGGCACTACAAACTCAGCATAGAGTGCTGAAAATCTCCTACCTGAACAAACCTCTGCAGACATTTCCAGGCTCTCTCCTCCTCCTGGGGCTGGGGTGGGGCTGGTGCAGATTTGGAGTCAGTGAGAGGGTGTAAAGATGAAGAGAACTGCACAGGCGGGTTGGGGTGGGGGGTACGGTGGGGGTCCTTCCACCTCAGCAGCAGGCTGGACACACAACAAATACGCATTCATGTTTTAATAATTCGGAGGGAACGCCTTATGTCTCTGTTGCTGCTCTGTTTTTAAAAGCCCATGGAAGGACGCTTAATTAACAACTCCGATGCCAGGCCTCGTTCAGTCGCGCATCATCTGAATAAATCAGACCCTATGCAACTGCAGGTGCAACTTTTCTCAGTTTGGAACAGACACAGTGCGCTTCATTTCACAGCCCTGCTGCAACTCGTAAACCAAAATGCTGACATTACATCATGTGATCTAGCCGAGAATTTGATCTCGCCTGAGCAAAGTGAAGTGAACCAAATAATCTAAGCTAAAGTGGTTCCTGAAGTGCTGTTGAATTCCTAGCCAATCGACGACCAACAGAGGGCACTGTTGTCTCACAGTCAAACGTTTTGCTGGTCTCCATTTAATTCCAGCTGCATCCGAACGAAATGAAACAGCATACTTAGAGCTAAAATGCCCATTTATTTTTACTCTAAGAACCGAGAAAGACGCAAAGTCTGCGAAAAGGTCACGAAATGAGAAGTGATGGGGACATTTACTTTGGTGTGTGCAAATTGGATTTATTGGACCTTTTTATTTGAGAATATCACAAAAGTATTCAAAGAACCCAGAGTTACTTTGGCCTTCCCGAATTAGAGCGATGTTAAACGTAAGCCGCTGCATATCATCAGATCAGGAACAACGGGATAAACTTTGAGTGCAGTTCATTCATTCAAAAACACGCATTTTCACGAAAATACACATTGATATGTCAGAAACGGCTTGTCCGATTATTATTAGACAGAGATATTTAAGGCATGCGCAAAGTGGAAAATTGCCTAGGCTTCCACTATGCAATGCTCCCTATCCCCGATAGTGTGCTTGGGATGTATACGTTATTTCTTTAGTGCAAACCTAGCCAAAAGGTAAGTGGGGTGCTGTATGTGGTCAAACGTTTAAGGGTGGCGAGTAATAAGAGACAAAGCCGGGTGGGGGATGGATGGCTAATGCGTTGTGATGAGTCCTCAGCTCGTTCCTAAATTGGAGCAGCGTTGGGGCGGTCCTGATGGATGTGGAGATGTTCCAAATACTTGGTGCATAGATGGAAAAGGCCTGTTGTCTTCTTATTTCTTTCATACACTTCTCAGTCTGGAGTCTAATGCTGTGGATGCTCTGAGAACATCTGTTACACAAGATACACAGGGGTTCTGTTTATGAGGGCTGGTTGCAATGGCTGGAATCCCTCTCCTACAAACCTTGCATACTCCTATTTACCTCTCTTTGCTTCTGTACCTCCCTCAAGCTTATTCTTACCGCCATCTGTCTAACTGTCCCTCTCTACCTCACCCTTCTCTCCTTCACCTCTCTAGATTGTTGTACCGCATCTCTTTTGATTAGCGCAATAGCTAAATCCCCACCCTTTCCTCTACCAACCTCTGTCATCTTTCTCTCTGTCAGTCTGCCTCGCAAATCTTTTAGTTTCTTCTCTCCTTTACTACACCTCACCTCTTTTACCTCATCCCTCTCTCCCCTTCTCACTACTTTTCTCAGCACCAATATCCATCTCCCTATTTCTGCTCATTCCACTTTATCTCTGTCAGACTGGGACAGAAAATAGGCCTGGGCATCAAAATGGAACTAGCCCATGTTTGCAAATTGTGGCAGTTGTGAACTTGTCAAGACATGCTGTTTTAGTGTTTTTCAGGGTATGGAAAACTGCATGAATTTGAGCTCGCGGCAGGCACTGTTTGTTTTAGGACTTGGAAAATCAACAGTAAAATCCGACCCAGAGATCCGTAAAACAGGCTCACAAACAGCCAAAACAATGGCCCACATACTGACCAGTCAGACCAGTCCTTTGGGCACTGGCTGTTGACCAAAACTGGCCTTGCAAACATATCGTCCGACCCCCCCCACCCCCCATGGGGGAGAGGGGGAGTGCGGCGTGCAGTTTTCCCGATTTTGTTACAGGGGGTCCCCAAGAGTTCCAAAACCGGCTCCCACCCTGGCAGCCCACCAGGGAAACACACAGTGCTATGGCCAGTCCAGCCCAGTCTCTACCTCTCTTTCATAACATGTCTCTGTCCTTCTGCCTATCCTACAGCACCTATCTTTCTACCTGTTTCCTGTTGTTTGCCATTTCCCTTGCAAAGAGTGAGGTCACTGCCCTGCCATAGATTTGTACACATAGAAAGAGAAGAGAAGGTACGAGGCAGGAGAAGAGAATGAAGAAGAAAAGATTTAGACTTGTCCCGATAGAATGGAGGCAATCTGTGGAGGGGAATATATTTGCACCTTTGAAGAGCCAGCAATTTCACCTACTGTTTCAAGCACTATAGGTATTTGTCTCATTTTTCAAAATTCTGCACTAGTCCACTAAACATCTACCAAGTCATCTTTATTGTGTCTTTCCTACAATATGAAGAACACGTGGGTTAGACATTAAATTCCACATAAAATATTGTTGCAAAGACAAAAAGAAACATATATACAAATGCAAAAAGTAGTGGCCCTAGACTCTGTTCATGCTGTGATGTGGTACAATATGGCTAGCTCATGCAGGCCAGTTTGAGCTTTCAGGTGAATTGTGTGGCATCACAAAGGCTTGAAGTTGCAGAAAATGGGTAATAACCTTAAAGTTGTTCCATACTGGGGGCCTCAGAATGGGTTATAACTGGGGTCCTAAAATCCGTACGATGGCTCTCTTATTAGGAGTCATAGATCAATATTGTATACTTTCAATGTATGAAGGAGCACATGTGCACATGTTTACCATCATCTCTAGTGTGACGTGGAGGAACACAATGATGTTCATCAGGGAAATCTCTGTCCCTGTTATTGGAAGTGCCATGAGTACGTGAGGGTGTCTAGAGGAGGGCTTTGCCTAAAAAGCATAAGAAACCAAACTTTATAAGAAGTGTGGTCTGTGTATCGAGGTGTAATTTTAAAATGTGAACTTCAGTTTCAGAAATAATAACTGAAATATAGGTAAACATGTGGATTAAATCCAGTTTACCATCCTTTACTAAGTCTAACATGGAGCGATCTGGCATACTCAACCGGGTCATTAAGCAACAGAAGTATTAAAATTTGGGATAGCGATTTCCAAGTTGGGATTTCCTGTGAATCGCTAATGTAAGAAACCTTTTTCAATTTAAATTAGCAATTCCTAGTGTGTAGCAATTGACCTACCTCAGGATTATTAATGAGGTAGGTGTGGTATTCTAGGCTTCTTCTTCTGTGTGGTAATATCCTTCTTTTCTTTCTAGCATTGTCATTGATGTCACTTATGGAATTGTCATATGTATTAAAGAATGTTACGCATGTAATGGAGAATGTTGTAGTGGACCTGAGTTCTAGATCAGAGAAGCGGTTGGAGCTGATCTGATCTAGACGCTTTGGTTTGTGCTCCAGTGGGTCCTTGGATTTAACCTAAATAAATCCTATTTTAAACTTATACTGCCTCCTCCGCTCTTTACAATGGCGACGAGGTTTATTTAATAATTTATGGGCCCACTGTGTTGCTGAGCGTCTTTTAATTTTCTTCGATTTCATTTAAAAAAGAAACGGACCTACGGTGCGATCCTTTTCGGGTGCAGTCTAATGGGAGCTGTTGACGCTGCTTTCTTGTGACCTACAAGGTACTGTCTTTTCCATAAATATTAAGGATTTCGAGTCGCTGTCATTCAAGCGTCTCTACGTCAGTTGGTCTGCTCGCGCTCCTGTGTGCTTCCAGTGTGATGACGTCTGTGATTAACAACGGACTCCTGGAACGCACTGCTCGTCTGGAACGCAGCGCTTGGTAGCACGCAACGTCACGGCCATTTTGGGAGTGCTTTTCAGACTCCTGAAACGCATCGCTCATCTGGAACGCAGCGTAGCACGCAACGTCGCGGCCATTTTGGGAGTGCTTTTCAGATGGTCAGCTGTTCTGTGATCACAGCATCGGCGATCGTCAAGCAGTGTAACGGCGTTTTACTTACAACGTCTCTCAAGCGGCAACTTGTAGTTTAATATCATTTTCACTGAGCTTTACTTGCGAATTCAGTGATTCGCTCACTTTTATTTAAAATAAATATTTCCTAAAATACACATTTCGGGAAGTAGAAGTGTGGTAAGCTGGATATTTTCTTCAATCCTCTGTTTACTTCAGTGATGTGCACACTTTCATTATTTTGAGAAGTGCATGTTGCAGTCTTATTACTACTGTGATTTGCACACAATTTGAAGTTCTTTTTCTCCCTTCTTTTTCACATTGTTCTGCACACGTTTTAAAAAGGTATTAGAGTTTTACTGTTTTAGTCTTTGCAATGGCTTCATCTCAGATTTGCAATCAACCCTCCATCTTTTTGGAAATTCCAGGAAAAGCGAAATTAAGGTGGAAGAAATGGATTGAGACTTTTGACAATTACATTGTTGCCATTGATGGTACTGGGTTTTCTGCTGCAAGGAAAAAGGCTATTCTTTTCAGTTATTTAGGCACAGCTGCTATTGAAATTTTCAAGAACCTTATACCCATTGCGCCACCAATTGAGGGAGGTGATGGATGGAATGTTTTTGTTGAAGCTGTTGCTAGACTTGAGAAACAGTTTGAAGATGAACCTAATGTCATGATTGAAAGGCATTCTTTTCATAAGAGGAAACAGTCCGCTGATGAATCTGTTGAAGATTATGTAGCAGCTTTGAGGGTTTTAGCTGCAAACTGCGATTTTGGTGCCTATTTTGATACGGCGTTAAGGGATCAGTTTGTGTTTAATTGTGCAGCTAAAAAAGTACAAGAACGACTCTTAGCTTGTCGTAATCCTACTCTGGCAGAAGTCATTGATTTAGCCAAAGGGATTGAGAGATCAATTGAGTCATCTAAAGTCATTGCTGCTAACGAAAACAAGAATACTAATGACACCTCTGTTTGTGCTGTTCAAATGCATCGTAAGGGTAATTTTCAAACTAATAGAGTTTTAAGTTGTTTTAGGTGTGGCTCAAAAGCACATTTGGCGAACTGTCCAGATTGTCCTGCACTTAAAAAAAAGTGTACTAAATGTGGTAAAATTGGCCATCTTACATCTTTCTGTAGGATTCAAAAAAAAGGTGGTAAGTCTAATTCTGCTGATAGTAGTGTTTCTTATGTTAATGATAATTTGGAGAATTTAGTCATCACTATTTATGATGATTCCTTTGATAGTCACATAAATAGTATTTCTCTTCCTTTCAAAGCTCCTTTAGGGATAGTTCATGTCGGTAAGATTGCCTTTGAAGCTATGGCTGACTCTGGTTCGCCGGTGACTATCTTATCAGATGTGTTCTTTTATGAAAAATGGAAAGGTGTCAAACTTGCTAAATCCGATATCAATCCTAAAGCTTTTGGTAATTTTGACATCAAAATGATAGGTTTCTTTGAAGATTCGTTAAAATTTGAGACCCGTGTCATTTTTACCAAAATTTATGTTGCAATTGATGGAAAAAATATTGTTGGGTGGTATGATCTTGGTAAACTTGGCATTAATTTATGCCCAGGATCAGATCGTCCCATTCAGTTGAGAGAAATGCCTGTTAACAATGTTTCATTGGAATATCCTCTATCTTCCATTCTGAATAAGTATAAGAATGTTTTTGAAGATGTTGTGGGTGAGGTCAAAGTTTTTTCACACAGGATTAAACTTAAAAAAGGAGCTTTACCTGTACAACATAAAGTTCGTATGGTACCTCTGGGTGTGAGGGACAAGCTCAAATCACATTTGGATGGTCTCTGTTCTCAAGGTGTCATAGAACCTACTGATAGCTCAGAATGGGTTTAGGCTATCGTTATTGCTCTTAAGAAGAATCAAGAAATTAGATTGCATGTAGATCTTCGATCTCTCAATAAAAACATTGTAGTGGAAACTTATCCTTTGCCTAGAATATAAGAAATGTTGGCTGCTGTCAATGGAGCACATTTTTTTTCCATTATGGACTTGAAGGCAGCGTACCATCAGGTTACTCTGGATCAGGATTCTAAAGATCTGACGGCGTTTATAACTCCGTTTGGGTTATTTAGATTCTTGAGGATGCCTTTTGGCCTTGCATCTGCTGCCAGTGTTTTTCAAAAGTTAATTGAAAATTTGTTTAGTGGAGTTGAAGGTGTCCAGTCTTTTCAAGATGACATTTTAATCTTTGCTAAGTCAATTGATGAGCATAATGTCACTTTGGAAAAAGTTTTGAAGATCCTAAGCAGCAAGGGCATGACGGTGAGCACGGAAAAATGTAGATTCCTAGTTAAAGAAATTGACTATTTAGGTCATAAAATTACTCAGGAAGGGATTTTTTCTAAAAAAGATATCCTTAGCAACCTTGAAAATGCCAGAAAGCCTCAGTACAAGGATGCTTTACGCTCTTTTCTTGGGTTAAGTGAATAGTATGCGAAATTATTGAAAGGATATGCTTTGGTTGTTGAACCACTCAGACAACTATTAAAGAAAGGTTCCAGATTTGTTTGGACTGAGGTCCATGATTCAGCTTTTCAGGGTGTGATTAAGCTTATCGCTAGTGCTCCGGGTCTTAAAACTTTTGATCCTGAAGGGAAGTCTTTTGTAACTGTGGATGCAAGCACGGTTGGATTGGGGGCTGTTTTCACGCTGATGGTTAATGGCAAGGAGAGAGTTATTTCGTTTATCTCAAGAGCGATTAGAGGTGCTGAAGTTCATTACAGCACAATCGAGAAGGAGGCTTTAGCCTGTGTGTGGGCTGTGAAGGACCGAGTTTTAGAACCAAGCGGCGCCAGGGAGAACGCCCGATGCCTTCGAGTTCCCCTGTCTTGGCAAACAGAGACACAGGATATTTCTTGATGACGTCAAAGACCAAAGTTTATTGGCTGCAACCAGGAACAGAGATCTATGAAGCACACACGGGTGGTTCGCTAGAGACTGCACAAATTCAATGAGCGGAGCATGGTCTTTTATGCCAAAAATCAAGCCTCAGGCAAGATTTCAAATTAGCATTGGGTTCATACAAACTGACCAATGACAGTGTCACAATTCAAAAGTAGCGTAGGACGACAATCCCACTTTCCGTTGTCCAGCCCACCAGAAATGACCAAGCACATTCCAGGTTTCTTGTCAGATCAGGGCGGTCAAACCCATCATAAAACCCTCAACCCAAATCAGTGATTATGTCGTAAAGGAAGGAACAGAAACAGATTGGAAGTGAGATAGAAAGGTGGGAGCAGTGTACCATAAACTCGGGCCTGCCCTACTCTTTGATCTTTATCAGACCAGCTGCTTAACAAGGAACTGGCTCAGCGAGGTCAGCCTCGAGCAAGGAGTCAGTTCGGCCAGGTCATTCAGAAGTCAGTTAAGGCATACGTGTCTCAAGGACTCGTTCGGCCGCAGTCATCGGCCTATGTGAGGGCAACCACACAAAATGGCTGCCGTACACAAAATGGAACCCGAAGGTTCGAACTAAATCCTTGAATACGGAGTGTTCCCATTGATCGATTCATGCAAAAACACTCAGACACACTACACACGTCATTTGCGGTCTGCTGATACCAAAATCGCCTATTTCCGACGACCTTTATTGAACGGGTTCGGAACCATCGAACCTCACTCACGAACCACAGAACTACAGACCCTCCTTTTGCCCTTACATAGGCAACAGACCCAAACCCCATGTCAATCTCAATCCGGATCTATGTTCATCAGATCATCGATATGTTGCTGTAGCATCATCCTATCACTTAGTACCTCTTTCTGGACAGGTCTCCTTGCACACGAAGTAGCACAGAGGCCACAAATAGCAGGAGCACACTGTACAAAGAGGCAGAACAGGAAAAGGATAGCTAAGACCATTCCAATGACCATCAAAATCTTCCAACCCCAAGTTGCTCGCTGGTTGACACTCAGACTAACTCCATATCCAGTAATATCCCAACCACTATAGGGTTGCTTCTCATCTGTCGGAATAGTTTCAAGGGCATTAGTCCCTTTGACCATGTCGACTATGCCTCTAGCAACTGCACTATTCTTTGGGTTGTCTTTCGGTGAATGTTGGGGATAGACACTATGGGCAGAAATAAAAATCGTTCTGTAAGCCCAAATCGAATCATTTAAACTAAAAGGCAAAACTAAGTACGGAATACCCTTATCAGTCGTATGGGGCATTAGACCACAGATCCAACAGTTTGTCGTGTTCATCACTAACTGGTGTTTTTTGCAAAAGTTGAATAAAGGAATTATTGGCAAATTCCAATCGTCTAAGTACCTCATGTTCAGGCAAAGGATGAAAAGAATGAGAAGAAATAGTAGGTAGAGGTGTAGGTTGCACAGTGGGATTAAACGTTACTTTAAAAGAGAATGTCACATAACCAATTATGAATGTCATCAGGCCCAATAGTAGAAATACACACCGTATTAGAAAACGTTTCTTTGAGATCAATTTACATATTTTCTTTCTAAAAATCATTGTCCTTGCAGGTCTCTCCAACTCGAAGAAATCCATCCTAAACTAAATATGCTGCTCGCGATGGTAGGGTGTTCCATGCTAAGGAATGCCTCTGTCAACCCAGGGCAACTCCCTTAGGCCAACCAGAACCCTCGACCTAGTGTTTCAGGTTTGCACTCCAAAGACTTTCAGCAACCGCGACCCTACAGCTGAACCCGGATGGCGGTTCGAAAAACAAAAATAAGTAGATCCTCGGTGGAGAGTTAACCTGCAAACAGAAAAATCATAAAAACTTTATTTGTCTTTATTTATTTGTCCACGACTCTCGGTCGCAAATTATAGCGGCTTCTTCCAGGCAATTCTTGATCTTTGAATAAGAGTTCAGGCTCAGTAGTGTTCAATCGTTTCAAAGGAAGCACTGCTTCTTGCAAAATGTCATCACTTTCTCTTTCAGAGTTCGTACCAGTCAAACGAGCATCGCTCAATGGCAAAAATCGTGGAACAGTGTCTGTTTCAGAGTCTGGAAGTCCCTCCTGGACCCACTTATCGTAGGGTAAGGGCAATGGTGCACGCTTACAGTGTATGTCGTGGATCCAGTTTCGCTTGCCTTGCACTCTAACTGCAGAATGTGTAGACAGGAGGACTTGAAGGGGTCCCGTCCAGCGGGGCTGATCGTTCTTGCTTCGCTGAAAATTTTTGATGAAGACCCACGAACCAGGTTCAATAGCGTGGCCTGGATCCTCAGAAGCTTGTGGGAGGCTGTCGTGCACCTGTTGGTGTAAAACATGCAATTTAGTCGTCAGTTTGCGCAAGTAGTCAAGCAACACAGGGTGTTCAATCTCACTAAATCTGGTTGGTCTTGGCACACCCCAAATATTTGCTGGGCGACCAAAGACCACTTCATACGGACTCAAACCCATTCTCGAATGCACAGTCATTCTTGTGGACAAAAGTGCTAAAGGCAAAGCATCTGGCCATTGCAAACCAGTGCTCGCTTGAATTTTGGCCAATTTCAATTTAAGAGTGCCGTTATAGCACTCGACTAAACCAGCTGACTGGGGGTGATTTGCAGCATGGAACTTTTGCCGGATCCCTAGTCCCTCACACACTCTCTTCATGACTTGACCCACAAATTCACTCCCATTGTCACTCCAGATAATTCTCGGCATTCCAAATCTAGGGAAAAATTCTTTGATTAGGGCTTTCGCTGTGGACAAGGCAGTATTGTCCATAAGGGGATAAGCTTCTACCCATCTAGAAAAGGAGCAAACAACCACTAAAACATATTTCAAGTTGTTGAATCTCTCCATGTGGATAAAATCTAGCTGCAAAGCCTCGAACGGATACGTAGGAAGAGCAAAATGACCAGCTGATGTTGTAGTTCCCTTACCAGGATTGTACATCAAATACACCATACAGTTCTTAACCAAATTCTCTGCACATTTTGGAATTCCCGCATTCTGCCAAACCGGAGCCAACAACTTGCAAATCCCTTTCACGCTGATATGTGCCATGCCATGAGCCATTGTAACAACTGGAAGCACATATGTGTTAGGCAACAACCATCTCTGATGCTCAGACAAATCAGTCCAACAACCATTCGAATCCAATCTACCTCTACTTTCTCTCCATTCATTCAACTCTTTCTCTGTAGCTTCAGCTTGAATGGATTTCAAACTCTCAATCGTATCTTCACACATACTCTTCTCTGGAACCCATCTCGCCGGATCTGCAACATACATTCGACTCATCACATTTCTCGCAGTTTCTTTCGCAACTTCATCCGCAAACGCATTTTAGCGGCCAACATCATCCGTGACTTTCTTATGGGCACTGCATTTGACAATCGCTACTTGTAACGGCAAAGTAAGAGATTCAAGAAGTAAATTCACCAACTGTCCATGCTGGATCTTCGTCCCATGCGAAGTAAAAAATCCACGTTCACGCCACAAACGTCCAAAGCTATGAGCCACGCCAAATGCATATTGGCTGTCAGTATACACATTCACTCGTTTTCCTTTCACCAACACACATGCTCTCGTTAATGCAATCAATTCCGCTGCTTGTGCTGAATTATGTGGAATACATGCAGCTTCAACAATCGTATGCAAAGTCATAACAGCATATTGTGGAAAATTAATTCGTATTGATAAACGTTGTCTGCGCCATCTTGCCTTTTTCCCAAATGCCATACTTTTGTCATACACAGCAGCCATTTTAGATGCCTTGGTCAGACCCACTCTCTGCAAGCCGCCGATCCTCAGCACGGCTCCCCACCCTCGCAAGCATCTCCCCACGCAGTGGTCGCCCCCGCTCTCTCCCTCTCTCATGCATGGGCCATAAAAACCCCTCCATCTGAGCTGCTCTTCCCTGGGAATCACACCCCTTGCCTGTTCGACACCTCTCTTTCTTCCTATTCACTGTTGCACCCTCTGACACCCCTCTTCTTCCGTGTCCTATTGTCCAGGCCGGTCCCAGGCTATCACCTAGCCCAGAGGATGCAGTTTATGGCCCCAACTGTAAAGAATCACCCCTCTTCAAAGGAGTTACAGTAGATCAAGGCTCCCACCCCATGAGATCCGTCACACCACACGCATTACGGGAATCGGCGGAATGCCCTGCTGTTTCTGTCGTCTGATGACGATTCTGTATTATGATTGGGGAGGGGATTCTCACTGTAAGGGTGTGTGGGAACGGGTCCGAAGCGGAAGATTTCGGGGATGTCTTTCATACTTCAAAGTACCTTCATTGTAATAAAGAATGTCTTCCTGCCATAAATGCGTGTATAAGAGGCCAGGCCTCGGAGATGCAGTTAGAGCACCTCGAGAAGATTCCCTTTTGGTTGATCTGATGTGTTCTCCTCCGGAGAGAATAAACCTTTGTTTCCTGCCTTCCGGTCTCCAGCGCCTGCCTCTTCATTGATTCATATTTCTGTGGGATTAGAGGCGACATCGTCGGGCAATACTTGAGGTTATTTTGTTCGTCGATTGCCCTCCCGCTTTACAATTGGCGTCCCAAGCGGGGGGCCCATCAGCGACACGTGGATCCAGTGGGAGAGGTCCTGACGACAGAGTGAACGACTGCAGCGATCGGGAGAGCTCCTGTCCGATAGACCCTCGTCTGAAAGCCGATCATCCGAACTTCACTGGTTCCGAACCGACCTCTCTCGAGTGATCTACGGTCCTGACTGGGAACCATCAGGAGTGCCGCGGCAATATCGGAGATTGGAGGACAGTCGGGCGCTGGACGCGGAAGACGAGAAACAGCCCATGCGGTCCAGGTAAGGTCGTGTAAAAACAACAAATTGTGAAACGATGATGGTTCTTTGAGACATTCGCTGCTTACAAACGGTCCTTTGTGGACAGTGAAGGGTGGGTAACGCGGACTTTTGTCCCCCTTTGTAATCTGTCGTGCCTATCTTTTCTCCCCACTGTTTGTTTGATTGATTGATTGTCAGGGTAGCTCCCTTTTCTTTGATTGTCAGAGCAGCTCCTTTTTGAGGCATTCCCTGTCCGCAAACGGTGAGGGATGGAAAGAGTCTCTCTCCCTTTGCAGATATTGAAGGATAGGTAACGCGGACCTTTGTCCCCCTTTGTAATCTGTCGTGCCTATCTTCTCCCCACTGATTGTTTATTTGGATCTGGTCCTCTTGAAGCATTCACTGTTTGCAAACAATGTAGAATAGCAATATTCTGTCTAGTCTTTGCAGGTAGTGAAGGATAGGTAGTGCGGACCTTTGTCCCCCTTTGTAATCTGTCATGCCTATCTTCTCCCCACTGAGTGGTAGCTGGTTCAGCCCGGACCGCTTGTTAGAGGTGGATCATCCAGTCCCACTGGAAGGCACCCCTAACAAGGACATGTTCACGAAACATGGATTAGTCGCTATAGCATATAGCAAATTATTGCACAGGTTTACGAAGAAGGAACCCCAGAGTCAGTGGCCACTGATAGCATCCTTTGAAGAAAGCAAACTAGATGCACTAGATGAAGTTCTAAAAACTCGTAGATCGACACCGACCATGCTAGACAGCGTTGGCCTGTGGCGCAAAGAAGCTGTACAGCGAAAGAATAAAGAGGAAGCTAGGCTAGACAAGGAGCTACGTAAAGCAGCCCACCTAGCCGCAAAGAAACTAGAGGAAGAAATAAAGAAGAGAGAGGAAGCTAAGCGGAAACGAGAAACCGAAACATCGAGTCAGTGTCCTGTTAGAACACCCTCTGCGCTCTACCCCGAATTACCCTCGAAACAGCGAGCCAGCGATGATCTCTTATTTGGTCCTCCGATCATCTACATGCCCCCTCCATATGCCCCTTCCCAACCTTCAGCGCAACACTCGCTGCCCCCAAGCACAGGCGAGAGTAGCGCCAGGGCCTCGGCCCCCATGGCCTCCGCGCCGGCCGAACCCCTCGCACCAGATACAAAACAAGCAGCAATGTTAGATGACCATGAGGCCCGAAAGGCAGAACCCACAAGAACGAACAGGTTGGGCAAAGATGAGCGAGCGGGGATTGACAAGGTAGTCAGGACACTAGTAGAACGAAAGGAGAGTGAGGAACACATCATGGATATATTCAACTCCTATGCGGGAAGCCACAGACGACACTTTGTCGTACGATTGTGTTATCACGTCCTAAATGCTTATGAGGACCGATATCGAGACAAAGGTCCCGAGAGCCTAACGACTCTGTATAGAAAGGTTGATATCGGGGATGAGTGCGAAGTGACAGACCTCCTTGCGCGTACACTTGAGGTTTTCCGCCCCCTCACTGAATCAGAGGTGGAGGCTAAACCTACGACACCTGTAGCGACCGAACCACGAATAGAACAACCTAGCACCATGATGCCGATAAGAGAGGCTGCCCCCTACTGGGTTCCCCCACGAGGTCAGGGAACACACGATGATGTTAACCACGCGGATGCAAGAGGGAGGGTAGTGTACAACTGGGTCTACCAACCATGGGATCGGCAGGATATTCTGACGTTTCGAAAATCTCTGCCCGATTTACGAAAAAACCCCACTGCCTTCTACACTGAACTAGGTACAGCCTTAGGTTCCACTATCATGACCCTAGCGGACATCGATTTGTTCTTCGGGTTATGTCTGCCAGCTAATGTGTGGAAGCAGATCCGCAAGGTCGACCACCTTGAGCTATTCGGATATACCTGGAGACAACTCGATGAGATCGACAAGCAACGAGGAGCCGGACAGAAACCCGTAACCGCTATTCTTGAACTTCCGGACAAGATCGTCCAGAAACTCAAGACCCTGATTCCCGAGAAGAAAATAGACTGATCAATAGTGACGGCCTGTAGACAGAAACCACAAGAAGACGCTTCGGAATACTTTTCTAGGTTCGAAACGGTGTTCTCCGACTACAGCGGCCAAGATATGACCACTGCAACCGGACATCACTTGTTCGTCCAGAACTTTGTGAAGGGTCTGGTGCAAGAAGTTTCTCAAAAGCTGCAAGCGAGCAAAAGCAGCTGGGCAGCCTCTAAACCCGCGGCTATCCTCCAGATGGCCCAATACTATGAGCATCAGAAGAATGAGAACGACAGGGCATCCGAACGTAAAAAGAAGGAGTTGAAAGAGAGGGTCATGATAGCTCAACTGCAAGGGGTGACAATAGGTAGGGAACCCTCCAAAGGAAACTACCAGTCGACAGCCCCTAAAAATACACCCTCCAGAGAATGAACGTCTGCACCCTATGCAGGCCGAAGGGACTTAGACGAAAACCAATGCGCGTTTGGTAAAGGATACGGTCACTGAAAGTCGCAGTGCCCGGTTCTTCATGAAACGAACAAGAACCGAGAGGCTAGGGACGGGACAAACAGACAAAGGAACAGGGACCAGGGACGGAGACACACCAATGACGCTAACTATGACAGATCAAGCCGACCTAACACATTTGACCACCCGCGACAGAATCAGTATCAGCAGTCCGATTGCGAAAACGCCCACGACTTCGCATAGGACAGCCAGGGGCAAGGGAGGGATCCAGTCGAGCTTTGTGTTGACCAGCAAGGTCCTTATGTCACTCCTAAGGTCCTGGGTACGAAGTCCCCATTTTTGGTGGACACTGGGGCAACACGTAGTGCGTTATCTAAACGACTGATTCCAAGGGCACCCTTGTCTGGCTCACACGTGACATCAATAGGCTTTGATGGAACGCCCTCTACTAATCCCTTATCTGCACCGATTCCCTTTGACTTAGAGAACAACATCACGGACACGACCTTCCTGCTATCTTCCAACACCCCAGACGCCATTATGGGTCTTGACCTCCTGAAACACTTTCGAGCCACCATTCGGTGTTCCCCAGACGGAGTACGAGTCATACTATACGATAACCAGAATCTGTTCAGGCCTTGTCCCACCGACGCATGTTTTCCATCACTGACGCTGATTCGTCCCTACTAGACACTTTACCCTCGTACCTTTGGGCCAAGACCAACTCAGACGTAGGACGCATGATGATAGACCCTGTGCACATCACTGTACGACCAGACGCTATGCTCCCAAAGCTCCCACAGTATCGGATATCGCCCGAGGGCGAGAAGGCATTGGTAGAAATCATTCAGTCCTTAGTCGATGCAGGAGTAGTAGAGGAAGTAGTCAGTAACATCTGTAACAGCCCTATCCTACCCATTGTTAAGAAGCAAGGCGAGGGAGATGAGAAGGCCTATCGCTTCATCATTGACCTCCGAGAGGTGAACAAAGTAGTTGTACCTCAGTACCCAGTAGTCTCCGACATCACCACTATCTTGACCCTGATCCCCTCCACTGCCACTGTCTTCACCGTCATAGATCTCAAAAATGCTTTCTTTTCCATCCCCATCCATCCAGACAGCCGATACCTCTTCGGCTTCACCCTAAAGGCCCGTTCATATAGATTCTGTAGAGCACCCCAGGGCTACACTGAGAGCCTCAGCATCTACAGCCAGGCTCTCAAGAGGCAGCTGGACGCAGTCCAGCTCCCGGACGGAGTGGTGTTAATCCAGTATGTCGACGACATTCTCCTGGCTGCCGATACTACTCCACTTGCCATCACAGCCACCATCCAACTCCTGCACTTCCTCGCGGAGAACGGTCACAAGGTCTCCAAGAAGAAACTGCAGTTCTGCCAACCCCAGGTGACATACTTAGGTCACCTCCTGTCCAAAGACGGGAGGAAGCTCACACCCGATCGGATCCGGGCCATCCTAGAGACCCCTGTTCCAAAAACTCAGAAACAAGTTCGCTCCTTAGTAGGCCTCACGTCCTTCTGTCGACAGTGGTTGCCAAAATTTAGTCTCATAATCAAACCTCTACTCTCTTTGTTAGCGAAAGATGTCCCCTTCCCACTCCCTTGGACCCCTGAATGCCAATCCTCCTTTCAAGACCTACGGGATGCCCTTGCTCAGCCCCTGTCCTAGGAACCCCCGACTACACCAAGCCCTTCTCCCTCTTCACCCACGAAAGGGAGGGGTGCGCTTCGTCTGTCCTAACACAACCCATAGGTCCCAAACAACGCCCTTGTGCCTATTTTTCTGCCACTCTTGACCCCGTAGCCAGAGCTCTGCCCGCCTGCTTTCGAGCGGTAGCTGCCGCTGCCGTCTCTATCCGACAAAGTGAGGGGATTGTACTTTCGAATTCCCTCACTGTGCTGGTCCCCCATGCTGTCGACACCCTCCTGAACCAGACCAAGACTCAGCACCTGACTAGTGCACGACTGACTGGTTACGAATTGACTCTGCTTGCACCCCACATCACACTGAAACGATGTACCACTTTGAACCCTGCCACTCTGTTGCCTCTCCCTGATGGCGACCCCAATGTGTCCCCTATGCATGACTGTGTGATCCCCACGGACGAACAAACTAGATGTAGAGCTGACCTCTGTGACACTGCTATCCCAGACCCTGATGGAGAGCTATGGGTAGATGGCTCGTGCATTAAGCTCCCCGAAGGCACAACCTCGGCTGCCTATGCAGTCACCACAGCCCGGACGGTAGTTGAGACGGCCCGCATCACCCAAAGGTCCGCACAAGCAGCAGAACTGATTGCCCTCACACGAGCATGCATCCTAGCAGCAGGCACAGTTGCAAACATTTACACTGACAGCCAGTATGCCTTCAGGTGGTTCATCATTTTGGACTCTTATGGAAAGAAAGGGGATTCCTGACTTCACATGGCACACCCATCCTTCATGGAGATCTAGTCTCTGCTCTGACTGAAGCAGTCCTCCTCCCCAAGCGGTTAGCGGTGATCAAATGCCAGGCGCACAAGAAGGTGACAGATCTCATTGGACAAGGGAACGCACTAGCTGACATCACTGCCCGAACCACAGTAAATGTATTGCGATTTATATAGCGCATGTATCACCCGAAGGCATCAAGGCGCTTGCCTTGGGAACCCGTCCTGGTATTCCCCTGTGAGATAACCCCAGCAGGGTATCCACAAGGTGAAAGCCAGGCATCCCGCCGCGAGGGGCCGTAGTGGAGATTAAGCAAGCTATTGCCCAGAGTCGCAGAGTGTGAACCTGTGAGTCGAGTAGGCACCGGAACGAGAATTATCGAGTCCGTGAAATTTTTGAGCCCTAGACCCGCCGAGGCGGGGAATTGAACCCTGGTCCAGGACCGATCTCAGCTTCCGGGTCTGCCGCCTCTAACCCCTGAGCCACACTTCTCCACTCAGCTTCCGGGTCTGCCGCCTCTAACCCCTGAGCCACACTTCTCCACAGTCGAGAATGGGACACGCATGTACATGACTAGATCACAGACGGAGAAATGGAAGGACGCTAGAGAACACATTAGGGACATACAGATGGCCTGTTCCCCCCAAGAACTGACTGAATGGGCACGGGTGGGACTGAAAGATGATGAACGCTGCTGGCTGACAAAAGACACGAACAAATGGCTGCTACCCAATTCCTACTTGATCCCCATACTGACTATGGCACACTCCCCAGCACACATAGGATCTGCTCCCATGATTGAACTCATCACCCGAGTTCAGCAATGCTTAATCTGCTTGCAACTCAACCTAGGGAAAGGAACTGTTGTCCCTCGGGGTGGGTTCGGGGTCCCTGACCATCCCTTTGAAGTCCTACAGATGGACTACATTCAGCTAGAACGTTGCCTGGGTTTGAAGTACGTCCTTGTTGTCGTGTGCGCCTTCAGTAAATGGGTGGAGGCTTATCCCACACGCGACAACACTGCCATGACCACTGCCAAAGTCCTGTTAAAAGAGTTTTTTCCCCCGATATGGCCTTTGTCGGATTTTATGGAGTGACAACGGCCCCCACTTCATAGCTGAAGTTATCCAACTTATCCTAAAAGGGTTGGGTGTAAAACAAAAATTTCACGCAGTCTTCCACCCCCAATCTGCAGGCCTGGTCGAGCGACACAACGCCACACTCAAGCTAAAAATCTCTAAGATTGTTGCCTCCACCGGACTGAAGTGGCCTGATGCCCTCCCATTGGCATTGCTATCAATGCGTTCCACCCCCACTAAGCACCACTTGACCCCCTACGAAGTAGTTTTCGGGCGACCAATGAACATTTGGGCCGCGTGTAGGCCAACTTCGATTCGTGACGTCCCAGACGTCCTAATGTCTGATTATCTGTACACCCTCACTAAAACCTTAACTGTCATTCATCAGCAGGTGCTGCAAGCCATCCCAGACGCTTCCAGGGGCCCAGGGCACGACATTCGCCCAGGGGATCACGTCTTGATCCGCAACTTCCAGACGTTGCTCCCCACTGAACTGCCGGCAACTACCAAGGAACACTTCCTGATTGCCCTTTCACCACAGCTCCGAGAGAGACGCAGGGAGTTCTGGAATAACTCCTTTGTACAGCTGCTGCACCAACACAACCTTGCTGCTAATGCCACTAACTGCTGGATCTGCGGGCTGCTGCCTCATGCAACCGGACACTCCATCCCATTTATTCCTTTGCCTTTCTCCATCCACGGCTCCTGTCTTGCCTGGTTGATCCTCCTGCAAGAAAGCTTTAAAGACAATGCCACTTCAGAAAGAACTGTTTCGCATTTCTACCAAGGGGTATGGCTGAATAAGACAGGGCGAACCACTACTTCCTTTTGCCCTCTGACCTCTGGTGCCTCTATTCACATGGACATCCCTGCCAAGGAGCGAGTGGAAATGCAGGTGTTCCATAACCCAGCCAGACCCACTTTCTCCTACCTCCGGAAACGAACAGCCGCCACTCTGACTGTGGCCTTGTCTGTCGTCAACGTCTTGGGCCTTGTGTGCATCGAAGGCCTGGGAACGCAACTGGTGGGCCACAGCGCCTGCGCCATCACCAGAACGCTGGATTCATCCGACCCTCCCTCCTTTGTTACTTCTCCAAATATGTACATTGTTTGCGGCACCAAAGCATACACCTGGCTCCCCAAAGGTTGGAGGGGCACATGCTACATTGCCTTCATTCTTCCACCTACGTATGTGGCCCCGGCAAGCCACCACCGGCAAAAGCGTGCAAGGGACATCGACCAATCCGACTCTACAGGGGCACAGTTCTTGGATGCCGTGAAGGGACTTGTGCCATTCTGGGGTCCGATGGCGAACAGCCGTGCCATCCGACATTTGACCCAGGCAGTTGAAACCACCATGAACATCACAGCCGGCATCTTGACCAATAACACCGCAGAGCTTCAGGCAGTCCGCCTGGTGGCTCTTCAGAACCGCCTCGTTCTAGACGTGGTTCTGGCAGACCGAGGAGGAGCCTGCCGCATCATTGGGTCCAGCTGTTGCACCTACGTGCCAGACAATTCACCTTCTGTTTACAAGGCCATCGAACACCTCCATAGACTGTCCTCTGAAGTACACCAAGAACAAGAAGGATGGTCGCTTGGGAGCTGGTTCTGGGACTCACTGAAAGCCTGGGGGTGGAGGTTGTTCACATTCATTCTAATCCCGATTGTGGTGCTATGCGGGTGTTGTTTGAGTATCCAATGTTTACCTCCTCTGTGTTCATTATTCTCGAATTGCTTTTGCCCAAAGACTTTGGACTTACAGGCTGAACATATGAAAGCTTTGTACGATGCAGAAATACGTGGCATTATGGGGATCAACCCGAATTAACAAGTTGGCGAGAAATGTTAAAAGGGAGGACTGTGAAAAATTAATTCGTATTAATAAACATTGTCTGCGCCATCTTGCCTTTTTCCCAAATGCCACACTTTTGTCATACACAGCAGCCATTTTAGATGCCTTGGTCAGACCCACTCTCTGCACGCCGCCGATCCTCAGCACGGCTCCCCACCCTCGCAAGCATCTCCCCCACGCACTGGTCGCCCCCGCTCTCTGCCTCTCTCATGCATGGGCCATAAAAACCCCTCCATCTGCGCTGCTCTTCCCTGGGAATCACACCCCTTGCCTGTTCGACACCTCCCTTTCTTCCTATTCACTGTCGCACCCTCTGACACCCCTCTTCTTCCGTGTCCTATTGTCCAGGCCGGTCCCAGGCTATCACCTAGCCCTGAGGATGCAGTTTATGGCCCCAACTGTAAAGAATCACCCCTCTTCAAAGGAGTTACAGTAGATCAAGGCTCCCACCCCATAAGATCCATCACACCACACGCATTCCGGGAATCAGCGGAATGCCCTGCTGTTTCTGTCGTCTGATGACGATTCTGTATTATGATTGGGGAGGGGATTCTCACTGTAAGGGTGTGTGGGAACGGGTCCGAAGCGGAAGATTCCGGGGATGTCTTTCATACTTCAAAGTACCTTCATTGTAATAAAGAATGTCTTCCTGCCATAAATGCGTGTATAAGAGGCCAGGCCTCGGAGATGCAGTTAGAGCACCTCGAGAAGATTCCCTGTTGGTCTGATCTGATGTGTTCTCCTCCGGAGAGAATAAACCTTTGTTTCCTGCCTTCCGGTCTCCAGCGCCTGCCTCTTCATTGATTCATATTTCTGTGGGATTAGAGGCGACATCGCCGGGCAATACTTGGGGTTATTTTGTTCGTCGATTGCCCTCCTGCTTTACAATATGCTGCAGTCGTATCACCATTCGGCAACTTAAAGCATGAACCATCAACCCACAAAGTACCATCACACTCAGGAAGAGGAGTGTCCCTAAGGTCTACTCTCCCTTTCGTCTCTTCTTCAGTTCTCAAAAAACAGTCATGCTGTTCTTCACTATCTGTCTCAACTGTAATTGGCAACAACGTGGCTGGATTCAATGTGTTGCATCGTTTAATGTGCACATGACTCGCTAACAATGTCAACTCGTAACCCGACAACCGAGCACTAGTTAAATGCTGTGTCTTCGTACGGTTCAGCAAGGATCCCCTGCATGTGGAACCATGATCAGTAACTTGTTGTCCATAACCAAACCAGCAGATTGTCGAATCGAAACAGCCGCTGCCGCCGTAGCTCTCAAGCAACTCGGCAACGCTCTAGCTACAGGATCTAAAGTCGACGAAAAGTAAGCACACGAACGTTGCTTATCGCCAAACTGCTGAGTCAACACTGACAATGCACATCCCTCTCTCTCGTGAACATACAATGTGAAAGGCTTACTGTAGTCGGGAGTACCCAACACAGGAGCCGAACACAACGCATTGCGTAATACGGAGAAGCTCTTCTGACATTCCTCAGTCCAAGGAATAGGATTTGGAGTATCCTTAACAGTAAGAGCTATCAAAGGCTTCGCTAACAAAGAAAAATTAGGGATCCACTGTCTACAATACGACGTAATACCCAAACATGCGCGTACTTCTCTCTGTGTTGTAGGCACACTCATTTTCGCAATAGCTTGAATTCTTTCTGGGGTCAGTTTCCTTCCCTCCTTCGATAAGAGGTGACCTAAGTAGGTTACTTCTTGTCGACAATATTGCAACTTGGAGAGAGAAACTTTGTGATGAAAATCAGACAAGTGGCGTACCAATGACAAAGTGGATTCCCTACAAATCTCCTCAGTGTCAGCGGCAACTAACAAATCATCAACGTATTGAATAAGGGCTGCACCATCAGGTAAAACCAACAGATCAAGTTGTGTCTTTAAAGCTTGACTATAGATCGATGGACTCTCGCAATAGCCTTGAGGAGCGCGCTTGAAGCGGAAACTTCGTCCTCCTAAAGAGAATCCAAAGATGTCCCTACTTTCCATGGCAATTGGGATACTGAAGAAAGCATTCTTCAAGTCAATCACCGAAAACCATGTGGCTGTAGCCGCAATCGGAGTCAACAAGGCAGTGATAGCAGGCACAACAGGAAACTGTGGAACAACAATCTTGTTCACTTCGCGAAGATCGATGACAAACCTATATACAGGAGGCTGTGAAGAATCAGTTCTCTACAGAACAGGCAAAACGGGACTTTTGCACACATTAACTCTCGTTTCCTCAATGACACCCTTTTCGATCAGATCATAAATAATCACTAAAAGTGCTCTCTCACCATCACTCCAGATACGATACTGTGGAATGCGCGGTAACTTAGCATTCGCCTTTAGCGTCACAACATATGGGGGAATTTCCAGTAGGCCTACATCATTCAGACCAGTAGCCCACAATGAATCTGGTAAAGAAGACAATTCTGGTGGAAGACTATCTTTCGACATGTACATTGGAGAGATCACTCTCTCACCCAAGGTAAGGTGTACTCCTGACGGAGAACAATACAGTGTCGCATACAATCTCTTCAATAAATCCAATCCCAACAAGTTCTCATTACAACCTGTAGTCAAAAGAAGGGGTGCTTCGAACTTACGAGGACCAACAGAAAGAGACAATGGAGCAGAAATCGGATTTGTAACGGGGGCGCCAGAAAAACCTACAGAAACATTATCAAAGCCAGACAAAGGTGCGCCAGGGAGTTTAGAATGCATAATAGAACTCTTGTAGCACCAGTATCTAGCAGAAAAGGTTCTGACACACCTGATGCAATCACTTCAACATAAGGTCCACTCTGATCTACTGGACCTGAAACAACTCCCTCTCTTTGTCCATGGCCGTCCTAACAATCATTACCATTCGCTTCATCAGCTTCAACATATTAATCATCCATATAGTACTGTGCTGTCCTACCAGACGAGCTTTGCTGTTGATCAAAACTATTCATCGAGTTCTGTGGAGGCAAAGGACGTACGTTCTGTCCGCGACCTCTAGCTCTAGGCACCCTGTTGAGCACCTCTACCTCGTACACCAGAAGCACCATTCGTGCGCTGCAACAAAACCGGGCAACTATTCTTGTAATGTCCCTCTTCTTTACAATACGCACACTGATTAGGCCCATACGGGAAACGTTGTTGAGAAGACTCGTTCCTTTGTGAGTATCTCGAATATTGCTGAGGTTGCTGATAATCGTGCTGACTATTAGTACGGGGTGGATAAGCTTGTTGTAGAAGAACATTAGTCTTCAATTCCTTAGTCTTCTTATCCACTTTGTCTAACTCATCTTTGCGCCTATTTTCATAGTACTGAGCCGTAGCTAAAATCTGCGCTGACGTAGAGACTGCCCAAGCACTCTCGGAATCCTTCAACTTAGTGCACAACTCGGGAAGCAAACTATGTACAAACTTGTCAACGAGCAATCTCTGGCCACCCTCGGTAGCCATATCCTGATCACTATGATCAACAAAAGTCTCTTCAAACCGTGTAAAGAAATCAGACACAGTCTCGTCTTTCTTCTGCTTACATGCTGACAACTTGTCCCAATTAACACGCACTTCGGGCATCAAAGTCTTCATGAAATTAATAATCCTACCAGGAAGTTGAGCAATTAGATCTTCAGGCTTTGCACCTCCAACTTGTCTGTCATTCGCAGCAACAATATCAACCCATGTATCACCTAATTCATTATCATGATCCGTATGTCGAATCACATTCTAGATAGGCTGTGGAACAACATTGCCAAACAACATGTCTATGTCTGCTAAATTCATAACGCACGAACCCACAGTTTGAGTGAGCTCTTTATAATATCCCGCCGGATTTTTGCGCTGATCAGGTAAAGTCTGCTTCAGCGCTAAGACTTCAGCATGTTTCCAAGGAACATGTACCCATACTCGCTGAAAGTGCGCGGCAACATTTCCATCTTGAGGTCTCCAAACTGGAGGAACCTCTCGCATCGGATATTGACGCGCTTTTCTCCTAACTGACGAATCAGGCTCAAACAAACGCTCAGAAGGAGCATTATTACGAAACGACAACAGCGTTGACACCACTCTTTCAATGTCGAGAAGACTCACAATCGTCCCTTTCGCAAACTCGGAATGCACTCGATACAATTCTTCAGGCGCTTTACCCACTTCGTCAATCCATTGTTCAAGGAGGAACACACACATCATTTCAAAAACGTACCGTTGCTTTGGTGCTTTCCATTGCCGGAAACCATCCATAATACCCTCAAGATCATACTGCGGGGTATACGTAACCCATCTACGTGCCTTATGATCCAAAACTGTCCGCTCATCTGTATCAGGCAATTGACTACGCGATTGTCTACGCTCATTCGCAGGAGACATACCCAATTGTCCCAACAAAGTAGTAAAGAAACCAGAAACTGCAGCAGTCATTCGCTGTCTAGTAGAAGGAGAAGATGGAAGAATAAAGGAAGACTGAACAATAGTGGAAGAATCCAAAGTCGGAATAGAAGGAGCATTAAGGACAAGCGTAGGAGTAGCAGGCAAAGGAGAAGGCAAAATTGGCGGCCCCTGAGGAGGCTGCGCCAAAGGAACAGTAGCCAACAGAAAAGGAGCTGGCTGTGGAGGAATCACAGGTGCACAACAACTGGATGTTGCACTGCCACAACTGGTGTCGGTGGTGCCGTAGCACTCTGTGCATAAGGTGGTGGCGAACTCAATATGTGCGACATTAAAGGATCTTTCGCAAGATCTGTCTTGTCTTTCTGCTCTTTAGGCGGCAAAACTGGGTAGCATCTATCTACCGCTAACTTCTTTACTCTAAGCATCTGTTCGCTCTCTTGTTCTTCCTCATTATCCCTAAACGCAATGGCAGCTTGTACCATCGACATACCTCGTTCTCGTTTATTCTTCTTCGCTAATTTAATTTCTTTCTGTTTGGCTTCTTTGCGCCATATGCGGAAAGAGTCAAACATTGCCGGCCGGGCTTTCTTCTTGAACAATTTCTTCGAGATTATCTAAAATCTCTGCTTCAAAACTACCATAACGGGGCCACTGTAGGACACCGTCTTTCCTCGTATACTTTACCCAGATCTCATTATAGCTAATAGGACCCACACCATGTTTCACGTATAATTCATTTGTAGGAGTTCCAATTGGAGGAACTGGACACGAATCCTCTAACCGGGAATCCTTAGAGCAACCAAACAATTTTCCAAGTCTGCTAAGACCAGGCATCTTGCTCACTAGTCTAGCTTCAAACTACAAGGGAAATCTCAAAACGATAGTCTCGCGAATACACAAGTCCCTTGGCTTTGGGGCCTGCAGGTACCAAATCAAAGTGATCCACTAAAGGGATACCAAAACAAACTAAGGACTAGGAGACGCTCCACTCATACTTAACTGAAATGTCGATGGCGTCACCAGAAGACCCGTCAATCGTCTCGCTCTACAAACGTCTAAGGCTCCAAAACAGGTCGACAGTCAGGGCAGCAGTCCTTCGTAGCCGTCGGAAGGCGGGGAACCTCGCAGCAAAGACTTTCGGACCACGCCGACATACAGGGGTCGATGAAGTGGTTGGCCTTTCTCCAGAATATCCACACAAAGCTCTCCACGATCTTCGGGCTTGGACCGGTACCGCTGAAGTCGCCCCACGTTGGGCACCAACTGAAGGACCGGGTTTTAGAACCCAGCGGCGTCAGGGAGAACGCCCGATGCCTTCGAGCTCCCTTGTCTTGGCAAACAGAGACACGGGATACTTCTTGATGACGTCAAAGACCAAAGTTTATTGGCTGCAACCAGGAACAGAGATCTACAAAGCACACACGGGGGGTTCGCTAGAGACTGCACAAATTCAATGAGCGGAGCATGGTCTTTTATGCCAAAAAATAAGCCTCAGGCAACATTTCTAATTAGCATTGGGTTCATACAAACTGACCAATGACAGTGTCACAATTCAAAAGTAGCGTATGACGACAATCCCACTTTCCGTTGTCCAGCCCACCAGAAATGACCAAGCACATTCCAGGTTTCTTGTCGGATCAGGCCGGACAAACCCATCATAAAACCCTCAACCCAAATCAGTGATTATGTCGTAAAGGAAGGAACAGAAACAGATTGGAAGTGAGATAGAAAGGTGGGAGCAGTGTACCATAAACTCAGGCCTGCCCTACTCTTTGATCTTTATCAGACCAGCTGCTTAACAAGGAACTGGCTCAGCGAGGTCAGCCTCAAGCAAGGAGTCAGTTCGGCCAGGTCATTCAGAAGTCAGCTAAGGCATACGTGTCTCAAGGACTCGTTCGGCCGCAGTCATCGGCCTATGTGAGAGCAACCACACAAAATGGCTGCCGTACACAAAAAGAAACCCGAAGGTTCGAACTAAATCCGTGAATACGGAGTGTTCCCATTGATCGATTCATGCGAAAACACTCAGACACACTACACTCGTCATTTGCGGTCTGCTGACACCAAAATCGCCTATTTCCGATGACCTTTATTGAACGGGTTCGGAACCATCGAACCTCACTCACGAAACACGGAACTACAGCTGTGGAGAAGTTGAAGAATTTTTTATGGGGTAGGCCTTTTGTTTTGGTGACGGACCATAAGCCATTGGTTTATATGATGGATGGCGTGAGGAGTGGTAGAGCATCTTCCAGGTTGGTTTGGTTAATAGCGAGACTGCAGGAGTTTAACTTTGAGATTTAGCATATTCCAGGTGGAAAGAATTTTACTGCAGACTGTTTATCTAGGTTACCTCCACTGGATGATTCTTGTGATGAAGTCACTGATCAGCAAGAGTGTGTTGTGGCTGCTTTGGATGCTGTAGAGTCAAGCAATTTTGGCATTGATGAGGATGAATGGAATGATCATGTTGGTAAGGATAATTTGTTAGCTAAGGTCAAGTCTTATGTTGTTAATGGATGGCCCTCTGTTAAAAATATTGAATCATCGTTGAGAAGTTTTGCACAAGTGGCGAATGAGTTATCTATTGAAAATGGAATTTTGTTGAGGAATGAGTTGTTTGTTCCACCAGGTAGTCTCAGAGAGAAGATTATCAAATTAGCACATTCAGGGCATCCTGGTGTTTCAGGTACAAAGAGGTTGCTTAAGTGTCATTATTGGTGGCCTGGTTTGGATACCTCTGTTGAGAAGTTTATCAATAACTGTGCAGTGTGTGTTAGGTCTGACAAGCACTGGAAGGTTTCTACTGAACCTTTGTCAATTTGTGAAGCTCCTACAGGTCTGTGGGAAAAGCTCTCTATTGACTTTTCAGGACCTTATGATTGTATTGGCAGAGAAAATAGATTTTTAATTGTTCTCATTGATGATTTTTCTAAATGGTTACATTATTCTTTTGTGGAGCATCCTAGTACTGATGTGGTTATTAGTTTCCTGGACAATGTTTTCAGGATTGAAGGGGCACCCATTTCCATTAGGTCTGACAATGGTGTTCAGTTCATTTCAAACAAAATGCAAATGTTTCTTAAAAAGTTTGGAGTGTCTGCTAAGAGGGCTCCACTTTATAGTCCACGTTCCAATGGTCAGGTTGAAAGGGCCAACAGATTTTTTAAAGAGGGGATCCAAGCTGCTTTGGAGAGTAATTTGGATGTTTTTGACTTTTTGAAAGACAAAATTTGGAGTTATCTTCTGACTCCTAACTCTTGTACAGTGGTTTCTCCTTTTTGTCTAATGAGAGGCAGACAAGCTAGATCTTTATTTTTGCCTCAACTTAAAAACAAGAGCAATTTGACAGAGAGTTTTGAGTCTTCTATCTCTAAAGCTAGAGATAACATCACTTCTGCACGGATGTCAGGAAAGTTCTATCATGAGGATTTTCATCATTGTAAGAGCAAGGTTGTGAATGTTGGTGATTGGGTTAGGATTGTTAGTCCCTCTCACACACCCAAAGGTATGTCCAAGTTCAGTAAGCCCTTTAAGGTGGAACAAGTTTCTGATTCCACTGTTTTCCTCAAGGGCAGGGGGTGGTGGAGTAAAAGTTCTCTGGTTGTTCTTAAACCTGGCCAAGAATTTCTTTTTGATAAAAGGGAAGATGGTGAAGATGTTTGGTTTGATGATTCCTGTTCTGGTCCATTATGGAAGTAATAGTTTACTTGTTCCAGTGATGGTCTTGGTTCTACTCTTTGTTCAGAGTCTGATCCTATTTTGGGTCCTCCTGTTTCTGATAGTGATGCTGGTACTAGTTCATCTGTTCCAGGTTCACATGTTTCTCTTAAAAGATGTGTTAAGTTGCCTAAGAGATTTGATGATTATATTCTGGATTAATCTTTCTTTGTTTTGTTTTACTTTTCTTTTGTTTTGTTGTATTTCATTTTGTTTTATTTGTGGAAAAGATACATGTGGTAATATCCTTCTTTCCTTTCTAGCATTGTCATTGATGTCACTTATGGAATTGTCATATGTATTAAAGAATGTTACACATGTAATGGAGAATGTTGTAGTGGACCTGAGTTCTAGATCAGAGAAGCGGTTGGAGCTGATCTGATCTAGACGCTTTGGTTTGTGCTCCAGTGGGTCCTCGGATTTAACTTAAATAAATCATATTTTAAACTTATACTGCCTCCTCCGCTCTTTACATTCTGTTGCTAGGAGCTTCAGAATGTACTGATGTAAGATGCTCTTCAAAGCAGTTGAAGCTGAGCCTGCTCCCTAGTAGCTGTGTTACATTGAATGGGATACTTACTTGGAATAAATACTAACTTCAACCTTAACCTGAGTGCCCTACTTTATTACATTTGGCGACAGAGGGTGCCAGAACACTTCAAGGAAAGAATCTCAACACATCATCATATTTCTATGTGAATCCATCTACTTTCTCAAGGTACTGTTGTGTGCTTGCGTCTTCATTGCGGCCCAACAACTAATGTACTGTTTTGGTGCCTGCATTTATTTTGGATGAGTAATGGGAGTGTTTTCTGCTCGTTCTGGCCTCTCTGGCCTTTCTTTGAACTGTCCGTGCCTTTTTATGAACTAAGGAAACATACTGGTGAAGCAGAGCTTGTTTCGGGTGGTTCATTTATTTGTTTTGCCCAAATATATGAGGAATTCTCTGCCTGTAATCTGTGCAGTTCGCACTTTGACCCCAGCTGATCAGTACATCTTCCTGGATTTCTGCGCGCTCCACCGGAGTTTGTTTTCTTTTAAGTTGCTGCTCACACGCGCTCAGGGTCCAGCTGATCAGCGCGTCTCTGAATTTGCCGAATGCGTGCTCTACGAGTTCTGGCTGCTTTGTTCTTCGAGAGCGCAGGTTCCATCTTCCTGACGCCGACGCAGTCACGCTTTGCTTCACTCGGCGTGACTCTGCGTGTCAGCCATTTTTGGATTAAGCATTGTTGTTGCCTAACAATCATAGACATCACTGTGTGTCACTTCTGTGATACGCACACACTAACTCCTTAAAATTGCAAAACAACGCTTGGATTACAGCGTTTGTCTTCAGTTAAGCTGAACCAAGGAAATTTCTTCTGCATGTCACATCTGTGATACGCACACAGCTCACCACTTTTTGTAAATGTAGCAGTTTTAACAATTTATAGGGGCATTATTACTTCTGTGACACACACACAAAAACTGTTTTAAGAATTAAAAGGTGACATTTTATGTGTGCATTCTCATTCCCTGACGCACACATGTAATTAGCAAAGATATCCTTCACATCCATTTCAATATTTCACCTACTTCAGTGACATGCACACTCATTACATGTATCAATGATTGCATGTCACATTAAGATATAGGGGCATATTATCAAGGGGTTTTATCTCAGTTTTTTTGGCTTTAAAAGCCAAGAAAGCAGAGATAAAATTATCTCCCTATTACCTAGCTGTCGCTAACACCAGTTAGCGACAGCTAGTAGGAGATAGCGACCATCTTGGCCCCACTTTGCATGTCAGTGATATTTATCACTAATGACATGCAAAGTGGGCGTGCCAAGATGTTAGCGACTGGAAACAGTTGCTAACATCGCTATCTCCTATTACCAACTTTTGGAGATATTCGCGCTAAGCGCGAATATCTTCAAAAGCTAACACCTGCCCTGAGCAGTTCTTAGCCATGTTATCCAATGGGAGGTGGATAACATGGCTAAGAGCATTAGCTCGCTAATCCATGAATATCGCTGACATTTCAGCGATATTCATGTATTGCGGCCGATTTTTATCATATACCAAGGTTTATCTGCGATAAAAATCGCAGCAGCTCGACGATAATTTTTTCACGCTAACCAAGCAATAGCGATAATTATGGCTAAGTTTTATTTAGTTACTCTTCTCTACAGTGATAGTTCTTATATTTATATCATATTAGTATGGTGTATCTTGCATTAGAGTGTTAATCATTATTTGCTGTTTGATTTAAAGTGATACCTGCAAACCAATATTATCACAATGCAAAATGTTACTGCGCCTCCTTTCTTTTTGTCATCTCCTGGGGATCTGCTCATTAGATGGGAAAAATGGAGCAAAGTATTTGAAAGAGACGCCAGGGTTTGTGATTCCTATTTAGTGCTGAGAGAAAAACAGCACTGTTACTGCATTGTCTAGGGTCCGAGGGCCAAGAAGTTTTTGCCCACCTCCCTGAAATTCGTGATCCTGAACTAAATGAATTTGAAATTTGTATAGCAAAATTAGGCAAACACTATCTACCCAAAGTCAGTACTATTGTCGAGAGGTATCATTTTGGTCATAGAAGTCAATTGGGTGATGAATCAGCAGAGAATTATATAACTAACTTAAGGAAGTTGGCTTCATCTGGTAAATTTGGTGCCACTCTTGAGGAGAGAATTAGGGATCAATTTATGTTGGGGTGCAACATTGAACGTGTACGGGAGGAACTGTGGCAAAAGGATGAACCTTCTCTTGAGGATGTTATTATAATTGCTAAAAGGATTGAACACTCTCTTAAATGTGTGGAGGTCATGAAGAAAAATGGTAACAAAAAGGAGAAAGACTGTTCAAATTGTCAGACAGTCTCACAAGGAACAAAAGAAACATGAGAAAAGGAAAATCACTCTTGGAAAAAAATGGGAGATTGAACACTTTTCAAACTAGATGTTTATGTTGTGGGAAGATTGGTAATTTAGCCAATGCCAAGCAATTTCCTGGTTGGAAAGTCACCTGCAGTAATTGTAAGAGGAAAGGTCACGTTGCTGCTGTTTGTAAAGGTAAAACCTTTAAAGGAAAAGTTAATGAAAGATATGATGATGAAAGTTGTTCGTTTGATGCATGCCATCAAGTAGACTGTGGACAGATCTTACTACAAGCTACTGGGAAAGAAGAAGGGAAGAGCTGTCCAACTGATGGAATCTTGGTAGAAGGAGAAACAACTAATGTCGTTTTTGACTCGGGTGCCAAGATCACCATAGTTTCAAAATAATTTTATCTAAAAAAGCTAAGAGATAAAATGTAAGTTTTTTGCCCTGATTAAGACCCTGTGCATATGGGGGTGAGCCGATCCAATTGTTAGGCTATTTTTGGGGTCTACTGGATTACAAGAATAGGTTAGCCAATGCCAAAATATGCATCTCTCAAAAAGGGGACAAAAGTTGGTTCCATCAAAGAGACCTTGGTGTGATTTTGGATCCAAATGAATCACCATCCATTAAGTTGAGGGATTAATTTGAGACAAATTTAATATTCTCTATACAAACTAACTCTTCTGATGATTTTATACAAATGTTAAAGTTGAAATTTCTTCAGGTTTTTCGTGAAACGTTGCGGTGTTTGTGGAATTATATTCATCATGTTTGATTAGTGGATGGTGCCAAACCTGTTTGCAGTAAGGTACATGGTGTGCCTGTGGCTGTACGTGAACAAGTACAAAGTGAATTGGAGCGGTTAATAGCTGATGATATTATAGAGGATGTGGAAGCAACACAATGGCTTGCTCCAGTTGTAGCTGCCAAAAAGGCTGCTGGTTCATTACGTTTATGTGTGGACCTCAGAGAGTTGAACAAACATGTGGTGGTGGATCGTTATCCTTTGCCGAAGATTGCAGACATGTTGATGCTACTTGGGGGTGCTAAGGTGTTTAGCACATTCTACCTTAAATCTGCGTATCATCAGATTAGGCTCGATGAGGACTCAAAAGATCTTACTGCATTTGTCACCCCTTTCGGTACTTACTGCTTTGTTAGACTTCCATTTGATTTAGTTTCAGCAGATTCTATTTTTCAAAGAGCTTTGGAGACTGTGTTGAAGGGCTTAACTGGTGTGAGAATATATCAAGACGATATATAATTTTTTGGAAAGGACCATTGTGAACATGATGAAAGAGTTTTGAGTGTTTTGAGCAGACTCAATTAATTCAACCTGACTGTCAAAATCGAAAAATGCAAGTTCAGGAAAGAATCCATTGATTATTTAGCTCATTCCATTTCTTCAGGTGGTGTCAAGCCTAAGGAGGACCTTCTCAATGCCATTCGCAAACTACACTCTTCCACTTATAAAGAAGAGTTAATTAGTTTTTTGGGTATGGCAGAGTACTACAGCAAGTTTATCGAGGGTTTTGCTTCTCTGTGTGTTCACATGAGGTCGTTACTGCATTAAGGGTGTGAATTTGTATGGGGCTTGGTTTGTGAGGTCGAGTTTTGTACTGTAAAGAAGAGATTGAATGTTGCTCACAAATTGAGCAGGTATAACCCCAAAAAGAAGTCCTTTCTTATAACTGACGCTAGCATGAAAGGTCTGGGTGCTGTGTTACTGCAGAAGGACCAGGAGCAAGATGACATAATTTTGTTTCTTTGAAGGAGTTTGCGGGGAGCTGAAATGCGTTACTCTGTTGTGGGAAGGGAAGCTCTCACTGGGTATTGGTCGATAAAAAAAATTAAGAATCTATTGTGGGGTTGTGTATTTGAAGTCAGGACGGACCACAAACCGTTGTATGAAATCTTTAAAAAAAATAGGGCATTGATGCTGTGTCAAGTAGAATCACCAAGAAGGTTGTGGCATTGCAAAATTATGATTTTTATATCAAATATTTGCCTGGGGTAGAAAACAAAGTTGCTGATGCTTTGTCTCGCTTGGTAGATGATGATGAGAAATGTGCTCATGACAAAGATGAGCAGTAGGAGGACAAGGTATGTTCTATTGAAGGGGTAGCATTGCCAAAGAAAGGTGGCATGACGCTCTTAGTACAGATAATGTATTGCTTAAGGTTTTCGAGTGTGTAAGGGCAGGTTGGATGACAAAACCCAAAGGTAAGGATGAGTTGGAGAAATTCTGGCATGTAATTGACCAAGTTTCTGAACAAGAAGGTCTACTTGTCAGGGGTTTGAGGTTAGCTCCTCCGGCTTCCCTTAGAGAGGAACTTGTTGTGTTGGCGCTAGATGGACATCAGGGTATATCAAAAACGAAGGAGAAGCTGAGGTTATCGTACTGGTGGCCTGCTATGGATTTACCGGTAGAACGTAAAATCAGAGATTGTTTGCAGTGCGCATTGAGTGAAAGAGTAGCTTAACCTAAGGTACAACCCATGGTTATACAAAAACGCCCTAATGGTCCTTGGAAGGAAGTTAGACTTTACATAGTTGGTCCCATTTGGTACCATGGTTCAGAGTGTTATGTTTTAGTTTTAGTGGATTTGTTTTCCAGCTGGTCAGAAATAAGTATTACACGAGGAGTGGAAACCAAGTATGTAAAGGCTTTTTTAGAGAAATTTATAGCCAGAGAAGGGATACCCAATACAATTTTGACTGATAATGGGGTAATGTTAGTCTCCAGGGAAATGGAACAGTTTTTGAATAAGCAAAATATTAAACACAAGAGGTGCTCATTATATCATCCGGAAATTAATGGTATGGTGGAGCGCTTTAATCGTGTTTTAAAAGAGACCATTGAGATGGCAACATCTGCATGGTTGGCTTGGCGTGAAGAAATCTATAAAAAGGTTGAAATTTATAGGTTATCTCCCCATGGTATAACTAAGAAGACTCCTTTTGAGTTATTCAGGAGTAGGCGTACTAACACAATGGTGGCCCCATCTTGGGTCTATTATATGCAAACCAATCATGAAGTGTGCAATGACAAGAATGATTGGAGGTTAGCTGAGTCAAAGAGGATTGTAGCTCGTAAAGAACTTTATTATCAAAGAAAGAATGTGAAGGAAACTGTTGGGAAAGTGGATGATTGGTTTTTAATTAAAAACCCTTGCGAGAAAGGTTTTTCTACAGCATTTTTTAGACCTATGCAGGCAATTTGGATCTTTAATAATGCTGTCAAGACCTCTGATCATCGCATTTGGAATCTGAACAGGGTGGTGGTTGTTAGGAATTCATTGGTTCATGGTCCTCCTTTGTGTGGAGGATCTGACTCAATCAACTCCTCTGGAAATTCATGTGACTCTTCTGGAAGTTCAGATGTTATTTGTAAGTCTTCAAGATTGTCTTCTCCTCCAGCATATTTAAGGGAATATGTAAAGTAATTGTCATGCTGATATTTCGCCTTGGTTAATTCTTTTATCTGTTATGTTGTGTTACCTTTGTTTATAGTTCATTTTAATTGTAAAGAGGGAAGATGTGTGGTACTCTAGGCTTCTTCTTCTGTTGCTAGGAGCCTCAGAATGTACTGATGTAAGATGCCCTTGAAAGCAATTGAAGCTGAGCCTGCTCCCTGGTAGCTGTGTTACATTGGATGGGATTCTTACTTGGAATAAATACTAACTTCAACCTTAACCTGAGTGCCCTACTTCGTTACAGTAGGATGCAGCTTGGGACCCATTAGGAATGATGCCCATTTCAGGGTTGATAGACCACCTTGCCTATGGTTGCTTTAAAAAAAAACAATTTTCTCTTAAAATGCAGCCCGTTTTCCATAGGGTTTAATGAGATTCATTTCAAAAACAAAAAGTAAAATGTTTAAGTTTCATTTTTTAAGAGTGGGTAATTCTGTTGCAAAACATTAATAAATGACACTATAAATTGGTATTTGGAAGGGACACCGTAAACATGCCCCTTACAAGTTCTGAAGTGCGAGACTAAATTGTGATTTGGTAACGAGCTAGCACATTACAGTTTGCCTTTTGTAAATTTATAAATGCTTTTTTAAGGTCGCACACAGCCAGATTCTGTGAATTGGGCAGTTTATGACCTCTCCAAAAAGATTTGTATATGTGGCCCTAAGGGGCAGATGCATCATTGGAAATTGCAGTCGCAAAGGGGCAGATTCGCATCATCCCAAACGCAAAAATCACTATTTAAGTAATCCCTAAATGTGTGATTACTTAAATTGCAATTGCATTTAGGGAATCGCAAATTTCGATTCCCTAAATACAATGCAACAAAAAAAATTTGATTTTTCATTTAAGAAAACGCAAAGTACCATCAACTCAAAGTTGATGGTAATTTACGAGAACTTTGAAAAATGCACTAAAGTAGATTTTTCAAAGTTCTATGTTGCACACATACATGACCTAGGGGCATGTGTGTGTGTACAACATGTTTTTAAATTGCAATTTCAGGGGGGCATCAGTGTCCTTTTGGCAAAAGTGCACCCTTGAAATTTCATTCGCAATTCGAGAGTACCTATTTGCGTCTCAGAAATTGCGCATGCAATTCCCATTTAAATCCCTTCAGAGGAATGAATGGGAAGCAATTCCTTATTTGGAATTCGCAATTTGCGAGTCGCAAATAAGGAATGTGTAGAAATCGCAAATTTATTTGCGATTCCTACACGCATAAGGAATTGCGATTTCTAAAATGTGATTTCTTAAAAATCTCAATTTAGGAATCGCAATTCCTAACTTTGATGCATGTGACCCTAAGACTCTTGCGCAAAAACAGAAGTTTTCAGGCTGTGCTCATAATTAAGTTACTATTGAGCATTACTGCCTGATTAAGAAAAAATATACAGTACTGTGTGGTAACGTTACCACATGATTTTGTATTTTATTGTAATGCATTACCATTTCCATTCTTTGGCCGCACATTTTTGCGCCTGCCTTGGAGTCGAACAGTGCACATTTTCCTCAGTGTTTGTCATGGTTCCTTATGCTGCCCTTGCTGTACAGACCTGTGTGTTGTCTGCAGGTCACATCTTTGAATCCTCATAAAACTTTTACATGAATATTGCGATTTCTCCAAGGTATTGTGTGAAACCTGCATGTCAAAGATTCTAATTTTAGGAAGATGTTCCTTTCAGAGATGCATCTGCGTCCTACAGGTCGAAAGTTTCAAAATGTTCAGTGCCTTATGCAATGATACAAAGACCTCTGTGTGACCTGACTGAGGAAGGCACTTCGAATCCCTACCAGACTAATACAGACTTTCATTCTTCAGAGGTAAATACAGAGATTACAGATTATGATTATGGAATGCTAAGAAAGAAAATCATCTGCATGATCAGCTCACCTGGCTCTACATACAACACTTTACATACACTGCCAATTCAATACACAGAGTTATCTTTCATAACCTGAAGACAAAATTGAATACATTCGTCTGCTTTTCTTAACCTCATAAGTGCTGCGCCTAGTCCAACGGCCGACGGCACCACTACCTCAGGAGTGCTGCCGTTGACCGTTGGACGTTCGAACCTCACCTGCGCAATGGAACGTTCAGCACTGGAGCTGGACGTTCCATAGCTGCTAAGGTGTTAAGAAGATGTGGTCAACTTAGTTCTAATTAACATAAGTTTATTGGCACCAGTGCCACATCAAGTTACAAGTCACAGGTAAAAACAACTGGTAGACATTGGCCCTATTCCAGGCTACATCCCACCAGGATATGGAGATTGATGACTCTTCTTCAGCCCATCTTGGAAGGAGCTTTTCAAACAGACCAGTGTGGAACACACGCAACAAATATTTCACACCCACTTTCACAACAATTACATCACTCATGCCGACTGTTAGAACCCCTTTTAGAGGGCCATGGGCTGACTAGCAGGAGCTACTAGGCCTAATTGTTGGGTTGACGTCTTTTACTCATGAAGTGCCAGGCCCGACCTACTATGGGCTCTGAGGACCATGGCCCAGTACCCCGTCATTATTTGACAGTCAGGACTAGTGCAGGCCAAGCAGCCCAAGGCTTCTCAGGGATGGGGGGAGGGGGTGGTGTGGAGGGGGCGAGGGGGATAGTAGGTGAAAGGCTTACAAAGGCACAAGGCTCAAAACATGTGCAGCTCCCTAATGTATGTCCAACCAGATACTTGATTTTAATGAAAAGGTAGTATTTATATATGAACACAAAGTCAAATACGGCACACAACAAACACAGTCTTCATAAGGCCAGCACCCTAGCGCTGTCTGAATAAGATCATGATTTCAACCTCCCTGTCTAAGGCCTCTAGTTATTCCCCATTTACATGAGGCAACATTCAGTTTAGCCTTGCTAGTAAGTACAAGTCCTTGAAAGTCCACAATGGCTTTTAAAAAGTCAAAGTATCTCAGCACTGTATCGCTTCAGTCAGAGCAATTTCGCCCAGAAGTCAGGTGTCCTTATAGTCAGTTTCACCCCCTCTCGCTGGAGTTGTGGTATGGAAAGTCCTGATGCATCAGCGCATGCGGTGAGCAGAAATCTGGATGTTGAGGGCAAAATGGCAGGCATCTATAACGCAACCCCGCTTGTGCATTAAGTCTCTCCTGAGTCTGGCGGCAGGTCTCGGGTTCTTCTGAGTTTGGGTGGTTGAGAAGATGCTCTGTTTCCACAGGTCACAACTCTCTATGCTTCCCTGTCACACACTGCTCCGGGGCAAAGGTCTCTTCTTTCTTCACTCCACCCTCTTATTTCATAGAAATGTGCTAGAGCAATGACCCTCACTCTTCACAATGGCCCCGCCCCCCCTGGCATTCAAGGGTCTCGAGCAACGGCAGGTGGGGTGAAAGCCCCTTCAGGTCAAAGCCCTGCATAGAGCGACAACCCTATTCTTGTCACAGCAATGCACCAGGGCAACAGGCCTTACTGTTCACTGCAGCCCCCATCTAGCATACAGAGATTGCAAACAACGCACAAGGGCAAACGACTTGATCAGTGAGGGGGCCCTTATGTGGAGGCGAAATTCACACTCCATTTGAGGGTTCCACTCAACAGGATTCCCACTGGACCTCACTTTGTCCGAGCACTCTCCTCCTCCTCCTCCTCCTCCTCCTCACATAGTCCTCTGATCTCAGCAGGCAAAAGCTACTGTTGCAGTCACCAAGGAGAGTGGTCTTGAATCTCCTGGGTAATTTCCCCTCACCCAGCACGGAGGCTAGCAGACTTTAGTGCCAGAACAGGTAAAGTCTTACTGAGCATCTCCACGCTGATGTACAGCTACAGTTTGACAATTTTGGGAGGCTCAAGGCCTCATTTTCGCAATCGGTTTACAGACACAATTGCAATTTAGTGCATTATGCTTTGAAGCTCCTGTGGTGGGGGCTGCCCAGTTTGAAGTGCCCACTCCTCTGCCCTTTGTCCAAGAAGCAGTCTGTCAGAGCAGGAGCGATTCCACACACAGGCCATGGAAGTGACTAGAGGATCACACCTGGATGTCGGCCTCACTGAAATATGTCTATCAAAGGGTTATAAAGGCCCTTAGACCTATCCTTATGATTCCTTTATCAGCCCAACCTACCTCATGAGATGTGCCCAGGCCCCACTGACACATGGCGTTGTAGAATCAGAGAACCCTTTTGAAGATTACAAGTCTCTTTCTCCAGTGTGCTATAAAGAGGTAGGGACCACTGGGGTCAAAAGAGTAGGGCAAGACAGATCTCTTGGGATATGGGCTACAGACATCAAAGGATTGTGTCAGGGGTTTTGTAGCCACTTTTAATTGACTAGAGAAAGGGCTGCCGAGAATTCAACACAGGAATTGGACAGGCCCAGGAGTTGACCTAAGAAGGCATCTTGAAATGGGATGTTTGTGGGTGTGAGCCATGCCTGTCTGACCACCCCCAAGAAGGGATGAGCAGGCTTTAACAAGAGGATATATGCTGAGTCAATCAAACAAACAACTTCACTTAAAAATTTAGAGTTGGCTCCTTGAAAAATGCGGTGTCCTCTTAGGGCGCTGCCCCCTTCACTGCCTTGGACTCAAAGTATTGACAGAATGGCCCCCTTATATAGCCTGTGTCGTTTTTGGGGGTGAGGGGCGCTAATCACAAGTGCTGTTTTCTGTCAGGCTGCTGGCCTCTCCCACATTGCAGTATTTGCTCAGGGACTAGACCTTCACAATTGTTGGCCTTTCTGAGAGTTCGACCTTCATAGATCCTTCGTTCAACCAGTGAGATGATTTCTCAACCACCTCAAGCCCTCTACAGAGCTGTCCTTTCTCAGTCATCGAACTGGCCCACATAGTTCCTGTGCCCCATCAGGCATCTGACTGCTCAGACTTCTTGTGCACTGTCAGAAAACCGTCCCCTCACAGACTCTGCTTTCCAGGTGCACTGAGTGTTCAACTTCAATTTATTTATATTTTAGGTAACTATTACTCGTTTACAAAATACCACTCTAAACTCATGTCACAAATGCCATCTAAATTCCATTTACAACGTTTCAATGCAGTATGTAGAGCTAATAAACAAGAAAAGCATTCTGTCTCTTCTACTTTACATGTCTCTATCCCTCTGCAGCGACTCACATCTTCTTTTCCCATGTGACACTGCATGCATATGTAGGTCCGGTGTTCCCTAAGAACTTTTGATTTTACCTAGATATAGATATACCTACTTAAAAGGGCTTTCAGCTGTCCCTCTTCATCCATTGTTCTGTTGTTGTGCCGTTCCCATTTTTCTCAGCCCACTACAACATACAGCATGTGGCATTGATCCAGCTCACTTTTGTCTTTGGCTAACTTCACTGAGGGACTCCGCTCGTCTTTCACAAGGACAAAATAAGCAAAGAGAGATCTGTTGCTTAAGAGAAGTATTTCCCTTCTCTGCCATTGACTACCATGCTAATGTTGATTTTAAGATCAAAAAAGTATTTGAGCTTTTAGGCACTATATTTTTTTTAAAATTCTAGTGAGGGCCATAAGTGAGGTCACGAATGTAAGACGGTGCATGAGTGGAAGACAAAAAAAAGATAGAGTGGGGTGTCCGTTGCAAAGTGGAGAAGGAGCTTGGATGGAATGTCAAAAATGTAACCGGATGCGTGGTGTAATGGAATGGAAAAGAGATGACCTGGTGTAAAACATGGACTTTAAAAACTAGAGGAGTGCAGATGGAAGCATATGGTTGAGCGCACTGTAAAGAACATTGGGAACAGTAAAAATAAGAGGTAATCGGTAAACTGGAAGATGCATGTGAGGGATGAGAGAGGGAGAAGTAAAGGAAACCAATGCGATAGGAGTCTCAAAATGGGAAAGAGGGATACAGGTAGAGGTTGTTGGAAAACTAAGGTTGCAGAAGCGAGATTACAGAGATCTCGGAATATCAGTCTTATCTGAGTTAAGATTTAAGCAGCTAGCATTTACTCAGTCCACCACTGATTTGAGACAGGGCTTGAAGGTTTTCAGGGATGTTGCCACATTTTTCTGGAAAGATAGAAGAAATTGAGTGTCATCTGCGTATGATACACTTTGGCTTCTCAGGACTGGACTATTTTTGCCAGAGGCTCCAAGTATATATTAAAAAGAGTGGGCTAAGAGCTGACCCTATGGGCCTCCATTATCCATAGGTTTTTGAAGTAATTACTCAACACAGGTGACTACAGGAGCACAGACTTTATTGGCTGTATGTCTCCACAGCTTCCAGGAACTGACACCAGAGTCCCTGGGATTCAAACTGTAAGGTTCTATTACTATGACAATGACATCATAAGTAGCTCATGCAAGAAACATGGCCATAAAGTTAAAACAGAGACTATTACAGTTTTGCGGCAGAGGTGAAGGGAGGAAGATAAAACGTCTGGGTGCACTTTCTAATGAAGGAGTTAGGCCATAGCAGGGCTTGGTCTCTAATTCCGATCTTTTCAAGTCTCTCAAGGAAAATAGCATGAGAGACTGTATCGAATGTTGCGGAAAGATCGAAGAGCATTACCATGACCGGGGTGTTTAAATCGAAGTTGGTTTTGATGTATTCAGCAACTTTAAGTAGGGTGGTTTCAGTGCTGTAACCAGCACTAAGTCCCAATTGCGGGTCATGGAGCAGATGGTTAGCCTCCAAAGATTGTGATAGCTGCCTTGTTTACATATTTCTTCAGAAGTTTAGCGACCGTAGGAAGGAGCGAAATAGGTCTAAAGTTACTGAGAACCTTGAGCTCGGCTGATGGCTTCTTGAGCAGGGGGAGCTATAGATCTTGTTTCCAGCTGGAGGAAACCAACGCCCAGTCAATGGAGTAAATGAGCAGTCTACTCAAGCAGGGGATCACCCCCGGGGCAGCAAGTTTGAGGATGGCTGGGGGGCAGAGGTCAAGTGGAGAGCCCGTCATGCAGTTTGGGAGTTCCATTGTAGATTACTCAAAGGATATATGGGCACAATTTGACAATAGAGGGCCAGAACAGGCATGTGATGATGCTACTTGATGGGTGGGAGTCTGAGACGAACATTTATCATATATGGCTTGAATTTTCCTATAACAGAAATCTGAGAGGCCTTCGCAAAGCTCAATCGAGGGAGTAAGGGTATTTTTATTTGCCATAGGGGAGAGAAAGGAGCAGACCAGTCTAAACAACTCACGGGGTATGTTAGCAGCGGAAATGGATGTGGTAATGAATGTTTTTGGGCCATCAGAATAGCAGCATGGTATGTTTTAAGAGGAGTTTGTAAGATCAATTTGATCATATTTAGACTTCCTTTCTATAGGATTTTGCTTAGGAAAGGAAGTTTCCGTATATATATATATTCACTGAAAAAACCATAGGTTTGACACCAGTTATAGTTAGCTGGAAATTTTACTGACATAAAACCATTGAAATTCCCACGTTATAGTTAGTTGGACTCACTATAACTTGCGCGCCTGCAATGCACTGCTGATGACGTCACATATTACATCACTCATGACATGGGCAGTGACATCACACATGACATCACTGATGACACCATCCAGTGAATGTGTGTCTTTCTGAAAAATAAATATGTTTTATATATGTATATGTAATAGCCGATGGAAGAATAAATGTTTAAATAAGTGTTTTAATGGATTTTGTTTTTAAAAAATTGATTGGTTAACTGGCTTATTAAAGTATATCTTAGTGAATACATATATTAGCGAGTATTGTTTAAATATTTAAATGTTTGTATCAGTGTTTCACTTTGTGTATAACTGGCTGCATGGGTTGGTGAGTATATGGGTTATTAGATGTTTTTTTTAGTATCAGTATGAGTGTCTGTATGGTTTGGTGGGGGTGTTACTTAGCACATAGATGCATCAATGACTGACTCACTGTTTGTATGTGTTTTGAAGACAGCATATGTGCAGGACTGTATGGGTGGATGAGTGTGTATATGTGTGTGTTAGTGAGTGAATGACTGTCTCACTAGTGTCTTTATCAGTAACTACATATGTTTTATTCTAGTATATGTGAGTATTGATGTATATAAGTGAGTATATGTGAGAGTGAGAGATTGAAAGAGTTCTTGTTTAAATAAGTATGTGTTTCTATAAGTGATTGTTTAAGAGAGTAAGTATGTGTAAGTTTCCTTAGAAGTAAGGTGGTAGTGTGTTTATAGCTGTATATGCAAATAAATGGATGTTCAATAGTTTATTTGCATGTGTGATTATGTGTGTGAGTAACTTTTGGATGACTGTCGGTGTGTAACAGGATGTATAGGTGTTTCACTACATATGATGAGTGTATATATGTATGAGTGACTATATAGAACTGTTGGTAAATGAGTGGATGTGTATATAGATGGTGGTATTACCGAATTGGTTGTTGTTACTGGTATGGGTATCTCCATTTTGTAAACATTTTTAGTTTCTATTTTTGAATATGTGTTTCAAGGGTTACATTACACTGAAAGGAGGTCTGTCACTCTGTCGCAAGGATGGTGTCATCAGTGATGTCATGAATGATGTCACTGACCATGTCATGAGTGATGTACTATGTGACGTCATCAGCAGTGCATTGCAGGCGCGCAAGTTATAGTGAGTCCAAATAACTATAACGTGGGAATTTCAATGGTTTTATGTCAGTAACATTTCCAGCTAACTATAACTGGTGTCAAACCTATGGTTTTTTCAGTGAATTTAATAGGTTTTTTAAATGCTAATTCCTAACTATAACTGGTGTGAAACCTATGGTTTTTTCTGTGAATTTCATAGGTTTTGTAAATGCTAATTCCTAACTATATATAGGGCCTCAAACCTATGTTTTTTTTCAGTGAATTTCAAAGGTTTTTTTAATAGCACATTTCTATTGCTATCAAATATAATATTTCTTGTAATGAATCCTATATTGTATATTTATGTAATACCATTTTTTATGTATATTCTTCATTCTTCATTTTTTTTTTTGCCCTGGAGCGCTCCCGGTGCGCGTACCGGTGAGCGCACCGGAAAGCGCAGTCTTGCAGGGCGCCCTGGTGCGCGTACCGGTGAGCGTCCTGTTTGCGCTATTGCCGCGAACGAAAACATCATCGTGACGTGTCGCGTAGCCGCATCCGCGTGATACGCACGGCGTAAGCGCACCCAGAAGCACCCGAGCGCATACGATCGGCTACGGGGCGTGCCCCGGGTCACGCCCCGGGGCGCGTAGCGTAAGCGCGTCGGGTCATGTGACCTGAAAATAACACTTTCCATTGGTTCAGAACAGTTTTTTTTTCCAAATGATGAAAGCCCCCACCTATTTTCCTCATTCTCACTTTGTACTTTGACTGAGGAAGACCTGTTTGCAGACCTATTTGTACTGAGAAATGGCTACAATAGCAGCAGCAGCAGGAGCCTCTCAACCACCACCACCACAAGGACCACCACAACACCACAGTGGTGGAGAAGAAGAAGAGGAGGAGGAGGAGGAGGGGAGGCGGTTCCTGCCTGAAGATAATACCCCCTGTAAGCCATAGGAGCACATTGTCTGGGAGTTTTTTAAAATCCCAAGGGGCCTAAAGAAAGTTAATGCTCCCAAAGTTACATGTCTGATCTGTGGCACTGTACTTTCCAGGGGGAACCCTGCCAAAAGGTATTCTTTTGGCAACAATACCATGATTCGCCACATGCAACGCCAGCACCCAAACAACTATGCTGCGGCAGAGGTCAGAGAACTGACCAGAAACCCTCCCCAATTTTCTCCCAGCACCTCCCAAAGTGAACAACCCACTCCATTGGGCCCAGAGACAAGGGAGATGGTCCCAAATATCCAAACCCAGTTTGGAGATTTTAAAATAGTTTGCAAATTTTGCGGGACTACAATTTGCTATGGAGAGCAAAGTATTAAATTGATTAACCGTGCTGGAGACAACCACAAGTGCAAAAACAAACCTTAATTTTTTCTCGATTTTTTTTTGCTCCAGTTGAGCCGTTTACAATTCCCTGTTTTTTGTTTGTCCCCATAAAAATTACAAAAAAAATATAAAATTGTTCATAAAAGCCAAACAAAGTAAAAAATGTTCCAAAAAACAATAAAAAATATAAAACAACAAAAAGAATAAAAAAAACAGTTCTTTTTAGAACTACCTCCAATTTATTTAAAAATGCTACATTTTTTAAAAACTCTGTCATTCTTTTTTTCCCATGGTACGCTCCCCGGTATGCTCCGCGGTTCGCGTACTGGGCGCTCCCCCTGTGCAAATCGAAAAAAACAAAATTTGCACTTGGTGGTCCTTCTGGAATGCCCTGAGAAGGGCTAGTGGGTCAGGGGGTCTCTATCCAGCCCCCTTTTCGAGATTTCCACTCTTGGTTTGTGCTCTCTTGTGCCTCACTTCTCCTGAGAAACAAGATGGCTGCTCAGGTGGTCCCAGAAGGATAATAACATATATAAACGTTATCCGCTAATAGAATTAGCATTTACAAAACCTTTGAAATTTATTGAAAAAAAATATAGGTTTCACGCCTGATATAGTTAGGAATTAGCATTTAAAAAACCTTGCAAATTCACTGAAAAAACCATAGGTTTCAGGCCTTATATAGTTAGGAATTAGCATTTAAAAAACCTTGCAAATTCAATTAAAAAACCATAGGTTTCAGGCCTTATATAGTATTATAGATAGGAATTAGCATTTAAAAAACATTGCAAATTCACTTAAAAAACCATAGGTTTCAGGCCTTATATAGTTAGGAATTAGCATTTTAAAAACCTTGCAAATTCACTTAAAAAAAACATAGGTTTCAGGCCTTATATAGTTAGGAATTAGCATGTAAAAAACCATTGAAATTGCTCCTATATAGTTAGTTGTACTAACTATATTTTGCGCACCCGCAATCCACTGCTGATGATGTCACATATTACATCATTCATGACATGGTCAGTGACATCACTGATGACATCACTGATGACATATCAAATGACATCATGGAATTGGGCCCCCTCACACTTTTTGTTGACAATGCCCCCGGGACTTGGCCCCCCCGGGGCTAATTATCTTCAAAGCGCCGGAGCCTGGCTTCATTTTTTTTTTATCGGCAGGATCCGCGCACCCTGCGTGGATTTTGCCCATTTAAAAAAATATATAGTTTTGGGACCCCCTAAGCAGGCCTAGGGGGTCAGGGTGTTTCTAACCTCCCCCCTTTTTGTGTTTTGCACATTTTTTTCTCTGCTTTCTTGTGCCTAGGTTCTACAGAGGCACAAGATCGCTGCCAACGCTAACTGATTTGGAGTGTTGACAGCTAATTAGCATACAGCTCATGCTCGGCAGGGTGCGCTGAGGGTGCGCGGATCCTCCTTGGCCATAGATATATATGTGATTTTAATTTTAATGTTCTCAGCAACTACTGAACGGATATACACCATTTAACCAAAAGGCACGACTCTGAACCAAGGGCTACATTTTTGCCAAATGTGGTGTAATTCTGTTCAGCCGTTCGGGCTATAGCTGCAACTAAAGGTTCCTAAGGAATATTGCATGGGAAAACACGTTTTAGGAACCCCCTTTTTTCTCGTCCCCCGCTTGACGCATCATCCCGAGACTTTCAGGATAGAAGCGGACCAGAGTTAGCCAAAAGTTTTGAAAATTTTACGAAGATTTGTCGACCGGCACCAAAGTTATTCCAAATAGAATGTTGCGGATTTCCTATGGAAAATAGGTCCTAACTATAACTACCCACTGGCAACGGCCAGTAGGTAATATATATATATTATGGCTAATATCTTGTCATCTGATGAAGTGGGGATTACTACCTGCATCAGCTATGATAGGACCTATTCCTGCAATAGAGAGGCAAAGTACAAGTAATCAACAGTTGCAGCCAGTGAAGGAAAGACTTGTTTGACTAGCATGCTGCTCATGGGTAGTGCAAACTACCCATGAAGTGCTGAGGAATTTCATCTCCGGTTCTGACCCCTTTTTTGATGTTCGGGTTGTTCACACTTAACTTTTTTTCCATAACACATACTCAGACCTGCATCCTGTTGTTCCTCGTAGGTTTGAGATTCTAACGGCACACAGGGGTTGTGCTTCCCAAGGAGGGAACAAGACAATTGCCATAAATGTGGCCTTTTATTTTAATAATAGAAATCAGCATTGATAATGCATTGGGTTTGTCTATGTAATGAATAAAGAACTGTTTTCTTCAATCATTGTCTGGAAGAAGGAAGATTCCCTGACAAATAACACAGTAGTGGAGTGGATGTGGAACAGCGGCCAGAGCTGCTGACTTGAGAGCTGGTGATCCCGGTTTGAGTATCGACAGCGCTGCCCAACATCCTGTGATTCTATGCAGATCACTTAATCTCTCTGTGTGACAAATTGTTATATAAATATGCTGCAAGAGTAAAAGGCAAAACTTTATGAAAATATAGTTCCACCAAAGCTGTTGTTAACAGTATTTTGGCGGTGGGAAACTGATAAGAGAAGCAGACGAGGAACAAACTTTGGTAAATGCAGGAAAATATGCTACAGCCAATATAAAATGAGGGAAGGTAAGTGGCACCCACAGGAACCAATGAGAAGCCAGGAAAGAGAGGAGGCGGGATGTAAATCCCTTTGAAGTTTATATTAAAAACAATAGATTTCTCAAGCACAGCGCAGACGCTGTGCAGACGAAACCAAAAAAAGAGCTCGGCAGGAACATACGTTAATTTTTATTTCTTAAACTGGTACGAACAACAGGTTTGCTGTGGTAAATTGCACTTTTAACAGCTTTCAGAAGCAGGCACAGTTGCAATTTTCCGGAGGTGTTGGTCAATATTTCCTATTTTTCCAGTTTTTACTTATTGCCGTTTTGTGGGGAAAGACTGGTTAACCCAGAACACAATACATTTCTGAACATTAATCAAAATATATAATTCAGGAAGGGGTCATATGTGTTTAGCACTCATTGTTTTCCCAAAGAAATTCGTTGTTGAAATAAAAAAAATGGTGAATGCAGACAAAAGTACAAATTATTTGATCTATAATATTTTGCACTGAAGGCTAGTCTCCAAAAGAAGTGCACTATTATGTCTGGCACACTCTTCTGGGTGTGGGGTGATATAGTGTTCCCCGGTTGCCTATAAAAAAGACATGCAGAGCCAGAAACTGAGCTGCGCCTTATAATAGTTTTTCATTGTGTTTCAACCATGCTTCAATTCATAATGCAAAGTCTAGTGAATAAAAGTATATATCGAGGAAAGCTAGGTATTTTTCCAATGTATCCAAGAATCTGAGCTTAGTAATAGGGGTACATGTAGTATTCTGAATTCGGGGTTATTCACAATACCGGGTGATTTTGAGGCCATTTTACGTATGTGCTCCTTTGTGTACATTGACTTTCATTTTAAGGCCCAAAAGGTAGATTAATTCAATAATAATACATGTCCTATTATTCTGCATTCTCACGCTTCCTCTGACAAAAGGACACACCAGGGAACAACAGATTTTTATGTGAATTACAACAATTCTTAAGATGGGGAACTGCATAATTGTGTCTGGCTGTCAGGTGCGCACGATACCCTAACACCCTACACATTTTTTAAATGTAGATATTTATTTTGTGTATTTTGTTATCGCGCACAGCTACCCCAACGGGGTGTCCCGGCGCTCCTGTGCGATCTTAAGCTGAGTTAGATGTTATTTGAAAGGGGGATGGTTAACAGAACAGGTAAGTTTTTAAAGCTTTCCGGAAGGGGAGTTCTTCCTGGATCATCCGGATGGAATTAGGTAACTTGTTCCAGAGGGCAGAGGTACATACTTGGAAGGTTTTTCCGCCTGAGCAGATTTTTTTGAATCTGGGAGTGGTGAGGAGGTTTTTTGAAGAAGAACGAAGGGACCTGGTATTGCTGTAGGGGGTGAGGCAGGTGGAAAGGTGGGCAGAGCCCTTGCTCCTCATTGCGCGATAGGCCAGTACCAGTGCTTTGAATTCTGCCCTTTTTTGTATGGGCAGCCAATGAAGTCTACGGCGGTGGGGCGAGATGTGCTCATGTAGGGGAATGCCACCAACCAGTCGTACTGCAGCATTCTGGACTGTCTGGAGTCGATGGCATAGACCTACAGACAGTCCGGTGTACAGGCCATTGGCGTAGTCCAGATGCGAGGTGATCAACGCCTGGACTATAGTCTTCCTGGTGTTGTTAGGTAAGAAATTGATAAACTTTTTCACCATCCTGATTTTGGCAAAGCATGCTGCAGAGACTGTGTGTACTTGTTGTTGAAATGAGAGGTTGGAATCCCATCTAACCCCTAAGTTTTTCACCGAATCTTTAGGCTGGGGAGGTGCACTCAGATCAAGAGGCCACCAGATATTGGGGTCCAGTGGGGACGGTTGGTGAAAGAATAATACCTCAGTTTTTCCTGCGTTTAGCCTGAGGAAAATATTGTCCATCCATTGGGCAATTGTACGTAAGCAGCTTTTTAGTGGGTCAAAGGTGGTCTGGGTAATGCTGTTGAACAAAAATAAAAGTTGAATATCATCAGCGTAGGAAGTGGCCTTTATTCCAGTTTGAGCGATGACATCAGCAAGGGGTGAAAAATAAACATTAAATAGGAGGGGGCTCAGTGAGGAGCCTTGGGGGACTCCCCACCGAAGTAGACGGCTGTCCGAGGTGTAGGGAGGGGTAAACACTGCCTGCGTCCGGTTGGACAAGAAGGATGCAATCCATTTTAAGGCCGTGCCCTGGATGCCTTTGGATTGTAGGCGATCTAGGAGGAGGGGGTGGGAGACGGTGTTGAATGCTGCTGACAAGTCAAGCAGCACCAACATCGCTCTTGATCCCTCGTCCATCTTCCAGCGAACGGCATCTGCCATCTCGATTAGCGCTGACTCAGTGCTATATCCTGATCTAAAACCGTGCTGAGAGTCGTGATAAGCACCAGATGTTTCTAAAAAACCTGCTAGTTGTTGTTGAGCGAGTTTTTCAAGCACTTTGGCAGGAGCTGGTAAAAGAGAGATAGGCCTGTAGTTGGAAGGTTCGCTGGGGTCGGCAGATACCTGTGGTAGTTCAAAGTACTGTGGTGTGCATAAATCCCACTAACATTTCTTACCTCACATGCCTTGCAAATGTTAAACTGTGGCTACAGTTACTTAATTTTTTCTATTCAATGAAGGAAATATTTGAGAGTTTCTGGGAATAGACCAAAGTGCTGCCACCCAGCTTTTCCACACTTCTCTTGTGGTGCACCACTTGTGGGTGTGGGGCTATCACCTGCAGTATGAAAGGTCCCAAAATGCATTGTGGAAACATCAAGATATCAATCAATATCCGGATGTCTGCCTTTTTACGGTATTGGAATTCTGGGATTGGCGACATCCAGTGGCATTTAAACCCTCAGACATTTCTAAAAACTAGATACCTGGACAAGTTCAGGCCGGAGTGGATTCTGTGAATTCATCTACTTTAGCCTACCCAGATTAATCCTGCAAATGTCAAACCTTTGCTATAATCACAGATTTTCCTCACATTTCTGTGAGGACAAAAGTCCTACCAATCAGCGCTTCTACAATTCTCTAGATAAGAACAGTAGGCATTCCACATATGTTGGGGGCCTTATTGCTAGTAACAGCAAAGGCCATAAACTGCATTTTGGAAGTATCAAGCTTTTTACTTTGAATTTCTGCAGTTTATAAGCCCATTTCTGAAAAGGGGACACATGTGGAAGTCCAGTGTGGGGTGGAATCCTCTACTTTTCTTTTTAACAAAATGCCTTGGAAACATCAATCGTTGGGTGAAACAACAGCATTTTCTAACATTCCTGTGAGGGAAAGCTCTCAATGGCAGGAATAAACAACAGTCCTCCCTCCCAGCACTGTCACATTTCTCTCAATAAAAGCAGGACCCCACTTGTTTGGGTGGACCTGTAATCCGCAACAGGAAATGCTGCGAAAAGGTACTACGGACATTTCCAGAATTTTGCTTAGAATGTACATCAGTTCATATGATGTGGGTAGCTGTGGCTACCAACCTCAGACGTTTCTGAAAGCTAGACACCAGGGGTAGTCAAGGACAATGGATTGACTTGCTTGGATCTCACTATGTTTTTGTACTCAAAATGTTTTGCAAACATCATAATTATGTCCTGAAAACATCCAAATTCCTCTCACTGTCCGTGATGGATTGCTACAGTATTCGGAACCAAGGTTAGCTGCATCCCTGGAACTGTTGTGGGTCAGCCGGGTACAAAGCAAGTCTAACCCAATAAGGAATTCTTTCTAGAGGGGTTTTGTTCTCTCTCTCTCTCTCTCTCTCTCTCTCTCTCTCTCTCTCTCTCTCTCTCTCTCTCTCTCTCTCTCTCTCTCTCTCTCTCTCTCTCTCTCTCTCTCTCTCTCTTGTTTCCTAACTCGACAATTAGGTACGCATATATGCAGGTAAATGGATTTCCTCTCGAGGAGAACTGGTCCTTTTCTTATCCATCTGTGTCTTCTTATTTTCCTAAGCTTCTAACTCCTTGCCTGGTTGCTTTGAAGCCGCCGTCTGTGTGCAGTGTCCCTTGGAAGAGAAAGGATATTAGTCAGGTACGTGTATATTTTCCCTTTCTTTCTATATTTTCACTCTTCATCTCGTCCGTCCCTTTCCTGTGGTTTTATTCTGCTTTAAGGCCTTTCTTCAACTGTCTTCTTTGACTCTGCAGTTATTTACTAATTAGCTTCACTAGTGCTCCTGGTTAATCTGTCCAGTCTTCCTCCCGCTTCTCTAGTTGTTCTTCTTTCTCCATGTCTTTGTAATATGAATTGGGTTCTGGGGACCGTAGATTGAAGTCAAAGGAGTGGAAGAAAATGACTTTACCCTGATTTGTTTTCCCTGTCTTCTGCTGCCAAAGTATGTGTCCTAGTATTGCTGCCACTTCCTATGCTCTTGTATACGGTATCACTTCTTTTAACGTTCTCACTTGCTTTCTCTAGCTTTTCCCCTCCCTGTCTCGGCACCACCTATTGCACATTCACATGGGTTTTAAAAAAATGAATAAAGAAACATGGAAACCGCTCTTAGGCCCTGGTCGCACCACACATCTCTTTCTGCTATTCCCTCTCCCCTGCCTTTAATCACTCACCTGATTAGACTGCGAATCTCCTAACTCACGAAGTGTACAGTGCACCTCGGCAGTATGGCTGGGCATCACACAAACACACTTCCATGCTGGGCTCTCATAAGTTCGTCCTGCTCCACCTACAAAGCGACTCCTTCCAGTACTCTCAGTCTGGTGTGTGGGCTGCTTCCTCTCCAGGCATCCTACAGCAGGTCTCTGGTGCGGTGAGGTAAAGTTCCCTACATCTCAGTGTCTTCCTGGTCCCGAATGAACAGGTAATATGGTCTTTCTACCTTATTTCTACTTTCTTTTCTTCTCTTCTTCCTGCTTGTCATTCTTTCCTCGGTTCATCCCATTCTGCCTGATCCTTACGTCATTTCCTGGTTCCTGTTTGCTAACGGTGTTTCATTTCGTCTCACCTTATCTCCGGAGGGGTATGTGTTAAGACTTCATCATTGCTGCCTTCTGGTAAGTATTCCTTTCCACAGTAATCTCATCAATACTGGATTTTCTGAAACTAAAGACCCATTTAAATCTTGTGTGATGTGGCCAGATTGCATACCAGTACTACATAATGCCCTGCGACTGTCATAACTATACCTAAAAAATCCAGTTTCCACACCCTTTCCGTGAGAGATGGTCGCAGTATTGGCCGGGGATCGGGCAGCATAATGGAAATCCCAAACATTTCTGTAAACTAGATCCTGGGAGATTCTAGGATGATGTTGCTTGTGTGGGTCTCACCGCTTTTCTGTGAAAAAGTGTGAAAAACTACATTTTCTCATATTTATGTGACAGAAAATTCTAGAACTTTTAGTCCACCATTAAAGACTTACTTTCTGCTCTCCCACAATTCCCCCTGTGAAAACTTTTCCCCCTCAATTGTAGGTAGGCCTCTCGTACGCTACAAGGACTTGTCACAAACTGAAATCAGTGAAGTGTCCCCATAGTCTTCACGTGGTTACATTTTTGGTCCATTTCCATCAAATGCATTTGGGCCCTCGACAGATGAGGGGATACCATTTTTTTCCCTTTGAGACATGGAATTGCGGGATGGTAAGACTTTTGCCGTTGGCCTGAAGGGCCTCGGAATTTTGTCATATATCTCTATGGAAAATTCAGTTTGTCGACCCACACTTTAACATTTGCATGGCATTCTGGGTAAGAAAATGTCCTGAGATTCTTGTAAAACACACAATCTTGGATTATCCTTAGTCCCTATTTTCAGAAATGCCTATGATTGGCAGGGTTCCCTGGCTGCTGGCCGACTAAAGGCCCAGATGCTGTAGCTACCCCTGTAGAAAGAAAAAGAAAACTGAGTTTTATGTGTAGTTTTGACATAGACATTGAGTTCTAGATAAGAAAGCTTTCTTTGATCCACAGGGTTTCGACTGTTCACAGGTTTCTAGGTTTGTAGGGTTCATTAGGTGCTGACTGAATCAGAGACCAAACATTGTAGTCATCACCTATCGCCATTGAGAGGAAATTAGTATATCTTTGAGAATAGATTTGACATATGGGCAGGTAGATGGGGCAGGGGGGTAATTCTTTTATTCTACGTTCTCGGTGGGGCTGGTGCAAAGGGCCGAAGACCTATCGCATTCCTTATCTCACTTTTTTCCCTATAGGTCTGCCCCCTTTGGGATTGACAGAAAGGTGGCAATTGTCCCAATCAGACCCCTGAGGGGCACAGAAAGACTGGCACACCTAGTCCTATTTTAATTTGTTTTCACCTGATAGTCTAGTTGGCTTTCCGCCCTCCTCATTGAGGAAATCGAGATATATACCCCAATCTCCCCAGTTGACTGGGGTCCAAAAGCCAACCAGGTCATCAAGAGAGGAAAAGAGAAAAAAACAAAAGGGGTGCAGGACTTACCCATTCTAGTGTTGGGCTGCACCTCCCTCCCCAGGCACCAGACAATCGTTCTGCCCCCTTAAGGAACCAAATTAGAGGGTTTAAAACCAATTATTTTGCCCCATTGGTGTAAAATGACCAGTAAAAACCAGTGGTTCACGTACAAAAAGGAATGATGTGGGAAGCTGTCCATCTTGACATACGGCCTACCTCATGGCACCAGATATTCCCATAGACCCCAAGGGAGGCAGGCAGGCGGGTTTACCTTTTCTCTAAAAGCAATGTGTCAAAACTAGACCCAAAGAAATACAAATGTATTTTCTCTTTCTATAAGTGTGGTTGCATCATTGAGGGTTTGGGCTCCAGGTGGGGCAGAAAGACTGACTGGTGCCTGGGGGAGTTCCGTCCAGTGCCAGGACAGGCCTAGCCTCATCCCATTCCTTTTCCTGATCTCCAATCCTTGGGGATCGGATGGCTTTCTGCCCTCAGGTGTCTGCAAATTGCACACTGTCGGGGTGGCAAAAACACTGTCTGGTGCCGGGGGGAGAGGGGGGGGCGAAAGGAGGGGGGGGGGCAAATGCCAAGACAGCCCTGCCCTCTAACCTATTCCTTTTTCTGATCACTAATCCCAGTTTTCTGGGCAGGTGGATTGGGGAAAGCACCCCAATCTGCCTCCCAACGGGGGGGGGGGGGGGGGGGGGGGGCGGTAGAAAGACTATCTAGAACCCAGGGGTGCGAAAGTATAGACCAATACCTCTTTTTCCCCAAAATATTTTCCCTGATGTTGGTGAGCTTTCTGTCCCCATCCTTGGAGCAGACTGGGAGTAAAGCACACAGTATCCCCACCCCGCTCTGAGTACTGACTTTTTTGTGCGGGCCCTAGTGTCACCCTAATCTAGAGTGAGCACAGAGGCCTAAGCCTGTCCCTGACCATGTGAGTTCCAGGACCTGTCCTGTGACCTGGAGGGGCGCACAAAACCCTCAAAGTAGAGAGTAGACTACTGCCTCTGTCCTGGGTGTAACACATGATGCAGTGGTGGCATCGTACCATAGCTTGTGATTGGTAGGGTGCCTAAAATGTTTTTTCTGTCAGTGAGAGCGTGGTTACTGATCTCTCTCGATAGGCTGGAAACCCAGAAACTTATTCTGACATTCTGTGTGCTGTACAGTAATGGTATGTGTATAAAAGTGGGATACAAACCAGAGCACTTTGTTACAGCCCGATGTTCTTCTTGATCAAGGAAGAGAGTGCCCCACAGAGTACCCAAGGAGATATAGTGTAACTGGGGTTGGTGTCAGTCTGATAGTTATTGTCCCAGAAGTGAGGAGACATCACTGATAGTCAGAACTTTCTTCTGGAAAAGCCGAGGATCTGTCTGGACAACCTGCAAGTCTGCCTGTCTGCTGACAGAGGGAAGACATTTAATTTTCTCTGCCAGAACGAACGTTGTTGTGGTATATGTAACCGTTTTAAGATAATTGACACAATTTTGTTGATGTATGTATAATTGCTCATAAATCATTGAAACATTGCATGAATATGAGAACAAGATATGTAATAAGAGATTAACATGTGCCACAAATTGTATTTTTAATATTGTAATACATTCCTGTTTTTAATTTTACATAATTTTTATTATTGTTTTTATGTTGATTGTTACACTCAGTTTCTTAATTGCTTGCACTAGAAATGCATATATATTCATAGATCTAAGACGAGTACAAATGTATAAATTGCCTAGGGATGCACATTACACTTGAGGAGGGAAGAAGTGTGCCTGGCCCTGCAGGAGAAGGCACTGCCTAAGGGACAGGCCTGGTATGTTACCAGTGTTAGCAGGATACAGGAAGCTGACAATCCCAATTGAGTGATCTGGAAGTGTGCAGGGAGAGGATCCTCTGGCCTCTCAGTGTACAGATCTTGAAGAACTGTAAATGATACAGTGCCATTGTGTGTAACTCTGTGCCACTCATCAGCCTGCCATGGGCTGAATGATTAGTGCAACTGCTGCTGATGAGGAAAATGAGTCACCACCAAAGCAAAAAGGCTCAAACCTGCGCAGCAGCTACAATTTTGCCTGACACTATGAAGGTGATTTGGTCTGGAGGCTATAACTTTTGCAAGCTGAATTGCTGATCTATAGCTGACATATAAGTACCTTCACTGCAGATAATTGGTGCTGCCACATTAGCTAGCCCTGTGAAGATTGTTCTGTTGCCAGCAGGCACTGCAGTGTACCACAAGGAGGAGCTCACCTCGTAAGGGTGGGAAAGGAACCCTCATTAGTAGCACAGACTGGAAGGCTACCGGTCACCTAAAGGTAAACACAGGTCTTAGTTGCACAAGGAGATGAGAGAGAGAGAAATAGGCAAATCTACTGTGCCTGCTTGAGACTTTTTGGTACAAAAGCTGATAAAGAACTCAAACTGAGCTGTACACTTAAGTAGTGAGAACTTTCAAGTGATTTACATCTGTTCCTAGTCCTTGGTCATGCACTTGTATAGTGGGTACAGTAATAGCAGGAGGGAAGACAGTTACCAGGAAAGGAAGGGGAAGTGTACCGCATCATGGTGAAAACACAACTTATGACAACCCTGTATTATGTATTAATGGGATTATGTAGTATTTAGGTCTGCTGTATGAATGTCACTCTATTGTGTCCGTTGTTTAATTCTTGAGTCCTGAACTCTTGCCCCCCACACTGCATCTCTCAGAAGTCGATGACTGCTTACCCTTGCAACCCAGAGTGTCAGGTGTTTAAAGGGTTTGCAGAGCTGTAGTAGGAATAGTCCCAGGACACCAGTGTCAAATGACCTCAACCACCATGCCTGTCTGCTCTGTGACACCCTGAACAGGGTTTGAGAGATACAGAGCCTAGCCCTGGTTTAAGCTCATTGCTTACATTTACAGAGATTGTCAGATGAAATAGGTAGATTTATGGATGTCAAGGGAGGATGGGGATTGGGAGTCATTGCTGATGGCCTCAAGACTGTTGAAATTCGTTTGTACAAGGATAAATGCAGATCTTCCTATTGCTGATGAGAAGAACTCTCTTCAGCATTCAAGCTTCCTGTGTTGAAGGTTTCTCTGAAATGCTGAAAAGTTCCCTAGTAGGGTTAGCATCATTGAATGTACCCTGAAATCTCAACAGCTTTTCTTCATCTCTTTTATCTCCTTTTGGTTTCTTGAACTTCAGCCCTCTTTTCATTGCCTCATGTCCACTCATGATCCTTTCAGCACATGATCTGTATTCATTCACTGGAGCATTCAAACAACTGTTATTCCAGTACTAAAATGTATAACCACACCTTATCACAACTATTATTTCCTTTCAACACATGCCTTTAGCCCTCAGATACTTGCAATCTGCTTAATGCTGTTTAAAGCCCATCACTCCCATGCTCATTGCCACAATCTCTCCTTCATAATGAAACCAATAATCTGATAATCACAATATATGTTCACTTTATAGTGACCTATGTAGGACTGGACAGCGCTCACAACTTGATGAGGTCATTAATGTGTGAATAGCCGTAGAACCACCAAGTAACTGGCAAAAGCTGTGTTTAAAAGTGAGCCAGGTGAATAAGTATAATGCTGCTACTTGCCAAGTATTCTGCTGATGGATGTACACAACTTCAGGATGCATGGGCGGGTAAATGAAAAATGTATGTTGCTGAAAGGTTTGTACTTGAGATGAGACTAGAGTGAGACAGAGAGCTTGTTTGGATGGATAGCTATATGGATAGATGGGTAGTTTCAATGGTGAAGAGTGAATTGAGAGAATGTAAAACTTAAATGGTGGTGAGTAGCAAAGCCAAGGGCAAATAATAATAAATAAAACACTAGAAGAACAATGCATTGATGAATAGAAGAATCTTTGGGAATTAGAAAATGGGACTAGGGTGCTCCTATGTAGCGGTGTTCTTCCGACCTTTACTTGCCTGGATTGTTTTTTTGAGGTTTTTTGATTCAGGGGGTTGAGGAGTTGGTATTTCAGACTCCTCCCTGGCATCACAGTAGTTTTCAAGAACAACATTATGTATCTTTCCTACCCCCACCTATCATCAATCACCTCCCTCCCTCCATACCCATTACATAATTGCCTACGTGTTTTGCTAAGAGCATTGTTTATAATTTGACGTTTTTCTTTCTTGATATGTATCTACTCCTGCTGGGGATGCTAAAACACCTAGCAGGCAGGAGATTGCAGCCTGGACCCAGCAGCAGAAACTGGAGGCCATCCGGACTAAGTACCAGTGGCTGGTGGCTTTGGAGGATGAGGAGGCAGAAGCTGCTGCAGATGTCCCGGGCCCCAGCCAGGCCACAACAACCATCCCACTACACCGTCGCTGTGGTGCAATGGGCACCAGCCGCCATTCCACCATCACTGCTGCCCCCATTATTTCTGCCCATTTGAGTGCCGTATCGTGCTAAGGCTGGTTAATATTGAAGCCAGGGAGGAACGGATGACCAGGCACCTGAAGAAGCTTCTAACCCGCTGTTAGTGCCCTCTACAGTCCCTTTTTTTAATCTGGTTTTGGGTGGGTGGGTGGTAGTTGGGGGATTGTTGGGTTTTTATTTATTTATGGACATTTTATTCTTGTTTTAGGTTTGTTCAGGGAATACATTTTTCATACTTTTATATTTTATGATTATGAATGATTTTTTCAAAAAAATGTGGGGATATTGTTTTACTTCACACTGCTGCCTTTGCCATAGACAGTTTAAAAAATCTGCTGGTATTTCTTTTGATACTGAAGGCAAACTCATCAGAACTGAACGAGGTCCCACTTCCTCCTAGGAAAACTAGAACTGTAGAATATGGGCTCAGAGAGTGGGGACTAGTCATCAAAAGGGAAGTTAAGGGCGTGGTTTGGACGCCGATGGCGGTGGTCGCCTGAGAGCTCGGCTCCGAGACTGAGCCCGCATTTATCCTGAATCCCGAGGGTCTTGGGTGCCCTGATCCCCTCAAATTGAAGAGCGCTGCGGGGCCGACTTGGTGGGGCACCTGGAGAAACCCGAACACTGGCTGATCTCGAGGAAAACCGCAGCTGCGAAGGAAGCGGAGTGGAGCTCAAGATGGCACCCGCCCCAGCTCGATAGAACTGGCGAGAATCTCAGCCCGGAAGAGACCGCTGACTCTGCACTCGCCTTCTTTCTATCTCTTCCCTCGGAGAAGCGGCGGTCCATCCAACGGCCCGGGAGGTTGCTAACACCGGAAAATTGCTGCTTGATCTGTCGGCGTTGCGAGGGCCCTCACTGCCGGAGGGTGTGGCCGGAGGCGCTGAGCCGCCCGAGACGGACGAACATACTCCGTCTGGATCCTGAAACTAACGGTGAGGGTACCCGACGCCAGTGAGCCCGGACCCCTTCGGGCCCTGCGGAACATTGCGAGCGGCGATACAACACTCGCACGCCCCACCGGAGGTTCGGCTAAGTAGGTGGCGGAAGACTGGGGCCTACTTTGGTCCGGCGGAACTGTGTTGCCTGGCGGTGATCGCTCCTGCATCTCCCCCACAGGTGCTCCCGGGGAATCGGTTGCAGCTCACCTGGGGAGGGCTGACTAGTCTGTCGAGCCCCCTGCTGCAGTGCAGGCTCGCCATGGGGAAACCGAGGGGACCTAAAGGTGGCACTCCGGCCGTCTCGGATATGGAGGCCCCGGATAAAGACGACCGGCACGACCCGGAGAGATCCGGAGGCCCTCACCTACAGCAACAATTCGATAAGATCCTAGAGGCAATTGCAGATACACGATCAGCCTTACAACAGGACATTGCGCAAGTCGCAACGAGTCTGGGCCTTCTCAGGGCGGATCATGGCAAGCTCTCGGACAGGGTCAAAGAGGTGGAGAGCTCGGTGAGAGTCCTGGAGCCAACGCAAAAAACCCTGGCGGCTACGATAAAGGATGCCCTGACCCGGATCGGTGATTTGGAGAGACGAGCGGAGGACGCGGAAGGGCGCAATAGGAGGTATAACATCCGCGTAGTGGGCCTACCGGAGAAGATTGAAAATGGCGACACAGTGGCCTATCTGGAGAATTGGCTCCGGACTGTGGTGGTGCCTGAGGGGCTCTCCTCCTTCTACACCCTGGAACGGGCGCACAGGGTACCAGCCAGGCCTCCTCAACAAGGCCGCTCCCCGCGCCCGGTGGTGGCACAATTATTACATTTCCGGGACAGAGATCTTCTCCTCAATGCCGCCAGACACAACGGCCCGTTCCAGGTGGAGAACAGTCAAGTGAACATTTTCCCTGACTACACTTATGAGACCCAGCGTAAGCGGACCTCCTTCCTAGCAGTCAAACGAGAGTTGTGGAGCGAGGGCATTCAGTACTCCCTACTCTTTCCTGCGAAACTCCGCATCATCCTTGATGACACAACCAAATTCTTCAAAAATCCAGAGGACGTTTGCAATTGGCTTGAACTGTACAGAGCTGGTAAAGATGGCCTCGGTTCCTCCTTTCAAACGGCGTCGGAGGCTGGACAACAATGGAGGTCCAAAAGACTTCGGAGCCGCCGCGGTAAACCGAGCAGGCCCTCGAAGGTGGAGACAGCAGCCGAGTGGCGAGGAGTGCTGGAGATGGTTTCCGACTTATCTGGCTCCCAAGGTGGACCCATCACGGAAGACTGGGAACCTGGCGGAGATGAGGGCCAATCGGACACGGAGGACTCGGAGACTGACAGTGTGAACTTACCTGTGATTACTCCTGACTCGGCAGAAGGTCTACTAGATGGGCAGGGATGAACTCGGGTGAGCTGATTCCATATGGGTGGGGGAATTTGGCGGGGGTGAGGGATCTCTGGGAGTCGTTGCTTGGCCATGGATCACCGGAGGGGGGGGATGGCTCTTCATGCCCGATATTCATGATCAGGAGCTCGGTCGGGTCTCGGTAGCCTGAGACTCGGTGAGCCCTTGTTGGCGCTCGACCCCCACTCGGCCCTTAAGGCATACCTACGGTGGCTACCGTAGAAATAGTTGGGAAAGGGTTTTTTTTTGAGGGTACGGTTTGGATGGGGACTAGATGGTACTATTTGGGATGTGTTCTGGGGAGGGTGGGAGGGTGTTTGTTGCAGGGGGTAGTTCTGTTGTTGTTGGGGGGGGGAAGACCGCCAATGGTGTTGAATTGACTGTACAACTGTCTATAACTGAGCATTGCTGGAAGAACCTAGATGAAACACTATGGGACAATGGGCGATGTCACTAATCTGAAATGTATCACTTGGAATGTGCGAGGCCTTCACACCAGGTCCAGACGGCACAAGATCCACGCTTATCTGGTGCGTAGAGGGGTGCAGATTGCGCTGCTACAAGAGACACACCTTACCAAAGCAGAAGGGTTAGCGTTACAGCGTAGGTGGAGAGGGCAGGTATACTACACCACATACTCAGCTTCCCCGAGAGGGGTGTTGATCTGGGTGCGGGCTGGGATACCCTTGCAGGTTACCAAATCCGTGGAGGATCCGGAGGGGCGATTTGTGGCAATTTCTGGCACATTGGGGGTAGGACTCTGAACATTTGTTGCATTTATGCGCCTAACGTGGACCAACTCGCTTTCCTGGCCGCGCTATAGGGCTCCTTGGCCCACTTCCTGTCGGGGACACTCCTGTTGGGAGGAGACTTTAACTCGGTGGTGGACGTTGATATCGATCGTTCACACCACCCCCCTTCCGGACTACCCAGTCCGACGAGTGGCTAAAGGCAGGAGGGAGTGGCAGACCCAATGGGGGCTGACGGACCTATGGCGAGCACAACACCCATGTACCAAGGACTACTTGTACTTCTCTGGCATGCACGAACTACATGTAAGGCTAGATGGGCTGTTGGGATCGTCGGAACTAGTGTCCGCGACCGTGCGGTCCGAATACTTGACCAGGACTATCTCTGACCACAACCCTCTGTTAGCGGATTTTCAATGGTTCCCGGGTGTCCCTAGTGTCCCCACTTGGAAGCTGCGCCCCGAGATATTGGAGGATCTAGTGTTTAAGACGGATCTAGAGGACAAAATTGCTGACTTTTTTGTGATGAACGAAGGCACGGCCGGGTCGAGGGCCTTAGAGTGGGACGCTTTTAAGGTGGTGGTTAGAGGCTACTGCATAACTAAGAAAGTGGGAATGCGAAAGGTCATCCTTGATGACCTGGCCAACGCTGACCGGAAACTCCGCGAGATGGAACTTCTCCGTCCCGGCCATCCGGAACTTCAGGAACGAACTTCCGCAGCGAGGGAGGCGGTAGCTGTAGAAGTCGAACGATTGCGTTGCTTTGACTATAAGGCATATGTCTCCAGGTCACTGACAGAGGGGGATAAATCGGGCGCACTCCTAGCCTGGTTGGCCAATCCCATGAGACGAACCACCCCAACGGTGGCAATGCGCACCGCGGAGGGAGCCGAGGTACACACCCAGCCAGAGATACTCGACTGCTATCTGAGGTATTATGAAAGGCTATATTGTAGTAGACTAACCCAGGACACTGCCCAGATTGATGACTACTTGCAGATCTTGCAGATCCCCGCACTGGACCCTGAAATAGCGAAGGACTTGGGTAAAGGCATAGAGCTCGGAGAAATCCGTAGCGCCATAAAGGGGATGCGAGAAACAAGACTCCGGGCCTTGTGGAATTTTACTCCACCTACATGGACCTCCTGGCTCCCCGACTATTAGTGGTATATAAGGAAGCGAAATGTTTGGGACGCTTCCCCGGCTTGATGTCCGAAGCCTTAGTGGTCCCCCTCCTCAAACCTGGCAGGGAGGCTGCTGACCCTGCGTCTTATCGACCACTATCGATGCTAACGGTTGATTATAAAATCCTGAGCAGCATATTAGCGTCGAGACTGTTAGGTCACATGAGCTCCTTAGTACATGAGGATCAAGCGGGATTCATCCCTAAATGTAATACAACTATGAATATCCGTCGTTTGTTCCGTTTACTGGAGGAATCCCAGGCAGAGGCCCCATGCCCCTTAATCCTGTCGATTGACCTGGAAAAGGCCTTCGACAGCCTAGAATGGGAGTACTTACGTAGGGTGTTGGCGCATTTTGGTCTCGGAGAGGGGTTTACCCGATGGACCATGGTACTATATGCCTCGGCGACGGCCAGAGTGAGAACGGGCCCGTTGGTCTCCCAACAATACCCAGTCGAACGAGGCATGAGACAGGGATGCTCGCTATCCCCCCTGCTCTTTGCGCTTGCGGTAGAACCATTGGCAATGGCGATTCGAACTGGGGCCTACTTCGGTGGGCTACAGACCTTATCGGGACAACAATACATCTCCCTTTATGCCGATGATTTGCTCCTCTTCCTCGAAGATTCGGGCAATGCCTTGTCTGGGGCTGATACGGCCCTCACGACATTCGGAGAGATCTCGGGCCTCAAAGTAAATTGGTCCAAAACTTGCTTGTTTCCGGTTCGAAAAGGGGAGTCCAGACCTGACACCGTCAGAGAGATCAGATGGGAACCTAGCTGCCTCAAATACCTAGGAGTATATGTATACCATGACCCTGCCGATCTCCTAGACGGCAATATAGCCCGATGTATTCGCGCACTACGAGGCAGTATGGACTTTTGAGCCACCCTGCCGCTGTCGGTGGCTGGACGCATAGCACTGCTGAAAATGGTAGCACTCCCTAGGCTGTTGTATTACTTTCGCACGCTCCCGATTTGGATCCCACCGGCCACATTCCGGCTCCTGGGCTCCATGTTGGTGGCGTTCCTTTGGGGATCGGGCCGCCGAAGGGTGGCGCTCAGAACCCTGATGAGGCCGAAACCGGAGGGGGGCCTAGCGGTGCCAGATTTCGAAAAGTACTATTTGGCGGCTCAATTGCAAACCTTTACCCAGGAAGTGGTGCGGGAGTTCCGAGGCCCAGAGGAGGGGAGGGGACGGGGCATGCCCAGACATGTCATATCCTACATTGCATCGCGTCAACGGTTAGCCCTGAAAGACCTCACGCTCGAGGAACGCACTATACGATTGTGCTGGAATCAAGCCTATGGCCGAGGGGAGATGAAACACCCGTATGCTCCGGAGATTCCGCTGGGAATGCTCACTGCCTTGCTGCACGGGGGGGACTGGTCGCGTTTAAGGCACTGGGAGGACGCAGGGCTACAACTAGTAGGTGACCTTTATGAGGACGGAATGTTGCTGCCCTTCCAGGAGATTCTGGACCACTTTGACATTCCCCGAGGCGACTTCCTGCTCCACACAGCAGTCACCCGAGCGATCCAGACGCACTGGCGGAGGGGTGTGGAGGAGCCACCAACATCTTCGGTGTGCCAATATGCCATGATGTCGTCGGGGACGGTTAAAGCGGTAACGTGTTTATACTCTAGATTGATCAACGAAGGGCTGCCCCCGCTAAATACACTCAGGATTAGGTGGGAGGCCGACATTGGGAAGGACAAACCGGAAACCACGTGGGCACAACTGATGCGTCGTGCCTGGAAAGGAACGCACCACACCCGGTTTCAGTTAGTTTATTTTTACGTACTTCACCGGGCCTACCTGACCCCGGCGAAAATTCAACAATACTTTGCCTCTGATACAGCGGCTTGCCCCAGGTGCCGAGCACCTGCGGCGGACCTTATACATATGCTGTGGTCCTGCCCAGCGCTATCCTCATACTGGCTGCTGATAGGTGACACCCTTAATGGAGTCACTGGGAGATCCCGACCTTTGACGCGGCGGTGGGGATCCTACACTGGTTCCCTCATACCCCTAAAAATAAAATCTCCAGTAAGTTCATTGACCTGGGGCTTATTCTAGCACAGAGGGAGATAACCAGGCATTGGAAGGCACGAGTTGGTCCAACAGGCAGTAAATGGCACAACGAACTCCTGAAATGGGCTATGGGGGAGAGCACCCTGCGGTACCAACTGGCGCGGCGGCAGCAGAATGAGAAGGCGCTAGAAGATGCACTGGAATGGGAGACATTAGTGCAGGCCTTGCGTGATTACAGCTCTTCCAGTGATTCAGAGAGTGATGATATGGCACAACCTGGGTCCCATTAGACATACATTACACTGATCTTCTATACAGCAGGAAAAGGTTTTCTTCCACAAGCTCTTATCGCACGCACAACACACTGATGGCGGGGTTGCGTGAGGGGGGGGTGGATAGGGGTGGAGGGGAGCGTAGGACACTTTCACTTCATTATTATTCCGGTTTTTCATACTGCGTGATTAGTCCCCGATCCTTTGAGTGGAGTTGGGTTGAGTGGGAAATAGGGGTAGGGGGTTTTGAGATGATTTAGAAAAGCAGACAAAGACCGTTCATTTATGCAGATCGACCTCAACAGACTACCAGACCCTCCAGTGTGGACTCATTACTGGCGCCGCCCGGCCTTCGGGTTGTGGGCTGAATGGCTGTGTACAAACAGTGCTTTCCCATGGAGGGGTCTATTGCTTATGTACTACTTTGCAGAACTGTCTTTGATCTACTATGTAATTTTGGCTGATTCCTGCAATAAAAATATATTTTAAAAAAAAAATAATCAAAAGGGAAGTTAACAAATTGAAATAAAAAAAACTAGGTTAATGCCGTTAATATGCAAGCTTCATAACAGTCAACAGAGACTAGACTGCTAGAACAGACTCAGGCACAAGAAAAGAGTATGATAAGCAATGAAAAACTTAATTAATCAGAACACTCTTGAGCTGCTACGAACTGTACGAAGTGGACAAGCTTAACCTTACACACAAATTAATGCAGTGCCTGAATGATGATGCTGGCAATGAGATGTTCCTCTGAAAGTAAATATCATACACTGTGTGGGGGTAGATAATCTAATATATACTGCCAGTGTGAGATATAAGAGCTTAAGAAGAAGATCATCCTCACCCTGCACTGAGTTGGTGTTGCTTTCACCACATCCGCTCGACCAAGTGTGTGAGCAATTAATGGTGTAAATTGTTAAGTCACACCTCAATAAATCACACAGACTGGGAGAAGAGGGTTAGGGGTTTGAGGAATAGTTGGGAAGGGGAATGTGAGGGAAAGGATTGACAAAGACAAACACTACACATGGACAACACTTTCAACTTGGCAACCGAAGATCATAAATCTGTTATGTGGAGGAAAAAGCAAATCCATGCGTGATGATGAGTAGTACTAGAATAATACAGGGCAAAATATTAATTATGCAATTGTCTGTCTGCCCCGAGACAGACCCAAGTTACATACATTAAGTTATATTATACCAGGCTTTGAAAAATAGCAAATACAATTAAAATATCTGTAGGAGTCAAATAAGCAAACATAAACAACATACTAAGACATAATGAATGAAGAGAAAAAAATTATACTGTATAAATTGGGAGTTCCTTCTCCCCATTCCTCTTGGATTATCCACCCGTCAATCTTGGGTGCCTGGTGGATGCTGTTTGGTAAGGTAAGTGTGAGTTGTTTTTCCAGTATTGCTTAGGGTAAAGGGCCTGTAGATAGAAAAACAAAAAGGATATTGAAAAATCAAGGAGAATACATAAGTTGCACTGCATAGGGAGTGCAACAAGATGACTTTCAGAGGCAGCATGGCTAAGTCATGTCTGTTTCTGACCGTTACCTCCAATAACTGTCCCCCCACCGAACCTCCACTTACCTTCAAATTTGAGCCAGACAGCACTGAGCACACACAACCACAGCAACATAGCATTTTCCAAATGAAGTAAAAAATCCATGTACCGCTGTCAGTCACACCACAATCGCCACCCACTACCACTACATAAACATGTAGGTATGGTCTGGTGTTGTTGTTTACCTTTAGGTCACTTCAAAGTCATCATCATCTAAATCGGTTGGTTTCAGTGAATTTGAAAACTTCCATCTTCTTCTGGTGGCATTTCTTGAAGTAGTCACACTCACGCCCACACCCACGCCCTGAGTTATTCCATAGATTATCTCTGATCCTCCCGACTCTGACTGCGAGTAGGGTGTCCAACTCTGTACCAACAGTGTCAAGAATGAGTCTAAACTCGTCCCGGCTCAAAATGCAATGGATCAGCCTGTAGTAGTACAATTTTGTTATTGAACAACAAGAAGGGAAAGATTGATTTGAGTCCCTTTTTTATGTGTAGAATAGTAGACATCATTCACAACAAACAACAATCACTAAGCGTGCAATGCACGCCATCATTTACTTGTTCTTCAGGGGCAGTCCCTCTAGGATACGAAAGGATAGATAAATAGTCAGGGCTGAGGGTTGAAGGAAGGCACACTTTTCTTTGTATTCTCCATCCAATGTCTGGATTGAGGGAAATGGCTTTAGGGCGAGTCAGGAATGGACTTACTTCTTCACTGACTGTACTCATTTGCAACGCTGATCCGGCAATAAAAGAGTAAGATGGTGGGGATGGATTTGTGAACCCGAAAGACAGTGACACACATAAATAATAAAGTAAATAATGTTCCTTAGCTATATCTTTTTTGGGGATTTTTTTGGGGACGTCAAAGAAAGAAAGAAAGAAAGAAAGAAAGTAACTCAAAAGCCTAGTTGTCAGGGAAGTAGAGCTCGTCCTCACACTCTGGTGGTTTGCCCAGAAGTAGGTCACCTAACACACTGCTTCCATTATCTGAGTCGCCATCATCATCTTCCTGCTGTGCTACTTCAGGTATGGTGTAATCCGATGGTATAAAGTGGTGATTCATTTTGATCATGGTTGACCTCTCCACGTTTTGGGGCAAGAGACTGTTCCTTTTCACTGTCAAAACGGCACCAGCAGCACTAAAAACATGCTCAGTATAGGCACTTGCTATGGGACAAGCCACATAGTTTATCGCCAGCCTGCAGAGCACGGGCCATTGGCGCCTTTCACCATACCAATACAGCAATGGGTTTTGATCAAAGTAGACCTATGTTGTGTCATCCAGATAGGCCTGGACCATCCGCTCAATTTTCATGGGTGCTCCACTTTGCTCAATCTTTTTTGCCTTTGCCTCTTCACCGGACTTAACTTAAGCCCTGCCAGTAGAAACCATTCCTTTACCGATTTTGGGGCTGATGCTGCTGTTATTGTTGATATCATTGTTCTTGCTGTTGTTGGTGGTTTTGGCTGCTGTATGCCAACCGCACTGCCCTCAGGCTCTGAAGTGGAACATGAAGGGTGCCCTGCAGTACTTGTTCCTTAGAGGAATAGGACTCTAACTCCTAGCCATTCTTTTTCTAGCTGACTGCCTTGCTCGGCTATCCAGGTCTTGTTGTTGGCAACATCCTCGTCATGGATAACACCATGCTTCTTTGCGCCCTTGTTTTTCCAGATAAGCAAAGGATTAAGCTCTGCACCAAGTCATATGCTTCTTCTTTTTTCTCGACTCCTGCATACATTGCAGACACCTCCTTTAGCTGTTCCTGAAGCATTTGCAACAATGGGATAGCTTGGCCCAAGGTACAGTCCTCCTTGCTGACTTCATGTGTGAAGATCTCGAAAGGAAGCAGCATCTCTGTCAGGCATTTAACTAGGCCCTATTGGTCCATCTCAATGATCATGCCTTTCACAGTAGCATCCACTCTTTGCATGACATATTCATTGATTGGTCTGTACTGCTCAAATAGACGTTCAAGCATGTAATAAGTTGAGTTCAACATATTGAACGCCAGTGCTTTAACTGGCATTCTATTATCACAGTAAATGCTCCCCAGCTGCTTCTGGGCTTTAAAAGAATGGCTGAAATGTGTGAAGATTCTTCTGCAGGTGGTCTATAAGTTGCTGACTCGGTCTTCTTTTTTCAGAAAGTCTTGAACAAGGATGTTAATGCAGTGCCACAAACACATGACCCTGAAATAGCCACCAACGGCCACGGGCCTAACTATATCAATGCTATTGTCCGTGGCAACAAAATCAATGTTAGGCCCTCTTGTTCGCAGCCATTGAATGACCTTAGTGTCAAAGTCTTCCAAAATGTTTGCAGCAGTATGGGATTTCTCCATGGTGAGCATGGCTACTGTAGCTTGCTTCCGATCATCACTAAAAATGTCAGCAGTGTGAACACTTGCAGATATCTTTTTCAACACCCACAAAAGAGATCGAGTGAGCAGTGATGCACATGTAATCAGTGGCTTGGCAACTGGTCTAGATGTCTGTTGTCAGGTGGATAGTGTGAACAGCACTCTTCTGCAAAGCTTATCCAAGCAATCCCAACATGTTGTGATATAGTGCTGGAACAGCAACTCTGGGAACCTTCCCTTTTGGGAAGATGGCTGTCACAAATTCAAGAAAAACCACCCCTTCCACAAAAGAAAAAGGGAGGAGATCCAGCGCTAACAATTTAGCCAGCTTCGCGTTGTACAAACCTGCCGTTGGGTGGTTGCGTTTGTACAGCCCCTGCGACCTAAACATGCTGAGACTTTTTTCTTTTCTGGTGCCACTGATGTCTTGAGACCAGATATTGTGAGGCCTAATGCACATTTTTCCGTTGCAGTACTCTCTTGCCTTGATTCCCTTGTTGTCTCGACCTGACTCTTGTGCCATTGCGATGTTGCTGATGATAATGTGGGCGGTACCACTGCAGTGCTGAGGACAGGGCTGCTTTGTGTACTGGAGAAAATGTCTCCCTCTTTTTTCACCTTCCACTGTGATTGGATCTTCTTCATCCTCTCCACCAACAACACTTCCAGTTTTTTGACCCCTAAGGTGTGCCACCCACTGGATCAAGTGGTGTTTTTTCAGATAGGTTGTTTGGCCTTTGGTACCATAGTTTGTACCAAGGTTACCCCGACTAACACCTATTCCACAAATGGAGCATATAGCAATGTTCACCTCATTCTGGCTAACCGAAAAAAAGTCCCAAACTGGGGAGGTCAATTTTCTCACACTGCTGGTGCCACTTACAATGTCGGATTAATTGGTCTACTAAGGTGGTTGTGGTGGATGTAAGTCGCTGCAAGGACGGTGTAAATATGCCAGCTGGAGGTGGTGTGGGTGGTATCTGTGTTGGTAATATCCGTGCTGGTAATATCCGTGCTATATCCCTCACAGCAGTTTGGGATGGGGTAATGTCGGTCTCCACTGGGGTAGGGCTAATGTCCATGATGACTGGCTCATCATCATTCTCCACTTCTACCTCTACCTCCATAACAATAAGTCTTTCCGGAACCTTCCTTTTCCTTAGCCTTGTCTCATGCGTGTGGCCTGTCTCACTTTCAGACTAAGGAGGGATCCAAGTGGTGTCTAGATCATCAGAAGGGGGCTTGGAGAGGTTGAGGGACTAACCCTCCTTTTCCTTGCTGGGGATCTGGAAGACAGTGGATCTTCGGAAAAAGTGGCTTGCTCTTCTTCCTCAGCAGGAAGCTCGATCTCCTGAGCTGTCCCTACTTTGGGATGAACTACTACTATTGGTAGTGGTTGCAACTTTTGTTGTTGCCCACTTATCTTAATTTTCTGCATTGATTAAGTACTACTTTTAGATAACGATATGTCACTTTCAACATCACTGCTCGTCAGTGTTGTCATGATTAGACTGGCTGCCTCTGCGACAGACATGGGTTTTGGTCTAGGTTGGTGGGGTGGGTCCGCTGATGCGGGGGTCCTGCTCCCAGCTTGCTCCCCGGACACCGCTGCTTCAACCACAATTTTTGGTTTCCCAACAAAAGGTACTGGGCTACATACCGGTGGTGGTAAGTTGCAGTGCCTTCTTCTTCTCACTGGTAACTTTGACTTTCTTTGTACTGGTACCTTTATTTGGGGCCATTTTGAAGCTGTCAGTTAGCTAATACACAGATTCACAAGTTGAAGAGATGTCTGTAGTCACTTTACGTGACATCTTGAGTAGGGCGCAGGCCTTCTGTCTGGCAGTATAATGAGTGATGTTGTCTCCTCCCCTTGTGCACCGAAAAGCAAAGAACCAAGAACAACATCAGTGAAATGTGGCATTGCCGTAGTTCAATAATTCTTAGTACAAACAAATATTATATTATATAATTTAGTTTGTGGTCACACTTGTTAGTGTTACCTCAGTTATTAAAAAAAATTATATTAAGTGTAACCATTTATGAGACTTTGACAACAACAAGGGCTTTCATGGTGTACTGTACAGTCCAGTAAAAACAAGAAGGATAGGAAAGAAGAAGAAGAACAACAACAAAAATACAAATGTAACAGTTTGGTATTATGTATCACATGGCAGGGAATGGATGCAGCACTCAGAGTGCTGCAGCTGACAAATGGAAATGGAACAATCCATTGATGATGAATATTGTTGTGCATGTCATATAGCAGACATTGGGTTAATGTTAATGGTTCTTTGATGCCAAGTTATGTAACTTTGAAACTGAAATGAAAGTAAAATTGGAAAAGAAATGAAAAAAAGTCAATAATAATTTGAAAAATTAAAAAAATGTTAGTATAAAAAAATTAACTAATTGGAAAAATTAACAAATAATAATGAAAAATAATAATAAATAAATAATTATAAATAAGTTAAAAATAAAAATGACCCTCAAGTGTCTAATTATTAATTTATTAAGCAGCTTATCTCATTGATCAACCATCCATGCAAGCATATGGGGCACAGTGGCTGAATGCACACAATGGCTGCCAGGACACAACAAGAAGCATTAATAAGCCAAGGGGAACAAAGTGAAGACATGCAGGGCTATGGCAAAAGCACATTGACTGCCTTCACAAAATGGCCACCAGCCACATGGTCACAAAACCAAGCAGGAGGCCTGGAAAACAATGAACACAAGCAGGCCTACGGACACAGACTGTACAAAATGGCCCCTGGCCATATGGGGAGCCAATGCAAATGCTGGGGCTTACTATTACAAACACACTCACACACTGGCACAGATAAATAACACTTCTCATGAAAAAAAGTGAAATACCACAAAAAACACATTTTGTATTTCAATCCAATGCAATCCATGCCCTAAATGATGTTTTAAATTCAACAAACACCACAGAAACAGTTGTTGTTTCATGCACCCATGAGTAGCTCTGGGCCTACTGTCTGAGAAAGGCCTAAAGTATTGACAGACTACTGGGCTACATAGTGAATTAAATATATCTTTCAAATTGATTTCAAAACATGGAGATAATGTAGTGAGCTGTGCAACGTGTTCCTTCATAAAAGAAGAAAAATTACTTACAAAGAAACAACTAGGCCCCCCTGAAACTACAATCCACCCACCACAATACATTTTAAAACAAATCGATGAAAAGTACCAATAAATATAAGTGCACGGCCCCAGTCAAACAAACAACACTAGTTTTCCAACTTACTTGTGAAATATATCTCAAATTCAAAGTCCTCAAATCCAATAATATAGGCAGCAGACACGAAGAGTGATTCTTCCAACTCCAAATCCAAATGGAAAGTGACCAGGAGATAGACAAAGCACTGGGAGGAGCCTGCTGGACAGGAACAGGAAGTTGGAGGCTCTGAGGTACTCCCTTCCTCTTGAAAAAAAAGTAAAAAACGAAAAAGGACACCTTGCACAAAAAAGAATAGCCAAATGTCAATTTGAAAAGTTTTTTCCATAAAACCTAATTTTGAGAAGGATTTGATGCTGCTCAGGATAGAACCTTCTCCAGATTGCAGTTGTGGTAGATTCTGCACATTTAGGATTGCGTTCTTCACAAAACCCCCACCGGAAGTCCACTGGCTCGCTCGAATGACGTTTTGGCGACTGCAAACTCTCGCTGGACCATGCAGCCACCTAGCAAATCTCGTGGCGTTAGCGAGCAGCTCAGGAAATCTTATCAGGCACCCCTAAGACACTCCCGCCTGTGCGAAAATGCATTTCAGGTGTGCCAACACAAAAAACTCTGCTCCATTGAGTATGGAGTTTTTTGTCAACTCTGTGTTCTATGCCCAGGGTTAGTTAAAGACTGCATTAAGTCCTGGTTCTTCCTCTCCTCTACTGGATTTCGCTTGGGATAATAGAGGGCAGAATACTGCACAGTCACACACAATTTTTCCATGGTGTGTTTGTAAGCCTTTATGGTGAATGCCAGGCCCTGGTCTCAATGGAATGTGGCTACTGTATATGTCCTGATAAAGAATTGTAAATCCTTTATAAAAGTTTGAGCATCAGCCAATCGCTGTTATCAAATCGATAGGAATCAAAAGTAGGACTCCACTAAAACCAAAATGTATTTGTAAGCCCTATCTGATTGTAAGGGGCCGCAGTGGTCCAGATAAATACAATTGAGAGGCTTGTCTGAGATCAATAGAGGTGTCTACAGTACATGGTGAACTTCTTCAACTTCTGGAAGATGTTGTATTTGAGGAGGAAGTTCTTGCTCTGCTTGTTGAGACTTAGGGGGCTGCTAAAATAGTGAAATTGTAGATGCCACTCCTGCGTGTTCAGATGCTAGGCCCTCATGTGCTAATAAGATCAATTCTAACCTGCGTTCTGAATATGAAATCACTCAATCCCTCACTCCAGGATTCTGAGCAAGCGGAATGTTTTGTGAACTTAACTGGTAGGAGTATAATGTGGGAAAGCCATTCGGTAGGTGGGTGCAGTCGCGCACAGCGTTGGCAGGCACCATGATTTCTCGATCTGTTCTCATACTTGAACTTGTTATTGCAGCAATTGTAGCACTTTGCACTGTTGTCTTTGCTGCTTCTTCGGCCATGGAATTCCCTACAGCGTGTAGTAATACACGCTGATGACTCGGTTTGTTTATTACATGATTCTGTTGCAAACACTCTTTGAGTTTTCCCCCTGTCCCCAAATTGGTTTGTGCTTTATGGTCTACCCTTTAGAATCTCTGAATCCATTTTTGCTCCAGTAGTGTAAGTACTTGTAAGACTCGACACAATAATACGAATCACACGCTATCAGTGTGGGGAATCTGGGATCCGTATTCTCCAGTACCAAAATTAGAGCCCTGATTTCTGCCAGCTGTGCTGTGCAATCACCCAGTGACTGCTTGTAAGTCTTGTGAGGCCGGAATTCATCATCCTCAACTTTACCCTAAGCAGTGGCGCACACAGCAGAGTATTGGTGTTTTGTCCCTTCCGCAGGCTGTGCAGACCATCAGTATAGATCTTATAATCATGCTGCTCACTAGGCATGACTTTATTAAGCAGAGGATATTTGTTTTCGTATTACAGGCATGCTTGTGTTTTTATTGCAGAGTCGAATCTGTAGTCCACATTTGTTGTAGTGAGAGAGTTGGCCCACTGTATCAATTGTGGGTGTAAAGCCTTAGCTTTAGGAACACTGGTCTTTGTGACAACTTCAAGGGCTGGGACTGGAGCCACGACAATAATGTGTTTTCCTGAGCCAAATAGCTTTCTCTCACTACAGCAGTTTCTACCACAATTAGAATCTTTTACCTCACTTCAAAACGCATCTTAGCTTTGGTGTATAAATGTGATTTATATGCTATTGGTACAGTGTCCTCTTTGCTAAAAGTAAATTAGGTATAACCTGATGCACCTGCGGATCACCAGGTTTGTTGTATTTACACGTGTGTGTAAACGTGTTGAAGCTAGCATGTTGGCTTGTACTGAATGTTAGGGGTGTGTGTGTTTTCAGTTGTCCAATGTGTGCTTGAAAAATTCTGGACGTATCAAGCTATAGACAGTTTTTACCCACTCTGTGTAATCTGGAATGTAATTTCTGCCAAAATTCAGGAAACCCAAAATAGATCGGAATTTCTTTAAGGTGTGTGATGGTTGCAGAATTACACACTTGTTTTGGTAATGTGTCACAAGGATTTTGCCTTCACTTTACAGCTCATATCCTAAAAATAGGACATTGAGGTTGGCTATTTTTAATTTTCAGAAATTGAATTTTTAGGCTTTGTGAGCAAATCCCAATATTATGCGATCCACTCTTGCCAAGTGTGTTGAGAGGTCATCATCCATCAGATTGATGTCATCAACATAGAATAATGCCTGGTCATTATATTCTTGTAAGAGTTCAGTAACCCAGGATGAAAACAACCCTGGGCTGTTCTTAAGCCCTTGAGGCAAACAACAGACCTGCTTTTGAGACCAAAAACCCTAAATCTGGGTAAATACCTGCTTTCAGGTGCTATGGTTTGGCAGAAAATTCATTTGAGATGTCTAGGGTAGTTTCGTATTTCTTTTGCATTAAATTGTTTATTAGTGCAGCACTATGCACATTTTGTACAGATAATGTACATGTAGCTGTGTTCAGGTGTCAGTAATCTAAGACTAGATGATATGAGTGATCAGGTTTCATTACTGGAAACAAAGGATTATTCATAGGGGAGGTGCAACTTTATATTACACCTTGATATTTAAGTTGTGGGAGTATCTCTTTAGCTTGTTTTTTAGACTCATGTTAATGAGGTCTGTGAGGATGTGGGGTCGACTTCACCGGTATAATATGATAAGTGGAACCGTCATCCCACCCCACATGGTTGCAGTATAACGCAGGAGCTAGCACTAAAGCCCTTGCCATATGAAAGCTTAACTGTATCTAGGATGAGGTTTGAAAAAGCAGGTGGAAATACAGAGAAGGACATTTACAGCACTTGTTGGTGGCCTTGGCTGTCTTAAGTGATGACAGGGGGCATCAGCCAGGCCTCACACCGACAGAAGCTGTACCAGGCCAGCAAACAAGGGGGCAGACTAGTATTTAATTTGTAAAAAATAAAAAACATAAGAGGAGGGCCCTCGTCAAGGGGTCACTGCAGCTTGCTCCACTCATTACCCCTTCCAGCACTACCAATGATGGTACTAACACAACTACTGCCATCACACTCCTATGAGTGTAACACCGGAGACTATTCTAGGCCCCCAAAACTATAACAATGGCTTGGGCGGCAGCTATCAGTCATTTTCAATGGATATTGAATCAATAAACAACTCTTGTGCTAATCTCTGAATTAGACAAACAGTGCCTCCATGCTGCATACTCTTTTAAGTGCTGGTGTTGGCAATAATTGGCGTACCGAGTACCGGAAACCATCTGCTAAAATTAAGCAGTGACTGACTTTGGCTCAGGTGATTTTGCCTGTGGCCTTGGTGGTGGGTTCAACACAATCACAGATAGGGTTGGTCGGAGAAGTTGAAGGAATCCACAGTAAGGCCACTGACAAAATGAATTGTGAAGCATTTTGTTTCAAATGCAAGCCAGTCATTTGCAACATAGCCATAGCCAGTACATGGGTCCGCACTGCAATACAAAGTAATTGCTTGCAGTTTAATCAAGAATTAATGCAATTTATGTTTCTTCGGAAGAGCCCAGGCAGGGGGCGCACCAGCAACAAGAAAACAATCCAAGGGGTGCCGGGTCCCCATACTCCCCCACAGCCCCCCGCAATGGCTTCAACACTCCTGCCATTCATTTTTTTCCACAGAGTGAGGAATTTCAGAGGGTTATACTTTTATAGCTGAGCCAGGGGAGGCCTAACGGTGCCCTCCATAGAGGTTGAAGGCCGAGCTTTTCTTTCAATTGAAGTTTTTGTGTCGTAATAATATGTTGTTTTCTGAGTCCATGCAATAGGTCAGGCTATGGTCCATATGCTGTTACACAGAAATAGTGTTATCTTTAGGGGAGTGGTAGATTTGTAATGATTTTTGGGGAGCGGATGGAACTCTGACTACCCCACATTTGAAAGTTGAGCATAAATATATACTTGGATCCCTGAAAGTCTTCCCCATTTGCCATAATCACAGGTTGATTTCAATCAGGTAGCCATGATGACTCTGGGCTAGGGAGGTGACGTAGTTGGCCAATGGTAGGGATATAGAGTGGGGGCCTGGCATTGTTCTTGATGACATGCAGGTTTTCCGACGTAGTGTTCCAGTCATGTGGATTTCGCCTTTTGAGTCGGTGTGTTTTGGTATGATTTTAGATGGTTGCCGTTTTGCTTGGAGTTCAGTGCTTTTTTTGCCTTTATGTCCATGTTAGAAATCAAGTATTTGAAGGGTTGGTGCACATAGTTTATTATCTTTAAAAAAATATATTTTTACACACTGTTTATTTTCAAACCATGCCATTGAGTTGGGTACTATCTGACATCTGCTATAAATGCTAGGAAACAAGACCAGGCGTTATTTCGTCATCATTATTATTCATTTTTATTGCTTTTGGAAAGAAGACACAGAGCATGGATGCCAGGCAAACTGACATACTGTCAGCTCTGGTTCTTACTGACCCTTGCAGAGACTGATGTTCCTCTGCAGATAATTCATGCCCTCTCTATTATCTGAAGGAAGACCTTTTATTATAGAAAATTTCTATTCTCCATGACTATGGAAGTGCCTTCCCAGTGTGTTCTTGTGGTTTGAGAGTCTGCCATTTATTGTGTTTGGTACTCTTTTGTAACATGCACATGTCACTTTTCTCTTGTAACACATGTATCAGTTCTGTTCCTATTGTAAAGCGCTCTGACACCTTCGGGTAAAGTCCGAGCTATATAAAAACGCATAAATAAATAAATGGTTATGCTCATTAATACCCCTCCGGGAGACTGTAAGATCTTCCGCGATAGCTCTATGTTCATACCAAGCAAGTTCACTTATATCGGCATGTGGATTCCAGTTTTATTTTAATTTGTTTGCAGATTTATATAGCGCGAACTCACCCAAAGGTATTGGAGCGCTTTACATGAGCACTGGTTACATTACAGGAGGACACATTCATTTTTTTTTTGGGGGGATGCACAGGGAGATTCTGGGGAAGATTTATGTTAACTGGCGCATCCCGAGGGATGCACCAGTTAACGTGCGCCACAGTGCGCCACAGCTACGCCACCCATGGTGCAAAAACGGCACAGATGTGTGACGCATCTGTGCCGGAAATGTGGCGCATTGCTGGAGTTGCGTTGCAAGCGCAACGCAGCTCCAGCAAGGCTCAGGGGTGCCCCATCTACACAATGCTGCATCAAGACCTATGCCTGCTTCAAGCAGGCGCAGGGTTTTGACGCAGCATTGGCCTGAAAGTGACTGAGTGAAATCTCATAGATTTCACTCAGCCACTTTGAGGAGGCGTTCCTGCGCAGGAACGCCGCCCCCGTGCAGGAACGCCTCCTTATGGCGCAGGGCTTTACAACGTGACGCATCTCCTAGATGCGTCACGTTGTAAATAGGGCGCATTATTTGCGCCGCAGTTGCGTCAAATAAAGTGACGCAACTGCAGCGCAAGGGCATCATAAATCTGCCCCTAAGTGATTTGCCCAGAATCACAGGATGTGCACACAACACCGAGGCTCCAACCTTGGTTTCCCACCTCCAAAGTCGGCAGTCTAGCCGTGAGACCACATCCTCTCCCCTCAGTTGAACCTGAAAGTTCACTGCATTAGAGTTGCCTGGCTTCTAGGTGGAAGATGTAATATTAGGGAGGAGCGTAGTAAAGCTCTATTCCAAAGTGACCAAATGTCAACATGGGCATTAAAAATCAGTGTCTTTATAGCGTTGGACAGCTGCAGCATTGAGTGCATAAAGTATGTATTCCAGAGTTGTTTGCTCTTTGTAGAAGTCATCAGATGTTGGTTAGGGGCTTAGGGGTGCTGCGTTTATGGTTGATTTCCAGATGACCAGGGATATGGTTTGTATAAAACAGATCACAAAAGTATTTACTAAGCTTCAGATGAGTCAGACATGTGGAAAGTGGTGATTGTGCCCTACAATTTCGATGCTATTCTTGTCGACCCTGCTCTGGCTGAGGCCGCCCTCTGCATCCTGCCATGTGGCACGCAGCCATCAATCAATCTTGTTTAATGTTTTTATTTTTATTTTAAATGGAGTAGGAAGAATTGATTTTCAACCCTAACTGCATAAATGTCAGATAACATGTCACATTTTAAGACTGCCGTGGGAGCCAAACACTGTAATTCTATAAGAACAGTGCTGGCTAATTTACACTGGCCTGTGTGATTTACTCGTTTGTTTTGCAACAGGTTGCATTATTTAGATCTTTCATAATTTCTTTCCTTTTCTTGGCAAATTCCAATTCGGAATTCTTGTTTGTTTTATCAGTTGAACATATTGTCAATAGCTGCTGTCTGAAAGCAATTTAAGCAAGCAGCAAATTGGATAAAAGGATAGTGGAGTATTGCACAATATAGCTGATTATTTAAGAAAAATATGCACCGTTTGCGGTGCATCTTCAAGCAGCGGTGATGTCCCAAATAACATTTTTCAGGAATTGCGATAACATCGCAAACTGCAAAGTCGATTTTTCTATAGTTTGAAATTGATAACAGACTTGCAGTACTACGTGATAGAATTAATTGTGTTTTGTTTAAATTTCTTTTATTGGTTTCAGCATAGAGATAGAACGAACGAGCCAGTGATTAATTGTTTTTTGATTGGCTACAGATGATCCCACCTACCACATGCAGCAAATGCACCCTCTTGTCCCTAATATTTTGTTGTAGAACGCCATTGCTGTATGCCTGGAATAGTTGGTGGATCTACATGCAATGATATTGAAGGGTCTGTTTACATTGTGGTCAATGCTCACCGATGATTCGATTTTGAAAGAGAGGGGGTCACATAAAAACCTCAGGAAACAGTTACTCGTACAAGTTGCAGGACACAGACAGAACCTTAGAAAACCCCAGTGATCAATATGACTCAATTTACTAACAACAAAGCCAATATAACTGTAATCAGTTCACCGACTGATGTCAACACATGGATCATGGATCAATTACAGATCGGGAACATTCATCTCAGACGACATCAGTGACAATCTCAGTTACCAAGCCAAGCCAAGCCAGGATGATAAGGGACACAAATGTACTATGTCTTCATGTATACTAAGCAGATCATCAGCCCAGCGGGATGAATGGTGTTTATGTAACAAGGGATTACAATGTCATGGTATTTTGTACTGCCGGTATTATGTAATTCCTATTCTTTAATACTCGGCCTGATGAACAGTCTTCTCTCTTGGCCAACAGAGGCTCTGAGCCCTGAAGTGAGGCGCACTAACCCCTACACAAAGTTTGCTAAACATTTACAAACTTCTCCCAAGGCACTTATTGCCAACCCTTTTCCAAAATCCTTCAGATTCAGGCCGCCCCTTCCTCTGTGGGATAGCCCCCCTCCAAGAGGCCATGGGTTAGAACCCTTTCTACGTATCTGCTTTCCTGCCAAGCCCCCAGAACCCCATTATATGATCACCCAATGGTTTTGGGTGTCTAACATGCCCAGAGGCAAGGTGTTAAATTGTTTCACAACCACTGGAAATACAGCTCCCTAGCTGTACCTTCATTTTATATACAGTATGAATTCCACTGGCATTTCAGAAAACAGCACAATTGCACACAAAAAATCTGGAAATAGATACATGATATGGGGAATCTCTTCATCACAAATGTGTTCAAACAGCCAAAAGCGAGGTGTTGGATGATATAGAACAAATGCCAGGCGATGCTAAAAAACACAAAGGTGAACATGACTATGCCTCTTTTTACAAGTGCAATTGTAATACCCTATCAGATGCAAACAAACGTTTGCATCTGAAACGAGATAACATTGGGTACTGCTTCACCCACCTTAGGTGTTTGTCACGAGTGATTTTTGCAACATAAAACCTTACTCAAATCAGAGGGGCAATTAGTGTGAAATATGACTTAGAGCACCGCCCCGAAACATGTGTAAGTCCCTGTTCTGAGGTGTGAGATTCGAAATTGGATGCAAAAATGTTTCCCTCTAATTATTACACCTTACACAAATGGGATTTAGCGGGTGCTCTGTTTTCACCTGCAATTCATAAACTACTTGTAAACGGGCCCGCTATGGGGTCTCAGGTCTTGAAGTATGTGATAGAATATGTTTAGTGGATTAGGATCATTTACACAACTGCACTGTTATACGGTGAAAGCCTAGCAAGCTAAAATATTTCCAGAAAAGGAACAAGAGAACCTCTAAAATCAAAATATATGACCTGTAACAATCCCACCTAGACAATACCATGAAATACACAAGGGCATTTTTACCCTAAGGTCACAACTACAATCATCACTACATACAATCGGGAAGCTTTATCTCCTCCAGTGTAGTTTTTTTTATTCCCAATAAATGCTTTGTTTAGTTTGTCTCTAGATTTCATTTTATTTTCTACATAGTTACAATGTAAGACTCAAGCCCACATAAAAATATTTGCTGACATTTTAAAATTATTATGGAAGGAGCCAAAGATATGGTATTATGTCATCATGTAATTTTATATATGCATATCACTCTCACCATTCAACTGTAGTTCTTTTCACTCTTCCCCATGTTTTCACCTCAATGAAGAACATAATTGGTGGGGGCTAAGGGAGTGCGTAGTTTTCTTATTCTTATTACATTAAAACACCGCCTATGTACTGAAAGGAAACTTAAATGATTACTCTCGTCCTCATGGCAAGATTTTCCTAAAATATAGAATGCAAGGAGCATTTCAGGTCCTGGCAAACTGTGTCAAATATTGCTTGATGTCACTAATGCGAAATTGCTTATCCCTAAAAGACATACTTAGGCCTTATCCCCTTTGTTCTTTCCTGTAAACATTACTGTAGAATAAGCCAAGACCCTGACAAAGAAGGCTGCAGATGGAGCTGATGCAGGCAGAAGCTATCAACCAATATGCGCATCTGGGGGCTCTGGTCAGTGGAAAAATCTCACCATGAGGTGCCCCCCCATCACCGCGGTGGAAGGGGGATGAGCTGAGCTGGTTCTGAATGGAGCATTTGCAAGTCCTTCCTCCCGTCGCTGTATTTAAACAGCATTAGGAAATCGTCAATGACTGGAAAATACAGTTCACAATTGGAACAGAATTGAGGGCAGCATTTTCAGAGTGTATCAACGGGTCTTTCTGCCAGCCACCGAGCAAGGCAGAACACCAGGCAGGAATGGCAGGGAGAATTAAAGATCTTCTTTCAGCACGCCTAACTATGCAAAGATGTCTTACATTATGCAATCCAAACTCAGATATGTCATTTCTGACCTTCTTTCACCACGCCTAGCTAGGTAGAGATGCCTTACATTATGCGATCCAAACTCAGATATGTCATTTCTGACCTTCTTTCACCACGCCTAGCTAGGTAGAGATGCCTTACATTATGCGATTCAAACTCAAATCAGGCACTTCTGCCCAATACACCCAATTACCATTTCGTGAACAAACATAAACCCAATCAGAAGGATCCTCAAATCGTTAAAGAGAGCACCGAGTTACTAATGGAGTTCTTGATACTGGGGCATATTTAAACAATCTGATAGGTTCACACTGGAAAGAAGATTATGTGCTAGATTTGCCACCTCCTGTTGTTGGTTCGGCATGGTCTCCCAGAACCTTGAAGATAGTCGAAAACTCTACATTCCACAGGATGAAACATATTGATCCTTACACTGGCACATCATTGTGACTAAGCTATCAATGAACCTCTAATTTCTGCTGATATGTGATTTATTCTATGGATTCCATGACCTCATTTGAGTCAAATTGATTGGAGTCACCCTTCACCTAGGTCTAACAGATGGATGGACATTAGATGCCTTCATTTTGCAAAATCAGTCCAATTTTAAACCCTCTAAAACATATATCATTATAGAGTGCTTTAACTCGGCTTGAAAATCAGGAATATTGCAGGCATTGTCCACAAACATAACTCAACCAGGATCACATCGCTCTTGAGACAGACTCTATGTCCTTGGAACATGCCTACCACAACAGGAAGCTTAGTTACCATATCAAATTATGCTCTTCTAAATTCTGGTATTACGAACATAACTTAATTTGTGGTTCTAAATGACAACACCAAATGCCACGCATGCAGCAGCAGTACTGGCAGACGATTGGCACTGTACCTTTAGTTCAAAGAGAACCACTCAAGAACTGCTGCAGTCAACTAGAAGAAGAAAATACCTAATAACTAAGGCCTGTTAATAACAATGAGAAACTGATATATGTTCTACCTTTTACTACACTTCTGAACACCTCGATGTTCAAGCCTTCAGAAAACGATTAGACTGACCTTATGATTTGTATGTAAAACGTACACGATTCATAGCTATATTTGGCACAAGGAGCCTAAAAGAATAAATATCATACATTCAAATTTTTTAACTAAATTCAAATATTGCCGTGTAATTCACAATGCCATTTTCAAGTTCCATCCACAATACAAGGTGAATAAATATAGCATTAATCAATAAAAAAGTTCACAGTCTTCCTGATTTTGAGTGCTTGAGGGATATAATCCAATAGTGCTGCACAACAAAATTCAGGGGGTTATTTATGAGCCCTTGCGTCACTTTTGCGCCGCCAGTGCGTCACTTTTTGTGACGCACCAGCAGGGTAAAAAATGTGCCATGTTGCATCATATTCATAAAGTGACGCATCTAGGTAGATGCATCACTTTGCAAACTCTTGCGCCAATTTATATCTGCAAAAGATATAATGTATGCAGGATGGACGTTCTGACGGCGAGTAGAAGTGACACAGTGAAATCTATGAGATTTCACTGCGTCACTTCTAGGATGCAAATGGGTCAATATCTTACGCCTGCCTCACAGCAGGCGTAAGACTGACGCGGGCACATTTGAAATGGGACTTGCCCATGTGAGATCACCCATTGATGGAGTTGCGTCACTTTCGTGACACACTCCAGCAATATGTCATTTTAACGCCTACAGATACGTCAGAAATACTGACGTATCTGTGACTCCTTGCAACATGATGCGTCGTACTGTAAATATGACGCATCCAGCATGGTGCAAGGAGGGCGCAATGAAAAGTGACGCATCGCTGTTTTCACGCAGCGATGCGTCACTTTTCATAAATGAGGCCCACAGATTCTAGCAGTTGGAGACAAGCAAACAGACAGAAAAAGAACTAGAACCAAATGAGAGAAAATGCACGTGGCATAGCTCCTTATAGAAGCTTTAAAATTGGAAGGGAGAATCGTATTTAAGAAAATATATATCTACAACATCAATTAATAGCAAATAAACTTACTGGGGCCTAATGACTTCAGCAGATTAACTTTATTTTGTTTTTATACTTACTTGTCCCATTATGTCAGACATTACTCATGAAATAACCAAAAAACTAGATCCTTCATGGATGCAATGAGCAAAAATATTGCTACATTTCAAACATCAGTTCTGGAAACACAGCTGATACTTAGATATTCGTTACTCACAGTTAGTGAATTTATTTAATTTGCCTTTTTATATTTAGAAAAGCCTTCAGGAACCTATTAAGTGTGTGCTGCAAGCACAAAAAGGGCTGACCAACTTAAGAGTAATTTAGCCCAAGGTCGCTTCATGTGGTGCTGCACTTTGTGGGACATTTGATGGCCTCCTCTGAGGCTGTCTCTCTCTGTACAAGAATTCCTTTAACTCAGATGAGTTAGCTGCCTTTGGTACTTAAGTGAGTTAGCCCAACCTCTGTTGTATAGCATTTTAGGACCCTAGTGTAATTTTCCCGATTCATGCCCTTATCTATACTACTATTATAAAGAGAGAACACAACCCTTTGAGCCAGGTAAACTCGGGAACCACAGCGCCAATCCACACACCCGATACATCCTTAAAATTGTCAGGGTGTGTAGATGGACATAGGCTACATACAATGTAAAAAAAATGTAAATCTAAAAAATTAACTTTAAAAACAAAGTAGTCCCCTGAAAGAAGCGCCGGCCGCGTCGTCTGCGTCATGACATCGAGAGCGCAGGGAGGAGCGGCGTTCTGGAGCAACAGGAAGAGCGGAGGACATGATCACGGGGAGGAGCGGCGAGCGTCGGACAAGCTGTAATGACCAGCGAGAAGCGGAGGAACAGTGGAGCGGTAAAATCAGCAGCGCGAGGAGGAGCGGCGAGTAAGGTAAGTGAAAGAGCCGCGGGTGCCCAACGAGGGACGGGCGGAGGGACGGCGGGAGATACAGTCATGCCAAAATGAGTCACCAATCTGCATAAACAAGGCTTGACAATCGCTTTGGCCCTCATGTAGCACACAATGCTTCCATCATACGGGCGGAGGGACGGGGGGAGATACAGTCATGCCAAAATGAGTCACCAATCTACATAAACAAGGCTTGACAATCGCTTTGGCCCTCATGTAGCACACAATGCTTCCATCATACTTTTAAACTATGAACACACACTATAAATCATGCACTAAAGCCATGGCCTGCAAGAAAACAGACCATAGCTCATGAAATGTGGAATCTTACCCAGAGGATGATAGGGAAGGGCCAGGCTCTTAACAATCTGCAGGGAGATTTAAATGCTGCCCCCAGCCCCCTTCTACCCCGGGCAACGCTGGGGCGGGCTGCTAGTGTAAGTATAAATCACCATGTCCTTAAATAGGCATAGAAATCATAACCATATTTAGACATAGCTCATGCAGTCCAAATACGGCATGGCTACTTCCACTAGTTCCATCAATCCACAGCGATTTCTTGGAAAACTCAGCTTCAGCAGTCAGGGACTTCCTCTTGCTTGAATATTGATTTGTCCAAGAACTAATGGAGTTTTCAAAGAACTGAGACTCTTTGATGACGTTATTATGTCCACCTTTACATCAAGCTCGACACCTTCAAGGTATAAATATTCCCACACTTGCCCAAGCAAACACACTGTGGTTTGGAGCAGTTTGACTATCTACTTGCCCGGCGCATCCTGCTACAGAAAGTGCCGAAGGAAACTGACCCTTAAGCAGACGCACTGAGAGACACGCTGTCTTTTCTCTTGCCGAGAAATCCAGCCCCAGTGTTTCCAAGCTACCCTTGCGGGATGTTGGGAAATCTAGTCCTGAGACTGACCTCCTTCATTCTAAAACCAAAGTACGAAGCTGATTAGACTGTAAGAGAGATCTTGGTTAGATTTTTGGCAAAATAATACTAAACTTATGCTACACCACACTTACTTCTTCCCTTGTACTAGACTTAGGTTAGGTACATTGGGGTAGGCATATTTCAGAAGCACCAGTAGAATACTTTTTAGCCTTTGTTATTTATGTATGTATTTATCTATGGTCTAGGAGCCATACAATGCTTTTACAGTATTATTTTATAATACTGTTCTTACTGTATGCATTATACTTTGCTACCAGTCTTACGATTGTGGCAGTTCATTTCTTTTGCATGAGAAAGAAGACTGTTCAATAAATACCTTTTATTGAAAACGCCCGTCTCTCTATTCCTCTGCACCTCTGATGAAACGAAGCATGCATGAATGACTGAGTAAAATATCTTTCTATTGTTTCCACGACTCTGAACATCAGTTTTATCTTTGCAAACAAAGTTGTCATGTTTATGCGGTTGTCAGAAACTAATCCCTTCTTGTGAACTCAAGAAAGTTTCTAGTGACCTCTGAGCTAGCTGGCACTCACAATTAAGTTTAATATATTCGATAGAGACCTAGTAGACATAAGTCCTACGTCACTTCTATAGGATATATTATACCAATGCGCAGAGCCTATTGGGAATATAGGAACTACACTATACCTCCTCATGGTGTGTCCATGATGTACACAGAGTATCTTCCTACATTAATCAGAAAACTAGCTTCCTAGTGCATTGATTTGGGTCGGTGAGCTCAACGACAGTGTGCAGTTTCCTCCTTTATATGCATTCTCTCATTAAGTTGCTCTTCATTTCCTAGCAAACTAGAGTTCTTCTTCTCAGAAATGTTGCCCAACGTATGTCACTTTATTACAATAATGGATAAAAAGGGGAGGAACAGGGAATAGGATTTTCTAATAATTTGTACCCACCATATTCAATAGTCAATAATAATAGAGCCCGTCATGCTTCAGACTTTGATCCTCCCTCACTGAGGACGTATTCCGGCCATAGTCACACTAAGTGACTGCACTGCTCATAGCTGGTTGGTTTCGGCTGCATAGCAGTGTTCTGGAGGGTGTGGTATGATGCAGCTGTTTTTAGGTAGCAGCCCTATTCTCAACCAATACACACAGTCAGGCAGCTCGGATATAAGGAGACTCCTCCTTCCCGGAAGGGTGAGTCTTGTTGGGAGGTCAGTCACTCATGCTTCCCTGGCATCAGGCGTCAATGCAGTCCTTTTACAGGCTCAGGGTCAGCAACTGGGTGACTTCAAGGAGCTTCTGAGCAGCGGCAGCTGAATCCAATTAAGCTCACTTGGGGATAGAACAATTGGCGGGCAATCTGTTGCTTTAGTACACATTGGTAAGTGCCTCGAAGGGGCAGCTTTCAATTTCAGTAGCATAGCCTGTATAGGCACGTGCCTAGGGCTATCATCAATCTCTGTACGCCGGGCACACTTAGGCAAGTGCCACAGCTTCACAGTTCTCTTCTTCAGTTATGAAGATTGCTTCGAGCACTCATAGGCAACTGCTATGACTGCACTGACAAGTTTACTTCAGGAACTCGAACTATTGGCATAAGTTAGTGTTGGTCCCTTCATCAGCAGTGCAGACCACTCAGGCACACAGGCAAGTGCCATGGCTGTGACAGCATAGGCAATGGCGGGGATTTGCTCTGGAACATTCTGGCAGTGCTGCGGATCTTCCACTTCAGCAACTGGCTCCAAGTTCGGATACATGCCAGCCACAATCTTCATGAGTCTCTGGTGGATGGACCCTCAGCACTTGTGTTCACATCGGTAGTAGCTCCTCCTGCAAGGATGTATCAATCCTTTCTCTTGCTTTCAGGCAGGACCCTCCAGGCATTTGAGGTTCTTCCTCAGATCAGACTCCAGGTTATGTCCCATCACCTCAGGATCCTGGCTGTCAGCAGACACTCCCTCTTGTTACACAGTAATCCTCTAAGTTCTTTGTGGAACACCTCCTCCTTGGTCATAAATATTCTGGAACTGGAACAACAAGTGGGTCACCATCTTCCATTTTTATGCGCAGTCATTTTTTTGAAAGTTTGAGTTTATTAAGCAATGAAAAATAGTGAAGGGAAAAAACAGCATGTACAAAAAGTACTATACATTTCATTTAGATTATATATAAACTTATAAGCAGAAAGATAAAACCAAAATACAATCATTATCAAAGAACACACTTTTCAAAGTAAAAGGAGTAAGAGAGAGGGGATAGGAAGGAGGGAGAAAAACAAGGGAAGGAGAATGTATCATAACTTTATATCACTAAAAAAGACAAAAAAGAGAGATATAACATATGCGTATAGTTACTGTAAGCATAAAAAACACTTGAAAAATAAAAAACAATACTGTGATACAGTATTCAAAGTAAGGTGTGATAATGATAAGATATATGAAGAAGTAAAAAGACAACACATTTCATCATGGAGGTTCCAGACTTCATCCGAAGTAGAAGAGGTAGCCCAAGTTAGGTAGGTAGTCAAAGGGAGCCACAAAAGATCTCTTTTAATAGATAAAGATATAAGAGTAATATAATTAGTATTAAGTCTGTGATGGAAACAGACAGCGTTCCATCATGCTCTAAAAGTGACTTTGTCTGCCTGTTTCCAATTGGAAGTTATTAAATGGAGGGCCACTGCTAGTAATAAATCTATTAATTTAAAGTTTGATGGTGATTGGGGCCATTGAGGTGATAAAGAGCCTAAGAAAATGGTAGAAAGGGAGAAAGAGAAATCAGTTTTAAAGATGTTATTAATTTTCCACCAAACTAATTGCCAAAAGTGAGTAATAGAGGGACACTCAAAAAGCATGTGCTTTAAATCAGCATGGGTGCAAGGACAAGACCAGCATGTAGGTGAAGAGTCCGAAGTGAAGGAATCCAGTTTAGCAGGGATGAATAAAAGGCATTGGTAAACAAAATAAAGGGTTTGAGAAGTGTTAGCAGCTCGAGAATTTTTATGAATTTTGAACCATAGTTTATCCCAAATGAGGGTCGACCAGCAATCTGTTGGGTCCTTTTCCCAAGCCAATTCAGCCTTCGTTTTGCCCCTGTCTGCGGAAATAAATAAATGTTTATATAAAGAGAAAGCAGCTGGAGAAGAGGTTAATAAGGGAAAAAGAGTGGAGCACCTCGAGGGTGGATTGGTAGCAGATGATAAAGAACGAAGATATAGGGTAAGAGAAGGGAGTAAAAGATTATACTGTGCTTTTAAAGATGACTGTAGTGAAAAATTGTGTTTGAAGATCAGAAAAGAATAAGGGAAGATCTTTAAGTAATAGTTGTGAAATCCAAAACAACCCATTGAGCCTCCAAGATTTCCAGTAAATGGTGCGATTTTTTTATACGTAATAAGTTATTATGCCAAATGGGCTGTTGCTCTAATGAGGAAGGCGAAGGATAAGAGCAGGGTAAAAGAGGGATGAAAAGTTTGCGCGTATGGGAAATAACTGGAGGTCGAAAGGAGGCTATAGTGTTGGTAAATGCAAGAGACTCTTTAAAATCAAAAGGGGATAAAACAAACATTTCTATAGAAATCCAAACAGGAGGAAAAATACACTGATCAAGGGAAAGACAACGGGGTGACTGTTTTAAAGAGAAGGCATAATGATAAGATTTGAAATCAGGAAATTTAGGACCACCAGAAGACTTGTCTGCTTTCAAAGAAGACAAGGCTATGCGGGGGATTTACCCTTCCAGAGAAATTTTGTTAATAGAGAATCAATTTCTTAAAATAAAATCCAGGAATATGTACAGGGATCATTGAAAGAATATACAAAATCAAAGAAGAAAGCATCATTTTGATGGAGTCCAATCTTCCACACCAAGAGAGAAAAAGCGGGTGCCAACGTTCAATAGTGTCAGATAGAGTTTTGATGATGCCGTCAAAATTGTGTTTAAAAGTTTCTGAAATGTTAGAAGAGAACCATAAGCCTACATATTTTATTTTAGAAGGTTGCCAAGAAAAACCGGTAAGTATAAAATCATGCTTACGGCAGGTCATAGTAAGAGGTAAGACCTCTCATTTTTCTGAGTTAAGACGATATCCAGATAGTTGAGAAAAAATATCCACCTGATTGAGGAAGGAGGGAATAGATGTGGCAGGATTGGATCAATATAAAAGAATGTCATCCGCATATACAGACATTTTGACGTGGGTAGTATCAAGTTGGAACCCAGTAATCTGAGTATCTTGTCTAATCTTGGTTAAAAAAGTTCTAATGCTATTATAAATAGGAGAGGTGATAACGGACAACCTTGTCTTACTCCTCTGAAAAGAGGAAAGCAGTCCGAGGTCTTGGTGTTAACAAAAATAGATGCTCTAGGGCCTGAGTATAATAAGGAAATAAGGGAGATTAATTTTGGAGGAAATTCTATCCATTTTAGGGCCTGAAACATGAAATCCCATCCAATCCTGTCAAAAGCTTTTGCTGCATCAAAAGCTATAGCTGCAATGGGGTAGTCAAGAGAGGAGGCTTTACTAAGGATGTTAAAAAAGACTCTAGAATTTTCGGATGATAGTCGACCTTTTACGAGTCCCAACTGTTCAGGACCAATAAGATTGGGTAAAATAGAATCAATACATAGAGCAAGAATTTTTGCACATATCTTATAATCAAGGTTAACTAAAGAAATTGGGTGGTAATTTTTGCATAGAGGAGGACCTTTATTGACCTTAGGGATTAAACATATCATGCATTCTTGAAAGTTTCACAAGAAGAACACGCTGCAATAAAAGAGTTAAAAAGAAGTAAAAGATTTGGAAGAAGCAGGTTGGCAAATTATGCATAAAATTCAATAGTAAATCCGTCGGGACCAGGAGCTTTTCTTCTTTTTAATACTGAGACTGCATGCGTAATTTCTGACAGAGTGATAACCTTTTCTAAAGAACTATGATCAGTATGACAAGAGGGAGGGGATTCAATAGAGTGAAAATAAGAAGAAAGGTCATTTGGGGTTGATTGCTGTTCAGGGGTATATACATTTTTGTAGAAGGAGACCAAGTCATTTAAAATATCACTGTCCTTAAATAATGAGGTACCGGCAGCGTTCCGTAAGGATTCTATACTAGTCCGTCTCGTCTTATTTTCAAGTAATTAGCTAATAATTTCCCCATTTTATTTTGGCCTCCATAATAACGAGAACTACTTTTTAAAATATAAGGCGATGTAGCTTCGGTGGATAATTTATTGGAGGTAAGTTTTGCGTCAATAAGATTCTTTATGGATGATTCAGTATTCGAATGGTAATAAGTGAGTTCAAGTTGCTTGATCTTAGTAAGTAACTAGACAGTTTGGGCTTCAAAAGACTTCTTTTTTATGAAACAAAATCCATACTAATACTATAAAGAGAGAGCCCAAACCTTTGAGGAGGGTAAGCTCCGGAACCACAGCGCCAACCGGAACACCCAATACAGCGTTTGAAAAGAGAGTATCAGCAGATGGACATAGGCTATACACCAGTTCAACATATACATTAGAAGGGAAAAAAAATGTTTGGGAAAAAGTAGTCCATTGTGGGCGTATTTGTTGTGCTGGGGCGTGTGCATAGAGCGATGGGCGCGGCATTCGTCAAAACCCAACCCTGCTGAATTATACCGCTTGCGATGGGCGCGCCATTCGTCAAAACTCAACCCTGCCAAAAGCCAACCCTGCTGAATTATACCGCTTGCGACGGGCGCGGCATTCGTCAAAACCCAACCCTGCTGAATTATACCGCTTGCGAGAAGCGTTGTGCTGGGGGGCGTGTGCATAGAGCGATGGGGGCGTGTGCATATAGCGATGGGCGCGGCATTCCTCAAAACAAACATGGATTCCACCGCTTGCGAGAAGGGGAAGTTGCATTTGCCATTAGACGCGAGAGTTGCATTTGGCATTGTTGGCCATTGACGTCATGTGGTGCGTCTAAATGGCGCTACAGCGGACAAACTCGTTCGCGGCTGCCGCGTCGCCTGGATTGGACACACACGTTCGCATATTGCGGCAAGGACAACAAACAGAAGAGCACACGCTCACCTTCAGATGTACCAAACGAGGGCTTCTGAGCGGACACACAGGCAAGTTTTGAAATACATTTGCCTTGCCTATTACAACCAGATTCTATTTCATCCCCGGACAACGTCGTGGAGGGCAGCTAGTTCATTATAAAGTCTCTGGCTGCGCCCTTGAAAGAGTCCCAGACCATTACAGGAGAGGAATTTGGAGTGGAATTAAAAGAAAAGAACTCAAAAACAAAAGCGCTGAATTGGCCTGAAATTAGGATCGGATAATAAGGTATTATTAAAGCACCATCTACCAGCATGAGGTGTAAAAGGTATCAAATCAAAATCAACATAAACTGGGGCATGATCTGATATTAAAATAAATCCAATTTTGGAGTGGAGGACCTGTTGGGATAGGGATTTATTGAAAAAAAGGGAGTCAATTTGTGATTGATGTGGAGGGGAATAGAAACTATATTCTCGAAGATCTGGGTTGCAGAGCCTCCAAATGCCAACAAGAGATTTGCAGCGTATGGCGGAAGTGAATTGTGAGTGCATCTTAGTGTTAATAAATACAGGGTCAAGAACTTGATTACAATCTCCACCAAAAACAATAATCATCATCAAATTAAAAAAGTTTATCAGAAATATGGGTCCAAAAAACATTATCAACATTAACTGGTGCATATACATTAAAAAGAACTAATGGTATCTGATTAATGAGGTGTTTAACAATTACCCAACGACCGTCTGAATCTGATTCTTGATGAATAACTGAGATCTGATATTTCTTGTGGCAGAGAATAGAGACTCCATTTTTCTTGCCTAGAGCTGGGGAGGAAAAAATATTTCCTACCCAACATCTTTTCAATGTTCAATGGAGGCATGTCAGGAAAACCAAGAAATGTTGGCAAGAAGGTTTGAAAAAAGGACAATGGATCAGAACCTTCGAGACCTTCAGCAAGACCACAAATGTGTTGGTTATTACGCCTGTTGCGATTTTCCAAATTTTCAACTTGCTGTTTAAGCTGCTGTATCTATCTGTGCATGCAAGGAAGGAACTTGATCAGTGACTGCCTGAACAGAATCAACTCATTTTTCAAGTTCCTTGACTTTTTCCTCAGTATACGACTAGTTATCTTCAAGGCTCTGGAGACAGGAGTTAGTTTCTTCCATGTACGGCTTGAGGGAACGGATTTCTTCAAGTAGAAGTTCCATGGAGATTGAGGAAGAAGAAGAATTAGTAGGAGAAGGTGGATTCGACTTTACTCGTTTGCCTGATAAAGAAATGGATGCGGAGGGTATTTTTAAACATGGCTTAGAACTTGAACGAGGCGTGTTAGGTGTCCAGCCTCTTGATCCAGCAGAATCATTGACTGCCTTCTCCATATTTTCTTGCAGGACGCTGAAGGGATTATGATCTTCTAATGATGCACAGTAAGTATGCTGATTACCACTGTGGTTGGCACGTGGCATTGCCATCAAAAATATGTGAGAAAAACTGTATATGCAGAAAGCACAAAGACTTAAGATGGTGCCCGAAGATGTAGAAAAATTAGATATGAGTAAAGTGCAGAGACTAAAACAGTAAATTCAGTAACAATCAGTCCAGGAGCATATAGTACTCCTGGGCAAAAGTAGAAAAAAGCAGTAAAAAAAGATAACAAAACGCTCAATTTGAAATCCTTAGAGCAATATTCTGTGAGGAAAAGTGTTCCAGGATGGTAGGGGGGAAACGGGGAGAGAGGTAGAAAACAAAATGGTGGCAGCGGTTCCTCATCAAGCTGCGTGCGGTGAATAAAAGCAGGAAAACATAGTTTGTGCTCACCCCTTATGTCCGCAAAAGTCGCCATCGTTACTGGAGAGATTCTGACCCATAAGGTTGCGGTCTTAGGATCCAAAAAGTGAAAAAAGGAGCCTGAAGGGATTCTTGCATCCTACGCCGCCATGGAGCTCCTACGAACGGTGGTCATCTCCCTCAGCTCTCAAGTCACGCCCCACAGGTGGCAGTCATGGGATGTGTATTCTCTGTTGATCCTTACAGGGCCAGTTTGGGCCATTTCTCCTTTCATGTGTTTGGCTGGTTTTCAGATTCAGACATTGTCTAAAATGATGCTACTCACAGCAGGGTCACCTCCAGGCTGGAGCACTGACAACAAAGGCACAAAGATGTGTGAGCAGTATGCACCTGACTATCAACAGCCACACCTGATGGTGATCAGGAAGATGGGCAAAAGGCTGACCCCTTCTAAAGAAACCTGTTCACTCTGACAACAGGAACTGAAGTCCCACAATTCCTCCCTATCATTCACCAAATGGCAGTTTAAGAAAGACTAATAAGTATCTCTAAGCACCAAAAGAACCCAGTCTAATTTCTAAGGGGGAAACTGTCTCCTCGCTCCCAACTTCACTGTGTAAGTTCCCTCATCCCTAAAGTCTCTGAAATGTCAGTAATGCACTTTCCATTGTCCGGTAAACAACCACACTTCCATCTTGTGCACATAAACAGGCCAAGGGCTTCCAAAATAGATCCTGCATCCCTGTGCCACACTGGTTCACTCAGGCGATCATTCAGTGTGTTACATGCTTATCATGTGCAACATGCATACGCTCTGGATCTTGGTGCTAGGATCTGTGTTCATATGTGTTTGTGGAACTCTACACAAGTAGGCTTCTACTCTTTTAATACTGATAAAAAGGTATGGTCACTACAGAATTTCTAATAAAAAAATATGGTCTGCACGCATGAACCAGTGACAGGGACAGTAGTCTTCTATCACTAAGGAGGAAACACTTGGTGCACACATCCCGTTGCAGTACTGGATGTTTGTGTTGTGAAAGGGTAGATGTAGGCCTTTGTGCACACACTCAGTTGCTTGAGGCTGTGTTCAAAATCCAACACCCGGGTTACCAGAATCTGTTAGCTGGGCATGCAGTTGATTACCTTCCTGTCTTAACAGCACCTAACTGTGATGTTAGGTCCTACAAATGTTTTCAAATTTCTACTGATTTTGCAGGGTTGATTTTGTACCTCAATGTGTTTTTGCTTCTAAATGCTTCTAAATGTGATTTTTCTCCCCACTGCAACACTGCTATGTTCCCTGATTTTTCACCCAAAAAGTGTTTTTGCATTTAAATGTGATTTAGAGTCTAAATGTGGTTTGTGCCTCTAAAAGTGATTTGTGCTCTTAAATGGTTTTCACTCTGATGCTAATGCTGCACCCAGGGTGATTTTGCACCTCAATGCGTTTCCTCATACTCACCATGCTTAGAATGATTATTCCTTTTATTCTCACTTCATCCATAAGCCCTCATTACATCCCTGCTTGATTATGAGAACTCCTTATAGCTTAGCCTATCATCCCCAGCTAGAGCAAAATGCGGCCAGTTTCCTGATTTAAATTCAGCCACTCACCAGGTTATATCCACTCATCATAAAAACAGTAAACGCTACCTTTTGATCTCTAAGCAAGCAGTCTTTAAGTGCTCTCCCTTGTCCACGGAGACCTGCACAATCCAGGTCCCCTCTGCTAAAGCACAGCATCGACTTTGTCATGCTTCACACAGTTTACCTTCTTCCAATACCAATTTACTTCAACACATTTAAGCACAGCGGAATTGGTTGCTGCTCATTTTCGTTTTTGTAGTCAAATTGTGGGAAACTCTTCTGACCACTCTGTGAAATAGTCCCACACTTCAGGAAACTACTCAAAACGTGGCTATTTCAACAAGTGTATTCCTTTCCATAGATTTCTTAAATAATCTTAGTGGGAGGACAATCAAATGGGTAGTAGTGCCTTTTATAAATGTCATTCATTGATTCATTTGCTCATTCATTCGTTTGTTTGTTCATTCATTCATTCATTCGCTCACTTTATTTAACACTTCAATGTTAGTGCATGTAAAATGATCTCTGTATTTAACACTGCATCAGCGCCATTGCATGGATCAGAACAGGCACATTGCCCCTGTTCTGTGGATCAGAACCAGCACATTGCTTTTGTTGCATGGATCGGAACCAGCGTATCGCTGCTGTTGCGTAACCAGAACTGGTGCATCACCTCTGCTGCATAAATCAGCCCCCACGCATCTCCTTCGGAACTACCACTGCACAGGGTCTCTGCATCTCCATCGACGGCATCCTCGATGACGAATCTCTGCTTTGGAGCTGTTTGCTCATTGGAGCAAACGCATCATTGCTGCTGCACGGATCAGGGTCGTCCCTATCGCGTGGATTGACACTGACGCATTGCTTTGACTGCAGCCCACATCTTCCACATCGCCGCAGCCAGGATCAAGGTACCTTTCTTCGGCGGGCCTCACTGATTCCCTGTATGCGGCCCACAAGCCTTCGGAGTTGGCTTGAACATCTAACTGTGTCCCAGTCCGGGGCAACCAGCTATCCCAAGGAAGCCCTTATTACTTCTCACGCTATTTTACAGTTTATTTCTTAAAAATTCATATCTCACATTCTACTTATTGGATTTTGTTCTCTTGTTTTATTTATTAAATTAAGTTCTATTTTTCTAACCTGATGTGGAATCATTTTGTGTGGTGTTTTCACTGTTTTACTGTCTGAAGTGAGCACAAATACTGTACACCGAGCCTCTAAGTTAAGCCTGATGTTCTGTGCCAAGCTAAAAGGGTGAGCACAGGTTAGTTTAGGGTTTGTCTGCTTCTTATTCTGACTACTCTGTGAAATAGTCCCACACTTCAGGAAACTACTCAAAACGTGGCTATTTCAACAAGTGTATTCCTTTCCATAGATTTCTTAAATAATCTTAGTGGGAGGACAATCAAATGGGTAGTAGTGCCTTTTATAAATGTCATTCATTGATTCATTTGCTCATTCATTCGTTTGTTTGTTCATTCATTCATTCATGAATGAATGAATGAATGGTGTAATGCCTAAATCTCTTAGAGTTGTTCCAGCTTACTCACCCTTTTCTATGCTGGGGTGACAAACAGCGCCAAGATGCTCCATGGAGTGATAGCATGCGCTATACAAAAGCCTCCTTACATTACATTTACATTACTAGGACTGTGGTTGCTGCTTGACAAGGGCTCATACCCCCAGTCAACCTACAACCCCATTTATAACATCCCCCCATCTTAATTAGGTGGGCAGACATTTAGCCAAATCTCTGATAGCCCGACGGAGTAAGTATGACCACTGCGGAGATGGACTAGTCTACGCCATCGTCAAACTATGGTCTTCTCGAATCAAAATGGGAAAGTTGGAAAATAGTCTTGGTGGGGAGGGAACTCCATCACCATTGCAACATAGTTTCCTTTCCACCAAGAATTGGGCCCTTAGTCATTAAAAAAGTGTACATCAGTATGACTTCACATTTGGTTTACTGCACACTGAAGTGTAAAATCGCCCCTATGCAATGTCAGCATGAGTTGGAAAAAGAGTTAAGAGCACAAACCACATTTATGTTCAGAATCATAATTTGTTGCGAAAAACTACTTGTAGATGCAAAGTCACCTTCAGACGTAAAATCACCCATGGTGAAAAATAAGTAGGATCATGGTATCACATTTAGGAGCACGATTACATTTAGGTCTAAAATCAAATGAAGGTTTAAAATTGTCCATAATGTCAGCAATAATGTGAGAACTCAATCACATTCAGGTGATAAATAACATTCAGGTGCCAAGAACATTTACATGCACAATCACCTATGGTGCAACATAAAGAAGGAGTGTAGAAACACTTGGTGGCACAATGATCTCTTTGAGGTGCAAAATAACCTTTAGGAGTGCTACATTAGCAGTCGTCAACATCATTTTAGGTGCACTAACATTGAAGTGTTAAATACAGAGACAGAGGATGCCTGGGTTTTGGTGAAACAGTCAACTTGGCCACACTTCCAAGAGTCCAGGACTGGGGTGACACCACTTAGCAGGGCAGACTGGCAGATGGCAGAGTCCAGGTGCAGAAGCAGGCAAGTTGAAAGTCTTTTTTATGTCCTTGAAACCTTAGAGCAGGACGCCAGCCAGCTAGCCCTTTGAGTCTATCTTGGTTCAAGTGATGCAGGTCCAGTCCTTTTCACTTTGGCAGGGGAACAGCAGGCAGAAGGGCTGCACAGGAAGACAGGAGTCCATCAAAGCAACATCCCGGCAGAGTGGTAGTCTTTCAGCAGCACAGCAGTCCTTCTTTCTCGCAGAGTCTTAACAAGTCCAGAAGTGTGCTGAAGTGATGGTGTCAGAGGTCTAGTACTTATACCCAGTTGGGCTTTTGAAGTGATAGAGACTTCAACGACAGGCCTTTGACGTGCACAGAGGTCCTGCCCCTGCTGCACTGGCTCCAGACTCACTACAGGGGAGTATGGAGCCCGTTGTGTGTGGACAGGACACAGCCTTTTCAAGAGCAAGTAAGGCTTAGTCTAGCTACTCCCTCCCATCCTGCCAGAATGGCCCATCAAGTCACACCTAAGCTCCCATTGCGTGTGGCCTTCCAGGGTTAATACACAAAGCCCAGCTGCCACCCACTCCAGACTGACCAGAAACAGGCACCAGGCACCAAATGGCTAGTAAGAAAATGCCAACTTTCAAAAAGTGGCACCTTCGGAATTGTAATTTAAAATTTGACTTTACCATAAGTTAGGGTTTTACATTAGGATTCCAGAGACACCAGACTTGGAGGTCTTATCTCTTCCCAATTGTAAATTACACTTATAAAATGATATAAGGTAATTCCGATGTTATCCTATGGGAGAGAAAGAACTTTCAGTAGTGAAAACAACTTTGGGAGTTTTTTCCCTTCCAGGACATGTCAAACTTATAAGTACATGTCCTGACTTTTAAACACATTGCACCCTGCCCTCTGGGTTGCCCAAGGCCTACCTTAGAGGTTACATATGTATGAAAAGGGAAGGTTTGGGCCTGGCAAGTAGGTTATCTTGCAAGGTCAAAATGGCAATGTGAACTGCATCTCTAGGTTCTGCAATGGCAGGCCTGAGCCATGGTTAGAGGGCTACGTAAGTGAGTGGCACAATAGGTACTTCAGACCCACGAGTAGCATTAGTCAGTCAGTCAAAAACGTTATTTTGGTCATTGTGACGATAAAGTGCATTCAGTACAGAAATACTATGTTACATGCATGGCGATAATACATAGTAACAACTGTCATTTCAATGTACGCTGACTTGTTGTTAAAATTTAAAACAACAGTTAAAAGGGTCAAATAAAACGTAGTATCAATGGGTTAAGCCCCAGTTAAATCACACAGAAAGACCCACTTTATATATTCAGAATGTGAAAAAAATCGGCAAAATACAAAAATATGAGACATAAAATTATTAGCTAAAAGCAGGCTTAAAAGGTGATAAAAATGCAGGGGGTGCGCCTTATCACTTCTTTGCTGCGTCCCTTCTAATGAGCCATATTTTCCCAAGAAACTTAGCAACTCCACAAACAACTAAAGGCCTAGAATCTGATTTTAGAATGCGCAGTGCTTCTCAGTGGCATCGAGTTCCCAACAACCTATAGACAGGGGCTAGCCATTTTATTCCCAGAGATTTATACATCGGGCAGGCAAAGAAAATGTGGTTGATTGACTCAACAGAACTGGGGCAATGTGGGAAATACTGTGTTGCTATCGGAGGCCGATGCCATACTGCTGTGAAGGAGTTCACAGGAAGGGCACCGAATCTAAATTGGATGTAAAGCTTCCTATCTTGTGGAACCATGGTAACCTCCATATATTGTTTGTATGCACTTAACAGCTTGAATTCCATGAATTCTAGTATAAGATGGCCTCCAGACAAATGGGTGACAGTGGACTGCACCACCCAGTTCCAATACTGAGCTGGGTTCGGTGGCATCCCACAAGTTCTCCAAGCCTATAGCTGTAAGCAATGTCTGGACTTTGGTGAACTACCCGATTTTTTTTAAACAATCAAGTTTGTAAACTTCATCAAGAGCAACTACAAAGTGAGAGGACACTGGGGTTTGTTTTAAGCGCAGCCAAAAAAGGAGGGGCCGAAGCCTTGCTTTGTCCACTAGAGATGATCTGCCCATATCTAGCCTTAGTGGGAGGAGTGGGGACTCTAGGGAAGAGAACAAAGGGATCTTAAGAATTTGTTCTTGCTGATTAGGGGGCCCTCCAAATTGTCAAATCCCCAAAGCTCAGCCCCATACAAAGCAGAGCCTACTACCTTGTGGTCATATATCTGGAGTGGAGATGCCATTGGTCTGGTCTGGGAGGCCCTATGCTCCATAATCAGAGCCGCAGTAGTTTCTTCTGCTGTGGATTTGCTTCTTGATATGGTACTTCCAGGCCACGTCCTCCAAGAGGGTCACGCCCAGATAGTCAAATGTGGCCACTCTCTCCAGTTGGATCCCCCCCAACAGCATTTTGCCTTTGAATGATTTGTGGGGGTTCATCAACAGGAGCTTGGTTTTCGAAGTATTGACCTCCAAGAATTCATTCCACAAAAGGCTTTGAAGAGATCAAGGAGCAGTTGGAGACCACTGGGGGTCTTGGAGACCAATAGCGTCTCATCCGTGAACAGTAAAGTTGTTACTTTGACACTCCCTAATGTGGGGACAATGGCTGGGACTTCCGCTAGGTGTTGGACCACTCCATTGATATGGAGAAAAAACAGGGTGGGAGCCAACACACAGCCCTGTTGGACCCTCCTATCGACTCTAATCGAGTCTGTCAATTGCCCTTGGTCCCCCAGCGAACTTTCACGTAATTGCCCTCATGTAGATGGACAACCAGTAAAAGGATCTCGGGCGGAAGCCGCAATTCCTAGCAGCATTTCATTTACATGCCTTGGGGACATAAAGTGCACTTTACTAGGGATTTATAAGTAAATTAAATATGCTATTTGGGTATGAGCCAATATTACCATGTTTGTAGGAGAGAGCACATGCACTTTAGCACTGGTTAGCAGTGGTAAAGTGCTCAGGGGCATATTACCAAGGGCCATTATCGCCGCTTAATCTGGACTTTTTCCCGCTAAAGCGGCGATAATTTGATCGCCCAATTACCAAGCTGTCGCAAACACCAGTTAACAACAGCTAGTAGGCGATAGCGATCATCTTGGGGCCCGCTTTGCATGTCAGAGATAATTATCGCTAATGACATGCAAAGTGGGCGTGCCAAGATGTTAGCGACTGGAAACAGTCGCTAATATCGCTATCTCCTATTACCAGCAATGGCTTAGTTTTGGAAATATTCACGCTAAGCGCGAATATCTCCAAAAGCTAGCGCCTGCCCAGAGCAGTTCTTACCCATGTTATCCAATGGAAGGTGGATAACATGGCTAAGAGTATTGTCACGATAATGTGTGAATATCGCTGTATTTACAGCAATATTCACGCATTTCGCCTGCTTTTTATCGTTTTAGAGATATACCTTGCTAATAGTAAGTTATCTCTGCGATAAAAACAGGTGAACCGCATCGATAATATTATCACCTCTGAGCCTACTTAGCGATAAATATCGCTATAGGTTGGTAATATGCCCCTCAGAGTCCTAAGGCCAACAACAATGACATAGAAAAATGGAGGAGGAAGGCAAAAAGTTTGGGATGGCCTCAAAGAAAGGGCTATTTTCAATGACTGTCACTGGCAGGAAAAACCTGGTGGTAAGGGGCACTGAAAAGTGCTCAATTCCCACCTTGCCATTGTAGCGAGCTACCATGGCAATGGGGGACATTGTTTATTTCTATTTTCAAAAATGAAATCCTGCTAAAAAAAAAATTTAACTTTGCTGGACGGCTCTATCATATTTGACAGAGCTGTCTGGCAAAGTTACAATGCATTGGCAGGAATCGCCTTGATGGCAGTTCATGTCAATGCTTAAAATGTCTGCCGGGCCAACAAACATTTCAAAATTTGGAGGTCGACACTTCCACAGAGCAACTGAGTAAGTTTCTCCTTCCCAATTGCAGCGGATGGGCTAGACAGTCCAAATATAAACCAGCCCCCTAAATTATTTTTAAGAATGGTAGATCAGAAGTAATTCTGCCAGTGCATTCTCTAACTGAGGTGAATCCACCAGTAGACAATTTCTCACTTTCTTCACAAATTGAAGGATTTTCAGTTAGCATCCAACTCGGGTTAAGTCCACCGTCTCTGCGCTAAGACATAGGCCCACATGCATCAAGCACTTTTTCATTCGCAAACGGTGCGATTCCTTAAAATCGGCCGTTTGCGAATGCAAAAGTGCTTTTTGGGATGCATGAAGCAATTTTAGAATTCGTAACATGTTTGCGAATTCTAAAATTGCGGGTGCTTTTAAGAAGTCGCAGATGTGCGATTTCTTAAAAGCAATGCATCATTATTTTAAAAAGTGAAAATTCGCAAATAGGGTGCCAAATTTACCGAGTGGTTGAACCACTCGGTAAATTTGGAAAAAGTGTTTAAAATGTTGAAAATGCTTTTTTTTCAACATTCATGTTACGGACACACATGTCCTTAGGACATGTGTATGTGCAACATGATGCGAAAAATACATTTCAGGGGTGCATGGGGGGGTCCTTTGGACCCCCCCCTGCACCCATGAAATTTTCTAAGTGCCACTCGCAATTTGCATTGACTCCTATGGGCCTTTTGGCCCATAGGAATCAATGGGAATTGCGAAAATTAACTTAAGAATTCGGTATTTCTTTGGGATTCGGTAAAAATTGCGATTTTTACCGAATCACAAAGAAATACCGAAAAAAATGATGCATAGCATTTTGCACTTCTTAATTTGCGATTCCTTATTTTTCACAAATTAAGAAATGCAAAATGACACAATGATGCATGTGGGCCATAGTGATGAAACACAGTGTTGCCTGTACCCGTATTATTCAGTTATTATGTAATGCAGACAAGGGCTTCTGTTCCATTATCTTGTGCATAGAACCAGATCTTTTTAATGTGATTTCTGATTCATTCAGGTAACTTCCTTTCTATGTAGTATATCTTCATATGGCTGGGAAAAGCACTTTAATATTTTCATTTTCAAATAAATGTCAAATCCCAAACATAATTCACAGCGTTGTAGTCCAAGGTCACCAAAGAAGATATCTGCCTCATTTATAGTTCGAAATTCCAAAAGCTTTATTATTCCTATTCTCACTCAATAAAAATTCAGCCTTCAGTCAACCCGTTTTCATTCTGAAGAACTTTTCCAAGGCGCCAGTAAAACAACTGTAGGCTTTTTGTGATGTAGTTATATCATTTCTGCTGGGGTATTCAGAACTAGATCGTGAATAGATATTTGTAGAACTTTCTGGAAGACAACTCAATCTTACATCATACACAAACAGGCTTTTGTCCCAAGTATAGTAAAGAGACTGCTCTACTGGCAGTGGTGGATGAGGCAAAAAAGAGAATTTATCATGGAGCTACAGTAGCAATTGTGCTCCTTGATCTTAGTGCAGCCTTTGGCACTGTTGACCATTCTATACTTTCAGATAGAGTTGGCAGGGCCAGTATCACAGGGAAAGCTTTGGAGTGGGTTGGTTCCTTTTTAAATTAATGAAAATGTCAAGCTTTTAATGGAGACTGCTGCTTGGATATCTTGCCAGTGGCATGTGGGGCCCCGCAGGGGTTCTCACTTAGCCCCATGCTGTTAGATATATATCTACAGCCTTTGGCAGATATTGTGGCACCTGTTGGGATCTCTATAATCGCCTATGCAGACGATACCCTGCTGGTGTTCCCTTTTTCACCAGACTCGGACACTTTGACATCTAATCTTTGACCCAGTATGGAGCAGGTAGCCAGCTGGAAAAACAAGTTCTGCTCGAAACTTAATGGATCAAAAACAGAATTAATGATTCTCAGAAATAATTCGAGCATCCAAAAAGGTCTGGTCTGGCTATTGGCCTTGGTCCCCTCAGACCATGAAGGCTGTTATAAAAAGCTTAGGGATGTTGCTTGAAGACAAGCTCACTATTGAAGTTCAGGCAACAAAAACGAATTACACAACACAATAAAGCGATCAATATTAATTCATAATATTTAAAAATATAGAGTGAAGCCGGCTCTAATTGTAATGTATTTGATGTCACTACCTTTGTTTTTCACTCCCCCAAAACTCACAAAGCGCACCCTACTATTTCCCCTTTCTTTCCCCCACTTCATGGGGCACTTGATATAATACACTGTCCCAGATTTCTTCTGATGCTCAATATGATTAAATAATATTGATCGCTTTATTGTGTTGTGTAATTTTAATTAATGCCGGCTGGCATTTAATTACATGTTTTTTTGAATTGTAAGACTGGGGCCACTCCCTTTCTGTACTGTATTCTACCCAGGTCCCAGGACTTGTCTGGGTTTAAAAACTTCCATCAAAGAGAGAGATCCCCAGATAAACCAGAAAGGACTGGGTAATGCAAGCAATAAGCAAAGATTCCTTTCTGTGTTACTCAATTTAATTATAATCAATCCCACCAAAAATGACCAGCTAAGATTTTAATAACCTGATCACATATTTTTTCAACAAACATAGGTTCATATTCGTTTCTAAATTTTATTTAAAAAAACTTATTTATCAAGTTCTAGAAAAGCTTTATACATTCAATTACATTAACATCACATCAATTTTCTGTGTTCTTTACAATACAAAAAATGATCATGTCAAACATTTCATTCAAATAGAGTACTGTAAGTACCTTCTTTTGCATACAACAAACAATATTCACATAATAAATTGATACAATAAAAATACAATAAAAATTAGGTCCTTTTGTCGACGCATTTCCGTGTCTTTTTTGATTGTGTAAACACCTTCTTCAGGACAGAACAATTAAAAACATCACTTCTTCAATCTAAAAATAAATACATACAATTAGTTTCATGAACGCCTACGTGTTATGCTAGCTGATATCTCTATTTTTACATATATCTGTTACGATGGTCAATAAAAAATTCTTACATTGAGTGCCTGTATTTGGCTTCCACTCTTGAAGTGGCGGACCTTCTCAGTAATTTTAGATCCTCTTCCTAGGAGTTCGTTTTCCGTTACCCCCTCAGTCAAGTCAAGTCAAGTCAATTTTTATTGTATAAAATTGTTAAAAATTATTACAAAACATTTCTGAAAAATTAAAAACATATGTAACTATTACTTATATTAGAGTCTGTTGGTCCTATGAAGAATAAAATGAAATATATTTCAATTTTTTGCTATAATTCCCTGTTCGGCTTGCTGTAGGAGGGATTGGGCTTTCATCATATATTTAACCCCCCTACATGCCAACATAGGAGATGATCCATCTAGCCATCGAATTACTGCTTGCCTACAAGTCTGAATGTTCAATTTGTTAAAAATGTCCTTTAAAAGCCGTCTCCTCAAATCATTAAGTGCCGGGCAAGCACATAATAAATGAGTTAATGCTTCATTTTGATATCCACATAGACGACAATGAGAGTCAATATAACAATTTTGCCGGGATGGTAACAAGTCCTTTGAGAACTGTAGGCCTAATCGATGGTTTATATATCTTTGTTTTAGGAACCTATTGAAGTGACTTTTCAGATAAGTCTGTGGCTTTATCCCGGAGTATGAATTTATCACAGTCCACCCGTGTCGTCGTTTTGCTGTACTTGTTTTATCTTCCAGATAGGATTCCCATTTGACAGCATTGTTTGTGATTTTGTCAAAGGTATTTCTATCGGGCTTTGAGGCCCAGGTTTCTTCGATTCCTATACAGATCAAGGATTACCCCTCAGTTTCTTTAGTATTAATAAACAGAAGCTCAATATTAGTTCATTGGTCTCCCCACTATTCTGAAGTTGGTCACCTTACTAGATTTAGTATGGCACTTACTTTGTGCGCAAGGGTGCTTTATCTTCCCCTTTGTTTCTTTAAAACGCTTCTTTATATCCGTTTCATATGACCAGTGCAGATACGACATTACATATGGAAGGTTTTTTATCAATTAACCTCAATCGATATCGAGCCACCCCTTCAAAAAGGTTGAGTGGCACGGTCGGCACCTATGGAAATGAAAAGGTGTTTTAAGGGCATGTATCACGTTCTAGTTTTAACTGCTTAAAAAAGGTTACTGCCCCTGTACAAAGTCTGCTACTTTAACTATAGATCATTGGCCAACTTATGATGTGGCCGCGATCTACATTCCTGGGTTGTTAGTCCTTTGCCAGCGTTGAACTATGTTCGTGCGTGTCTCCCGGACGTATCTGCAGTATCTGCAGTCTCTTGTGGTATGGAGACAGTGTGTGCATCGAGCGTATATATACTCTGACATTGTGTAATAATTGTATAATTAGCATCTACTAACCTCTTAATTAGGTTACTTTTCTAAAATAGGTGCCATATTTGTAGTTTTAATATTTTAGTTCTTAGAACCCGGCCATTCCGGGTCCGTGACAATAGTGTATCTCTAAAGTCTCGTGCTCTTTTATGGGTCTCTACCGAAGTTCTTTGTCCTCCATGTTTGTAGTTTGATATTGTAATTCCACGAACCCGACTCTTTCAAGTTCGTAGCGGTAGTACAGTCCTAAACTCTTGCGATCTTCTCAAAAAGTAGAGCACATTTTTTTGACTTCCATATTGGTTTTAACACTATCCGTCTCGACTGCGGATTTTCATCCTTTTTATAACATATATGAGGATTATAACATAATGCTCAATGATACTTAAAATGATACTTGAAGCAATTGCCGTTTCAAATTTACGGCAATAGAGCATTTCTCCAGTCTCACAGTCTTTTAGAGATCTTGCGCACCAATCTGGGCACCATTTTTGTAGTTTATTCTATGTCCATAAAAACTACATATTTTAATTTTCAATAATATGGCATTCTTACTAGTTGTAACATAATGCCCGATGATATTTAGAATGGCTAATGCCCCATGTGCATTCTATTATTTGTCTTCTCCATTTATTTATTTGTATGATTGTGCAAAACATGAGTCAGGCTGCTATATACCTAGTTTTGAACGCTCTATTTACCCATCCTGCATCACGGGCATACACAATAATGTTCTAAGACAATGTAAAGGGTAAACTTTGAGCCTTTATCGCTCACATATGTTCATTTTATATACATAAGAGTGTGCCTCTCATTTCCTGTCTCTTAAACCCTCATACGTTGTTAACAGGGAAGACATTTGTTATTTGACAGAAAACATGTAGCATGATGACATTTGTTCAACTCAATATATCAATCTTAACAGTATTATGTACTGGCTCACATCATTATAAACACATTATATATTGCCATCTAGTGTCAATGACTACCATTTAACATTTCAAGAAAGGGTAGTCAAATGAAATTAATTATACAGATTGAGTCCACAAACTTTATAGACAGATTATCCCACATATTATGTGAATATTGTTTGTTGTTGTATGCAAAAGAAGGTACTTACAGTACTCTATTTGAATGAAATGTTAGACATGATAATTTTTTGTATTGTAAGGAACACAGCAAATTGATGTGATTTTAATGTAATTGAATGTATAAAGCTTTTCTAGAACTTGATAAATACGTTTTTTAAAATAAAATTTAGAAACGCATATGAACCTACGTGTGTTGAAATAATATGTGATCAGGTTACTAAAATCTTAGATGGTCATTTTTGGTGGGATTGATTACAATTCAATTGAGTAACACAGAAAGGAATCTTTGTTTATTTCTTGTCTGGGTTTACCCTTTTGTGTAACAGGCAACAAAAACAGGGGCTAGTTACTTCGGAATGATACGACTGCTATGGAGGATATTACCCTTGTTTCCCCAGACCTCAAGACAAGTGGTGGGTAAAACCCTGGTCCTGTCTCGTTTGGACTATGGCAACTCCTTAGATCTGAGATCCCCAAAAGGAGTTATCCATAAACTGCAGGTTGTGCAGAATACTGCCGCATGTACATTGCTTGAACTTCCCAGATCTCAGTCAGTTAAGCAGGGTCTGAGAGACCATCACTGGCTTCCAATTGCTCAAAGAGTAGAATTTAAATCATTGGGTATTGCACATCGGGCTCTGAAAGGCCATGGCCTGCCCATCCTACAACAACTAGTTACTCCCTACATCCTGAATAGATCACTTCGGTCTTCGAATCTTCACCTGGCTAATAAAAAAACAAGAAGTGGTGGTCGCTCTTTCAACTTTAATGTAGCAAAGCATTGGAATTTTTTGCCATTAGCTACTTGAATAACAGAAAGTGAGCTACGCTTTCAGAAAGCAATACAAACTTGGCTTTTTACATAATTAACCTTGAAGGCTTTTTTCCCATTCTGATATGATGCTGTCTCCTACTCAGCGCTGGGATGCCTCTGGTTCGCCATTCACTCTATGAGTGACAAATGATATCAAACCAACTGGCTGTGAACATTTCTTGTATATCGGCCACATGCCGCTAAGGGTCGACATGTGTTTTCTCTTTACAGAGGGAAAATATTTTTTCATTACTAGGTGCTCCTAGGTTTGCAAACCAGAGAGAGGTCCTGCAAGAGTTTTCGCCCTGAGTGTGACAAAGGTTTTGACAAACCTGGAAAGTCCTATAACTCCACAAATACCTTTATCCTAATATGAGTGCTTGCTTGTGGTAAATATTACCAAGGAGACCTAGCCTACTTTTGTGATCTATTCATTATGAGGAAGGAAACTGCAACCATCTCTAGGTGGCGGCATGCTCTCTTGCAGCCTTGCAATGTGCCCAAGGGATGTTGTTTTTATTTTGAATGAGATGCTCATATTGATAGAAAAATAAAAGAGGTAACGTATGACGGACTTCCTTCCTAGCCTGACCCTTCTGAATCTGGGAACAGTAGAGAAATTCTTGTGACTGGAAAAAAGGGGTTGTCTGGGGCAGCAGGAAGATACCAAAGATCTGATATAGAGTGGACTGTCAGTCGGCATAGCCATGTGCATAAAGCACAAGGCTTAAACTTAGACTTGATTCTCAATGGGGAGCCAATGGAGGTCACACAGATGATTAGAGACTGGAGAGTGTTTAGGAAGGTGAAATAGCAATCAGGCCACACCGCATTCTGAACTATTTGATGGCGTCCGAGAGAAGCCTTAAAGGGGCTAAGTACAAAATATTCGTATTGTCCAGTCTGGAGATGACTAAGGGCTGAATTACTGTCCTTTGTGCAGAAATCGGGAGCATCTAAAGTCTTTTTTAGCCCCTTAAAAACAGCAAAGCAAAAGGAGGCTACCTTGGAGATGTGATGATCATCAGGAGTTTGTCATCTGGCAAGAAGCCTAAATTCTTAACCACAGGGACGGGAGAGGTCCAGTCAGTACTGGGGAGCCCAGAGATGAGGTTGGTTACCCACCAGCAGGAGTTCCGATTTATTTCCATTAAGCTTGACAGAATTTTTGTTCCTACAGATTGCCACCTTCATGAGGCAACAATTAGGGGCATCAGAGTTACACTCATCGGTGGGAAAAAGAGAGACAATGATCTGAGTATTGTCCGCATAAGAGAGCAATGTAACACCACAGCTTTCCACTAAATCAGCTAAGGGGCACACATAAATGTTAAACAAGGTCAATTTCAGCGCTGATCCCTGTGCTAGAAGTTAGAAGTAGGCATTTTTGCGAAAATCTGGAAAGAGCGAGAAAATTATCTTGACTAAGCCAAGGCCACATCTTAGATGCCCACGTCCTCAAGTCTCTGAAGAAGTGGCTGGTGTTAGACCATATTAAATGTAGCGTTATGGTCTAATAAGATCAGTGCCGCAGTGTCACCCCTACCAAGGGCCTAAGCCTAAGATACTCAGTGACTCCAAGCATTGTAAATTCAGTTCTATGACCAGCTCTGAACCCAGATTGAGAAGGGTGGGCGAGACCATTGGCATCAACAAAAAAAGAAAGCTGTTCATTTACATACTTTTCCAAGATTTTGGCAAATAGATGCAGAAGCGAGATCGAATGGTAATTGGCCCAGTTAAAAGGGTCCAGATAAGGTTTCTTTAAAAGAGGAACTATCATCATGTTTCCAAATATTGGGAACAAATCCATCCAATTGAGAAGAATTCAGAAGAGTGATTACAATGTAAAAGAATCTGGGGCACAATTTACTTAAGTATGCAGGAGGGAGATGATCCAGGGAAGCACTGGATTTGATGGAATTTAGTAAAAGGACTAATCCAGAGAGGTCAATCGGGGCAAAGGAGTGCAGTGAGCCAGACGAGATAGTGCGTAAGATCGCCCAAATGCCTACCTGCGACAGAGAAGAAGAAGGCTGGATATTCAGAGACAAAGAAGCCTGGATGACGGCCACCATTTTGCAAAAGAAAATGGCCAGATCATCACAATGCTTCTGCGAAAGTATGACAGAAGGCAAGTGTGGTCACAACTAGCCTTAAGATCTATACGATACTGCATACCTGGATGGAAATGTACCTGAGAAATAGACATTTAAGACCTCTGAATGAAAGGTGGATATTTCTACTCAGCAGGAGATTTCAGCAATAACCCGCTACTTTATTGAGAATGGCGGTAGACTAATCTTCATAGAGGAGTCTTTAAGGAGCATTGCAGAGAGATCTGCTTTTTGACAGATGACCAAAAGACTCCAATGCTTGCAGTTATGAAAACAGAACTGTATGATTTGCACCTTTTTTTCTCTAGGACAATCCGAAGAACCTGTGTTCGAGGAATCTTGGAAGACACTCTTTGCTAGTGCCTAGAATGAGACTCTACAGCACTGGAGGCTTCAATATCTGCTTTTGTACTTTTGACAGTCTTTTTTTCGACACAATACACTCACAGGACCAAGAAGACTTCAGCTTATGTTTAGACTGAGGTGACCACAAAATGATATTAAGAAACATTATTTGCCTTCTCTGCATTGTGGGTACTAGCAAGCGTCTCAGGAGACACTAACCCATTTATTTCTCTTTTGTCAGATCTGTAAAGTACTTAGGGGTAATGATTGAGTTCTATGTTTTGAAGAAAAAGGTATCCGCCATACTAAAGATCCAAAGTAAAGGTGCATGTTTAGTGCTTGTGCCACGGGATGAACAAAGCATACCAATTCATTATTGTCCAATTTATGTGGCGCGCTTGGGCCCAACAAAAACGTTGCCACATAAAATGACAAAGCTTTGTTAATGTTGGTTTAATATGTTTGCTATAAAGGTTTCCCGCTGGCTTTAGATTGTATTATTTGCACTTAACAAATCAATGCACTTTACCTCCGGGGATCACTGTGAACTTTTGACATATTGAGATACTACTTTTAACAGTTTTCGTTTTATTTTGCATACTTTGTTGTATTGTGGCAAGTATGTCCATGGTGCAAGTGTTTGTTCTCTTAGAATGTTTGATGGGATGGCTATGCTGAAAAATAAGTGAATGATTACAAGCGAAGAAGTACAAAAAAAGCTACATGTGTGAATTCTCAGCCATACACTTGAATTACTAAATTAAAGGCCACTTTGGAAGAGCGCCTTGAAATAGCAAAAAAATGGTGTTGCTGGATTTAATATTCTTGAAGGATTATCAAGTCGGCACTCGCGGATGACCTGCCCTGAATTAAAGCAGGATCGCCTTCCGAGGAGAAACTGAAGCCCAATTATCTTTCATTTTGGTGCCATGGTAGTTGGCATGGTATTCGTGATGGGGGACAGAAAACAACACACACGATATTTAAAGACATAAATAGCTACACGTGTAAAACTAATTTACAGATGAATGTGGTGCCAGGCTAGAATACATTAGCGAGGGAAGGGCACTGGGGTCTGGAGGTAAGATAATATATTGCTTTCATTAAAAAGCAATCTGCATGGGCCCTATCCGCTAACACTGGAACTCTGCAGCTGTCACTGTTATCAGAGAACAAGAGCGAGCCACTACATTTTAATCACTGGGGTCTGTCAGGAACGAAAAACAGCCTGCTTCCCACAAATCAACAGACATGTACCCTGATAAGGGGAGTGCATTGGAAGAGGACGACTGCACCCCGGACAGCCCCACGTATTGCAGGGGGTGAACAAAGGGCAGTAATTGAAGCGGATTAATCTCTAGCATTAGGCATTTGGGTGAAATGCCCACCTCTTAGAAGAGTGCGCGCGTGGTCATCGGCGCCTTTGGTGAAGTAGCACGCTCACATTCCGTCCTTCCGTTTTGCGCTTCCAGTCATTAGCGAGTATGAAAGATCAACGAGTTCACAGCAGCTGGCTCGTGCAAGTGGCTTAATGGCACGTGACGCCTTCATCACATACATTCGCAATTTAAATTCTGGAATTTTATGTCCAAGATTGCAAAATACTGTTGGCTAAAAATGCAGGTGATGGTGTCGCTTGAAATGGGGCCTCTTGGCAGCTGGTACCAGCTACCTTTGCTTATCTGGAAAACATTCTAACATTTTACTTGACACGGAATGAACAGTTAACCCTGCTGTAAATTCCTGGTTATTGAATTGCGACAAGTAGGTTTTGTGATACAGGAATGTATCAGTCTCACTTATGACGCCCTACCGACACTATTTTGCCGCCGGAACGTCACTTTTTTGACGTTCCAGTGGCACAATATGCCACTGGCATATATATATATAAAGCCACGTAAAGCCACGTTACGTGGCTTTTCATGGCCTTATAAATATGTGCCACTTTCACGCAGACGACTGCGTGAAAGGGGCGTTTCATGTGTGTTGCTGAGGACGTTCCTAACAACATCCATGGCTTTTCGACACTGCCCCAGACTTATGAGAAATCGTAAGCTTGAGGCAGTGCCAAAAACGTACACAATGAGGAGAACTATATTTCTTCTTGTTTTTCCTCATTTTCCTCTTTTTATGTGTGCTGCATTGCAGCACACACAGAAGGAGGATAAATCATCTTGTGATTCTTTTTATGCAGGAAGGTTTACCTTCCTGCACAAAAATAATCATCCCTGCAACGCAGGCACCCTTGCACCATGGTGCAAAGGTGCCTGCGTTGTCACACAGCAGCCCAATGGGTGCCGGCGCAAGGGAAAAGGACAGGAATGCACTGTATCGAATAGATATGACACATTACTGCCCTTTTCTTTAGCCGTAGGGCAGCACAGCAGCAAGGCCTGCTGTGCTGCCCTGCTGCAAAAACATAAATGAGGCCCTATATGTACATCAGACAAAACGCAGGAAAGTCTACAGGTTAAAAAACACAAATACTGAAAACAATAATGTACCACTGAACAACAAAGGACATCTGATGGTTTGATCCAGTAGAAACTATTTGTGGATGGTCTACTTGAATTTACGTCTGGGGAGCTCTCTTTATCACTGTAATGCAAAGGTCAGATAAATCTTGTGTTTTGTTTAAGCTGGGGTTTATAGAATAAACACGTTCCACCATTATTTTTTAGCCTACAGCAATTCACATTCTGGGCCTTGTAGTTGATTTATTCCAATTGTAAATTTAGGTCTACAGGGCTGACTTCTGACTGGCTAGAAGTGTCACATATGTTCTGAAGTCACTTGACTCCTAAAAATTCTTTACCTGATTCTTAGCAAGACATACATTTGCAAAAAGCATAAATCACGATTACAAAAGCACTGTTCCAATCCATAAAATTGGTTTGCATTCATAAATGGATTTACATTGAATAAATCTACAAGCAAGGGTGGGGATTGGGCACGGAAAGCGCTATAAAAAAGTAGAAATACTCTGAGAATGTGTGCACACCCACTCATCTCAAGACTGGTGGCTCTTAACAAACCCTTCCCATCTTGTTAAATGTGGGACATGTAATTGTTTGTAATTGTTTCAAGGGGAAGGTAACACCAACAAAATAGGTGGGGATTAAGAGAAATGGTTTCTCCACAGTGCTAAAAAGGTAACTAGTGTGTTTTGTTCAGCGCCACTGATATTCATTCGAGCAATTATGCTTCTGTATATTTTTGCTAGTTTCAAGTTTATTTGTTTTTGCTCAGCTAATTAAAGCCATTACAAATTGATAAAAAGATATAGAACAAAACGGTTAAGTGTAAATCCAAAACATATAGTAAAAATGTAATTCAGTGCAATTTAAAAATTGTTAATTAAATGTAAAAACTGTTTGCTTACGATAAAGGGAGTGTTGGACAGTGGCTTTGGACAAGTGATAAAATAATTTACAGAACTATCAATATCTTATAAATGAATTAGTAGAATTAGTGGTAATACATATTGGTTAAAAACAACAGTCACTGCTATTGCACCCATTATAATGAAGCTTAACCCCTCCCATGCTCGTGACGGAACCGTTCCGTCACGAGCCTCGGGTGGGCTGTGCTGGTGACGGAACGGTTCCGTCACGGCCCGCTCGCCGCGCCTGCGGGGCGCGATTTCCGCGCCTGCGCTGATGTTCTGAAGAGCGGGCGGGGCCGTGACGGAACCGCTCCGTCACAAGCACAGCTCACCCGTGGGCCGTGACAGAGCGGTTCCGTCACGAGCACGGGACCGCCGCACGGCCCACCTACCCTTTAGCGCTGCGCAGGAATAGCCACCGCAGCAAAGGGGTTAAAGTGTCAATGTGTAAATAAAAGTAAGCACATTCCGTGAGGGCAAGTTTTTGCCCAAGTTCTGTGTGAGATAACTGTTTGATAATCAGATAGGCAATTGGTGAGCGTTCCTATTTAATTACCCATGGATTAGTGATTCATGTATTTATGCAGAATAAAAGAGTAAATCGTAGGCAATAGTATGCATTTAAAGGAACTTTAAGCATAAAAACGCATATGAGAAAAAGGCTGGGGGATACCAATTATATTCCACAAGTGTCAAAATATTTTTGATAAATAAAATGGAATTCAGAGTTTTCCAAGAGTAGATTTTCAGATGAAAATCAGAAAATATTACTAATTCCAAAAGTCAGAAATCTGGACATCTCTGCATGCAGAGTTACGTCCTCATATTTTAATCAGGTGCTGTGTGTTTTCCAGTGAAGAAAACTGCCTTTTAATGCTACACTCCATTCCTTAGGGCCATATTACGTCTACTTGTGTCTCTATTTAGGGGTCAATTCACTTAAGAGAGCGCATTCAACATTTCAGCGTGTTACACGTTGTAGATTACACGGGCCTTGATTACACGTCGCCCTTTGATTTACAAGTTATTTTTCACTCAGAGATTACGGTTGCTGAAAGTTAACGACATACATTTGAAAGAATCTGCAGAAAAACGCAGAAATGATTCAATGATTCCCATTATCCCCCCCCCCCGCCATAAAAAAAGCTTGCCATGCTTGTTTTTTCCCCATCCCTAGATTTACCAGTACCCCTGCGGAAATAATGGGTATAATACTGGGGCACTCTAAATTGCAGCAGGTTGTGTAATCTGTGCATTTAAAAACATCCCTTTAAGAAAGGGAGTACATTAGTGGTTATGGTGCATGTTTTGTTTGCTGAGCAAATGTTGGATTAATTGAGGCTATTCAGGTTGTTACTGGATATTGTCTTTTAAAGCCATGGAATGGGGGCGCTGCTGCAAGGCCTGCGTTGCAAAGGCACAGAGTAAGACATTAATCGAGTGGAAAACCAAGATTACCACTTTACAGAGGCAGAGTCGTGTTTAGATAACACAGTAGATACCATTTTTAATGAGAGCTCTTTGCAATTATGTGGAGATAAAGACAATCCCTCCAAGTGATAAAAAAGGGGCAGGAAGGGGAGGTTTCTCGGAGAAGCTTTCAGGGACTTTTCTGAAGCAAACAAATGGATTAATCTCTGCTGTTTCATGGAATCAGTTTACATCCCATAGGAAAATATTCTGTGTGTGCGTCGTGAGATACTAAACAGGCCCTGCAAATACAAAGGCATTTGTGAATGCTATTTTTCACAATATTCATATTACTTACGGAAGTATTTGTAATAGTATTATTATTATTAGTAAGAACACCAGTATTACAATTCTCATCATATCAAACTGTTGATTTTTATTTATCTGTTTAAATTTTGTGAACTTGTTCTGTGAATTTTCATTTTCATTTTTAACGCATAGGAGGTAGGCTGGTCACTTTAAATAAACAAAATATAATACGGTTAGATATACCACATACAACATTGAAAAACCCACAGGGCACCAGCGATATGTAATAAAACAGTACATCACCCAACCAATCCCTTCAATACTTCCCTTCTCGTCCCTTTCTCCCCACTACCACTCTGTAACACTGTCTCATAACCTTCTGATAATTGCGGCTGGCATGCCTCGCAGGTGGGGGCGGGCACGGGGTGGGGGGCTGGGTGTCGCACAGGAAGGAAGGGTGGGTCCAAAAAAAAAAAATCAATAAACTTACCTCGAGGCTGGCTTCCGTGTCTTCTCTGCTCCTGCTCTCCTGCCTACGACAGGAACAGGAAGCAGGCAGCCAGTCTCCCTCCCCTGAGCAAATCACAACGCTGCAATGCAGAAATGTGATTGGTCTGAGTGTTCTGAAACAACTCTCCGCCAGGGGCTGGAGGGGTGGGCATGCACTCCATGCAGGCTGTAATACAGTCTGCATGGAGAATAGGGAAGTGTGCATGACTGGTTTGGGCGGCCGGAGAGGGCCGCCCAAATAGTCATTGTGCCCTTAGGAGTGGGCAATCCACTCCTCCCCTGCTCTGCTTGGAGAGCAGAGCAGCCCCGCTAGCCGCCGCAAAGCAGCAGGACACGAAACACAAAATAAAAATAACTCTAAATTATTGTCATTTTATGTTTCTCACTGCTTAAAAGCAGTGGGGTGACGCTCTTCCGCCGTAGTGATCACATTTCTTCTCCTCCTGCCTCGCCCTAATGGATAACCCTGTCAAGCACCTCTTCAGCCTCCTGAAGTCCTACAAAGAACTCCACTTGCGTTTTGCTCCTAACCCTCTCCTCAACCGTATCCTAAAGCACCTTACCCTGCTTTAACCTCAACCTTTCCTGCATCCTCATAAATGCTGTATTCAGCTATAAGAATTGACTGAACATTCAAAACCTAATGACAGACCACAAGTTCGAACCTCATTGTTATAACAGCCCTGTAGTGTCTTACCACCCTGGGTACCCGCCAATCACTATGCTACACACAGAGTTGAGTAGTACACATATTTATTCTGCTGTGTGCAACTGCTAGCTCAACATTCTAAAACAAGCTTCCATGGCATTGTGCTCTGACACTTACATACAGATCTACGAGGTCTGTTAGGAACCAAAAGGGTTCAGTCATAAAATAACGCAAGACACTACATCGTCCCCTCTGTTTTTTTTTACAAATCAGCATACATATTTATATACAATTACATTTTTTCAATCAACCTTCTTGGCACAATAATTATTCTACCTCATCTGGTTACTGGAAGCTGGGAGCAGTCATCTTCACTGTCAGAGATTTCCGAAGACGGTAAAGAAGTAACAGCAGTCACTGACTTCAGTTTCAGTCTTTCTTATACCATCTTAATCAGAATATGATAAATCTAATGCTGAAAGCTAGCAGTCTCTCTGGTAACAGACTTTCCAGGATGCTGGGTAGTCACTATATGTCTCTTGCTGGACACAACGTGAAAAGGTGCAGCATCATATGGACCATCAGATTTCCAACTTTGCATTTGTCAGGCGAACACTAGATCTACTGTCTTAAACTCAAAGTTCTTTGCATGTCACCTCTTGTCGACATAGGTTTTCATTTTTTCCTTGTTGACCAAGCCGTTTGTACGAGTTGTATTCTCATTTCCTTCTCTTTTGTTGGTCCATTGAGGTAACTTGGTTGTCATTGGTCTCCCAAATATCAAAGTCACAGGACTTTCACCTGGGGTCGAGTGAGGTGTTGAAAGATAGTCACGTAAAGTGAAATACAATAAAGTTTTAAAATTGAGCCTCTCAAAAGCTGTACACCACTGCTTTCTTTAGCATACTTATAAAAAACTCAACAAATCTGCTAGCCTGCGGCCCCAAAGGTGTACTCTTCTGATGCTTTATGTTCAGATGCTCCAAGAAATCCTTGGATTCTCGACTGTTATACAGTGGGCCATTATCAGACTTTAAAATGGCTGGAATGACCCATGTCACAAAGATGCCGTCTAGTCTCGCAATGACTCGCTCATGAGTTGTGGATGAGAGATCCTCTATTAATGGAAAATGTGAATATACATCCCCAGTTACCATCAGATGATGTCCATTGTCAAGTGGGCCAAAGAAATCCATGGCTATTTTCTCTCATGCATGCTTAGGGAGTCTTAACATGATAACAGTATGTTAAATAAGGTTTATAGAAAGGCAGCTTAATAGATGACAGGCTTTGAGTTTCTTCTCAATACTCTCATCTAAATATGGAAACCAAACTCAATCTCAGAAAGCTCTTTTGGTGGCAACAGTACCACAATGTCCTTTGTAAGCGACTTCAAATATTTTTTGTCACAACTCTCCAGAATTAGGCCCTCCCTGTATAACTCCGTCCTGAGTTATAGATAGTTCATCTTTAATGTTTTTGTACTTTTGTTATTCACCATCACTGGCGAGAGGTTAGTGTGTCGGTTCCATGACTAATGGATAATTATATCTTTCAGCGTAAGCATGTCACTATCATGGCTCGTGGCAGTAATTATCTGGGCTAAGGATATGGTAGCTGGCGTCTTTAATTTTACAATGTAGGTTACAGCCGTTTTGGATAGAGTACCCTGACCTTGTATAGGCACTCTAGAAAAGTAGCCAGTAGGGTTTTGATCCTTCCCTGAATGATGCACAATAGTATAATCATACTCTTGTAATCGTAGTCCCCACTGTTCAATGCGAGGAGGCATCTTGGCTTTTGGATTGCCAAAAATAGTCAGTAAAGCTTGATGATCAGGTACTAGAGTAAAAAGCTTTCCATATAGCAATACATGTAAATATTCACAAGCCCATACAATGGCCAAACTTTCTTTCTCACGTTGTGAGTAAGCATGTTCTCTCTGGGACAAATTTAGACTGTCATTTGCCACAATACACTACGGAGACCTGGGAAATCGTCGCCTCCCTCTTCCCGACATAGCCTTCACACGAAACATGAATCAACCCCTCCCCAAACCCTGACATCTCCACTGCAACACCTGATAGATACAAGAGGCTCCACCGAGACCTCACAAACTAGCATGGCGGGGCATCACAAACATCTTCGAGGAAACTAACTGATGCACCATCACCAACAACGACCCTATGCATCTCATGGAACACCTCAACTTCCAACTATAGACTGATGCCATGACAATGTTAATAGGCCCCCTCATCTAGAGACCTCCAGGACCCTAATCGTCCTTCTATGACACCTTCTCCAACCTCATCACCCTTTAGCCATTGACTCCCAATTTTAAGTCCTACTCAGTGACCTCAATTTCAACGCCAACGACTCCAATGACACCAACTTCACATCCCATCTGGAAAACCTGAACAACATTGGTGTCACCCAACTTGTCACCAAACCGACGCACAAAGCCGGACACACACTCGACTCCATCATCACCTGCAGTGACAGAGTCAAATCCAGCCACATTACTGATATCACCTGGACTGACCATGCCATCATCCACTTCACAATCTCAGATGCTCAAGCACCACAACTCCTCCCACCGCAAGTGGGGAGAAATAATGAGACACAGTGGATACAGGCCCTCAGCACAAATCTACCGGAAGCCTTATTGGACCATGACCTGGCCATGCAGAACTTCCCTACGTGGATCAACAAATGCACAGACTGCTTCGTCCATTTGAAACCAGCAAAAAACTACAGATCCTCAAAACAAGGCAGTTAGTACACCCCAGAGCTCAAACTCATCAAGTACAACTGCTTCTGACTTGAGAAACGATGGTGTGTCACAAGGTACCCCTCCAACAGAGCCGCTCACAAAGCAGCCCTTAACAACTACCACCTGCACATCAAAGAAGCCAAGAAAATAGACATCACAGCCCGCATAGACACTGTGGCCAACCACACAAAGGAGCTTTTCAAAATAGTCACGGAATTCTCCAACCCAGGAGCCACAGAGAACACCATCCACCCCTCCTAATAACTCTGCGACACCTTCTTGAACTACTTCCACATGAAGATTGCCACCATCTGCAACAATTTTGACCCCCAAACCCACTGCTCTCAACAACCTCAATCACCAGCGCACAGCAGCCGTCTGCTCACCACCTGGACTCCGCTCACAATGCATACCTGCAGGGCCATCATATTTTCAATACACTCTGGGGCATCCACAGATCCCTGGCGCCACCATCTGCTTAACCTCGGAACCCACCCTATCAGCACGGAACTCGCTGGCATCATCACAATCTCTACAGCAGAATTCCCGGTCAAATAGAAACATGCAGAGAGCAGAACCCTTCTAAATAAACCCTCTGCTGACCCCAGCGACCTAAAAAATTATCAACAGCTCTCCCTACTCCCCTACCCTGCCAAAGTACTGGAAAAAGCCATCAACCTACAACTCACCAGTTTCCTGGAACAGAACCACCTTCTCGATTTCTCAGGTCAAAAAGAAACATGCAGAGAGCAGAACCCTTCTAAATAAACCCTCCGCTGACCCCAGCGACCTAAAAAATTATCAACAGCTCGCCCTGCTCCCCTACCCTGCCAAAGTACTGGAGAAAGCCATCAACCTACAACTCACCAGTTTCCTGGAACAGAACCAACTAGTTCCATTGTCTTTTGTATCTCTTTATGTCCAGCTAGCAATTCATCATGACAGGGCGTCAAGGCTTTTTCCTGAAGGTCTTTAGTGGGCTAATACAAACAGTCACCTTGATATGGAAGACCTCTGCAAACCTTTCTCTCAGGTTGCTCCTTAACCCATTGAGTAATTTCTTCTGTAGTCAAAGCTCTCTTAATTTCACTAGAAAGATCAGTACTGAGGGTAGCAAGAACACATTTCTCATCTGGAATTATCAACTGCCTTTGTGGTTTTGTTTCTGGAAAATCTGAATTTATTCTGGGGAAAGCATCAGCCTTGAAATTATTAAATCCTGGTCTAAAAGTGATTACAAAATCAAAATCTTCAAAAAACAATGACCAACGTAATTGCCTTGCTGTCAATGTGTGAGCTGACTTGAGAAATTGTACATTTCTGTGATCGGTAAATACAGTAAAATTGTGTTTAGCTCCCATCAAATAATGGTGCCACTCCAAAAAGGCGCACTTGACAACCAACAATTCTTTATCCGCAATTGAGTAATTGCCTTCAGGGAGGGTCAACTTTCTTGAGTAGTATGCAACTGGATGAAGCTGTCCCGTATCCTTGTGTCGTTGAGACAAAATTCCACCCATTGCAACATCTGAAGCGTCTGCTTCGATGTAAAATGGTTCTTCAGCTCTCGGGTGCAGCAAAATGGGAGCGTGGGTAAAGGATTTCTTCAAAAATTGGAAGGTTTTTCAGCTTCCTCATCCCAGACAAACTTCACACCTTTCTTGAGTAATCGAGTGATGGGACTCACCTTGAGAGAGAAATCTGGAATAAACCTTCTATAAAAGTTTGAAAATCCAATAAAGCTCTGGATTTCTTTGACATTTTTTGGGGAAGGCCAATCTTGTACAGCCTTGACCTTAGTTAAATCCATACTAATTCCTTTTGGAGACAACACAAAACCAAGTAACTCAACCTTTCGTACATTAAATGTGCATTTCTCCAGTTTCACATAAAGATGATTTTCAAGTAATTTGGACAAAATGGATCTCACATGAGTCACATGTTCTTCAACGTTGTCAGAGAAGATCTAAATGTCATCTATGTAGACAAATGTGATTCTGTCTAAAAATTCCCGAAGGACATCATTCCCGAAGTGTTGAAATGGCAACCCGTATGGCATCACCTGATATTCAAACAGGCCATAGCAGGTTCGGAATGCAGTCTTCCACTCATCTCCGGGGGCAATTCAGATCAAATGATACGCCCCACAAAGGTCCAACTTGGTGTATACCTTAGCATTTTTTACTTGATACAATAAAACTGAAATTAAAAAAGTGAATATCGATTTTTTATTGTCACTTGATTTAATGCTCGATAATCGATACAATTTCGAAGATCTCCATCCTTCTTAGCAATAAAAAATAAAGGGGAAGATACAGGAGATTTTGATGGACGAATAAATCCATTAGCCAAATGTTGGTCCAGATAAGTCTTCAAGTATTGATTTTCAGCTTCTGTCAAAGCATAGATACGACTACAGGCCAATACCGCTCCTGGTTCAATATCTAGCAATTGTGTGGGCAATGAGGAAGAAGCTTCTCGGCTTCTCTTTTAACAAATACAGATGACAAATCCCGATATTCTAACGGAATCACCTTAGTTTCCAAGGAACACATTTGGGCAGGATGACTTGCTAAACTTCTAGCTGAAGATTCTTTCAATGGTCTTGGGTGTTCACAAAAACAATTCTCCTGGCAGTAAGGAGAAATCAATATCACTGTTATCTTGCACCAATCTATACAAGGATTGTGCTCTGTCAACCATGGAAGCCCCAATGTTAGCTGAAACTGAGGTGCATCAATAAATTTGAATGTTATCAATTCTGTGTGTCCATTCAGCCCAGACAATTCAATCAATTCTGTTTCGTGGGTGATGGGCCCAGAAGATAAATTTGTCCCATTCACTGCTCTGACAGCCTCCAAGACTTCCTTCTTTACAACCTTTATACCAATTTGGTGAGCATATTTTATGACACAGAAGTTCCCTGTAGCACCTGAATCAATCATTACAGGAACCCCATGCACAATTTTTTCTTGAAAATTTGCTGAAAAGGTGACAACCAAATGAAGTGATGATGACTGGAAAGTATTTGCCACTTGCTGAGACACTGGAGCTGACTTCATATCTGCTTCTACCTGTGCAACTCCATCTACAGGCGAAGCTGACTACTGGACAACCCCTGTGTACTCCTAAAAGCTGAACCCGAAACAGCTGGAGCCTCTAATTCACTTAATTTTTGTCTCGCTTGAACTGATTCTTGAGTAGCCCTTCTAACTTCCTCCCTGAGTGATTTATTTTCTTCTAAAGCCTTAGTTAACTGAGATTGCATACCATCTAGAATGGTTGCCAAGGTTTTTAAATCAATTCCTTCAGCCATGCTCCTCAAAAGGAGATCTTAAGCCTCAATTAAGAGACTTAATGTTTTAAGGCACTTCAATCTGTCAGAACTCAAATGATGATCTCCTTCCGAGCAGATGTTTGTTCACCAACTCCCACCATCCGCAGCCAGCTACAGCAAGTATTCGCTGAATCTGACTCCAGATCGGGGGAAAGGGGAAGTGGAATGGCAAAACAAGAGACACTGCCTCAGGCCACAGATCTTCTTCTGGAATGCGTCTTTTGCATACCTACAAAACAAATTACACAAAATTACTCCTCCCTACACCACTCTAAAGCTTATGATAGATTGTCTTTAAAACTCTATCTTTTACCTGTGTGTGTCTGAGATGCACCCCTCTCTATAAGGTTTTGTCAGTTAGTTATCATTTGATCAACTGTAAGAACTTCAATCCATCAAAATATATATATATATATATATATATATATATATATATATATATATAAAGTTCTTTCGGTAAATTGAGGTGTTAAATTCCTTATCAGTGACCAAAAGTGTTCATTCTGTTGTTATAAGGTCTTTTGTCAACAACTGAATTCCTGCTCAAAATTATTTTGAAAACAATTGGTTCTCACATTATGTTGAAGTTTTCCTTGTAACGTAGAGATTCAAAAGTGTAGTCAAAAATAATTTATTCAAGAGTCTTATAGTCTCATCCTACTTCACAAACTAATATTAAATCCATTTTGACACAAACTGAAACACTTGTAACTACGTTGCTTGCAGACAAATTGACTAAATAAATACTCTTACTTGACAGGTAATAAGAGTCGGCTTCTCTTCACTGAAGCGCTAACTCAACTCCTTATAACTCATGACTCTCCGTAACTCTCCAGCTGAAGACACTTTGACGTACGCTCCTTCGCAGCAACCAAACTATTACTCAGCAGTTCTCATGTCTACACAGAGGCATGAAACACAAAGAAATGGGGGATACACCCCTACACAACGAAAGAGTAACCGAAAATGTTTAAAATGAAATCACTGGGTATCCAATATGAGAAATATGTATAAGATGTGCACGTCATGGTAATAATTGTTATTGTCAAACATTTTTAAATTTTGCACTTAGCACTTTATCTGTCGCCATTTTTGAACAGTGTGAAATTACCTTGTATCGACATACTACAAGATGGCCGCCACTAAAAGAGAAATGTACCATCATCTATTTCGATGATTAAGGAGGGCGGATAGTTCAAAATGGCGAGAAAGTTTGCACAATACTGACACTGACGAAGCCTGTGAGCGAAACGCGTCTGTCGGGGGTGTAGGGGGTTTGGAAATAAATCTACTTGTGTGATAACGACATCGGAGTGCTTGCCGTTTCTTCTGAACGCAATTGTTTGGGAAGTGCGTTGCGATATATATATATATATATATATATATATATATATATATATATATATATATATATATATATAAGTTCTTTCGGTAATTTGAGGTGTTAAGTTCCTTATCAGTGACCAAAAGTGTTCATTCCGTTGTTATAAGGTCTTTTGTCAACAACTGAATTCCTGCTCAAAATTATTTTGAAAACAATTGGTTCTCACATTATGTTGAAGTTTTCCTTGTAACGTAGAGATTCAAAAGTGTAGTCAAAAATAATTTATTCAAGAGTCTTTTTGTCTCATCCTACTTCACAAACTAATATTAAATCCATTTTGACACAAACTGAAACACTTGTAACTACTTTGCTTGCAGACAAATTGACTAAATAAATACTCTTACTTGACAGGTAATAAGAGTCGGCTTCTCTTCACTGAAGCGCTAACTCAACTCCTTATAACTCATGACTCTCCGTAACTCTCCAGCTGAAGAGCCTTTGACGTACGCTCCTTCGCAGCAACCAAACTATTACTCAGCAGTTCTCATGACAAGGTCGCTGTGAAAAGAAGAATCAATGTAATTTGTATTCCGGCAAGAAAACTAAATAACTTCTCTTACTTCCCTCAAAGATTTGAAAAGATGACTTGAATTTTCTCTTCACAGCATTTTATCATCAAACGGAAGTGCTGAGAGAATTCCAACTCTCAACTGTAGCTTCACAGTTGAAGTGCGCAGAGCGAAGCACCAGCTCCAGCTTTGGAGAGGCTGCAGCATTTTGAGCTCAAACAACTAGACCGCGCACCTCGCTTGAAGGTGCGCACCAGTAGAACATTCTGAATTCAATGGGGATCTCGCAATCCAAACAAAATGGATCACAGGGAAGCTCTCCCACTGAGCCCCAATCGCCGCCAATGCGGGTATTTAGCCTGTTGTCTCCTTCTATAGGGAGCTGTAGAGAAAATGCCATTAGTGCTGGAACAGGGTTGAGAGTTCCTGACAGTTGGATATAACTCACGTAGTACATAGTCGACCTCCTTACACTAGTTAAATGTTGATGTTAATTTGTTAGTGGTAAGTGGAACTAACACCTGTTTTTTTAGGTAGCATTGCCGATTTGGCTTGTTGTTGAAAATATGGGGAAGTGGTGTTTTTTTTTTCTACGGGAACGCCTAGTTTGTATATTATTAACATTAGTTGTGGTTCTGGTTTGTGGCGATTTTGTTGGCGGAAGGTATCAATGGAAGAGTGGTGATATTTGCAGTTTTTCCTAGGTTGAGAATGGGATGATAATTAAAAAGACAGGAAAAAACAGATATGCTTAATGAACATTATAATTAGAAATGAGTATTTAAAAAACCTTTCAAATTCACTGAAAAAAGCCATAGGTTTCATTTATGTTATTGTTAGGAATTATCATTTGTAAAACCTTTGAAATTCACTGAAAAAACATAGGTTTTAGGTATGTTATAGTTAGGAATTATCATTTAAAAAACCTTAGTAATTCACAAAAAAAATGGTTTCAGGGGTGTTATAGTTAGCAGGATATTTCACTCATACAAAACCATTGAAATTCCTCTGTTATAGTTAGTTGTACTAACTGTAACTTGCGTGCCCGCAATCCACTGCTGATGATATCACATATTACATCATTCATGACATGGTCAGTGACATCACTGATGACGTCACTGCTTTTTTTGGCCCTGGGGGTCCTTGTGGGACCCCCTGAGTAGGTCTAGGGGCTCAGGGTGATTCTACCCTGCCCCCTATTCTTGTTTTTTAACCATCGTCTTACTGTTTTCTTGTGACTTGGTTCTACCGAGTCACAAGATGGCTGCCAACAGTTCCTGGTTTGGAGTGTTTGAGTGTTGGCAGCCAATCAGAGTGAAGCTTGTGCCAGGGAGGGTTCGCGAACCCACCGCTGCCCCAGATATCGAAACTTTTTCTTTTTCTAATTTCTCAGGAACTAGTGAACGGACTTACACCAGTTCAAAAAAGGTCTCTTTCTGAACCAAGGGCTCCTTTTTGCCAAATATGGTGTAATTCCATTCAGCAGTTCGGGCTGTAGCTTTATCTAAAGTTTCCTATGGAAATTAACATGGGGAAAATGCGTTTTGGGACCTCCCTTTTTCCTCAGCCCCCGCTTGACGAATCACCACAAAACTTTCAAGAAAGGAGCTGACCGGAGCTGGCCACTAGTTTTGAAAATCTTGCGAAGATTTGTCAACCAGCGCCTTAGTTATTGGGAAAAGAAAAAACGCTTTTTGAATAGAAATGAGGTCCTAACTATAACTACCTACTAGTGATCTAAGCTTGAGAGATCATAACGATATGCTATTGGAGATCATTGAAATATACTTTACCACTAATTTTTTCCAGTTCCAGAACGAGATCTTCCAGCAGGTGCATGGAGTGGCAATCGGTTCATGCTTCTCCCCCAGTTATTCATGTTTACTTGTTGGCTGGTGGGAGGAGCATGTGCTTAGAACCACTCACCACCGTTGGAGGAGCCATATAATGCACTAGTGGCGTTACATTGATGATGTTTGTCTTGTCTAGAAGGGGTCAAGGGAAGAAGCTTTAGCATTCATTAATGACGCCTTTACAGTTGAATTTCTGGATGTTCTAGTATATGTTGAAGCGGGCTCCCTTCAGACCAGGTTACATCAGAAATCTATGGCGGGGAATTCTATTCTCCATGCCCACAGTTCACATCCTAGGCATCTAATAAATAGCATTCCGTATGGGGAGTTTATCCGTATCCGTCGCATTTGTAGCTGTGATACAGTTTCTGGTAAATTTCAGTTGGAAGCATACCGTAGATTTCTCAACAGAGGCTATAGTAAGAACATACTTGACAAAGCCCTGAATAAAGTTAATGACAGACAGAGGGGGGAGTTACTTCAGCCTAACCCTAGGAAAACTGATAGTGTGGCTGTTGCTAATAACAAGGAGCACCCAGTTTGGCTCTTGGCAACATTTTGTACTCAGGAGCAGGCTATTAGTAAAATCATCTACTCTGAATAGCCTATCATCCAAACTGATAATATCTTGGGCCCTATTATGCCGAGCCAGGCAGCTATTAACTTCAGACGGACGCCCTCTATGAGGGATGCCCTGGTCAAATCTTTGCTGGAGGTGATACCCAAAAAATCCTGGTTAATGAAAACTGGCTTTTTTAAGTGCTCCTCATGCCGTGCATGCACGTTTGCCAAGAATAGCACCCACTATAAAACAGCGTTTAGTGAGAAAGAAATTGCTATTCAGGAACATTTAACATGCTGTTCTGAATATGCAATATACAAGCTGAAGTGCACATGTAACCTCGAATATATTGGCAGCACCAAGCTCCCCGTGCATAAGTGTATCCTCCAGCATGTTAGGGCCATTGTTAATTCTGACCACAACTATCCGGTGGCCAGACATTTCAGGTCTGTGCATGACAATAAACTGAAGGACTTGGAATGGACAGTTTGAGGCTCTGTTCACAACCCCGGACGGGGCGGAAATCGAGAAAAGCTTTTAAGACAAAAAAAAACTCAATTCATTTTAGCTCTCGATACCAGAGTCGCCAATGGCCTTAATGTGAATGAGGATCTCCATATGTGAATGAGGATCTCCATAATTTTCGTTAGTACCTTACTGTATATTCATGTGGTAATCTGTTATGGGATGCATTTATTAGTTTCTCTGTGTCTTTATGAAAAGTTTTTTATATCTTTATATGTTTGTATAGATATTTTCTATTTGCTTTATTCTGTGAAAGCTGGCACATTTGCACTTTAGGATTACTTAGGCTTAAGTAATCTAGAGGGTTTCTTCTTGCTGCTAGTGTGATGATTTGCTTTTTGCACAATTAACTGCTTTTTGCACAGCACTTTTTGCACTTTACAGGCCGTGGCACTTTCAGCTTCGTTCAATGCTTCTATGTTGTTAATGTGGAAATAAGGCAGGTATTAATTATGTATTTTGAAAGTCTTCATGCATTAATTCCATTAGTCAGAGTATTTCATGCCACCTACATGAGTGCCTTATAATCATCTATATTTTACACCTATGTATTTGCACTTTAAATGGGAGCTATCTTTTGTGATTGCCTTTATAGACATATACATGCTGCTACGTAGTGGTAGGAATTTCTGCATTGATTAGATCCCTATAATACTTTGCCTTTCACATTAATAATTTTTGACCATCAATGATTGTTTACATGGCAGTTCATAATGAAGTGAGTTGATATTTTCAGGCACTGGCCATGACTGATTTTTTAGAATTCCGCATTTTTTATCTTAGTCATTAAGTGATAACCATTACCGTGAACAGCTTATTTTGCACTATGCTTTGATTCTGGTTTAAACTGTGCAGGTTATTAGGTATTTTAACCTTTTGTAGCCTTCAGTAACATTACAGTTTTAAAACCGAGGTGACATTGAGTTTGCTGTTGGTCCCTTTTTGACTCTACATGCACTGTGTAGCTAGTTTTGATATCTGCGGATCATACTCTCTATTTCAGAAAGTGCACTGCATTGTTATGCTCATGTATTGTGTGCCATAGTCTGTTATTTATGTTTATTTTGCACTTATGGTCAATCAGTCCATTTTCTATGGCTGGTTGTGCTTTCAGCACCCTTTAAAAATGTCATACTCACTGAGACGCATCATGTGATCAAGCTCCCTCCTGGAGCGAAACGCGCCATGGAGGACACTTGTCCATAATTTAGTATGCCGAAAACAAAGATTGCACTGCTTGCACACTAAAGAAGTGTGGGAGCCCGTAATTCCTGTGGGAGAAGCTTTTAAGAGGTCCGTGCCTGAGTGGTTCCAGTGGTTCCGCCCTGTATTTGGTGGTCAGAAAGTGTTTGCATCAACGTTCATCAGAGCTGGCTGTTTTCGGTTTTCGCGGACCCTCCCGTTCTCTGAGGCACCTCATGAGTACAGCCGCCTGCATTTCGGCGCAATGCACCTTCAACGCAGAAGGGAATGGCGTCCTGTTGTACCCCCCGCTGTACTCGAGAAAGAGTCACCAATATCTGTGGAGCTGCCCGACGGTGAGAGGCTGCGAACTCTGTGCGGTCAGCGGACCGGTGAGAGCTTCAGCGTCAGACCCAGTAAGGCGTTCTTCAGCAGTGGTGAAAATAAGTGAGACTCGGCGGGTTACGGGATTATTCCATCATTTCATTTACGGACTGTTCTTTAGCAGTAGCACAGTGATTATATACGCCGGAACTTTGATATTCAGGCATAATATTTTCCAGCGATACGATCCGTGATAGAGAGTCAGCGGCAGAAGCCCTCTTTGATAATCTTCCAGCAGTCACGGATGAGCCACGTAATACTAAAACTACTAATCAAAATAGTGATGTGAAATCGTTGTTAAAGACACTAGAAAAATCGTTAAAAAACAAACTCTCAAATTGGTGGGAGAAGAAATCACTTGAAAAATACAGAGATGACATTCAGTTTGCTGTTGGTCACTTTTTGACTCTACATGCACTGTGTAACTAGTTTTGATATCGGTGTATCATAATCTCTATTTCAGAAAGTGCACTGCATTGTTATGTTCATGTATTGTGTGCCATAGTCTGTTATTTATGTTTATTTTGCACTTATGGTCAATCAGTCCATTTTCCATGGCTGTTTGTGCTTTCAGCACACTTTAAAAACATCATACTCACTGAGACGCATCATGTGATCAAGCTCCCTCGTGGAGCGAAACGCGTCATGGAGGACACATGTCCATAATTTAGTATGCCGAAAATAAATATTGCACTGCTTGCACACTAAAGACGTGTGGGAGTCCGTAATTCCTGTGGGAGAAGCTTTTAAGAGGTCCGTGCCTGAGTGGTTCCGCCCTGTATTTGGTGGTCAGGAAGTGTTTGTGTATATATATATATATTCACAGAAAAAACCATAGGTTTTACACACGTTATAGTTAGGAAGTAGCATTTAAAAAACCTATGAAATTCACTGAAAAAACCATAGGTTTGACACATGTTATAGTTAGCTGGAAATTTTACTGACATAAAACCAATGAAATTCCACGTTATAGTTAGTTGGACTCACTATAACTTGCGCGTGCAATGCACTGCTGATGACGTCACATATTACATCACTCATGACATGGTCAGTGACATCACTCATGACATCACTGATGACACCATCCAGTGAATATGTGTCTTTCTGAAAAATAAATATTAGTGAGTAATGTTTAAATATTTAAATATATATATTAGTGTTTCACTTTGTGTATAAGTGGCTACATGTGTTGGTAAGTAGCTACATGCGTATGTATATGGGTTATTAGATGTTTCTCTTAGTATCAGTATGAGTGTCTATATGGTTTGGTGGGGGTATTACTTAGCACATAGATGCATGAGTGACTGACTCTCTGTTTGTATGTGTTTTGAAGACAGCATATGTGCAGGACTGTATGGGTGGATGAGTGTGTATATGTGTTTGTTAGTGAGTGAATGACTGTCTCACTAGTGTCTTTATCAGTAACGACATATGTTTTAATCTAGTATATGTGAATATTGATGTATATAAGTGAGTATATGTGAGAGTAAGAGATTGAAAGAGTTCCTGTTTAAATAAGTATGTGTTTCTATAAGTGATTGTTTAAGAGAATAAATATGTGTAATTTTCAATAGAAGTAAGGTGGAAGTGTGTGTATAACTCTATATTCAAATAAATGGATGTTCAATAGTTTATTTGCACGTGTGAGTATGTCTGTGAGTAACTTTTCGATGATTGTCGGTGTGTAACAGGATGTATAGGTGTATCATTTCATATGATGAGTGAGTATATGTATGAGTGGATGTGTATATAGATGGTGGAATTACTGAATTACTTGTAACTGACATGGGTATCTGCATTTTTTTTTTTATTTCAGTTTCTATTTTTGAATATGTGTTTCAAGGGTTACATTACAGTGAAAGGAGGTCTGTCACTATGTCACAAGGATGGTGTCATCAGTGATGTCACTGACCATGTCATGAGTGATGTAATATGTGACGTCATCAGCAGTGCATTGCACGCGCAAGTTATAGTGAGTCCAACTAACTATAACGTGGAATTTCATTGGTTTTATGTCAGTAAAATTTCCAGCTAACTATAACATGTGTCAAACCTATGTTTTTTTCAGTGAATTTCATAGGTTTTTTAAATGCTACTTCCTAACTATAACGTGTGTAAAACCTATTGTTTTTTCTGTGAATTTCATTGGTTTTTAAAATGCTAATTCAGAAAAATGTCGTGTATGCAACCTATACTTTTGGCAATAAAGTTCTGGCAATATTTTTTTCGAAAACAAGCCGTTTTCTTCACTGTTCAAGTTGCATAGAGACTCCTTGTAAAGCAATACAGAATTCGAAAGTCTGTACCTTGCCTTTTTTTAAACACATTAAAATTTGTCTGTAAATAAAAATAGCCTTACTAAACTTTCGTGCGCGACCCGGTGTGCGCACTCTCGGCAACAGTTGTCAATAAAATGGATATCGCATTTCCAGGCTTTTGTGCGCGACCGAGTGCGCGCACAGGCCTATATATTTCGTAAAAACCTTGCAATTTGAACTTATTGAATTTCTTCATACACCCCTCAAAGAACTTATAGTACGTCAAAGAGACTGTACCTAGACTTCTTTTTTATTCTTATGAAACTTTTCAGTAAATGGAGCCGAATGTCTTTTTAAACTTTCGTGCGTTACCGGATGTACACACCTTGGTATTTTTTTAGAAATATAAAACGTTTCATACTTTAACAATTGTGTGCTTAAATCCAGCTCAGAAGATATACAAAATCAGGATGGTAGTTGGTTCAACCCGGACCGTTTATTAGATGTAGATCGTCCGACTAATAAAAAGGACATATATATAAAATGCGGACTAGCCGCTGTATCGTGCTAGCAAACTATAACATATAAATCATTAGAAAAAACAAAAGGAATCGAGCAAAATCAGTAGGCCACTGATGAGATCTTTTTTTGACCTCGCTAAAATAGAAAAATTAGGAACAACCCCTCATGAGAAATATGAAACTAGTGAGAGAAACCGAGCTCGACGCCATGATGGCTGCAAGACAGCTCGGCTCCGCCGCCCACCCCACCCAAAATAACGACAAATATTATAAAGATACACAACACACCAGCAAAGTAACAGGGTAAAACGTTTTATTAAATAACTATTTACATGGCAGCCTACTGCAACATGAAAACAACACTTTCAATTGGTTCTTAATAGTTTCAATTCTGGAATTTACACGCAGCACTCCACCCACTTCCCTCACTATCTTTTCTACTCTCAAGAGACAACAACGTCCTACATCTTTCGGAAGACTTTGGTGAAATGGCTACCGTATCTCATTCATCTTCCGAATCGGACCAAAATGATCGACTACCTTTAATAAGAAAAAATAAATCTATCATCTGGCAATTTTTCACTTATCCTGAAGATCAAAAGAAAGTGAATGCACCAAAAGTAACCTGCACGATATGTGACTTGGTTCTCTCAAGAAGAAATCCAGCAAAAAAATATTCCTTTTCCATACATACCATGGTGCGGCATGTCAAACAAGTGCACCCTCTGCAATTTGCAGAGGCAACGACAAGAGCCCTGGCCACGCTATTACCATTAGAGGTGGCCAGCACATCTTCTGATCGACGACCTGTATCTCCATGGAGTGCAGAGATGGACTTCAGTTATTTAACTATATATGGTCTATAACCTATGGTTTTTTCAGTGATTTTCTTTGGTTTTTTAATAGCAAATATCAAAAGCTTTTTTGTGGAAAATGACTAAAATTAGGTATACATAAGCGGCGTTCATTTATGTTCACCACAGCCATTGTTAAAAGTAAAGTGAAAGTTGCGAAACAGTGGCCACGCCATCTAGTCCCTTTTAGGCCCCATCATGCACGTAAGTAACAGCCATTTTCTGTGTCATGGCCTCTCTGCCCACTGCCAATAGCCTATGATTGTTCGAAATTGGTTCTCTTTGGGTCATTCTCTGTTCACAAATAAGCATAAAGTCGCAATACTCTATTTAGTTTTTGCAGATAGTGAAGGATAGGTAGTGCACACTTTTGTCCCCTTTGTAACCCGTCATGCCTATCTCTGCCCCGTTTGTTGGTAGTTGGTTCAACCCGGACCGTTTATTAGAGGTAGATCGTCCGACTCCACCGGAGGACCTCCCTAATAAAAAGGACATATATATAAAATGCGGACTATCCGCTGTATCGTGCTAGCAAACTATAACATATAAATCGTTAGAAAAAACATTAAACTAGAGAGAGGAACCGAGCTCGACGCCATGATGGCTGCAAGACAGCTCGGCTCCGCCACCCACCCCGCCCAAAATAACGACAAACACTATGCAAATATTATAAATATATACAACACACCAGCAAAGTAACAGGATAAAACGTTTTATTAAATAACTATTTACATGGCAGCCTACTGCAACATGAAAACAACACTTCTAATTGCTTCTTAGTAGTTTCAATTCTGAAATTGAACACCCAGTACATCCAGAGGTCATGTCCGACAAGTTGTGTGGGGGGATGCCTTGCTAATGCCGCCACCCCCACCACCTTCTGTAGGAAGGACTCTGGATATCCTTGGTCCCTGAGAGGCTTTGATGTCCCTGCCTTGCACAAATGTCATAAGTTCTGGATGTTGAGAGCCATACTTCAGGGTCCGACAAGTTGTGTGGGGGGATGCCTTGCTAATGCCGCCACCCCCACCACCTTCTGTAGGAAGGACTCTGGATATACTTGGTCCCTGAGAGGCTTCGATGTCCCTGCCTTGCACAAATGTCATAAGTTCTGAATGTTGAGTGCCATACTTCAGGGTCCAAGAAACGCGGACTCGGAGGGGGCGCTTGGCTCCTGCCCCCTCCCCAAGTCTTGTTCCCCTGGTATGGCCTGAGATCGCCCCCGACATAGGCGGCCGGCTCCCGGGGTCAGGCGGAACTTCTTGCCTTTTGATGCCTCTTCCATTCTGGACCTTGTCCCACAATCCATTTGACCTGAAGACACGTCCTGCGGTGCCCTGGTCCGACCATCACATTTACACCGTCTCACCCGCCATCCGGCTGAATTGCACCCACTCTTCCGATACAGTGACAGGCGGCTGCCACGGAGCTCAGGAAATGGCGGTCGGCTCCACAGACTTGGGCCTGGCCTGCAAGGATGGCTCTGGGCAACCCTGGAACTCGGACGCTTGACTGCTAGGGCATGAGCCCCATTCCCAAAAGCGTCCCCTCAGCCTTGAAGATTCTACAAGAGTCACCGAGGCCCCCGACTCCTGCAGACTTCCGGTGGGGAGCGACTGCCATGATTGCTCGCGGAATGGCCACGACGTAGCCACGAGGTGCTCTCATGCTGACGCCAGCTTCAGTCTGAAACATCCAGAAACACTGTAGACTACCAATTTGATCAGTTCCGGTGGAGCCCCAACGACGTATCGCGTTGTTGCGTAATCCGTCATATGACGCGCCGCGTTAGCGCACCCGGAAGTGCTCCGGTGCGCGAGGCGCGAAGCGCAGCTTCCCGGAAGCAATGCGGAGCGCGTAACGTAAGCATTTACATTTCAGTTGGTTCTCCCTCACAATATTTTCAATGTCACATAAAAGTCACCCATCACCCACTGCCATCTCTGGCTGTTTCCATGGTAACACCTCATTCTGCACCTGGCTGAAGGCACAGGTCAAAAGTTCATATCTCAACGTTCTACAGCAAAGTAACAACACTGTTTTCCCTCCAGAAACACCTGCCAATCCACAGCTCTGTTACATGTCTTTTTTTTCACACCCAATAGTACTTTTCGTTTAACATAAACATTAACATGCAACGTACTGTTCAATCTCCACTTCTTACAATCAACCAATCATTTTTATTTTTTAAACCACACCCAGCCTCTTCCTTTTTCTTTATTTAGAATTTCAACTTCTAACTACCATTCCACTTCCAGAACCGATCGGAGGACGACTACAAATCCCTTGAAAATGAAGGTCTGGCTAATAGGACACAGTTATATTCACTGGAGTGAAAAATATGCAGTAAGCAGACGAATTTGCAACCTCAGCTTACCAAATGTACACATAACATGGATTTCCAAAAGAGGATTGAAATGTCACCAATTGATTCCATTGGTGAAAACTTTTATGCATCTCCCAGAACCAGACCTTATAATTGTGCACTGTGGTGGGAACGATCTAGGCACAATCACTGGGGTAGGTCTGGAAATGCTTCTAAAAGACACCTTTCGACAATTGATGACACTTTTTCCTCGATCTGCCTTGGTATATTCCAATATATGCCAAAGACAGAAATGGAATTGGTCCAATCACCATTGTGCACAGTTTGCGAAAGCAAGGAGACATGTAAATAAATCTGTTTCTGCGTTCCTCAGAGATTATAGCATGGGTTCTATTTACCACAACAACTTGCGATACCACATGCAAGACGTCTATAGGAGAGACGGTGTTCATTTCACAAATGAGGGAAACAGAATCTTCCTCTGCAACATCAGGCTCTGCATCGGTACTTACTTATAAATGCAGAAAACACTCAATTAACACAATGGCTCTTTTCAGAGCCACCTTATATCTAAGCACTCAAACTTCTGATTTATCTCCATTTTCACACTCTTGTAAAAAGGTGTGCGCGACCGAGTGCGCGCACCACGCAACTTTAAAAAAAAAATATATATATATATTTTCGCCTTTAAGGGCCTTACTGCACACCCTGAGAAAACCTACGCAGCAAAACAATCTCTACCTTCTCCCCTTTCCATATTCCAACGCTTTGAAATCAACAATATATTTACTCGCAATGACAAAATGGCGGTCAACACTTCCTGATTTCCTTCGAATCGAACGTTAACAGACGTCACGCAGCAAAATTCCGCTCGCGCGCGCAGCCGTTTGGGTGCGCGCACGTGTGCGCGCGTATAGATATATAATTGACTTTAACTTTAATTTCCTCAGCAACTACTGAACGGATTTACACCATTCCAAAAAAAGCGTAATCTGCGAGCCGGACTGTACAGTTTTGCCAAATTTCTTATAAATCCATTCACCCGTTCGACCTGTAGCCGAGTCTAAAGGTCCTATGGAAAATAACATGGAGAAAACACGTTTTGGGACCCCCCTTTTATCTCAGCCCCCACTTGACCAATCCCCCCCAAACTTTTAGGGAAGGAGCGCAGCGGACCGAGCCATTATTGGGAAGCCTTCCGGTGCCCCCCGGCAGACTTCCGTGGGATTCAGGGCACTTCACTGGATTACTCCGGAACTGCTGGCACAGTCTTGCGCGGACCACCCCTGTGCTTTAACGGGGAACTTAGAGGAGGATGTGGAGCGATTGCAGGTCTGGTTCTCAGAGAGACTTAATGATCTTGCTCCTCTGAGACCCCTCCGCAAACCCGAAAAAGGTGCATCTGCCCCTTGGTTTACGGAAGCATTGGCGGCTTCACGTCGGCAATGCAAGGTAGCGGAAAGAGCATGGCGCGTGAAATATGACGCGACGGCGAAACTCGCCTACAGGTCTTTGGCGAAAGCTTACCATCGGAACATCCTCGCGGAGAAGAAGGCTTACTTCGCGAGAAAAATTGAAGCTGCCTCCAATTCCTGTAAGGAGCTGTTCGCCATTGTGCGGGAGTTTACAACTTCTCGCGCAGCACCTACCCAGACCCCCCCTCCTGCGCCTTGGGTCAGGGCGATTGCGGACTTTTTCACCTCTAAGATCCAGCGGATCCAGGACTCCTTCCTTGTGCTGGAGCCTGAGATGCCAGGTCGGGCGGAGAATGCCGCTGGTACCCAACCTAACGCAGGTGTGGCCTTGGCAGCTTTCCCTCCTCTCTCGCTGACAGCTTCATTTGACCTGATGGCTGGGCTTAAGTCAGGTTCCCCTCGGGATGCCTGCCCCGCAAAATTTCTGGCGAAAATGGCAGCTGTCATTAATCCACTCGTGAACCCCCTGTTGAATTGTTCTCTTGCACAGGGTGTGGTTCCCCAGTCCTGGAAGCAGGCAATGATTATTCCCCTGCTTAAAAAGCCTGGTCTGGATGTGGAGGTGTTAGCGAATTATAGACCTATCTCGCTTCTGCCGGCTTTTGCGAAGGTCATTGAAAAGCACGTGCATAAGGTGCTTGCTGATTACCTGGAGTCCCACGACCTACTGCACCCTACCCAGTCGGGTTTCCGCGCCAATCTTAGCACCGAAACAGCTCTCCTGGAAGTCTCGGAGGCGATAAAGGAGGTGCTGGATTCGGGCGGGAGAGCGATGCTGGTGATGTTAGATCTGTCGGCGGCCTTTGACACCGTCCCTCATGAGGGTCTGCTTGCTAGACTCTCAGAGATTGGTCTTCGAGGGACGGTGCGCCAGTGGTTTCGATCTTTCCTGGCAGGCCGTCGACAAACGGTCTGGGCTTCTGCTTGCTCCGCCGAGATGTCACCATTGGGTGTCGGAGTTCCTCAGGGCTCTGTTCTGAGCCCAACTCTATTCAACATCTTCATGACCCCTCTGGCGGCACTGGCGGAGTCCTTCGGGGCCCAGATCGTTTCCTACGCCGATGACACCCAGCTCCTCTTCACCTGTGAGAGGGGTGCGGACTTCGATGGAGGTAGGATCCAGGGTTGCCTTGAGGCTGTGTTTCAGTGGTTCCATCATAACAGCCTCAAGTGCAACTCGGATAAATCCGAGGTCCTCTTTTTTGGGTGCAGTTCGGACCCGGACTGGAAAGTGTGGTGGCCTGAGAACATGTTTCCACCAGCAAGTTCGTCCCAGGTGGCTAAAAACCTTGGGATTAAGATCGATAATGGCCTCACACTACGCTCGCAGGTAATCGGTCTCACTGGCACCTGCTTTGGCCTACTCCGGATGCTTCGCAAGTTCCTTCCCCTGCTATCGGAGGAACACAGGAAGATCACGGTGCAGGCGATTATAGGCTCGAGAATTGACTATTCCAACGTCCTCTATCTCGGCCTGCCAGAATACCTGCTCCAACGGTTACAGGTTGTCCAGAATTCGGCAGCACATGCCATCTTTGGACTATCTCGCCGTGCCAGAGCCTCGGGCCTCCTGGAGGCTTTGCACTGGCTTCCTGTCCGGAAGCGGATAATTTTTAAGACTCTCACCCTGGCACACAAAGCCTTGCACGCCTCCGGAGCAAAATATCTTCAGAAAAGGCTGTCCTTTTACCTTCCTGCCAGGTCGCTTAGGTCTGAAGCCTTGTCTCTTGCTGTGGTGCCCTGCGTGAAGAGAGCTCGCATCGGTGGCCGCTCTTTTAAATTACTAGCGCCTCAGTTGTGGAACAAACTGCCTGTGTCCCTGCGCAGCACTCCTAACCTGTTGGCCTTTAGGAAGGGGCTTAAAACCTGGCTTTTCACCTCTTAGTTTTGGGCCCTATTAGGTTTCCTTTTTTCTCTGTTTTTATTTACTTTCCCTGTTGTGTTATGAGATTAGTGTGCAATTCAAAGCGTCGGGACACTCTTTCGAGTAGCCGCACGCTATATAAAACCCCTGTATAACATAACATAACATAACATCTTCTTTGAGAAATTCGCTAAGATTCTTCAACCAGGGCCAAAGTTATTCCAAATAGAATGTTGAGGATTTCCTATGGAAACTAGGTCCTAACTATAACTACCTACTGGCGACCGCCAGTAGGTATATATATATATATATATATATATATATATATATATATATATATATATGTATATATATATATATATATATATATATACATATATATATATATATATACATATATATATATATATATATATATATATATATATATATATATATATATATATATATATATATATATATATATATATATATATATATATATATATATATATATATATATATATATATATTCACTTAAAAAACCCATAGGTTTCAGACCTTATATAGTTAGGAATTAGCATTTAAAAAACCATTGAAATTGCTCTTATATGCTTAGTTGTACTAACTATATTTCACGCACCCGCAATCCACTGCTGATGATGTCACATATTACATCATTCATGACATGGTCAGTGACATCACTGATGACATCACTGATGACATCTCAAATGACATCACTGATGACATCTCATTTGACATCACTGATGACATCATCCAGTGTGTTTCTGTAAAGTTTAAATATGTTTTACATATTGAAGAATGAGTGGATGTATAAGTGTCTGGATGAGGGATTTAGTAGGTGCGTGACTGACTGTATGAGTGAGTGATTAAATGTGTCTTACTAAATGCATGGGTTAGTGACTAAACTGTCTGAATGTGTGCATCAGTGTGTCTGTTGTTGTGTAAGCTGCTGCATGTGTTGATCATTAGCTATATGAGTGGCTATGTGAGTTATTGATTGGTTGCCCAGGTATTTGAATGGGAGACTGAGTGTGTGTGTGGGTGGCTGGGAGGTGTGTGACTCTGTGCATAGATGTGTGAGCAGTTGATTCACTAGGTGTACGAGTTCAAGAGTGCAAGTGGAAACAGCTATATGGGCAGTTGACTGTGTGCATGGGTGTGTTGGTGAGTGAATGGATATCTCAGTGCTACACGTCCAAGTAAGTACATATGTAAGACACAGTGCATGTGAGATTTGGCATATATAAATGACTATACATGAGAGCCAGTGAATGTGCGAGTGGCTGTATGGATCATTGTGTACTTGTATCAGTGATTGTATAAGAGAGTAAGTATGTGTTAGTATATGTTTGAATAAGTAAGGTGTTGTGTGTATAACTGTATAGTTGAGGAAATGGAAGTGTGGGATGATTCTTTGCATAACTGACTAGATGTGTGAGTAGCCCCATGGATGAGTGGCAGTGTGTGAGTGTATGAGTGCATATGATAGTGTTGTATTGATGAGTGACTGTATGTATGAGTGATTCTATGGGTGAATGAGTGAATGTGTATGTAGACCTAGGAATCAGTGAGTGCGTATGTAGTAACTGGTATTGGTGTGTCAATGGTTTCAAGAATGGTAGTCTGTATTTAACACTGGGTGTATCAAAGGTTATATTAGAGTGTAAGGAGGTGCATCGTATTATCACATGAATGATATCATCAGTGATGTGATCAGTGATGTCGAATGAGATGTCATCAGTGATGCCATCAGTGATGTCATTTGAGATGTCATCAGTGATGTCATCAGTGATGTCACTGACCATGTCATGAATGATGTAATATGAGACATCATCAGCAGTGGATTGTGGGTGCGCGAAATATAGTCAGTACAACTAACTATATAGGAGCAATTTCAATGGTTTTTTAAATGCTAATTCCTAACTATATAAGGCCTGAAACCTATGGGTTTTTAAGTGAATTTGCAAGGTTTTTAAAATGCTAATTCCTAACTATATAAGGCCTGAAACCTATGGTTTTTAAGTGAATTTTCAAGGTTTTTTAAATGCTAATTCCTAACTATATAAGGCCTGAAACCTATGGTTATTTAAGTGAATTTGCAAGGTTTTTAAATGCTAATTCCTAACTATATAAGGCTTGAAACCTATGGTTGTTTCAGTGAATTTGCAAGGTTTTTTAAATGCTAATTCCTAACTATATCAGGCGTGAAACCTATATTTTTTTTCAATAAATTTCAAAGGTTTTGTAAATGCTAATTCTATTAGCGGGTAACGTTTATGTATGTTATTATCCTTCTGGGACCACCTGAGCAGCCATCTTGTTTCTCAGGAGAAGTGAGGCACAAGAGAGCACAAAACAAGAGTGGAAAACGCGAAAAGGGAGCAGGGTTGAGACCCCCTAATCTCCCCCAAAATTATTGTCTTTTTTTAAATCACGGGGTACGCGCACGGAACGCGTACTGTACGCGTACGGTGCACGTACCCCGCGATTTGTTTGAATTTTGTTTTTGTTTTTTGCCCTTGGGGGTCCTTTTGGGACCCCCTGAGAAGGGCTAGAGGGTTGGGGGGTCTCTACCCTGCCCCCTTTTCATGTTTTCCACTCTTGTTTTGGGCTCTCTTGTGCCTCCTGAAAAACAAGATGGTGGCCAACACTTCCTGGTTTGGACAGTTTGGAATGTTGACAGTTGACTGCTAGCCAATCAGAAACTTGCTCGCGCACGTAAGGGTACGCACACGTACGTGTATGGTACGCGTACCGTACGCTTATGATGCGCATACGGTGAGCACATATAGATATATAATTTGCTCAAATTCAATTTTCTCAACAACTACTGGAGGGATTTTCACCAAATATAGAAAAGGCACTACTGCATACCTGTCCCTACCATTTTGCCAAGTTTGGTGTAATTCTGTTCAGCCGTTCGGGCTGTAGCCTTGTCTACAGGTCCCATAGAAAACGGCATTTGAAAAATTTCAAATTCAATTTTCTCAAGAACTACTGGAGGGATTTGTCACCAAACATAGCAAAGGCACATCTGCATAACAGGCCCTACCATTTTGCCAAGTTTGTTGTAATTCCATTCAGCTGTTCGGGCTGTAGCCATGTCTAAAGGTCCCTATGAAAATTAACATGGGGAAAACACGTTTTGGGACCCTCCTTTCGGCCCCCGCTTGACGAATCCCCCCGAACTTTCAGGGAAGGAGCGGAGCGGAGCTGGCCAAAATTCTGGAAAATTACACAGAGATTACTCAATCGGCGCCAAAGTTATTCCCAATAGAATGTTGAGCGCATATAGATATATATATAGATATATAATTTGCTCAAATTCAATTTTCTCAACAATTACTGGAGGGATTTTCACCAAATATAGGCAAGGCACTACTGCATACCTGTCGCTACCATTTTGCCAAGTTTGGTGTAATTCCGTTCAGCTGTACGGGCTGTAGCCGTGTCTAAAGGTCCCATAGAAAATGCCATTTGAAACATTTCAAATTCAATTTTCTCAAGAACTACTGGAGGTATTTTCACCAAACATAGCAAAGGCACATCTGTGTACCAGGCCCTACCATTTTGCCAAGTTTGGTGTAATCCCATTCAGCCGTTCGGGCTGTAGCCGTGTCTAAAGGTCCCCATGGAAATTAACATGGGGAAAACACGTTTTGGGACCCCCCTTTTTTCTCGGCCCCCGCTTGATGAATCCCCCCGAAACTTTCAGGGAAGGAGCCAAAGGTATTCCCAATAGAATGTTGGGGATTTCCTATGGTCTCTAGGTCCTAACTATATATACCTACTGGCGACCGCCAGTAGGTAATATTCACTGCACTGAAAAACTCATGTATATATATATATATATATATATATATTTTTTTTTTGTTTCCAGGTTTGCCATTTGCTTGGAAGGGCACACGAGGAACAGCCCAGGACACCGTTACTTTCAAGAGTGTCCTTTATTCCCTTATAAAAATCGGCATTCTGCTTCCACAAAGTTCATTGTGGGTCCTACTCGTTTTGAGGCTCCTGCCACTTGATCACGGACCACAGTGCTTAATGGCAGCAACGTCTTTGGAAGTGCCCACGTTGAATGTTCAATACCTGCCCCCAGGTGGGCTCGCTCCGGTGTCAGGCTGCAGGCATGCTGGGACTTGTAGGATTAGGTTTTCCCCTCCAATTCACAAAGAGCGACTGTCAAGAGACTGTTATTTTACTTAATGGTTTCGCTCTCCAGTGAGCGATTGTGAAAGGGAATCCAATTTTCTCTTTTAAGCGGGTGTTGTCCTCCCGCACCTCGAGTTTCTGGTACCTCATCGCAGTCCACTTAATTTTAGTGGCGGTGCGCATTCCACGACAGTGGCCGGCCGTAATTATGTTTCCAGGTTTGCCATTTGCTTGGAAGCGCACACGAGGAACAACCCAGGACAACGTTACTTTCAAGAGCGTCCTTTATTCCCTTATGAAAATCGGCATTCTGCTTCCACAAAGTTCATTGCGGGTCCTATGCGTTTCGAGGCTCCTGCCTCTTGATCACGGGTTGTTCCTCGTGCGCTTCCAAGCAAATGGCAAACCTGGAAACATAATTACGGCCGGCCACCTGAATTTATTCGGTAAATGCATTGTTTGATGAGTTAATATTCTCACCTGTTACCCTTCCGTTCGGAATCTAAGAACTACAGACATTTTGAGTAGTATGTTGTCTATATCTATGATCACATGGTGTTCACTAATGCATTTAAAAATAATGGCATACACCGGCCAGACTATCTGTGAGCAAGGGCATCCGCCCAAAACGCGTCAGACCGTTGTGCTGTGGTAAAATAAAAAACATCTTTGCCTGAAATCTTTGGGACTCGCCTTGGTTTTCTGTTCGCCAGAGTTGGAGGTGCAGGACCAGTATTTCTGAAATACAATTCACGGAAGGTGGTTGCTTCCGTTGCGAGTCCACTCCTCGTAAGCAGTCCGCCATCATCAACCAGCCTGTTCGCTTCTTTGTGGTAATGAAATTTGGTGACGGGCCCTGCCTGCAGTACGGAATCAGTGGATAGTGACACGCCCACGCTTTCAGCTAACTTGCTGTGAACAACGCCGAAAGTGGAGCCGATAAGTGAAAACGAACCGTTGAACAGTTTGGCAATTTACGGCGAATAATTTTGTGGGTGAGTGTTCCGCATACTGCATTACCAAGGCGGTGGGGAGGACAACAGGCAACAGGCGGGTGGCAGGAAAGAACTGTACCGCATCCGTTTAAACGAACTGTTTTTGCTAATTATTGTGACCAACACAGCGCATTCGGTATGTCTGCCGAAACAGTACGAGGCAGGGAGGCAGCCTCTGTAACATTATTTTCCAATCTTCCAAAAGTATCCGATCGAGGGGGGACAACAGCTGCACAACCAAATACTCTGTCTTATGAGAGCAAAATCAGGAATTTGATGAAACAGATGGAAAAGTGCATGCGTAGCGAAGCCACGAAATGGTGGGAGCATAAATCTTTATCAATGTACCTAGCAGAAGGTTGAGTCCCACCAGGGCTTTGTATACTTCTAGCCCCCAGCTATGAGAAGCCCAACCCAGAAATGCTCAAAGAGTGGGGGCTCAGCAATTTGGAAGCATCAGGAAATTTGGTCAAAATTCTGATCAAATATGCTGACATCGATCGCATTGCATTATTGAAAGAAATGGAAGAAATTAATGATGAATTGCTAAAATTGGAACCAAATGATTTAATTGCAACATCCAGAAAGGAAATTCAAGAGCGCCTAGTGAAACATGAGGACAAAATTAAGGCGTACAAGTTTGCGCGCGACAAGGAGGACTATGAGCAGGGTCGTATTTGCACATTTGCGCGCAAGTACCAAAATGCTAAAAAAACAAAAATGAATCAGAAAACAACTGCACCCGTGAGTGCTCCCACAAAAGCAACAAGAGTGCCACAACCTGTGCGTACTGATATCAACCGAGATCAGAGTGATGAAGAAACATCAAATAGCAGTGTCTACTCTGAGGATAGTACAACAACAGGTCAATCTCTGGAGAACCAACAACGGTGCTAGATTTAGGAGAGGAGGTTGATTTTTTAGTGAATGCTTGCCTCCAATCATTACGCTCAAGGAGTCAGCAGCAGCCACAGCTGCAGCCACAAAAAGGGCAAAACTCAACCAACGAAGGAGAGAACACCGTAAAAAACGCAAACTCAAACAAAAAAAAGAAACAACACTGGCGGAACAGAAACTAAATGACAGGACAATTATAAATCTCTCCTTCACGACGCTTACAGAGGCAGAAAAACAACTGTTAAGCTTGGGGTTGAATTTTTGCCCAATAAGTGACTTTAACTATTCGAAGACCAGAATAGATGTTTTTCAATATATACGCAAACTCAAACTGCGTAAGTTCTTCAATATTAAGGAAGGTCTAAATGAAACGGAGCCTACCAATATTGAACTGAATCCTTCTACGCTGTTGGCTCATGACACCAGAGCATTACTTACTTTGTACCAAATGGGAGTAACCACTGATACCTCTGATGGTATCAACTCCAATCTATCGACCCAGCAAGAGCTCAGAGACGCTGAAATCAACTAAATAGGAGCAGGTAGCAGTCCATTCAAACCTGCCTCCAATTTCATACCAACGATGCCCCGAGACGCCATTGATTCATTTCACGAGGTGGTGACAGCAGATCTCAAAAAATTACATTACCAAATAAAACATCGCAAGAGACATAAAGATACTAGGGAAAAAACTTTACTGGGCACTTATGAACAAATTAAAATCTGACCACAAAAACATTGTCTGTAGCTCAGATAAAGGTGGTAACATCGTGATTTGGCCGCAAAAAGACCACATCAATGAGGCGACCAGACAGCTTTCAGATATCACATGTTATCAGAAAACCAACGCAAAAGATTATGACAAAGCGAGAGACACTCTAAAAAAATGCTCTACAAATACAAGAGAGAAGGCCTGATCTCCATGCAGCAGTTCAAGTTCCAAGATGTAGAGCATCCAGTTATGCCCAGGTTATATTTAATCCCTAATATCCACAAGGAAACCTTACCAGTTCCACGAAGACCGATCATATCGGCAATTGACAGTATGACAAAACATATTGCTATCTACGTGAATTACTTTTTGCAAAGTTTGGTAAAAGATCTACCCACCTATGTGAAGGACACAGGAGATTTTCTGCGCAAGATAAAGAACACTCCTTGGACATCTGACTCTTTACTCATTGCCCTGGACATAGAGTCCCTATATACTAGTATTGAACATAGTACAGGACTGAAGGCACTGGAATTTTTTCTAGGGACTAGACCTCTTAATTGTTACAACCACAATAAGATGATCATAGAGCTTGTCACATGGAGTTTATACAACAATTACTTTATCTTTGGTAAACAGATTTATCTGCAGAAAAGGGGTGTGGCTATGGGGGCCTGCTTCTCTCCCAGCTACGCGTGCTTGCACGTAGGCTGGTGGGAGAAGCACGTCCTCATGGGAAAACATCATGACATCTACTCACAACACATAATACAGTGGATACGGTTTATTGATGATGTTTTTATGATTTGGAGGGGAGATGAAACCAGTGCCATCGGTTTTATTGAACAACTTAACATCAATCAAGAAAATCTGAAATTTACATATAACATGAGCAAACAAACTGTAGATTTCTTAGATGTTAAAGTATTTGTGAAAAATTGAAAAATTGCAACCACCCTATTTAGAAAAAAGACGGTGGGGCACTCAGTTCTCCACACCAGTAGCGCACACCCTCGCCATGTCGCTGACAACATCCCCTATGGGGAGTTCCTCCGGCTTAAAAGGATTTGCAGTACAGAGGAAGAATTAGCAGTTTGCACTACTCAAGCTCTCAAAAGATTCAAAGACAGGGGATATAGTGATAGGATGCTTAAAATGGCTACTGAAAAACTGAAGGAAAGATCTAGGGAATCCCTGTTAAATCCCTCAGTAGTTCCCTGTCCGGATAATATCAACAGTAAAGACGACTCAAGTCTGAGATTTATAACAACATACAACTGTCAGGAATGGCGCATCAGAGCCATTTTAACTAAAAGTTGGCCGATATTGATGACCAATGGTGTCCTAGCACCCAACTAACGTGTGGACCCAACATCACTTTTCGGAAGGGTCCCTCCATGCGCCAACATGTTTCCAATCCATTCCCTGAACTTTTGAAAACTGAATCATGGTTACAACCCCGGCCCAGGTTTACCAAATGTTCTAGTTGTAGAGCATGTAAGTTTGGCATCAACACTACCAAGTATGCCACTCCGTTTAGTCCGACGTCATCAACAATCAAGGGCATCTTTAATTGCAAGACGGAGTATGCTGTTTATGTTCTGACATGCACCTGCGGCCTGAGGTATGTTGGGAGTACCAGGCTTCAGGTGCATGTCAGAATCTTGCAGCACCTCCGAGCCATTGTCAACAACGACAGCTCCTATCCTGTCGCAAGACACTTTAAGGTGATTCATAACAACAACCTTGAGTGTCTTAAGTACTTTGTATTAGCTGCTGTCCCCAAACCACGCAGGGGAGGCGACAGAGATAAAATGATTAGACAATTAGAATCAAAAATGATTCTTAAGTTGGACAGTAAAGTGCCAAATGGCTTTAACACAACGGAAGATCTATATCATTTTTTATAGAGTGTACAGCTGTTTCTCCTTCCATTTAATATTCAATCCCAGTTTGCTTTCTACTGACATTAGCTTAACTATGAACACCTTCCACGCCCATGTAATAATTTACTGTTTCTTGGCCATTCTTTTTAATTGTACATATTTTCCATCTAGATGCAGAAATTGATTTATAGTCTCTTCTGCACCATGGTATTCACCTGGGGTTTTCGTTTTTTGTATAATACACATATAATTGTTAACATACACTTTAATACAGTCTCGAATAATCTTAAGAAGGGCTGCCATCTTTATAGATGTCCCTACTGTCTTTATCTATTTATATCATTGAGATATTTATATGTATTGCTGTAGTCTGTTGTAGTATTTATACCATTTTGCGTATTTTGCACAAGTATGATGTTTACATTTATATATGAACTGTTCAATTTTTAAATATGTTATTAATTTTGATAATTTTTCTACCACTATTTATTGATTTTTAACCAAATCAATATATTATTATCAAAATGCATATATTTGCACAGTCAATATGTTTACATTTTCGATATATAATGTTCATTTGATACAGGTTTACATTTGCATTTTTGCACAAATACTATTCAGACTACTTCGGCAAATATCCTGCATTTAGGCAGATAAACATATATATATACACTTTTTTAATGAAAATGACAGTAGAGATCAACACCACCTGAATTTATTCGGTAAATGAATTGTTTGATGAGTTAATATTCTCACCTGTTACCCTTCCGTTCGGAATCTAAGAACTACAGACATTTTGAGTAGTATGTTGTCTATATCTATGATCACATGGTGTTCACTAATGCATTTAAAAATAATGGCACACACCGGCCAGACTATCTGTGAGCAAGGGCATCCGCCCGAAACGCGTCAGACCGTTGTGCTGTGGTAAAATAAAAAACATCTTTGCCTGAAATCTTTGGGACTCGCCGTGGTTTTCTGTTCGCCTGAGTTGGAGATGCAGGACCAGTATATCTGAAATATATATATATATATATTCATTGAAAAAAACCATAGGTTTTAGACAAGTTATAGTTAGGAATTAGCATTTTAAAAAACTTAGAAATTCAGTGAACAGCTGAGGGGAGGAGTCAAGATGGCGGGTTGAACGCCGCCGAGTGGAGACGCTGCATGTGGGGTCCGCTCCTGACAATTGCGTTTACGCTGCCCTAATGCTTGATATCTACACACTGGCACTCTAAAAGGAGAAAGGAGAAAGTAGAAAGAAAGTTTAACGTTTAACGTATTCTGTGCAAATTGGCACCTACCGAGAGGAGCGAGAGGAACAGTTGGAGACCGGAGCTTGGCGGGATCGATGCTTTGGAAGGTGCTGCAGCACGGCAGGAGCTTGCTTCGCTCCTGGAGCCGAGCAGCGAGCTTCGCTCGCGCTACGCCGCCCTCTATCTTTTCGGCAGGCTGGGCGTTCCCAGCCCTGACTCAGCAGGGCGCACACCTGAGGGCTTTCCCAGGAACACGGCGAAGGCTGCAAAGGCTGCAGAGGCTGACAGAAGCGGCGGAAACGGCAGAAACGGCGGCGGTGTACGAGTCGATGTCCTCACGCCAGACCAGATCTAGGAAGACCGCTCTGACACTAAAAAAGCACCCACAGGTACTATGACTGCGGTGGCTGTAGGGGTAACGGTGGTAGGCTCTTTGGGGGATAAGAGTGAGACACTACAAGCATCTTCAAATGGGACTAGTAACTCTGCTAAACTCAAGCACAACTCTGATTGCTCAAAAACTTTGAATGTCCATGGTGCTAATAACGTAGAAGGTGATGTCGGTAAGAGTTTGTGCCCGGGGACGCTATTTGATTCTACCACAGCCACAAAGGAAAACATCAGGGGCGAGCTAAATGTGGATTTAAGATTAACAGAGACGCTGCCTGCCGGCAAACAAAAGAAGAATGAGAATGGCAAAGTTGATAAAAATAGGGATAAAAATGATGAGGTACATGCCAGAAATAAAGAACTTGCTGCACCCATAGGGTCCTTAGAATCATGTAACAAATCTGTAGAGGCTCAGGCACTGAAGAGTACCCAGGAAGCTATTCAGGATAATGGGTTTGCTACTGAGAGACGCGGTGGTAAGAAAGGATCGGATAAACTACCCATGGATAAGGGGCCAACAAACTCAGTAATTAAGGAAACCAGTGAAATAAAACTGGTCAAGATAAGTGAAACTGCAAACAATATAGAGACTGATTTAACTAATAGACCACTACATACGGTACAAGATCAACCGGGAGGCTCTGAACACCTTAACGTTAACAATAAGACATTTGTAAAGACTGACAAGCTTAAATCAAAAGAGAAAGAGAAGGAGAAAGAGAAAGAGGGTGTGATTGATTTAGTTCAGGAATCTGGGACTAAATCAGATGAAGACTCAAATGTTGACTATGAGGAAATTTCGGACCCAGAAGAAGAAGGGCTCAATGAGGTTCCCAAAGCGATAACTAATAAAAAACTGGTGCCAAGGAAAGCTAAGAGAAAGGTCAAGACGAAACAAAAAATCCTCCAATTAAAAGCAACAGGTAAAGAAATGGTAGAAAATAAAAGAAGTCGATTAATAGATGACAGCCCTTTGAGAAGGTGGATAGAAGCTAAAGGCGGAGTTAAGAATATGGCCTTAAGACTTTCGGGGGCCAGTCCTGACGAGCTGAATGGGCAGTTGAGTAAAATTCAAGAGGACAATTTAAGTAATGATATAAGCTTAAATTTGGACAGACCTATGGATCCACTAACCGATTCTAGCTTAAATGTACTTCCTTTGAATCAAGAGGTATCTAGTAACACGATCATAGTCTCTGAAGAAGAGAATGGTGACTTAAATGTCGTGATACACTCAGGGACTCCTAGAGTTTCTCCTACTCCTACTGGTACTTCAGATATCTTTCTGTCTCATACCATACAAAATGAGGTTGTGAAATCAAGTGAGGAACAAAATCTCGAACTTTCAATTCTTAATAGTGATGAGACAAACGAAGCCAATGAAACTATATTATCCAGTTTGAGGAAAACTCAGACACAATTAGATCAACTAGATCATAACTCTGATGACGTGTCGGCAGATACAAATCCAAATCTGCAAGAAACAATACCTGTTTTGTCGATAGTACAAGCTAGAAATTCCTCTCCGCCAAGTACTTCTGACACTTCAAATCTTACACCACCGAAAGTTATATCAATGGAGGCAATTATGCAGACCCTGTTAGATCAGAGGGTGGAGATTCAACAGCAATACCTCCAATTAAGAGAGGATAATACTAAAATACAAGGAACCATGAGGGATATCTGCCAAAATTTAGGAGGAATAACTAAAGAAATAGAAGATATTAAAACACGAATAGTGGAGGTGGAGGAAGATGTTAACCAAGCCACATCAACTATCAAACAGAATACTTCTAGAGTGTCCCTTCTGGAAGCTAAAGTGGAAGACTTGGAAAATAGGGCCCGAAGACAAAATCTTAGATTATTCGGTATACCGGAAGGTATTGAGGGGTCAGACCCGAGAGCTTTTGTGGTTAAACTTTTCCAAAGGGCCTTTGTGGATCTCGCGGATTGGGATTGGGACTCCCAACTCCAGAGAGTACATAGACTTCCGTTAGTTCAAAGGAACACTAATAGCAAATTTCCAAGACCTTTTTTGATTTATTTTGGCAATTTTCTCTTGCGACAAGCAGTAGCACTAAAAGCAAAACCAAACAATCCGGTAACCGTTGATAATTTCACTTTTTTTGTGAAGTCAGACTTAACTAAGGCAACTATGGATAAACGGTGGGAACTTCGGAAGCTAATCGATGCCTTTAAAAATCTAGGATGTTTGGCATACCTTCAAGAGCCTGCTCGCCTTAAGGTCATTCGGGATGGGCAAGTGGCCTTTTTCACTGATCCCCTATCTGCGGAACAATGTTTGGAAAAATTCTCATGTGATAATGAAAAAAGAAACCAAAAAGAAAAAGAAAAAGAAAATTAGTGCTACACTTTTTTGTTAAAGGTTAAAAGGGCAGATTAGATACAGCCATATGTTTATATCCTTTATCTTCTTTCTTTTTTTTTTTTTTTTTTCTCTATCCTTTGTTTTGTGTGTTATTTTGAGTTTGAGCTAAATATAGATACAATAAGGCATGAATCAACTATGGTTTGAGCAGCCACTCATGCATGCTTCTTCACAGAGCTGCCACTCCAGCGGCAGCAATGCTAGAGGGGAGCTCCCCCCCAAGAAACGGGTCGCTGCAAGGGAGGGGGCGGGGTTGCCACAAGGGCAAGGGTGGCAACGGGAGTCATGGGTGGGGGGTGGTGATAAAAGTGAAAACTGTGTTTGCAAGATTTGACGCTTTATTTTTTTTCAAGAAAAGTAGGAATGAAATTTTAATGAAGGTAAAATACATGGAGGAACAGGAGAACAATATGTATAAGACCAATATCAAATAAATGCTTAAGTTAAGAATTTTATGTTGGAATGTAGATGGCCTAAACAATAAAAGTAAAAGAAACCTAGTACAAGAAGAGATTAAAATGTATAACCCTAACATAGTGCTACTGACAGAAACTCATATAAAATACCAAGATAGAAAATTGCTAACCCAACTAGGCTACGAATTGGTTACTTGTACCTCGTTTAATGAGACTATAAGGGGGGTTGCTATTTTAAAACAAAGAACACTTCAATTAGAGATAATGAAAACTGCCACAGATAATAGAGGTAGATGGGCAATAGCACAGATTCAAGGTGCTAAGGCTAAACTAGTATTCTGTGTGGTATACGGCCCAAATATTGATAAACCTAAAATCTATGAAGATCTAAGTTTAGAACTACTAGAATGGGAAGGGGAAATTATTATTGCTGGAGATTTTAATTGTGTTATGAATTATAAAATAGATTCTACGGGGCCAATGAACTTTAAAAGAATGTACAAAGTAGGAGCTGCAATTTTAGAACTTGCAAGACTAAACAATATTAGAGACTTATGGCGGTCCAAACATCCAAAGGTGCCAGGTTTTACTTATTATTCTGCCCGCATAGATCATGTTCTAGGATTGATATGGTATGGGCCTCTGAACGAATCCTAGAAAACTGCATGATTGAAATTTGTCCCAAAGTTACATCAGATCATAATCCTCTTCTTTTGGACATCAATATTGAAAATCAAAATGTAAAATTACGAAAGTTCACTTTTCCTAGACACTTATTGGTTGACTCAACATTTATTTCATTAATTAAAAAACATATACAGGAATTTATTGTGCTAAATGTTAACTCAGCTAGCATCAATACGGTATGGGACACTTGCAAGTGTAGCATTAGAGGGTGTGTCCAACAGTATGTATATAGGCTTAATGCAGAAAACCGCAATAAGAACAAGGATATGACATCTAAATTATCAGATTTGGAAACACAACTGGCTGAAGCAACATTACAATCAAAAAATAATATTGATTTGCTTAGAACACAATTGGCGGAACTACAAGCTGGACTTAGGAAAACGCTAAGAGAAAGATATGCAGTTAAATTACATAAATACAAATTAGATCAATACGAAGGCGGCGACTGCATCGGAAAAATATTAGCTTTTAAAACTGCAGATAGAAAAGCGAAAACTAGAATAAAGGAAATAATTGGATTAGATTCAGTGATATATGGGCAAGAGGATCAAATTTTAAATCAATTTGTCAAATTTTACCAACGTTTATATACCCCAGAGGAGTTGCCGAGTAAAACAGAGATTGAAAAATATCTTGATCAACATCTAGGCCCATCGCGAGCACTTAACCATGAGGTAATTCAACAACTAAATTCTAATATTACCACTGAGGAGATTAAACTGGCTATCGACCATCTACCATTAGGTAAGGCGGTCGGTGAAGATTGTATACCAGGAGAATTTTATAAACTTTGTTATCAAGAGTTGGCTCCATTACTACAAAAAGTCATTAATTCAATTATTGTTTCTAAACAAGCACCTTCCTCATGGAAACTCGCTAAAATCATATTTTTTCTGAAAAAGGGGAAACCAGAAAAAGAGTGTGGTTCGTATCGGCCCATATCTCTACTAAATTCCGATGTGAAAATTTTTGCTAAAATCCTAGCTAATCGGCTAGCGCCCCATATGGTGGACATTGTTAATCCCCAACAGCATGGCTTTGTGATGGGTAGAGATACCACTCTGCATGTTAATACCTCAATAACCGCTTTGGATGTAGCAGAAACTACTAACACCCCACTCGGTATGATAATGTTAGATGCTGAAAAAGCATTTGACCGAGTGGGGTGGGATTATCTGTGGACAGTATTAAGTAAAATGGGCATAAATGGCTCTTATCTAGATTGGGTTAAGTCAATTTATGATGAACCACGGGCCGTGATCAGCTATGGAGGTACAGATTCTAATAATTTTAAGATTGCAAGAGGTACAAGACAGGGATGCCCCCTTTCCCCACTATTATTTGCTTTATCTTTAGAACCCTTTTTAAATGCCTTAAACGACCAAACCAATATAATACCATCTCAACATGGGGACATAACCCTTAAATTAACTGCCTTCGTGGATGATATTGCAATATATACATCGGATGTTTGCAAAGCTATGCCTGCAATTATAGAGGAAGCACATAAGTATGGGAAAATCTCTGGGTATAAATTAAATGTTAATAAAACCCAAATTATACTCAACTATACTCCGGCTACATGTACTTATAAAACCTGCAAAGAAGCCGTATATTTAGGTATAAAGCTCACGGCTAAAGTGGAGAAAATTGTTGATATAAATTATGGGTCATTTCTCAAAGAAACAACTGCGAGTTTTAAAAAATGGCATAAGATACCTCTGAGTTTGCTAGGGAGATTAAATCTGATTAAGATGAAAATCTTACCTAAGCTACTTTATTTGTGTAGAGCTATACCGCTACAACCAAATAAGCTTTTTTTTAAGAAATTGGATGGCATCTGTAGCAGCTTTATCTGGGGGTATAAAAAGGCACGAAGGGCGGTAACATTTCTGACATTACCTATCTCTAAAGGGGGGCTTACCTTTCCGGATTTTAATCTTTATTTTTTAGCTACTTTTTTTTTGCGCATTAGGAGCTTATTAAAAAACACTCCATCTTTATTTTTTCATCAATACATGCTGGGGGCCGATGCCAACCAATTTCTATTACGCGTCCATGACCCTAATTACTTTAAAAGAGTAAAATTTAAGACTGCTAAGCATGCTATAAGAATTTGGGACAAAATTCTGCATATTAGTAATAGCTCATTTTACAACGCTGAGCTTAGATTATGGAACAATCCTGGCCTTCCTGGTATTTTTTCGGATGGTTTGGGTAATCGGTGGATGAGACAGGATATGAACACACTAGGAGACCTGTATGGTATTAATGGTTTGATGGATTTTGAGAATTTAAAAATCACAAATGGGCTCACGGACGATATGCACTTTAAATATAGACAACTTAGAGATTTTTTTGTAATAAATTGAAAATAATGGAAGTCAAACAATCTGATATTCTTGAGGGTATTTATTCAGAAAAAACTAAATCATTAATTAAATGGGGATATCAATGGCTCATTAAGGAGAAGGGAGAAAACACAACTCAAATCGCAGCCAAATGGTCTCGTAGATTAAATCAAAATATTAATTCAGCCCACATTGGTAATGCCCTAACTCATTTAAATGATATAGTTCATTCTTCCAATTTGAAAATGCAACTATATAGGACAATCACGGAACTGTATTATACGCCACAAAGAATATACAGATGGGCACAAGGCAATTCTTTGACAGATAAATCTAGATGTGCTAAATGTAATACTGCCGCGGCTGGAATTGAACATATGTTATTCTCCTGTCCTGCACTTTCCAATTTTTGGAATCGTATATCTTACCATCTTCAATTTAATCAAATAAGTTCAACGGATCTTACGGCACAAATGGTTTTGTTAGATATTCAAGATAGGAACTGTCCCAACAAAGATCTTTCAACGATTTTGCTAGCATGTGCTAGATTAATTATAGCTAGGGTCTGGATATCTAAAGAACCCCCTAAGGTTGCAGATTGGCTATCATTGGTGTATGAAATTAGAACTATGGAGTTTTCTTTAGCTAAGCTTAGAGGTCCTAAAGCTTTTCGGAGGAAAGAAAAGATATGGAAGAACTTTTTTGATGGTCAAGAGATCTGATTAGGCCTTGTCTGGTTTTTCCGTTTTAGTAGTTTATTACTTTAATAGTAGAGTCAATGTGAAGTTTGATTTACAGATTACTGTATATTGTTTCCATTCCTCAATTTTATTTGTTGTTTATAGCAATTGTATTTGTATGTTAAGTATGGAATTGAATTGTCATGAATATTGTCACTTCTTGCAAACAATAAAAATGTTTAAAAAAAAAAAAAGAAATTCAGTGAACAAACCATAGGTTTTAGGGCTGTTATAGTTAGCTAGACATTTAACTCTTATAAAACCATTGAAATTCCCCCATTATAGCGTTATAGTTAGTTGTACTAACTATAACTCGCACGCCCGCCCTTCACTGCTGATGATGTCACATATTACATCATTCATGACATGGTCAGTGACATCACTGCTGACATCACTGATGACATCTCAAATGACATCACTGATGACATCACTGATGACATCATCCAGGGAATATGGTTTACTTCGATATTTAAATAAGTATTATATATATATACAGCAATATGCCTTGAAGACTGAGTGGATGCATAAGTGTCTGAATGGTGGATTTAGTAGCAATGTGTTTGACTGTATAAGTGACGAAATTAAAGTGTCTTACTAAATATATGGGATAGTGATTAAACTGTGTGAATACCTGTATCACTCCATCTGTTATTGTATAAACTACTACATGAGTTGGTTGCTAGCTATGTGAAAGTCTATATTAGTTATTAATTAGTTAAGTGAGTATCTGTATGGGATAGTGAATGAATGTGTGTGTGGTTGGGTGGGACGTGTGTGATTGTCGAAAGATGTGTAAATAGTTGATTTAGTAGGTATATGAGGTTAAGACTGTATGTGGAAACAGTTGTTTGGGTGAGTGAATCTCTTTATTGGTGTGGTGATGAGTAAATATATTTCTCAATGATATATGTCCAACAAACTAAAAATATAAAAGGCAGTGTATGTGACAATTGTTGTTTATAAATAAGTATACATAAGATTCAGTGATTGTATGAGTCACGTGTGGATAACTGTATACTTGTAATAGTGATTTTACAAAACACTTAGTATGAGTTACTCCCTATATGAATAAATAAAGTGGTTTTTGTGTAAGTGTGTAGCTTTGTAAATATAAGTATGATCAATTGTTAGCATAAGTGAGTATGATATCTGCATAAGTGAATAGGATATGTGCTGGTGTGTAATGTCGATGTAGGTGTACAAGTATATTTAATAGTGTTCTATTGATCTTTGTTAGCATGTATGAGTGAATCTATAGGTAAGTGTTTAGATGTGTTTGTAGATGTAGGAATCACTGAGTGGGTTTTTAGAAACTTGTACTGGTGTGTCAATGGTTTCAAATATGGTACTACATATTTTATAATGAGTGTTTGAAAGGTTATGCTACCGTATGATGAGGTGTATCAGTTTGTCACATGGATGATGGTATCAGTGATGTCATCAGTGTTGTTATTGTAAATGAATCTAGGACCCTAGTGTAATTATCCCGATTCATGCCCTTGTATAGGTATAAATTACCCGATCCTAATATAGGCATAGAAATCATTACCATATTTGGACTGAGCCTATACAGCTCAAATATGGCATGGCTACTTCCACAAGTTTCAAGAATCAACAACAATTTCTTAGAAAAACCCGCCTTCAGCAGCTAGGGACTTCCCCTCGCCTGAATACTAATTTATATAGGAAATCATGGAGTTTTCAAAGAACTGAGGGGCATATTATCAAGCCTGTGCGCTAAAATTATCGCCGCTTTATCGGCCGAAAACGGCCGATAAAGCGGCGATAATGGGCTTGATAATATGCTCTATGGAATTCCAATCGAAGCACATGTTAGATGTGAAGACATCTAACATGGGCTTCGATTGGAATTCCACAGAGCATATTATCAAGCCCATTATCGCCGCTTTATCGGCCGTTTTCGGCCGATAAAGCGGCGGTAATTTTAGCGCACAGGCTTGATAATATGCCCCTAAGTCTTTGAGTGACGGTATTAAGTCCAATCATACGTCAAACTCTGCACCTTCAAAGTATAAATATGGCTAGATTTGCCCAGACAAACACACAGTGGTTTTGAGCATATCGACTAACTACTTGCCCGACGCCCTGCAGCAGCAAGTGCCAAAGGAAGTCGACCCTCCAGCTGGAGCACTGAAAGACGCTGTCTTTTCTCCTGCCGAGAAATCCAGCTCCAGTGTTTCCAGGCTACCCTTGCGGGTTGCTGGGAAATCGAGTCCTGAGAGAGAGATACAAGACCTCCTTCATTCTAAACCAAAGTACGGAGCTGATTAGACCCTTCGAGAATTCTTGGATAGATTCTTGGCAGAGAAATACTAAACTTAAGCTACACCTCACCTACATCTTCCCTTGTACTAGACTTAGGTTAGGTACACCAGGGTAGACGTATTTTAGAAGCACCAGTTGAGTACTTTTAGTCATTAATTTATTACTGTATGTATTTTATACGCTTTAGGCAACTTATGGCTTAGAAACCATATCATGCTTTTACAGTGCTACTTTATAATACTTTTCGTATTATATGCCCTGTACTTTATAACCAGTATTACGATTGTATCAGTACATTTCTTATGCTTGAAAAAGAAGACTGTTCAATAAATACCTTTCATTGAAAACGCCCATCTCTCTATTTTCTTAGCACCTCTGGCGAAATGAAGCATGCACCATTGACTGAGTAAAATAGTTATCTATTGTTTCTGCGACTCTAGAGATTGATTTCTTATTCTTGGGAAAAAAACTTGTCATGTTTATGCGGTTGTCAGAAACTAATCCCTTCTTGTTTATTCGAGAAAGTTTCTAGTGACCTCTGAGCTAGCTGGCACTCACAATTAAGTTTAATATATACGATAGAAACCTAGTCGACCTCAGTCCTGCGTCTAAACTATAGTATATATTATTCCAATGTGCAGAGCCTATTGAGAATATAGGAACTACACTACATGGCGCCCAACGTTTGGTAAGGCGATAATTTAACGCTAGATACTAGAGTAACTCAGTCGTGCCTTTCAGACCCCTTTTCCCGTAAAATACTCCAATAGACGTCTGGAGTGGGTAAAAGGTTAATATCCGCCAAAACTAAGTAGGACGAAAATCCTATGTATTAGTTTTTGGTTTGTTCAACGTTGTTCCAAAATATTGTGCACCTAATCTTTGTTTCCTAGAAACTTGTTCTGCAAACTCTTTCTGACTTCTGACTACTAACGAAGAATTAGCTACAGTTGCAGCTCAAGCAGTCTTAGATGACACAAATCTCCAACAAAATGACCCGGATGTAATAATCATCCCAGCGAATATAAGGAAAACCATAACAATAAAACGTATACAAAATGGAGTCTCATCAGGAGGTGGTAAAGTAATCTTTGTTATAGAGGCACATGAATATCGGCAAACAGAGGTATTCTATTCATGGATTCTGTTTCCTACAGCAAATCCGGTAACACACGAGTTCCACTACTACAAAGTAGAGGAACCTCCAGCGGAATACGTTTCTTTCGAGGACGTTAAAATTCCATTAACTTACCAAGAGCATCAGCTCTAGTTTAAAGGTGCCCTAAAACATCAAAATCACATTACCAGGCTCTGTCCACTAGGTAGACCAGGAGCAACATGGCCGGTACTGGCCAGCTACACATCTCATCCTGACATTAACAGAATGACAGGTCCAGAACTGTTAGCTCAGCTGAAACAGTTAATTAAAATTCACAGACAATTGGTTCAATATGTCATGAGGACTTTAACAGTCCAACCTGCTTTAAAGAATCCACAGCACATCCCTCACCAGGGGATGCAAACAAAATCACACCACAGACTATACAATCAGTCATTTGTAAATTGCCCGCAAAGAGGGAACAAATTCTGATCTGGTTAGCTGAGAAAATTATTCAAATAGAGGCAGTATTCCCTGATAGTTCACCTCATGAGAAACACAGAATTCTGACAATCTGTTTACCATTCTGGATAGCACCACATGTGGAGGACTGTGACACTTGGGGTACAGTCTTTGCTACAATCTGCACAAAAACACATGGTGTCCCGTCTATGGCGGTAATACCAGATGTTCTGAGGCAGATTCAAAATCAATACGGTCCAGAACTGGCCTTAAATCTAGGTATGAAATTACTGAAAGGTCTCAGCTATATTATTAGCTAACATTAGAGGTGAAGCAGCATCCGTGGCAATCGCCAGAAGGCAAAAGAAACAGATATAACAGACCGACCATATGAGCTTGCTAGAATTATTGAAAAATCTTATGAAGAATTAGGAAGAGATAGTTTGGGTGGGAAACCAGTAATACCCGAATTAACAGAAATCCTGAAAAGGTGTTTATTAAAAATAATCTCACTACTCCTAAAAAGAAGTGGGAAAATACTAAACAGACACTTCCTAAAGAGAAACGTTCTCAGTCCAGAGGAAGATCTCCCCAACGGGAGCCCTCTGAAAAAAGGTATAACCTTAGAAATAGGGATACTTTAAGAAAACCTGATAGATATCAACATACTGATACACGTTCCTCTCGTACCTTTCAGACTTTCTCGCAGAAATCCGAGTAGTGAGGACGATCAGAACAGAAAGAGGAACGCGTGAAGTCCAAAGAAGAACAGCACGTTCCAAAAAATAAGAAAACTCAATTCACCCAAAAAAACGTAGCAAGCGTAAAGATCAGACATGCCGAGGATCTTGAGGACACAACTCAAGCACAGAGGGGTGGGCACAGACAATCCTAGACAGCGTAGCAGAAGTCAACATAGTTCGCAAGATCCTGAAGGATCATCTGAAGACAGTGAACTTGAATGAATTCATTCAAGTTGAAACTGCAGACACCAGGGTTGGTGTACCCCACAAGTTATACGAAATAACACTCCGGATCGAGGGGGACATAACTAGAAAAATTAGAGCACTCTTTTGGGAGAAGCTCTCTAAGGGCTATGACATTCTTCTGGCTGAACAAAACTGGCCACCTGAATTTGTCAGGGAGTGCCCACATGGCGAAGAGATAATTATGCCAGCCTTCTCAAATCACATTCCAATTCATAAAAAGTACACATATGCCAGAAAATGGGCAGTAGCTCAGGCTCCAGCATTATATAAAAATCATGTAGGATGGGATGAGGACTCTCTTCCCCATAAAATACAGTTAAAAAATCAACCTACTGCACAAAGGCAGTATCCAGTTAAGCACAAAGCTAAAAAACAAGTCAGGGAGATTTTAAATCAACTTGAATACCAAGGGGTGATTGAAACATGCCCCTCATCAATGAACAATCCTTAGTTTCCTGTCTCCAAACCAGACAATTCATATTGTCTAGTATTGGATTACAGACATTTAAACTAAAACATTTGCAGTACAAAATGCACACAGTGCAGCATTGATGGATAACATCGTGCGGAAAAAATATTAAACCACATTAGATATTTCAAATGGGTTTTTCTGTCAAAATATTGCACCTGAAAGTAGGCATTTGAACGCTTTCTCAGTTATGGGGACACAGCGACAATTTTGCCGTCTCCCCCGGGGATTCAAGAATAGTCCAGAGTTATTTTCAGCCAGAGTAACAGAGTTACTACAAACGTACGATGATGAGGCATTATCTTATGTCGATGACATCTATCTTACAGACGATGATTTGGACGTGCACTTGAAAAGAGTGAACACCATCATTCTTGGGTTCGCATCTGAAGAGTATAAATACAATTTTAAGAAATCATGAATTGCCCACCTCAACGTCCTATTTCTAGGCTACGAGTTATCAAGTGAAGGCAAAAGCCTGGCAGCTAACTTTCTAGAGAAATGTGTGCTGCTCCAACCTCCAAAAACGCAGAAAAACTTACAGTCAATTCTAGCTTTCCTGAATTTTGGAAGAACTTATGTTCTGAATTACGCAGAAAGGGTTAAACCTCTCTACGAATTAATCAAACCTGATTTTAAACCAACTAATTGGACTCAAAACCACACAGAAATTTTGTGTTCAGTGCAAACAGACATGTTAGCAAAAACACAGTTAGAAACACGAGACAACGTGCGCAACCTTGTGATCCGAATCATCCCAGGAAGATGCGGATTCACATACCTAACCTTTAATGAAGGTGAAAAGGTACCAATAGCATAAAAATCACACTTGTACATACAAGCTGAAATAAAATTCACTTCTACAGAAAAAATTCTGACAGTGGTTCAAACTGCAGTAGCAAAAGAAAGAGCTCTCGCACAGGGAAAATGAATAATGATCGTCACACCTGTACCTGCCTTAGAGGCAGTGACAAAAGCAAGCATTCCTAATGCAAAAGCTTTACATCCGAGATGGATACAACGGGTTAACTCTCTTGCTGCAACAGACGTTGAATACATTTTTGACCCCTACTTGAAAACGCAAGAATTTTTACTGTAGGAACACGAATGTCCTTTGCCAACCGAGATTCTACCTTTAGAACATTACAGATGTATAATCTATACAGACGGATCAGCACAGCCCGCAATTGGGGGTAAACAAGCCTATAGTGCTGCGTGCGAGATTGTTAAAGGTCGCTGGTGCGAAGATAAATTTAGACCTATGGTCACTAAAACTCAATCACTCGAAGACTGTACAGCTCAGCGAGCTGAACTACAGGCTTTCAAGATGGCGCTTGAAAATACCGATCGCGAATTTCCCACACTAATAGTGTGCGATTCATATTACTGCGTACAATCTTATAATGAGTATCTGTAGAACTGGGTTCAAAACGGTTTCAAAGACGCAAAAGGTGGCACAATTAAGCATAAAATGCTTTGGGAACAAATAGTTCTTTTACAGAAAGAACTACAAAAGACTCACGTGATTCACACACTGAGTCATCAGCGTGATGGCGTTCACGTTGCAGGGAATTCATTGGCTGATGAAGCCGCGAAGGCAGCTGTGCAAACGGCTTCCGTAGCAGCAATCACTCGGTCAAAAACAAAAATAGACAGCGAAATATTGCAAGCTGTCACTGCTTCAGTCAAAGACAGTGGTAAGACACTCCCGAAAGGCTTTCCAGTAAAGTACTCATATATAACTGATGCGAATAATGTTCCTTTTTATCAAATCCCTGGAGTGGGGGATAGGGCAATTCCAAACATGGAACATAGGTTACGACTAATGTTAGCAGCACATGAAGGACTGGCGACTGCACACGCAGGAGTTTCCGCCACAGTATCATTATTAAAACAGAGATATTGGTGGCCACGCATGAGGAAACAAACTAGAAACTATGTTCTAGAATGTGAAATCTGCAAAAAACATGAAAGTTTCTACAGAAAACGTCCATGCATAGACGCCCCTTCTGATTTCAGATAAACCTCTAGAGTGTGTTTACCTGGACCACTGTGGTCCCTTAACAAGGGACTGCAACTATAAATGTATCATGGTCGCAGTGGATTCCTGCACAAGATGTATTAGGATGTGGCCCCAGTGCTCGGCTGACGCCAGAACTGTTATAAAGGATTTGCGAGACTTTATCGGCACACACGCAATTGGCACGCTACATTCTGACCAGGGTCCTGCGTGTAGCTCTCGAGCTTACAAAGAGGTCATGGCTAGCTTGAGCGTTGCGGTATTCTAGTCCCTTCCATCCTGAGGGTAAAAAACTGTGACATAAAGCAATCCATAAAAGCTAAGGTATTAGGTTTCGGTGATGGGTGGGTCAAACATCTAATAAGTGTCCAACGTAGTCTTAACAATCTGCCAAGGAATTCTCTGGGTGGGATCACTCCATATGAATTACTGTTTGGTACTAGAATGATAATCAAAGACCTCGATTGTCAAACTTCAGCGGTGAAACAAAAACCCTTTGATGTCAAAGATCGTTTGGCTGTTTTACAGGACTTAAATGAAACAAGAAGAAGTAACACAACACAGAAGCCAACGACCACTGAAGAAAAACCACCTGTCCCAGCAAGACCTGTCTGGATTCCAAAGATTGGGGATCTAGTCAGGAAAAAGATTGTGGTAAAGAAGTAATTTGGGCCTTCTTACAGAAAAGCAGTACCTGTCTTGGCAATCCAAGGAACAAGATCAGTAGTACTACCGCCCCTTGCTGGTAAAAGGGAGAACAGAGTTGTGTCCATCGACCTGGTCAAACCACAACATATGGCCAATAATAGGTAGTAGGCCCAGTGGACTCCCAAGATGTAGCAGAAGACCAAATATCGCTACTATCCAAGAGGTTCAAACTGAAAGACTTATCACCATTGATAAACATGCAGTAAGAAAAGAAAGACTATGCAACAAAGCCGTGAAACTTGTGCCTCTTGAGACCCAAATAACTGTTCGTCTAGAAACACCTGTCTACCCCGATGTAGTCTCTGACTATATAAATATGACAAAGGAAGAAGCAGCTCCAAAGTTTAATAACAATCCTGATGCAATTCCAACAATTGACAGAACTGCCTCTGGCTATTTTATCAACTTTGATACCTTTTCTGAGGATCCGAGTGAACCTGAAGAAACGCCAGCAAACAAAACTTTCAAAGAAAAAATAACAGAACTCTTTCATCACCTTGAAAAAACATATCTGGTTTCACCATGGATTGAATTTTGGATTGTGTTAGGTGTACTTTTCCTCCTGCTCTGGCTCATTCTGGTTTTAAGCTTGGAAATACAGTACAATGGACACAGCAAGTCAGAAAAGCAACTTGGTCCTGCAACCTCACAAATCATCTCATCGTGAACGAAGAGACCTCTCATCAGTGAATATCACAGCCATTCCTATACCTGACGGTATAGCGTGGGACAGAACTGATTATGACATCTATGGCCCGGTAGTGCTGCTGAAGATTCTACACCAGTTCAAGGTTTCTTTGAGTGACTTTGTATCACCCAGCACATTTTCCGATGATTGGGACTTTGAGACTATTAATAATATGATGTCAGATTTAGAAATGTCTGCAAAATTTACGGAACAAGACTATTTAGAAGGGTCGTCAGATTATGATCAAATGTATTGTTTTAATCATTATGGTCACCATTATTTGCATAAATCTGCAAGCCCTAGGAATGTTTTGACATATAATCAATGGGAACATTGTCCAACGCCGCCAAAGGGCAGCTCAAAAACATTTTATGAAAAGTTTCCATACTTCTCAGGTTTTAATGTGACAAATCCAGAAACGTTTTATTTCAAATATGTAAATAAGACAGGAATGAAAACAATGTTGACCAATACTAAACAAATTTATTCTGCAAACTTTTATGCTCATCTGTCTACACTAGGTTTTGACTTTTGGAAAGACAACATTGAGACAAAAACTGTCTGGGGTACGAAAGACTGGCAGGTGCAAGGTTTAAAAGCCCTGTTAAGAGCCTGCATTATACCAGAACAAAAAATGTTTTTAAATGACACTGTTCAACAAACTTCTTGTCTTGGCCGGGCTAAGATAAAAGATTTAAATAAACCGTCTATACCTAAACCCACATCTGAGAGTAATGATAGTACAGAGAAGGAGGTAGACGTACCATATATTTTAAAACAAAACAGAACTAATACTGATTGGAAAAAATGGTTAATCTGGCCCACAGACACTAACAACTGTCAAGATAGATTCCTGAACAAAACACAGGGGTTCAAAATGAACAGGCCAGATCAAAGATATTCCCAGAGTCAACGTCCAGGGATAGTAACAACATACAGTGCAGGAAAACTATGCCTTGAGTGGCTACAGGCATCCAAACTTCCAGAAAAAAAACAACACTTATTGTTACTTAAAGAAGGCAATGATTTGTGAGATTTCTTAATGGGGCCTCGCAAACCATGTCAAAAACGTTTCATATACGCCGGTATATACGCTGCGTACAACGAAGCTTGGAAAATAACGCAAATGGAAACTGCAGAAAGAATACGAGAAATTGATTGTATTAATTTAGAGAAAGCTCTCTCTGTAGTGGACAATGGGTTAACAACTCTATCCTCCAGAATATATTCTTTGGACAGCATTGTATCCTCTGCAATTGACATAATAAAGCAGGACTTGCTAATGTTACAAAATGGCCAGTCTCAATTATGTTCTATAATACAGTTAGGCTGGACGTTACAAAATCTTCGTTCAGGCTACGGGCCATTGCGTCTAATCAACACAACGTCATTGTTTGCTGTATTTCTCCTTACAGATAAACAAATCTCTTTGAGGAGCAGACTATACGGTGCTGAGCATTGAAAAACTGGAAAGATTACCATTGACAGTTTCTGAGACGCCTGTCATTGAATGGATAATACATGGCACCATTACGATACCAGTGATGATTTTCCAATTTCAGTATTGTCTACAGCATATACCAGCGGGCCTGTATGAAAAGTTGGGTAAAGAATACATTAAGTCGACCTGGACTTTACCATACACATACAAATGTTGGAGTGGGGGAAAAGAGGTATTCCTTAGTGGTAAAAATTGTAAGAACTCACTAAGTGGAACATTTTTGTGCCAAGGTATTAATTTACACGGAGCCTGCGAAGGATCTGCAAATAACCTCTCTTGCCACCTGCAAGGTACACCCTCCACAGTGATAGAACCAATTTTCAGGCAGCTATCCAATGGCAGCCGCGTTATGCTCAATGACCACAGTTGTTGTGGCATGTTGCCAGGAAAAACTTATCTTGTTAGTGTGTCATCCAGGGTCACTTGTTGTATGTAAGTATTGTATCCAAAGAGCAAGACAGACAGGGAGACGGAGTTATGGCCTTCACTGAATATCTCTTCTATACAAATTGATACTTTGCAGAATGAAAGTCATTCTTTTGCAAAAAACTGTGCCACTGACCTCGTCTAAAGAAACGCATGATCTGCAAGTTACAAGGACTTCTGCAGAGATACATGCATTATTATCAACAAACTGCCCAGTACATTTCGCAGAAATGTTAAGTCAAATCTTAAATATATCTGATACCAGTGGGATCGCATATGTATTTAAGACTGTTAACACCATTTGAAGCAGTCCTCGGCATTTTTCAAAATTTCGTGCACTCTGTGTTCGGCGGTCTGCCTCTCATTTTGGGACTCGTAGCAGGAATTCTATTTTTATTCCTTCAGCTCCGATATGGCAAGTCCGGTCACCAGCGATACCCAGAATACCATGGAACAATGCCTCCTTGCCATGAGGTATCGTGAGAGAATTACACAGAATCTTGGCTTGGCTCGTTTAAGAGATCTGAACACAACTTGGCTTCTATCGTTCAGACCAATCTGGCAAGATTGCATCTTACCTGTTTTGCGATGCCTGCTTTGCGGAGAGGAATGCGTGTTGGACATTTGTCTTACACTTCCATCAGTACTGCCATCGGATGTCGACGCCTTGCTAGGTCCTGTAACAACTGATGCATCGTGTTGTCCCCAACAGCTACCAATCCTGATGACGGCATTCATTGAGGTCTCACCAGTAGGCCTAACTGAGGGGGAGATACGAGGATCAACAGGCACACAGGTACCATCTGATATGAACATTGCTAATGGGGCACCTGGCGCTGACGGCAATACTTCTCATCTGTGCACATTTGATCTACTTGATGAAATAGTTCCACTTTCACCTACTGTGGTAGACAATTTCTTCCCAGCCTAGAGGATCTGATGTTTTCTCCTGACACCGAGAATAACTCTTGATTCATGCACACAGCGTTCCCTGAACTCTGAAATTCGGCCTTCCCGTTTTCAAAACAAAGACTTCTAACTTTGGAACTCTATTTTTCTCAAACGATTGCATTTTTTTTTCTCTCCAAAACATTGAACTTGTTTTGGCGCAAAGTAATCTGCTTAAAGTAGAACTATTCTTAGAGAACAAGAAATTCTTTGTGAACACTTCCTAGAAAAAAAAAAGAAATTGGGCATTGTCCTCAATACTATAAACTATTGATATACTATGTTATGTTATGAAATGGTCTCAACCTTTCTTCTGTATTAAAGAGACATTTTCATAAATGTAATTATATGATTCATTCAGTTTGCATTTCAGATATCATACTTTATGCATAGAATGCCATCATTTCCTTAAATGCGTACTGTAGAAATGCTCATTTTTTCGTGTACAACCATTTCAAGTGCATTTCATGTATTTTGGGGTGGGATTGTAAACACATGCCTTAGATATGTTCAGTGCTTATACATTTAGTTTATTGAACTTAATATCGTGGATGTCATCAGTGATGTCATCAGTGATGTCACTGACCATGTCAATGAATGATGTAATATGTGACATTGTAGTGGATTGAGGGCGCGCAAGTTATAGTTATTACAACTAACTATAATGGGAGAGTTTCAATGGTTTTATAAGAGTGAAATGTCTAGCTAACTATAACCTCCCTAAAACCTATGTTTTTTTTAGTGAATTTCGAAGGATTTTTAAATGCTAATTCCTAACTATAACTTGTCTGAAACCTATGTTTTTTCAGTGAATTTCTAAGGTTTTTTAAATGCTAATTCCTAACTATAACTTGTCTGAAACCAATGGTTTTTTCAGTGAATTTCAAAGGTTTTTTTAAATGCTAATTCCTAACTACAACATGTCTGAAACCTATGGTTCTTTCAGTGAATTTAAAAGGTTTTGTAAATGACAATTTTTAAATGTATTAATTGTGATTTTCTATTTTTTTTTAAACAATTTGTTTTACATATTCTATTTTTTAAATTACATTATAATTAGATTATACATTACATTTTAAAATATACTTTTTCAGAATTAATTACTTTAGTTTAGGTACTTTGCAAATAGGCAGTAGTCTTCTAAGTACAGTAGTTACAGTTGTTGTAATGTGCAACACAATTTCAGGCACAATGCAACATTGAGGTCGATGTGAATTTCTAGTTAAATGCAATTAGTTACTTTTTGGATTACTTTTCTAAACACAGGACTGGATCCTAGAATCAGTCCTGGGACATCTCTTGTAAACAGTTGAGTAAAAGTGTTTTGGTTACAGTAGTGATTTTTAAGGAATGTTATTGTATTTTAAAAATTGACACAGAAACCTTTTCACAAAGAATCACCAATGTTATCCTATGGGAGTAAATTCACTTAGCAGGTAAGTAATGTTAAAGTTAGTTTTTCTTACTCAGTGGTGGCTCCTGGATCCAGCACGGGTGCATCTCCTGTAAACAGTGGAAAGAATGTGTTTAAGTCATACAGGCCATTTTTAACACCTTGGCTGCTAAGGGTTTTCCCCTCCAGTGCTGACTTTTTTGAAAGCTCATTTATTCATGACGAGCTCAGCTCGTCATAAGCACAGCTCAACTGTGCCTCATGACGAGCTGAGCTCGTCATGAGCATCGAAGGGGTTAAAGAATATTTTTAGTTTGTGGAAATAGACACTTAGAAACTTTTCTGGTGAAAACCAGACAATGGATTCCTATGGAAGGAAATACAAGTTACTGGTAAGCACGGTTAGAATTGATTTTCAGGATCAGTACTGGGCTCAAAGAAGCAGCACTAAGGTCTCTCCTGGTAACAGGTGAGTAAATAGGAATTCGTTGTTCAGCTGATTTTAGGTGAATATTTTAAAGTTCCAAAACTCCACACTTAGAAAAATTTCCAAGTGAAACCAGTCAATGTTAGCCTACAAAGGAAATTCAAGTTACTGTAACTACGATTAGAATTACTTTTCAGGATCAGTACTGGGCTCAAAGATGCAGCACTGAGGTCTCTCCTGATAACAGGTGAATAAATCGGAATTCGTTGTTCGGCTGATTTTAGGTGAATATTTTAAAGTTCCAAAACTCCACACACAGAAGAATTTCCAAGTGAAACCACTCAATGTTACCCTATGACAGGAAATTCAGTTAGCAGGTAGGTAGTGTTATCGTTACTTTTTCCTACTCAGTGGTGGAACCTGGATCTAGCACTGGTGCATCTCCTGTAAACAGTTGAAAGTAGTCTTAGAATTACTTTTCAGGGTCAGTGCTAGGCTAAAAGATGCCGCACTGGGTTCTCTCCTGATAACAGGTGAGTAAATCGGAATTCGTAGTTCGGCTGATTTTAGAGGAATACTTGTACAATGGTGAAGGAAGGGGGCGGGGCCTGAGGTGACATGTGTGCAAACACGCCCTGTGGCGCGTTTTAAGTTGCGGCATTAAATGCCCTTGAATACTGAGGCCCCCCTGGGTGCCAACTAGCCCACCAGGTACCTCTAGTATGCGCCAGGGGGCTGCATTGCAGAGAGGTGTTCAGAGGCCTCACCCCTTTTTACAACACTCTGCAACGCAGCTCCGTGATGTCATCAGTGATGTCACTGACCATGTCATGAATGATGTAATATGTGACATCATCAGCAGTGGATTGCGGGTGCGCGATATATAGTTAGTGCACCTAACTATATTTGGAATTTCAATGGTTTTGTGTGAGTAAAATAAGGTTTTGTAAATGCAAATTCCTAACTATATATGGTCCATAACCTATGGTTTTTTCAGTGAATTTTCAAGGTTTTGTAAATGCTAATTCCTAACTATATATGGTCTATAACCTATGGTTTTTTCAGTGAATTTTCAAGGTTTTGTAAATGCTAATTCCTACCTATATATGGTCTATAGCCTATGGTTTTTTCAGTGAATATATATATATATACATACATATATAAACGTATATCATCTGTATATCTATATAAATACAAACATAAATGCATGCATACATATACTTATATGCATACAGATGCATGTTATTTACATGAAAGTTGAAAAAACACTAATAAAAGCAAAGCTAAAAAGCCACCTCATTACAAACAGAATGGCTTTAACTTAAACGAGGGCGAGATCTATTGCTTTTTCAATGCTTGTTTACTTTGGTTCCATCAAGAAGGCATTCAGATGTGTCACACATTTGCCATAAATTCTGAATGTTAGCACTCTAGTTGCACATTAGATCACTGTAGTAAAGCTACTGCTCACCAGGGACGTCTGCTGCTGGTATTCAAAGTGCATGTTTCAGTCTGCATGTCACAATTTTTTTAATGAAATAGAAGAGGATTTGAGAAGTCACTCAAAATGATCCCTAATTTTTCTTTCTGAAGCACTAATCATACTTTCTATGGCAAAATTAACCCCCTCATGTTGTTCCTTTTTAAATTGAGTGTTTTCAGACTTACCACTTCATTCCAATCAAGATGGCTTCTGGTGTGCAATACTTTTGTCATAAGTAAGACTGTTAGCGCTCTAGTTGTTCTTTAGAACACTCTGGGACATTCTGTCATTGGGCTATACTTGGGGTACATCTGGGTGATATTTGGGCTACATTTAGGCTCTTTTGTCTCTGGTGGCCATCTTGGGAGACTGTATGTCAGAATTTTTTAATGAAATTGAAGAGGGTTTGAGAAGTCACTCAAAATGTGCCCTAATTTTTCTTTCTGCAGCACTAATCATAATTCATATGGCAAAATATACCCCCTCATTTTGTTCCTTTTTAAATTAAATGTTTTAAGAGTTACCACTTTATTCCAATCAAGATGGCTTCAGGTGTGCCATACCTTTGTAATAAGTAGGACTGTTAGCGCTCTAGTTGTTCTTTAGAACACTCTGGGACATTCTGTCATTGGGCTATACTTGGGCTACATCTGGGTGATATTTGGGCTACATTTGGGCTCTTTTGTCTCTGGTGGCCATTTTGGGAGACTGCATGTCAGAATTTTTTAATGAAATAGAAGAGGATTTGAAAAGTCACTCAAAATGTGCCCTAATTTTTCTTTCTGCAGCACTAATAATACCTTCTATTGCATAATATACCCCCTCATTTTGTTCCTTTTTAAATTAAATGTTTTAAGAGTTACCACTTTATTCCCATCACGATGGCTCCAGGTGTGCTATACCTTTGTAATAAGTAGGACTGTTAGCGCTCTAGTTGTTCTTTAGAACACTCTGGGACATTCTGTCATTGGGCTATACTTGGACTACATCTGGGTGATATTTGGGCTACATTTGGGCTCTTTTGTCTCTGGTGGCCATTTTGGGAGACTGCATGTCAGAATGTTTTAATGAAATAGAAAAGGATTTGAGAAGTCACTCAAAATGTGCCCTAATTTTTCATTCTGCAGCACTAATCATACTTTCTATGGCAAAATATACCCCCTCATGTTGTTTCTTTTTAAATTAAATGTTTTAAGAGTTACCACTTTATTCCAATCAAGATGGCTTCAGGTGTGCCATACCTTTGTAATAAGTAGGACTGTTAGCGCTCTAGTTGTTCTTTAGAACACTCTGGGACATTCTGTCATTGGGCTATACTTGGGCTACATCTGGGTGATATTTGGGCTACATTTGGGCTCTTTTGTCTCTGGTGGCCATTTTGGGAGACTGCATGTCAGAATGTTTTAATGAAATAGAAAAGGATTTGAGAAGTCACTCAAAATGTGCCCTAATTTTTCATTCTGAAGCACTAATCATACTTTCTATGGCAAAATATACCCCCTCATGTTGTTTCTTTTTAAATTAAATGTTTTAAGAGTTACCACTTTATTCCAATCAAGATGGCTTCAGGTGTGCCATACCTTTGTAATAAGTAGGACTGTTAGCGCTCTAGTTGTTCTTTAGAACACTCTAGGAGGCTGCAGTAGAACACAAAGGAATCAACTGACAGTCTCTGTCCTTGTTGGATGTACATGTTTTACTGAGAATGTCAGACTTCATTTTCACATGACTGAGAAAGATAATGTGAATTTACAGAAAATATGCTTTCAGTTTAGCTTATAGATCCCCTTCCAAACCACTGTGGGAAAATCATGAGATATTAGTTTTCTTTCAAACAATATTCATGATATCACAGCAGAAGGTTTTTTCACACGGTAAAATCACCTTAGAACCCACCACAATTCCTAAAACGAGTATGGTACCATCAACAAATGATTTATAATGTAACTAAAGTCCTAAAACCCTCTATTAACTACAATGCTTTTTAATGAGGTGCTATCATGTATATTGGTCCCAAGATGGCTGCCAACACTTCTTGGATGAAGTGCTGACAGCCAATCAGATCAGATGTGTGGTTAGGCTCCGCCCAGATATATATCTTTTTTTGAACCTAAATTACTCAAAATCCACTGGAGCACATATATTGAGACCTAGCAAAGGCACATCGGGCTAACAGTCTCTACAATTTTGCCAAGTTTCGTGCAAATCCATTCAGCCGTTCGAGCTAAAAGTGAGGCCAACCGCCCTATGGAAATTAACATGGGAAAAACGCGTTTTGGGACCCCCTTTTTTCTCGGCCCCCCCTTGATGAAACCCTCCCAAATTGTCAGGGGCTGCTTAGAAACAAAATGTTCAATTTTCCTGAAAATTTCAGCCAATTCTGTCCACAAACGCCAAAGTTATTAGACATAGAATTTTCAAAAATCCCATAGAGAAAAAATCCTAACTATATATACCTACTGGCGACCGCCAGTAGGTAATATATATATATATATATATATATATATATATATATATATATATATATATATATATATATATATATATATATATATATATATTACCTACTGGCGGTCGCCAGTAGGTATATATAGTTAGGATTTTTTCCCTATGGGATTTCTGAAAATTCTATGCCTAATAACTTTTGCGTTCGTGGACGGAATTGGCTGAAATTTTCAGGAAAATGGCACATTTTGTTTCTGAGCAGACCTTGAAAATTTGGGGGGGTTTTGTGGAGGGGGGGCCGAGAAAAAAGGGGGGTCCCAAAACGCCTTTTTCCCATGTTAATTTCCATAGGGCGGTTGGACTCACTTTTAGCCCGAACGGCTGAATGGATTTTCACGAAACTTGGCAAAATTGTAGGGACTGTTAGCCCGATGTGCCTTTGCTAGGTCTCAATATATGTGCTTCAGTGGATTTTGAGAAATTAACGTTTAAATCAAGATATATATCTGTAACAGCGCTCCGGGCAGCGATCCGGTTCGCGAACCTTTCGCGTAACGGAACTTTGCGATGAGAAGCTGATTGGCCCTCCGGTGTCTGTCAACATTCTAAACAGTCCGGAGCGGCCGCCATCTTGTCTCTCGGTAGGATCGAGAGACAAGAGGAGGCCAAAACAAAGGGGGAAATTACCATAAGGGGGCATAGTAGATCCTCGTTGACCCCCTAGGTTTTATGTGGAGGTTTTAAAAGGGCCTAGGAGGGTCCAAAAAAAAAAATTTTTTTTTGCGTGGTAAGCGCCAAGTTCGCGAACCGGATAGCTTTCTGGGCAGCGAACTTTATGGATAAAAGAATGAAAGACTTTTCTAATACTGTATGTTAATTGTTTGTTGTTTTTCTTGTTTTTTTTTGTTTTCTTTATTTATTTATTTTTTTTATTATGATTGTGTTTCATACTTTATTAAATTTTCTAACATTTCATTGTCAGAAATGTCATAATTTATTATAGGGTGTAATTGTTTTTCATTTTGAAGCAAGTTGTCTACTGCTTCAACACATTGTAGAAGTTCGTGGTCTCTACTGTCATCCATAAAGTCATCAAGTTTGTCTTGGCTGCTCTCCTTCAGTTCAATCGAAAATGAAACTTGCTGCTCGCCTTCCATTTTGCCTGAAATTTGGATTAAAAAAATATATATTAGTAGAGATAGGGCACTGTTGGGATTAATTTTAGATAGGCAGTTTTTATCAGTGAATTTATCTTTTGGCAGTGTATAGTATGAGAGTGGAAATAGGACTAAAAAAAAGTGTATGTGATTTAACCAAGACACTACTACTACAGAGGGATAGTGTATATGTAGCAGAAAAAGTCTACTATATTAAGTCATAGTGCACAATATATTAAATTATAACTTACCTTCACAAAGAAGTTGAAGTTTTTTGAAGCTTTTGAAATAGGAGGTACAACAAGAAGTAGTAGTCAAAATGGCTGTGTTTCCTTCTCTCCCTTTATATATATACAGGTATATAACCAATCAAATGTCAGGTAATAAAAGTAGAAAATGAAAGTAACATTTTCATTGGTTGTCAATTCCAACAATTCAGATGTGTTTTGTGAAGTAATTTACCTCACGGTACTTGGAGAGGTCTACAGGCTAAATGGCTAAATGGAATTTCAATGAAATTTGTGAGAATGGAAGGGATTGTTATGTAGTATGAGCTAATCTATATTTGGTGAGAGTGTTTCTAGTCGTTATTCTGTAAATTACTTTCCCGCCTTTTTTTAGGACCGCTTTCCGGGAAGCTGCCCGGTTAGCGAACCTTAAGCGTCACGGGAGTCCACCATTTTGTGTTTCGTTCGCATTAAGATACAAGATGGAGGGCAAATAATGTTTAGAATGGGTAGAAGGGGTCATGGTAGACTTATCTTGACCCCCTAGGTTTTCTGAGCGTGGCTGAGGAGGCTTATATGTGCGGAAAAAAAATTTTTTTTAAAAAAATTCCGCGAGGTTAGCTTTCGGTTAGCGAACCGGGTAGCGCTCCGGGGAGCGAATTTTGTGGAAAATTAGTGAAAAAAGTTAGAGAAAAATAATAATTGTGAGTGATCAGATGTAGGGTAGCTCTGAGAAGAGCTTTTGGGTTTATGGTACATTTAGGTACTTATAAGTAGGTACCAATGCAGAGTCTTAAATTCAGAATGAAAATTCTGTTGCCCTCATCTGAGAAGTGAACTCCATCTCCTCTGTAGATATCTTGCATGTAGTAACGCAAGTTATTGTTGTACAGAGAGCCCATTCCATGGTCTCTCATGTAAGCTGAAACAGATTTGTTTACATGCTTCCTCGCTTTCTCAATTTGTGGACAAAATTGGTTGGACCACCTCCATTTCTGTCTTTGGCATATATTGGAATATACCAAGGCAGTTTGAGGAAAAAGTGCCATTAATTGCTCCAAGGTGTCCTTTAAAAGCATTTCCAGACCTACCCCTGTCAAAGTGCCCAAATCATTACCTCCACAGTGCACTATTAACAGGTCAGGTTTTGGCAAATGCATAAAGGTTTTCACCAATGGTATCAATTGGTGACATTTTAATCCTCTTTGGCCCAACCACTTAATTTCCACATCTTGTAAATTGAGGTTGTGTAAATTTCTGCTCTCAGCATACCTTTGAGCCCAGTGGATGTAACTATGTCCAACAATCCAGACGTTAAACATGGTGGAAGAAGGTTGTTCTGCAGTCAGATGAAGTGTGGTAATGAAAGGGCAGTTGAAACAGTAGGAGTTTCTAAAGAAAAAAAACTGTGGATTTACAATGCTAATGATTCATTAGCAGTGATTGGTGCATTTCCATTTCTGAAAACAGAAAGTTAGGGTGCATGGATGTGTTCTTTGAAAGATGTAATTTGAATGGTCAAGGAAGAAACATTTAATGAAAGATTGCACTGGATACGCAGGTGCACTGAGAGTTCAGAGTTCAATTGAAACATTGTTGTGTGAATTTGCAAACATGAGAGGTCTTCCAGGAGGTGGTTGCTATGGAAACAAGGCAGACAGGGCAGAGGGGGGAAGGGTTTTGATTTGAAAAAAGTGAGGGAAGAGGTATGATTGGCTAATATGAGAGATATGTGAAAAGAATATCTGTATTTCTGTGCTTTCAATAGCTGCAGCCTTTGGAGTGCATCCTTTTTCTTCTGCTGAAGACAATTTGGTGTATTTCTGAGACTGTTTTCAAAACTCAAAAAATATTTGCTAAGGTGAGAAAAGATTTATTTAATTTAGATAGAGAATAGTATGATTTAAGGAGAAAATGATGAAGAAAGCTGTGTTTTTAAAATGTGGTTTTGTCTCTAGTGATATACTAATAGAATTAGTTTCAAAGAGAAATTATAATTGCATATTTGGTGTAACATTCTGGCATGCAGTTACACAAGATATTGTAATACATGGAGGCCATTTCATGGTCTGTTATGTAAGCTGAAACAGATATGTTGCTTTTAAAAACGATTTAAGAAATCAATTACATTTCTAGATATGTACTGCTAGAGCTTCATAGGTTGTTTTGGGCCATATTTATAAGGTATTTGAGTGTCTAAGATGTTGTGTTCGCCTTTTAAAATGTAAAGTGTTCCTCATGGGACAAGTGTCTTGTAAATACGCTCCCACTTGTGCTTGGCAAATTTAGATTTTGATTATGGGAGTTACCTAGCCATGTTAATAGTGTCCCAAAAATGGTGCTAGGGCATTCCAGAAAACACTTTCATGTGTCTCAAGGACATTTTTAGTCATTTCTTCATGAATGCAGTAAAAAAGCGTTAACTACCGTTCACTATCTGCAAAGAGAGAGTACTACTAAGAGAAAAGAGGGGAGGGGGGCAGCGTTCAAAGCACATCAGCGTGCATAAATACGAAAATGTTTTTATCTATCACGTACTTGACATTTTAAAGCTTTTCATATTTGCTATTAAAAAACCAATGAAATTCACAGAAAAAACCATAGGTTATAGTGGATATATAGTTAGGAATTTGCATTTACAAAACCTTGAAAATTCAATGAAAAAACCATTGGTTTTAGGCCATATATAGTTAGGGATTTGCATTTACAAAACCTTTTTTTACTCGCATAAAACCATTGAAATTCCATATATAGTTATAAGCGCTAACTATATATCGCGCACCCGCAATCCACTGCTGATGATGTCACATATTACATCATTCATGACATGGTTAGTGACATCACTGATGACATCACTGATGACATCTCAAATGACATCACTGATGACATCACTGAAAACATCTCATTTGACATGACTGATAACATCACTGATGATATCATTCATGTGATAATACCATGAACCTCTTCAGACTCTAATATAACCTTAGATACAATCAGTGTAAACAGACACTCACAGACTGTCACTCATCCATGGAGTTACTCACACACCTAGTCAGTTATGCCAAAAATCAATCACACCTCCATTTTCTCAACTATACAGTTATACACACCTTACTTATTCAAACATATACTAACACATATTTACTTTACTCTCTTATACAATCTCTGATACATGTTCACAATGATCCATACAGCCACTCACACATTCACTGGCTCTTATGCACAGTTATTTATAGATGTCAACTCTCACATGTACTGTGTTTTACATATGTACTTAATTTGACATGTAGCACTGAGATATCCATTCACTCACTAATACACTCATGCACAGTCAACCGCCCATACAGCTGTTTGCACATGCACTTTTGAATCTATACATATAGTGAATCAACTACTCACACATCTATGTACAGAGTCACACACCTTCCAGCCACCCATACACACACACTCAGTTTCCCATACAAATACTTGGACAACCAATCAATAACCCATACAGGTACTCATATAGCTACTGATCAACATATGCAGCAGTTTGTAGAACAACAGATATAATGATGCACAAATTAAAACAGTTTAGTCACTAACCCATGCACTCAGTGAGACACATTTAATCACTCACTCAATCAGTCAGTCAGTCATGCACCTAGTAAATCCTTCATCCAGACACTTATATATCCACTCATTCTTCAATATGTAAAACATATTTTAACTTTACAGAAACATACAGTCACTGGATGTTGTAATCAGTGATGTCATTTGAGATGTCATTTGAGATGTCATCAGTGATGTCATCAGTGATGTCACTAACCATGTCATGAATGATGTAATATGTGACATCATCAGCAGTGGATTGCGGGTGCGCGATATATAGTTAGCGCTTATAACTATATATGGAATTTCAATGGTTTTATGCGAGTAAAAAAAGGTTTTGTAAATGCAAATCCCTAACTATATATGGCCTAAAACCAATGGTTTTTTCATTGAATTTTCAAGGTTTTGTAAATGCAAATTCCTAACTATATATCCACTATAACCTATGGTTTTTTCTGTGAATATATATATATATATATATTTACCAAATCCCTCCAAGGTTGTGAAGGAAGCCAAGACACCCGGAGTTCGTTGCAAAATGTTTAATGGCAGCAGAAAAAAATGCGACGCGTTTTTTTCTGCTGCCATTAAACATTTTGCAACGAACTCTGGGTGTCCTGGCTTCCTTCACAACCTTGGAGGGATTTGGTAAATATTATAGGCCTGTCGGTGGCCTAACCGGGACCGCGCCGCGACAGCCCCATATGCACATACCGGCACTGGAGGAGAGAGAATATATATATATATATATATATATATATATATATATATATATATATATATATATATATATATATATATATATATATTCACAGAAAAAAACAGAGGTTTCAGCCACGTTATCGTTAGGAATTAGCATTTAAAAACCCTTAGAAATTCACAAAAAAACATAGGTTTCACACATATTATAGTTAGCTGGACATTTCACTCATACAAATTCATTGACATTCCCCTGTTATAAATTCCCCTGTTATAGTTATTTCAGCTAACTATAACTCGCACACCTGCAATGCACTGCTGATGACCTCACATATTAAATCACTCATGACATGGTCAGTGACATCACTGATGACAACACTGATGACATCTCAAATGACATCACTGATGCTAATGACATCATCCAGTGAATGTGTGTCTTTCTGAAAAATAAATATTTTTTATATATGTATATCTAAAGGTCGACAGAAGAATAAATGGGTAAATAAGTGTCTAAATAGATTTTTTTTGTAAAATTGATTGTATAACTGACTTATTAATTGTATCTTAGTGAATACATGTATTAACGAGTAATGTTTAAATATTTAAATATCTGTATCAGTGTCTCACTTTGTGTATAAGTGGCTGCATGGGTTGGTGAGTAGCTGCAGGAGTGTGCATATGGGTTATTAGTTTAGTTTTTGAGTATCAATATGAGTGTCTGTATTTTTCGGTGGGGGATATTACTTAGCATATAGATGCATCAATGAGTGACTCACTGTTAGTATGTTTTTTGAAGACAGCATGTGTGCAGGACTGTATGGGTGGATGAGTGTGTGTATGGGTGTGTTAATGAGTGAACGACTGTCTCAATAGTGTCTTTATTAGTAAGTACATATGTTTTAAACTAGTATATGGAGTATTGATGTATATAAGTGAGTATATAAATAAGTATGTGTTTCTATAAGTGATTGTTTCAGAGAGTAAGTATGTGTGCGTTTCTGTAGAAGTAAGTGTAGTGGTGTGTGTATAGCTGTATATGCAAGTAAATGGATGTTTGATAGTTTATTTGCATGTGTGAGTATGTGTGTGAGTAACTCTATGGATGAGTATCGGTGTGTAACAGGATGTATAGGTGTATGAGTACATATGATGAGTGAGTACATGTATGAGTGACTATATAGAACTGTTGGTGAATGAGTGGATGTGGATGTAGATTTTGGAATTACTGAACAGGTTGTTGTAACTTGTATTGGTATCTACACTGTTTTGAAATTTTTAGTTTCGGTTTTTGAATGTGTGTATCAAAGGTTATATTACGCTGAGAGGAGGTCTGCCACTCTTTCACAAGGATGATGTCATCAGTGATGTCATCAGTGATGTCATTTGAGAGGTCATGAGTGATGTCCCTGACCATGTCATGAGTGATGTAATATGTGACGTCATCAGCAGTGCATTGAGGGCTCGCGAGTTATAGTTAGCTGAACTAACTATAACGGGGGAATTTCAATGGTTTTATATGAGTGAAATGTCAAGCTAACTATAACATGTGTGAAACCTATGGTTTTTTCTGTCAATGTCTAAGGTTTTTTAAATGCTAATTCCCAACTATAACATGGCTGAAACCTATGGCTTTTACAGTGAATTTCTAAGGTTTTTTAAATGTTAATTCCTAACTATAACATGACTGAATCCTCTGGTTTTTTCAGTGAATTTCAAAGGTTTTGGGAATGATAATTTTTAAATGTATTTAATTGTTATTTTTTTATACTAATTTACTATATTGTTTTAAAGTATTTATTTTTAGATATTTTATTTTTTAAATTACATTACATATTTTTATTATAAATTGAAAAAAATGTTTTTAAAAATATTGAAATTGTAATATTTGTATTTTTATTTTATATTTTTTTAATTTATATATATTTTATATAGCAGGCAATGATATCCTATGGAAAGAAATTCAAGTTACTGGTAAGTTCAGTTAACTTTACTTTTCAGGAATAGTAGTGAGATGAAAGATGCAGCACTGAGGTCTCTCCAGATAACAGGTGAGTAAATCGGAATTCGCAGTTCGGCTGATTTTTGAGGAATTTTTTTAAGTTCCAAAACTCCATACTTAGAAAAATTTCCAAGTGAAACTAGTCAATGTTAGTGTATGGAAGGAAATTCAAGTTACTGTAAGTATGGTTAGAATTACTTTTCAGGGTCAGTAGAGGGCTGAAAGATGCAGCACTGAGGTCCCTCCTGATAACAGGTGAGTAAATCGGAATTCGTAGTTCAGCTGATTTTAGAGGAATATTTTGCTCAATAGTAAAGGAAGGGGGCGGGGCCTGAGGTGACACGTGTGAAAACACGCCCTGTGGCGCGTTTTAGTTTGAGGAATTAATTCCTCTTTAATCCTGAGGTCCCCTGTGAGCCAACTAGCCCACCAGGTACCTCCAGTATGCAGAAAGGAGCTGCGTTGCAGAGAGGTGTTCAAAGGGCACATCCCCTTTTTACAACACCCAGCAACGCAGCTCCGTGGCGCTTACTGGAGGTACCTGTTGGACTAGTTGGCCCCTAGGGTACCTCTGGATTGAAGAGGAATTAATTCCCCAACTTAAAACGCGCCACAGGGCATGTTTGCACACATATCACCTCAAGCCCCGCCCCCTACCTTCACCACTGTTCAGACACGCCCCGTTGCACGTTCTAAATTGGGGGATTAAGTCCCCTTGCATACTGGGGGTCCCTGGGGGCCAACTAGCCCACCAGGAACCTCCAGGATGCGCCAGGGGGCTGCATTGCATAGAGGTGTAATGAGGCCATGCCCCTTTTTACACCTCTCTGCAACGCAGCCCCCTGGCGCATTTGCAGAGGAGGAACTAACTCCCCTTGCATACTGGGGGTCCCTGGGGGCCAACTAGCCCACCAGGAACCTTCAGTATGTGCCAGGGGGCTGCGTTGCAAAGATGTGTAATGAAGCCACGCCCCTTTTTACACCTCTCTGCAATGCAGCCCCCTGGCACATTTGCAGAGGGGGAACTAATTCCCCTTGCATACTGGGGGTCCCTGGGGGCCAACTAGCCCACCAGGAACCACCAGTATGCACCAGGGGGCTGCATTGCAGAGAGGCGTAATGAGGCCACGCCCCTTTTTACACCTTTCTGCAACGCAGCCCCCTGGCGCATTTGCAGAGGGGGAACTAATTCCCCTTGCATACTGGAGGTCCCTGGGGGCCAACTAGCTCACCAGGAACCCCCAGTATGCGCTCGGGAAAGTACAGAGTACTGTACTTCGTACCCCATGATTTAAAAAAAACTAAAACTTTTTTGGGGCCTTGGGGGTCCTTGTGCGACCCCCTTCTACACTGCCCCCTTTGTGTGTTTTGCACGTTTGTTTCACTGCTTTCTTGTGCCTCGGTTCTACCGAGGCACAAGATGGCTGACAACACTTCCTGGTTTGGAGTGTTGACAGCCAATTAGCATTAAGCTCATGCTCGGGAAGGTACAGAGTACAGTACAGAGTACGGTACTTCATCTGTAGATATATCTATGATTTAACTTTTTATTTTCTCAGGAACTACTGAACAGATTTACACCATTTAAAAAAAGGGTAATCTGCGAACCGAACTCTACCTTTTTGCCAAATTTGGTGTAATTCCATTCAGCCGTTCGGGCTGTAGCCCTGGCTAAATGTCCCTATGGACAATTGCATGGGGAAAGTAAGTTTTTTTCGCAGCCCCCGCTTCACGAATCACCCCCAAACTTTCAGGGAAGGAGTGGAGCGGAGCAGGCCATTTTCATGGAGAATTTTGCGTGTATTCGTTGACCAGCGCCAAAGTTATTCCAAATAGAATGTTGCGGGTTTCCTATGGAAACTAGGTCCTAACTATAACCACCTACTGTCGACAACCAGTAGGTAATATATATATAGGTAATATATATATATATATATATATATATATATATATATATTAAGAGAGTACATGCTAATGACATCAATTGCTTGTCTTATTATGTAATAGACGCTGCAGCCAGAAAAAGAAGGGGTGGCAACAGAGAGCGCCAACTCCGTCAGCTCGAAACAAAATATATTCTAGAGCTAGATTGTAAATGGCCCAACGGTTTGAACACGACTGAAGATATGCGCAGCTTTTTATAAATTATATACAGCTGCTACATTGTGTCTTTCCCTGACTACTAGTTGAGTTACCTGTAAACAACATTATGAAAAAGTCCACTTGTAAATACTTTGTAAAAACATTTATTGTTAAAATGTATATGCACTTGTCTTTCTCTCGTATGAATTTCTCAAAATGTATTTTTTTATATTTTTATACATACTCAAATGTTTTTCGGATCTTAATATGATTATTATCTCTGGATATATTAAAAATACAGTTAATTTTCTAATGGAACAGATGGTTGGACCTACAATATACATTTGATACATTGAGAAGTTTATACTATCTACACTTGCACTTTAGTTGTTAAGATATGCACTTTTGCACAATGCCTCTTCTCTGGTAGAATATACGTGTACTAAGACTAAATGATGTTAGAATAGAGACAATATTATACATATATTTTTAAGTACTCGCAATTCACAGGCAGTTCTTCTTTTTTGGTTGAAAGAATAATTGGATTTAACCGGTAATATGAAAATGTCATGGCTATCACCATGCTCGCAGTCTTGGATTTATCCAATGAGACCTTTTAAAAAGATTTGTATTTATTATTTTACAAATATATGTGACACTTAGCACTTTGCATGTTTTTTTAATTATTTATTGAACATGTGAATATATAATAATCTTTGTATGTGTCATACCATATTAATCTGCCTCTATGCATAATTGTACAAAGACGGAGGTAGCCAGATGAGTATGTTTTCTGTGCCTATGATCATATGACCTGTGATGTTAAGATCTGGGAGGGGCATAACTCACTTTAAATTAGTAGATGGTGTTTTCACTTGTGACACGTGAAAAGAGCTTACGGGCTTGAAACGCATTGTGTTTGGGTCACTTGCAATAAATTCATCTTGCCCACTGGAAAAACCTCGGAGGTCTGTGTCTCTTTCCTCGCCTGTCTGCTGCTGCGGAAAATCGGGAAGTGGTTTGAGTTGCTCAGGATATATATATATATATATATATATATATATATATATTACCTACTGGCTATCGCCAGTAGGTATATATAGTTAGGATTAATTCCCTATGGGACTTTTGAAAATTCTATGTCTAATAACTTTGGCGTTTGTGGATGGAATCGGCTGAAATTTTCAGGAAAATGGCACATTTTGTTTCTGAGCAGCTCCTGAAAATTTGGTGGGGTTTCGTCAAGGGGGGGCTGAGAAAAAAGGGGGGTCCCAAAACGCGTTTTTTGCATTGAGTTTTCCATAGGGCGGTTGGACTCACTTTTAGCTCGAACGGCTGAATGGATTTGCACGAAACTTGGCAAAATTGTAGGGACTGTTAGCCCGATGTGCCTTTGCTAGGTCTCAATATATGTGCTCCAGTAGTTTTTGAGAAATTAACGTTTAAATCAAGATATATATCTGTAACAGCGCTCTGGGCAGCGATCCGGTCCGCTTACTTTTCGCTTATCGGAACTTTGCGCGCAGAAAGCTGATTGGCTCTCCGGTGTCTGTCAACATTCTAAACAGTCCGGAGCGGCCGCCATCTTGTCTCTCGGTAGGATCGAGAGAGAAGAAGAGGTGAAAAACGAAGGGTGAATTTAATGAAAGGGGGCAAGGTATCCTCCTTTTGACCCCCTAGGAATGCTGTTGGGGTTATTAAAGGGACCCGTGGGGAAAAGAAAAAAAAAATGATTTTTCACGGTAGAAGCGCTTCACGGGCCGCGAACTGGGCCGCAAACTGGTAGCGAAACGGGAATTCGCCATTTTGTGCTTCGTAAATTAAATTACTAGTTATAAGTGGGTACGGGAGACGTATCCTAATCCCCTATGTTTCCTGAGGGTGGGTGAGGAGGCTGATATATGTTGATACATCTCTTCCAGCGGCTGTGCGTGAGCTTTTTTTTTTTTTTTGCTGCGTGACAGTCCGGAGCGGCCGCCATCTTGTCTCTCGGTAGGATCGAGAGAGAAGAAAAGGTGAAAAATTAAGGGGGAATTTAATGAAAGGGGGCAAGGTATCCCCCTCTTGACCCCCTAGGAATGTTGTTGGGGTTATTAAAGGGTCCCGTGGGGAAAATAAAAAAAAAATGATTTTTCACGGTAGAAGCGCTTCACGGGCCGCGAACTGGGCCGCAAACTGGTAGCGAAACGGGAATTCGCCATTTTGTGCTTCGTAAATTAAATTACTAGGTATAAGGGGGTGCGGGAGACGTATCCTAATCCCCTATGTTTCCTGAGGGTGGCTGAGGAGGCTGATATATGTTGATACATCTCTTCCAGCGGCTGCGCCATCTTGCCTTTTTTCGAATGCCACAATTTTGTCGTGCACGGCAGCCATTTTAGATGCCAGGCTGGTCCCAGGCTATCACCTACCCCTGCGGATGTAGTTTATGGCCCCAGCTGTAGAGAATTCAGACATGCCAATCCTCCTGATTCAGGCGTGTGAGTACTGATTTCAGTGCTAGTCTCCCGCCTCCCGATTTCTGCAAGCAAAAACCCGGGGGCATATTACTAACAACTAGCGATAATTTTTGTCTATAACTTGTTTAGAGACAAAAATTATCGCCGCACATCGTCGATTTTTATCGCAGATAAACCTTGCTATTATCGCAGAAAATTCAGCGATATTCATGTATTATCGACCTAATGCTCTTAGCCATGTTATCCACCTCCCATTGGATAACATGGCTAAAACCTGCTCAGGGCAGGTGTTAGCTTTTGGAGATATTCGCGCTTAGTGCGAATATCTCCAAAAGTTGGTAATAGAAGGTAGCGATGTTAGGGACTGTTTCCAGTCGCTAACATCTTGGCACGCCACTTTGCATGTCATTAGTGATAAGTATCACTGACATGCAAAGCCGGGCCCAAGATGGTCGCTATCTCCTTTTAGGTGTCACTAACTGGTGTTAGCGACAGCTTGATAATAGGGAAATAATTTTATCTCCGCTTTCATGGTTTTTAAAGCCAAAAAAGGGGAGATAAACCCCCTTGCTAATATGCCCCACGATTCCTTGGGGGTTTCAGCTGATAGGGCTTGGTATTGTGTTACATGGTAATTTTTCCATGAAACGTCAGAGGGTCGATGTAGGGGTTCTAGAAGAGGTGATAAACCATTTAAGCCTCATGAACAAGCGCATGGTCTTTTAAAGATTTCTGAAGTACTCGGGGCGGCGGTGTGTGTGTGCCCTCTTTCAGGAGCGGGCGGGGGGGCACTGCCAGCAACTTGCCAGGTCAGGTAGTGTTCAACACGTGCATCACCCTTTCTCTGCTTGCTATTGCGCTCCATGCTTCGGAAAGGTAAGAAAAAGAACGTGCATTTGAGTTTGAAATGTCCGATCCTGCAGCAGCACACTTCCAAAGCCCACACATGACAATAACCCGATTCAAGGCCCCATTCACCCGCTTTCAAAAAATAGATAACACTCCAACAAATTAAGGTTATAAAACTTTATTAACTTTTAACGATAATGAACAGAACAAAAACTAAAAACATTTAAACATTTATTAACACAAAAAGCAACAATGGTTAGAAGCTGTCTTTTGTGCGAATAGTCCCAAGGCAGCACAACGTGCAGAGTTCTGGACGGCACCCAGGTGATGTCGCCTGGGTGCCGCACTGGTTTAGGGATCCTACAATGCTGCTCCGAAAATTGGCGTGGGGCGTCCCGGGTGGGGCGGGGGGAGGCCTCGTCAGTAGCGGTCTGTTGTGCGAATAGTCCCAAGGCAGCACAACGTGCAGAGTTCTGGACGGCACCCAGGTGATGTCGCCTGGGTGCCGCACTGGTTTAGGGATCCTACAATGCAGCACAGAAAAACAGCGTGGGGCGTCCCGGGTGGTGCGGGGGGAGGCCTCGTCAGTAGCGGTCTGTGTCCAGTGTCACATGGCTGACACAACATGTACGACAGGCACCCAGGTGATGTCCAGTAAACTGCCGCACTGGTTTTGGTATCCTACAATGCTGCTCCGAAAATTGGCGTGCGGCGGCCCGGGGGGGGGGGGGGGGGGAGGCGGCGTGAACGGGTCTCCCCAGGTGGCGGCCATCTAGCTGAGTTGCGCTCGCTCTTGCGGCCACAGCGTCTCGCTCACCATGTTGTGGAGTTGCTCCCACTCTTGCAGTGCAGCGATAGGCGGCTGCCACATGGCTGTCAAAATGGCGGACGGCTCTTCGGTTTTGGGCCTGGTCCACTGAAATGGCCCTGGGACACCTTGGAAGTCGGACGCTTGCCTGCTAGGGCTTGGGCTCCATTCTCGAAAAGCGTCCCCTCAGCCGTGAAGATTGTATAAAAGTCTTGGGGGCCCCCGACTCCCGCAGGCTTCCGGTGGGGAGCGGCTGCCATGATTGCTCGCGGAATGACCACGACGGAGCCACGAGATGGTGGTGCTCTCATGCTGACGCCAGCTTCAGTCTGAATGATCCAGAAACAAGGTGGGGCTTTCATCGTTTGGGAAAAAAAAATGTTCTAAACCAATGAAAAGTGTTATTTTTAGGTCATATGACCAAGCCTTCCATCTTTAGGAAACCAAAAGTAAAATGAACCAATGAAAAGTTTTATAAACAAGTCACATGACCTGTTATGCGACATAGGGCTACAAAAAGCGTAGAAAATCCGTTGGCACGTGAGGCGGCGTCAGTAGCGGACCGATGTGCGAATAGGCCGAAGGCAGCACAACGCGCCGAGATCCGGATGGCACCGAGGTGGTGTCCAGCAAATTGCCGCACTGGTGTGGCCATCCTACAATGCTGCGCCGAAAGACGGCGTGTCCAGCTGAATTGCGGTCACTGTTGCGGTACAGTGACTCGAACGCGCCGAGATCCGGATGGCGCCGAGGTGGTGTCCAGCAAATTGCCGTACTGGTGTGGCCATCCTACAATGCTGCGCCGAAAGACGGCGTGTTCAGCTGAGTTCCGGTTACTCTTCCGGCACAGTGACTCGAACGCGCTGAGATCCGGATGGCACCGAGGTGGTGTCCAGCAAGTGGCTGCACTGGTGTGGCCATCCTACAATGCTGCGCCGGAAGTCGGCGTGGGGTGCCCCGTTGGCTTATGAGGTGATGTCAGTAGTGGACTGATGTGTCAATAGGTCGGAACCAGCACAAGGCGCCAAGATCCGAATGGCAAGTCCTGGATGTTGAGTGCCTCAGTTGAGATTTCTGAGAAGTGCTTGTAGAACTGTCTGAAGCTTATTTGCACCTGCTGCAGCTTCACTAGGTCCGGCGGAACTTGTTGCCTTTTCCTTTGTGCTTCTTTTCCTACAATGCGTTTCTTCTGAAGACACGACCAGGTCCCTGAATGTGTGCAGGGGGACGCTATTGAATGAATGAACGCGCCGAGATCTGGATGGCACCGAGGTGGTGTCCAGCAAATTGCCGCACTGGTGTGGCCATCCTACAATGCTGCGCCGAAAGACGGCGTGTCCAGCTGAATTGCGGTCACTGTTGCGGTACAGTGAGTCGAACGCGCCGAGATCTGGATGGCCAAGTTTCAAGTTTCATCTGGCAGTTTTTCTCCATCCCTCCTGGATCAAAGAAGGTGAATGCTAAATATGCCACCTGCCTCATCTGAACATATGAAGTTAACTTGTATACACTGTGGTGCTATGCTGTCCTATGGCAACATGAGCATCAACCTGATGAATACGGCATTCGAAAATCATAAATGCCCTAATGCACCCAAGAAGTAATTTTTTTTTTGCTCCAGTTGAGCCGTTTTCAATGCCTGTTTTTTGTTGTTTCCCCTCCATCAAGAACAAAACAAAAATACAAGGCGCTAAGATCCGAATGGCAAGTCCTGGATGTTGAGTGCCTCAGTTGAGAGTTCTGAGCAGTGCTTGTAAGACTGTCTGAAGCTTATTTGCACCTGCTGCAGCTTCACTAGGTCCGGCGGAAATTTTTTCCTTTTCCTTTCTGCTTCTTTTCCTACAATGCGTTTCATCTAAAGACACGACCAGGTCCCTGAATGTGTGCAGGGGGACGCTATTGATTGAATGAAAATGGCGGCTTGACACAAAGCTGACTCAAGCGTTACTGTTGGTGCTATACAGACAAAAATTGGTTTTCAGTTTGTACATTCTTCAGGTTTTTTTTCCATCTAAGTCTGATTGAGAGTTTGTAGAAAAATGGCTTCAGATTTTCCACATACTACTCTTCAACATTCTTCCTAAATGTAACAATGTGAAACTCACTAGGAGAACGGCTGTTTCTGTTTCCTTTCAAAATGCTGCCACCAATATTTTCTGAATAGAAGACACCATCTTGTAACATAAAGGGCCGAAAGGGGTTCTGGTCTGGCCGATGGTTGGTGGAGACATTTTGACTATATCTTGGACCTGCCCGGCCTCGCCCAAAATGGCGCCGGTATAAATGGGACTCGTAACTCTTTGCCCGCAAATGTATATCTAGAAAATGTTATTGTAAGTGGCCCTGTCGTATTTTAATTACAAAATGTACGTCCACCGATTCCGCAACTGTTAGACACCTTTGTTCTTGTCACCTAATGGCCCGCTCGTTACGTTCTTCTACAGTGTAAATGTCTCCTCATCATATACGATTTGAGTTTGCTCCGTGGCCGGCCCACGTGGTTATAGGCCCGTATTTGTATACTGACATTTTCACAATAAAGGTTTTTAAAACAAAACACGGTAGTAGTATTTTCATTTGTAAAGTTTTTACTTTTAGTGACTGTTTTCGAATCAGTAAAAGGCAAGTGAAATAAAGCAGTCCAATTACATGACGGATAAAAGGTATAATATGTAGGAACGCAGTAAAGATAAATGGTCAAGGGCAGTTGTGTTTTTCATGTCTGCAACATAAAGTGATCGATAAGAATCTGATAATCAGGCGTATCGGCGACTAAGACAGCAGGCCGAATCTCTTTTACTCAACGGCTCCGTCATGGAAGGAAGAAACGCCCTTTTTCTCGAAAAAGGAATATATTTTACTTGCAAGACAGTTGTAAATTTTCCGGGAAAGTACATTAGCCTGGAATATTATAACATATGTTTGAAAAAAAAATATTGTTCGAAAATAATAAAAAGCGTAATTTTTAGGTCATAAGACCAAGCTTTTCATCATTAAATTAACAAAAGTAAAATGAACCAATGAAAAGTTTTATTAACAAGTCACATGACCTGTTATGCTTACGTTACGCGCTGCGCGCCGCGCCTCGGATCACTTCCGGGTGCGCTAACGCGGCGTGTCATAAAACGCATTACGCGACAACGTAGGTCAAGAATATAGTCTAAATGTCTCCACCAACCAGCGTTCAGAACACAACCCCTTTCAGCAGTCCAAAAAGTTCTGTTAAATGACAACAGAGGGGACAGGCAACAAGAACCATCAGTCAAAGAGGGGAGGGCAAGTTCTTCTCTTCCGGGTCATGTTGGGGCGCTACCGGAACTGATCGAATTGGTAGTCTACAGTGTTTCTGGATGTTTCACACTAAAGCTGGCGTCAGCATGAGACCACTACCATCTCGTAGCTCCGTCGTGGCCATTCCACGAGCAATCATGGCAGCCGCTCCCCACCAGAAGCCTGCGGGAGTCGGAGGCCCCCAAGACTTTTGTAGAATCTTCACGGCTGAGGGGACGCTTTTCGAGAATGGGACCCAAGCCCTAGCAGACAAGCGTCCGAGTTCCAAGGTGTCCCAGGGCCATTTTAGTGGACCAGGCCCAAAACCGAAGAGCCGGCCGCCATTTTGAGAGTCCTGTGGCAGCCGCCTATCGCTGCACCGCAAGAGCGGGCGCATCTCAACTACATGGTGAGCGAGACGCTGTAGTCGCAAGAGCGGGCGGAAAACAGCTGAATGGCGGAAGAGGCACAGTGTAGCAAAAGCGGGCGGAATGGCAACTAAAACGATAAAGGGGCGCCCCACTACAGCTTGTCTTCAGGTCAAACGGATTGTGGGACAAGGTCCAGAATTGAAGAGTCATCAAAAGGCAAAAAGTACCGCCGGGAGCCGGCCGCCTATGTCGGGGGCGATCTCAGGCTACACCAGTGCTATAAGACTTGGGGAGGGTGTCGGAGCCAAGCGTCTTCTCCGAGTCCATGGCCATCACAGCGTCCCTCAGGGGCCTCCGTCAAGCTGTTTAGGAAGGTAACATATCACATTGTTTTCTAATGCAGTCAGGTCCACAAACGACACTCACTTACTTTGAGAATAGTGAAGCTGCAGTAGGTGGAAATAAGCTTCAGACAGTGTTACAAGCGCTGCTCAGAACTCTTAACTATGGCACCCAACATCTAGAACTTATGCTATTTGAGAATGGTAGTGACATCGAAGCATCTCAGGGACCAAAACCATTAACGTACTTTCACGTATGAAAATCTTACTTGGGGAGGGGGCAGGAGCGAAGCGCCCCCTCCCAGTCAGCGCCACCACACCGTATGTTGAAAATCTGAAGCCATCGTTCTACAAAGTCAACCAAACTTGGATTGAAAAATCTAGAAAAATGTACAAACTGAAAACCAGTTTTGGTCTGCATAGCATCAGTAGCAACGCTTGAGTCAGCTTTGTGTCAAGCCGCCATTTTGATTCAACAAAGCACAGGCATTGAAAAAGGCTGAAATTCAGAACTCTAAACTATGGCACCCAACATCCAGGAGCTTGCTATCCGGATCTTGGAGCCTTGTGCTGTTTTCGATCTATTCACACATCGGTCCACTACTGACATCATCTTATAAACCAACGTTATGTAAATAGTTTTTTAATAAAATGTTTTACCCTGTTTCTTTGCTGGTGTGTTGTCTATATTTTTAATATTTGCATAGGGTTTGTCATTATTTTGTGCGGGATGGGTGATGGAGCCGAGCTGTCTTGCAGCCCTCATGGTGTGGAGCTCAGTTCATGTCACTATTTTCGTATTTCTCAAGAAGGGTTGTTCCTAATATTTCTATTTTAGCGAGGTCAAAAAGAGATCCAATTAGTGGCCTACTGATTTTGCTCGATTACTTTTATTTTTTTTACACGATTTTTCACTATCTGCAAAGACTAAACAGAGTATTGCGACTTTGTGCTTGTTTGTAAATAGAGAATGATCCAAAGAGAACCAATTCTAAAACAGTAAATGCTTGGACAACAATCAATCAAATGGAGAGACAAGGAGGTACGACGGATTACAACGGAGGGGAGGGGGGGGCAGCGTTCAAAGCACATCAGCGTGCATAAATACGAAAATGTTTTTATCTATCACGTACTTGACATTTTAAAGCTTTTCATATTTGCTATTAAAAAACCAATGAAATTCACAGAAAAAACCATAGGTTATAGTGGATATATAGTTAGGAATTTGCATTTACAAAACCTTGAAAATTCAATGAAAAAACCATAGGTTATAGGCCATATATAGTTAGGAATTAGCATTTACAAAACCTTATTTTACTCGCATAAAACCATTGAAATTCCATATATAGTTAGCTAACTATAAGCGCTAACTATATATCGCGCACCCGCAATCCACTGCTGATGATGTCACATATTACATCATTCATGACATGGTCAGTGACATCACTGATGACATCACTGATGACATCTCAAATGACATCACTGATGACAACTCAAATGATATCAATGATGACATCTCAAATGACATCACTGATGACAACTCAAATGACATCACTGATGACATCTCATTTGTCATCACTGATCACATCACTCATGTGATAATACAATGAACCTCTTCAGACTCTAATATAACCTTACATACACTCAGTATAAACAGACACTCACAGACTGTCACTCATCCATGGAGTTACTTACACACCTAGTCAGTCATGCAAAGAATCAATCACACCTCCATTTCCTCAACTATACAGTTATACACATCTTACTTATTCAAACATATAATAACACATATTTACTCTCTTATATAATCCCTGATACAAGCTCACAGTGATCGATACAGCCACTCACACATTCACTGGCTCTTATGTTCAGTTATTTATATATCTCAACTCTCACATGTATTGTGTTTTACATACGTACTTACTTGCACATGTAGCAATGAGAAATCCATTCACTCACCAACACACCCATGCACAGTCAACCGCCCATATAGCTGTTTCCACATGCACTCTTGAACTCATACTCCTAGTGAATCAACTGCTTACACATCTATGCACAGAGTCACGCACCTCCCAGCCACCCACACACACACTCAGCCTCCCATTCAAATATTTGGGCAACCAATCAATAACCCATATGGCCACTCTTATAGCTACTGATCAACACATGCAGCAGCTTACACAACATCAAACATACTGATGCACGAATTAAGACAGTTTAGTCACTAACCCATGTACTCAGTGAGACACATTTAATCACTCACTCATACAGTCAGTCATGCACCTACTAAATTCTTCATCCAGACACTTATACATCCACTCATTCTTCAATATGTGAAACATATTTAAACTTTACAGACACATACAATCATTGGATGTTGTGATCAGTGATGTCATCAGTGATGTCACTGACCATGTCATGAATGATGTAATATGTGACATCATCAGCAGTGGATTGCGGGTGCGCGATATATAGTTAGCGCTTATAGTTAGCTAACTATATATGGAATTTCAATGGTTTTATGCGAGTAAAATAAGGTTTTGTAAATGCTAATTCCTAACTATATATGGCCTATAACCTATGGTTTTTTCATTGAATTTATATATATATATACATATATACATATATACACACATATATATATATATATATATATATATATATATATATATATATATATATATATATATATATATATATATATATATATATATATATATATATATTTGCTCCTTTTCCTTTGTCGTTCCCAAAGAAAACAAGCACTCGCGGGAGGAGGGTCAAACAGAGTTTTTATTTCTGACCCTCTGAGCACCAGACGCGTTTCGGCTTCTGCCTTTGTCAGTGGTACACTGACACGCCATATATATATATATATTACCTACTGGCGGTCGCCAGCCAGTAGGTATATATAGTTAGGATATATAGTTAGGATACCGCGCCAACCCCCACAAAGGACACCAGGCAGAGCGGTGACGGCGGAAAAGGAAGGGGGACCCGAGGGGGCACCGAAAAGCAAAGTCGTCTCACCTACCAAAAGACTTCAAAGGCTGCGCCTGTCACAGGAGCCGACTTGAACTTTCATCACGCCACAGCAGTTTGCAATTCCCTCGAGGCACACCACTGGGGCCTTGTGGGAAGTGTAGTTCCACCACATGGGATTACACAAGTCTGATGGCTGCACAACGTGGGGGCGGAGTATGGTTCCTGTTTAAAACAACGTGACAGGCGAAACATTCACAGCATAGGGAGCAGCTGGAGAGGGGCACTGAGGAAGGCAAAATGTGCCGAAATGCATCCGCCTGAGACTTCTATGCATTAAAGTGCTCCCTCAAATCTCTCTTCTGGGTCACGTATATATATATATATTACCTACTGGCGGTCGCCAGCCAGTAGGTATATATAGTTAGGATTTTTTTGAATAGGGATTTCTGAAAATTCTATGTTGAATAACTTTGGCGTCGATGGACGGAATTGGCTGAAATTTTCAGGAAAATGTCACATTTTGTTTCTGAGTGTCCCCTGAAAGTTTGGGGGGGTTTCGTGAAGTGGGGGCCGAGAAAAAAGGGGGGTCCCAAAACGTGTTTTTAATATTGAGTTTTCCATAGGGCGGTTGGACTCACTTTTAGCTCGAACGGCTGCATGGATTTTTATGAAACTTGACAAAATTGTAGGGGCTGGTAGCCCGATGTGCCTTTGCTAGGTCTCAAGATATGTGCTCCAGTGGATTTTGAGAAATTAACGTTCAAAAAAATATATATATCTGTGACAGCGTCCCGGTTAGCGCCCCGGTTCGCGTACCTGACGCGTAACGGAACTTCGCGAGGAGAAGCGGATTGGCTCCGCGGTGACTGTGAACATTCTAAACAGTCCGGAGCGGCCGCCATCTTGTGTCTCGGTAGGATCGAGACACAAGAGGTGGTAAAAACAAAGGGGGAAATGAGCATAAGGGGGCAGAGTACATCCTCCCTGACCCCCTAGGTTTGATGAGGGGGCCTTAAAAGGGACCCCCAGGGCAAAAAAACTAAATTTTTATTATCATTTTTTTTGCGGGGGAGCGCCCGGTACGCGCACCGGGAAGTGGTCCGGGGAGCGTAATATAGGGAAAAAAGAATGAAAGAAGTTTCAAATATTGTATGTTTATTGATTGTTCTTTTTGTTGTATTTTTTTGTTTTTTTTTATTTAAGTACCAAAATGTAGGTACCAATGCAGAGTCTAAAAATAAATAAACACCATCTCCTTTGTAGATATCTTGCATGTTGTTTCAGAAGTTATTGTGGTATATGGAATTCATAGCATAGTCTGTCCGGAAAGCAGAAAGAACATGGAGGCAGGAGATGATAAAGAGATGTTAAATACACAATGGAGATAATATAGTGGGAGAAAGGAAGTAACTATGAGCAAACTTACTATGTAACACAAAAAAGTTGCACAGTATATTTTAAGTCTCACTTTATATTTTATCTTTTTGGGTACTATTTCATAATTTTCGTATTAAAAAGAATAATGTCTAAAAACAATTTTAACTTTTAAAATTTAAATTTATTGTTCTGATTTTTCATACTCTAAGAGAATTTGTAACATTAAATCATCAGGTATGTCCTCCTTTTCATTCCAAGAATCACATTCTTCAGCACATTTTAATAATTCTTGGTCTAGTGTTTAATCCATAAAGTCTACTTCTTCTTTTTCTTCATTAGGATTGTTTTCGATCTTAATTTGAAATGAAATTGTATTTTCTTTTTGCTGTGCTTCCATTTTCTTGCTGTAAATCGCATAAAAAATAAATATATCAGTGGAGATAGGGCATTGTTGGGTTTAAGTTCAGACAGGTACTTGTGAGTTTTTAACAGTGAAGTTATCTTTGGGCAGTGCATGGTTTCAGGCAGGAAGTAGAACTATTAAAAAGTGCCTATGATGAAGCCTAAGTAAATTCATAATTATACCACAGAAGCCTAACTCAATCAATAATTTAAATAATTAAGTCTTTCTCAATGACTAACTCTTATAGAGGGACAGTATGTAACTATCTGAAAACGTTTTCCTAAATTAATTTAAAGTGCATAACATAGTTCTCCTTTCAATTTTTTAAAATTATATCTTACCTTTGAAAAAGAAGTTAAAGTTGTCAGTAAAAATTCTCTTGAAATGTACTTCAGGAAGTAGTAGTCAAAATGGCTGTGTTTCTCTCTCTTTCTTTATATATATTCAGGTATATAACCAATCAAATGTCTTGAAATAATAGTAGAAAATGAAAGTAACTTTTTAATTGGTTGTCAATTCTAACACTTCATATGTGTTTATGTCATGTAATTTACCTCAGGATATTTAGTCAGGCCTACAGCATGATTTTCTCAATGGAATTCCATCAAATTTGGGTAAATGGTAGGGACTGCTATGTAGTAGGGCCTATTCTATATTTGATGAAAGTGTCTCCAGTGGTTTTTCTGTAAATTACTTTCCACCTTTTGTTAGCGAGCGCTCACCGGTGCTCGCACCGGTACGCGCACCGGCAGCGTTACGGGAGTCCTCCATTTTGTGTTTCGGTTGAATTGAGACACAAGATGGAGGGCAAACAATGTTCGGAATGGGTAGAAGGGGGCAGGGAAGACACTTGCTGACCCTCTAGGTTTTCTGAGGGGGGCTTAGGACGCTCATATAGGCAAAATAAATGAAAAAAAAAATTGCGTGGGGAGCGCCCGGTACGCGCACCGGTAAGCGAACCGGGGAGCGTACTTTGGTGAAAAATAGTGAAAAAAGTTAGAAAAAAAAAAACGTTTTGAATGATCAGAAGTAGGGTAGCTCTGAAAAGAGCTATTGGGTTCTGTGGCTAATTTAGGTACCTACAAGTAGGTTCCAATGCACAGTTTTAAATTCAGGAGGAATATTCTATTCCCCTCATCGGAGAAGTGCAAACCATCTCCTCTGTAGATGTCTTGCATGTTGTAACGCAAGTTATTGTTGTATATTAAACCCATTCTAAAGTCTCTCATGTAAGCAGAAACAGATTTATTCAAATGTTTCCGTGCTTTCTCAAATTGTGGACAAAATTGGTTGGACCAGTTCCATTTCTGTCTTTGGCATATATTGGAATATACCAAGGCAGTTTTGGGAAAAAGTGTCATCAATTAATGAAAGTTGTCCTTTAAAAGCATTTCCAGACCAACCCCAGTCAAAGTGCCCAAATCATTTCCACCACAGTGCACTATTAAGAGGTCAGGGTTTGGCAGATGCATAAAAAAATTATATTAAAAACATATAAAATATATTTTTCCTTTAAAAGAAGAATACATTTTACAGCTTTTGATATTTGCTATTAAAAAACCATTGAAATTCACTGAAAAAACCATAGGTTATAGACCATATATAGTTAGGAATTAGCATTTAAAAAACCTTGAAAATTCACTGAAAAAACCATAGGTTATAGACCATATATAGTTAGGGATTAGCATTTACAAAACCTTATTTTACTCACACAAAACCATTGAAATTTGCATAGATAGTTAGTTGCACTAACTATATATCGCGCACCCGCAATCCACTGCTGATGATGTCACATATTACATCATTCATGGCATTGTCAGTGACATCACTGATGACATCACTGTTGACAACTCAAATGACATCACTGACAACATCACTGATGACATCATTCATGTGATAATACGATGAACCTCTTCAGACTCTAATATAACCTTAGATACACTCAGTGTAAACAGACACTCACAGATTGTCACTCATCCATGGAGTTACTCATACACCTAGTCAGTCATGCAAAGAATCAATCACACCTCCATTTCCTCAACTATACAGTTATACACACCTTACTAATTCAAACATATTCTAACATATATTTACTCTCTTATACAATCACTGATACAAGTTTTCAATGATCCATGCAGCCACTCACACATTCACTGGCTCCTATACACAGTAATTTATATATGTCAACTCTCACATGTACTGTGTTTTACAAATATACTTACTTTGACATGTAGCACTGAGATATCCATTCACTCACCAATACACTCATGCACACAGTCAACCACCCATACAGCTGTTTCCACATGCAGTTTTGAACCAATACATCTAGTGAATCAACTGTTCACACATCTATGCAAAGAGTCACACACCTCCCAGCCACCCACACACACACTCACTCTCCCATACAAATACTTGGGCAACCAATCAATAACCCATATAGTTACTCATATAGCTATTGATCAACACATGCAGCAGTTTACAGAACAACAGATATAATGATGCACAAATTAAAACAGTTTAGTCACTAACCCATGCACTTAGTGAGACACATTTAATCACTCTCTCATACAGTCTGTCATGCACCTACTAAATCCTTCATACACACACTTATACATCCACTCATTGTTCAATATGTAAGACATATTTTAACTTTACAGAAACTTACAGTCACTGGATGATGTCATCAGTGATGTCATCAGTGATGTCACTGACCATGTCATGAATGATGTAATATGTGACATCATCAGCAGTGGATTGCGGGTGCACGATATATAGTTAGTGCAACTAACTATATATGCGAATTTCAATGGTTTTAGTAAAATAAGGTTTTGTAAATGCTAATCCCTAACTATATATGGTCTATAACCTATGGTTTTTTCAGTGAATATATATATATATACAATTACCACTCCGGTGCTAGTACCACCCAAAGGAGAAAAACACGAACACGAAAATCTCTTTAATAACTGCTGGCTACAGTGACTTTTTATTCTGCCAGGTGCGAAATATTTTCAGTCAGGATGACGCGTTTCGGCTAACAAGTAGCCTTGCTCACGCTGCCTGACGCTGAAAAATTATCCTTTGCGGTGAGTGCTCGTAAATCTTTTGACACGGTAGGGAGGAGTATCCGGCACCAGCGCGTGACCCTGGGAGCTTCACTAGCTCGGGTCATTGGACGCTAATCAACTTCAAAGTGATTTTTGAGCCTAACGCCATGTCAGCTGAAATTCTACGTGGCAGAGAGGTGGCGGGTGCCGCTCTTTACTCTAACCTGCCGAAAGTTATACCAAACTCGGGAGCAAGCAACAAAGCAGACCCAACTGCTAATGACAACTCAGCAGAGAGCCAAATACGAGCGGCGCTCAAAAGATTGGAAAAATGCATGTACCAAGAGATGTCAAAATGGTGGGTGCATAAATCCCTTTCAATGTATTTAGAAGAAAATCGTGTACCACGTGGGTTGCGTATTCTATTAGCACCCAGTTACGACAAGCCTAATCCGAATATGCTAAAAGAATGGGGCCAAACCAACTTAGAATCCTCCACCAAACTAATGCAAATCCTGGTAAAATACGCTTCCATCGACAGAGAAATATTAATGAAGGAGATTGAGGAAATAAATGAACTGTTACAAAAATTTGAACCCCACGAAATTATTACCAAGGCCCGCAAGGAAATTGATGATAGATTGCTCAAACAAGAAGAAAAAATGAAGGCAAGAAAAGTTTACAAGTTCGCCAGGGATAAGGAGGATTATGCCCAAGGCCGAATTTATACTTTTGCACGTAAATTCGATAGCGCCAAACGATCTAAATTGGCGCAACAAGCTCAGCAAGCGCAGCAAGCCAAACAGGGTAAAAACACAAGCCAAGCGGGAGCCTCCACCTCGGCCCAGGCACCATCTACAATGAGCAACAACCAAGAAATAAGCGACAACGATTCGCTAACGAGTGGCCTCACATCAGACGAAGATGGGAATACTCCGTGGGATGCAAATTCGTTGATCCTTGATCTCGGGGAGGAAGTGGATTTTTTAGTTTTGGATCGATTGCAGACATTAAGGCCTCGGACCAAACATCAACAAAAGGGGCAGCAACAGCAGCCAAACGAACCAGATGCAACAAAAGGAGGAGCGAGCGCCGGAAAAAGTGAAAAATCGCCCAAAAAAACAAAGCGACAATACTGGCGCAAAAAAAGATAAGTGATAACACCGTTATTAATTTGTCTACTGTTACCCTAACTGAGGCAGAAAAACAACTTTTGAGTCTGGGGTTAACATATTGTCCAGCATCTGATTTCAATTATGCAAAAACTCGTATTGATGTGTATCTGTACATTAGAAAACTGAAAATCAAGAAATTCTTTAACATAAAGGAAGGCTTAAATTAAAAGGAAAAAGAGCGTTAATGCAACAGTGAAACTGCAAATGTACCTCTAGCACTACCTGCTAAATACACAAAACCTTTGTTGGCACTGCATCATTTGGCCTCTGACAATATATTATCTCCTGATATAAACTCTACTCAGGATGAATTGAGAGCAGCATCTATTCTACAAGTGGGAGCTAACATCAGCCCTTTTAAACCTAAGTCTAAATTTAATCCCACCATGCCTAGGGATTCAATTGATGTATTCCAGGACGTGGTGGTTGAGGACCTTAAACAATTACATCACAAAATCAAACACAAGAAACACTATAAAAGTAAACATGAGAATGACTATTTTTCGCTCATCAACAAATTGGGCAATGACCACAATATTATTGTTACTACTGCAGACAAGGGGGGCAATGTAGTTATTTGGCCCCAAGAAGCTTACATTGAAGAAGCGAAAAGACAGTTAAATGATCCAACTTGCTACTCTAAAACAAACATCAAACATTTCAATGATGCTAAGGATGTTTTAAAAAAGTTGTTGTACCAATGTAAAAGAGATGGTATGATCTCCTTTCAGGAGTTTGATTTTCTTCATGTTGAGTTTCTGATATTGCCCAAATTATATCTACTCCCAAAGATTCATAAGCAGGTGACACCAGTCCCTGGCCAGCCCATCATCTCGGCCATTGGGGGGGTGGCAGAACATGTCACACAATATATCGACTATTTCCTGCAGGACTTGGTTAAAAATGTACCTACTTATGTTAAGGACACTGGTGATTTCATTGCTAAAATCAAAAACATTCCATGGAGCAATGACATGTTAATGCTTACTTTGGACATTGAGTCGCTCTACACGAGCATAGAGCATACAACCGGTCTCAAAGCGCTCAATTTCTTCCTTGGTAAAAGACCTATAAATTGTTATTGTCACAACAAAGTATTGATGGAGTTAACCACCTGGTGCCTTAACAATAATTTATTTTTATTTGGGAATGATATTTATGTTCAGAAGCGTGGAGTTGCTATTAGGGCCTGCTTTTCCCCCAGCTATGCTTGTTTACACATAGGCTGGTGGGAGGAGCAGGTCCTCAGGCAGCAACATGCGATTATTTTTGATGAACATGTTTTGTTATGGATTCGTTATATTGATGATGTTTTTGTTTTATGGCGAGGAGATTTTATCAGTGCAGACAACTTTGTTACAAGTCTAAATACCAATCATGAAAATCTGAAATTTACTAAATCCATCAGTAATTGTGAGGCAGAGTTTCTGGATGTCAAAATATTTGTACATAATGGACACTTGGCAACCAAACTACATAGAAAAAGCACTGCCGGCAACAGTATCCTTCATGCCAGCAGTGCACATCCACGACATGTAGTAGACAACATTCCTTTAGGCGAGTTACTCAGGATCAAAAGAATATGCAGTACAGAAAGTGATCTTGAAATCTGCACTATGGAAGCCCTGGATAGATTCAGGCAAAGGGGTTACTGTGAATATGTCCTACAATTGGCAGTGCAGAAAGCTAAAAGTAGAACTCGTGATTCCCTGCTTGACCACACACATAACAACAAGTCAGGCCGTGTCCTTGATGATAATACCGAGGCACCAAGACTTATAACTGCCTATAGCAGACAAGCTAGACAAATCAGATCAATTGTGACACAAAGATGGTCGGTTTTACAAACGGATCTGGTATTGAAACCTAGACTGCCTGATGTTCCTACTGTGACCTTTCGGAAGGGCCCTTCCCTTAGGACACATATCTGTCATGATTTTCCTGAACTTAGGAAAAAAGAAGAGTGGAGGAAATCCCGTTTTGGGTTCAAACGTTGTACCTCCTGCAGGGCGTGCAAATTTGGTAAAACAACTACCCAATACTATACACCTTTCAGTCCTGACCCAGTTAACATCAAGGGTCAGTTCACCTGTAAGACTGAGTTTGCTATCTATGTCCTGACATGCACATGTGGACTTAGATATGTCGGCAGTACACGACAACCTGTGCATGTCAGGATTCTCCAGCACCTTCGTGTCATCGTCAATAATGATCCATCATATCCGGTGGCCAGGCATTTTAAAACCAATCATAAAAATGATTTACAATTCCTGTCTTACTTCGTCATCGCCTCAGTGGACAAGCCTCCGAGGGGCGGTGACAGAGATAGAATGCTCAGGAGACTTGAGTCTCAATTTATTTTGGAACTAGATAGCAGATTTCCAAATGGGCTCAATACTACGGATGATTTGCATGTTTTCCTGTAAACCTTTATTGCTTATTATTCTGGTTAGTTTAACGGTCAGCCGCCATATACCTTCACGTTCCTAATTTTTTATATATAGAATTTTGTTTATTTATTTTTTACTTCCATCACATATGGCTTCATGGTTGCAATCATACAAGCTTTCCCTCAATTTTTATTAGTTGGGTAACACTTTTTGCCATTTATATGTTTGGACATAGCCACTGGGTACTATCTGTTAATTTCTGTTTTTTACCTTAACTGTATTGAGAACATCCTATAGTGGTCAATCACTAGCAATCCATTCTTTTAAATTTGGCACTTTTGACCATTTGCATTTCAAGCATCCATATTTGTTGTTGCTATATTACATTTGAATACACAATGAACCTTGTCTTTTTGGATTCTATCCAATTGTTTACATTTTTGCATAATTTGCACCAATTGCATTTGTCACTTTATTTATCTACATATAGAGCTGTGGTATTTGCACTTTGCATTTGCACTTTATAAGGATATTTATAAAAAAATGCACTTTATTGCGTATTTGCACATTGACGAGGTTTTATTTACGATACTGTATTGTGTTTCATTGTATTCGAATATAGCTTTACAATTTGGATCTTTCTAGCATTATATGCAGTCATATTGTATTTTCTACACTATTCAGTGTTTTGATCTATTTTATGATGGTCGCCAGTTGCACTTTATTATTAATAATGGATTTATTTCTCTTTTTAAAAAAAAGTGGATTCTAACCATTTTTAAATACAGTGAATAATACCTCATGGTAAAATTGTTTGGAAAACAGACTTCTAAGTACTAAGAATGGAGTATGTCCTTCATTTCAATGATCACATGGTGTAATGCTTGAGAAAGAGAAAAAAATGTTAATTGAAAAAAACTGTGAAGCACCTGGTATTTAATTGTGGTTGTTTTACTTACTGACTGTCTGTGAGCAAGGGCGGATGCCCGAAACGCGTCAGATTTTGTTAGGCTCAACCTTTAAATAAACTCTGTTCCTTCATCTACGCTGGATTTGTGTGGTTTTCCTTGGTCGTTGTTCATGCGGAGCTTTGGGAGACTGCTGTTGTTAAATATATATATATATATATATCTTCACTGAAAAAACCATAGGTTACAGACATGTTATAGTTAGCAATTAGCATTTAAAAAACCTTAGAAATTCAATGAAAAAAACCATAGGTTTCAGGGGCATTATAGTTAGCTTTACATTTCACTCGTACAAAACCCTAGAAATTTCCCCGTTATAGTTAGTTCAGCTAACTATAACTTGCGGGCCCGCAATGCACTGCTGATGATGAACATATTACATCACTCATGACATGGTCAGTGAATGTGTATTTTTCTGGAAATTAAATATGTTTTATATACGTATATCTCAAAGTCAATGGAAGCATTAATGGGTATTTAAGTGTTTCAATTAATTATTTTTTTGTAAAATTTAGAGCAGCACTGCATCAAGTGTAAGAGAATATCATGCTGTGGCGAACAGTCTATTGACGCTATTTGTGGAGCTGATAGACACCACTACTGTTAATTTTTTTTGCATTATTTGTTACAATGGCATTCTAATTGCAAAGTTTTTCAGTTTATTTTGTAGTTTTTTGTTTTTGAAAAAAAAACACCAACAATTTTTCGAAATAGTTCAAAAAATATATATATTAAAAAAGTTATTTTCAGAACTAACTTATCTGGTTAAAAAAAGAAAAAAATTACATGGGAATGTCTGAAAGATTTCATGAGTATATGTTTAGAGCATGATTAATTGAACGAATGCATTAGTATTGCATGATGATTATATGAGTGTATCAGCAGAGTATGCATTTTTGAACAAGTGTATTTGTAATGCATGAGGATGGATGATTGGAAGAGTGTATGGAGAGTGACAGTGTGATTGCTGGACTGCATGAGTACTACCTGTGTAATTGAAGGAGTGAATCAGTAGAGTACAAGGGGTAGATTGTACACATTTGATTATAGTACTGCATGTGTTAATGTCTGAGTCATTGTAGAAGTACATGGACAGTGACTGGATAGTTAGAGTGCTGCAAGTTGACAGCAGGGTGAGTTTATAAGCGCTTGGGTTTTGGCATAGTGATTAGATAAGGACATGGTTCGGTTAGGATGATTCGAGGAGTGGACAGAGAGTGACAGTGTGATTGCTGGATTGCATAGGTAGTACCTGTGTAATTGCAGGAGTGAATCAGTAGTGTGAAGGGGGTTGAGACTGCATAGATTATGCACACTTGATTGTAGCACTGCATTTGCTAACGCCTGAGTCATTGTAGAAGTGCATGGACAGTCAATTGGATAGTTAGAGTGCTGCAAGTTGACAGTAGGATGAGTTTATATGTGCTTGGGTTTTGGCGCAGTGATTAGATTAGGGTATGATTCTGTCAGGATGATTAGAGGAGTGGAGGGAGAGTGACAGCGTGATTGCTGGATTGCATGAGTAGTACCTGTGTAATTGCAGGAGTGAATCAGTAGTGTGAAGGTGGTTGTGAGACTGCATAGATTGTGCATATTTGATTGTGGCACTGCATGTGTTAATGCCTCAGTCATTGTAGAAGTACATGGACAGTGACTGGATAGTTAGAGTGCTTCAAGTTAACAGCAGGGTGAGTTGATAAGTGCTTGGGTTTTGACACAGTGATTACATTAGAATGTGGTTCTGTCAGAATGATTAGAGGAATGGACAGAGAGTGACACTGTGATTGCTGGATTGCATGAGTAGTACCTGTGTAATTGCAGTAGTGAATCAGTAGTGTGAAGGGGGTTAGGAGACTGCATAGATTGTGCACATAAGGTTGTAGCACTGCATGTGTTTATGTCTGAGTCATTGTAGAAGTACATGGACAGTGATTGGATAGTTAGAGTGCTGCAAGTTCACAGCAGGGTGAGTTTATTCTTTTCACAATAACTTTCGCACCAGTTTACAAATCTTTGCAAAATTTTCAAAACTTGTGGGGCGCCTCGGTCAGCTCCTATCTTGAAAGTTTTGGGGTGATTTGACAAGCAGGGTCCGAGAAAAAAGGGGGTCCCAAAATGTGTTTTCTCTATATTAATTCCCATAGGAAACTTTAGACACGGCTACAGCTCGAAGTGCTGAACGCAATTACATAAAATTTTGCAAGCCCTTGGTTCAGAAAGCACTTTTTTTCTTAAATGGTGTAAATTCGTTCAGTAGTTACTGAGAAAATCATCAAAAAAAATTCGATATATAGAGGCATGGAGGATCCACACACTTTGCATTGATGGGTAGTAGTTTACTAAGTAGTTGGTTAGAGGTTTATACATAGAGTGCAGAGCTGAATGTAGTAGTGCATTGATAGTGTTTGGATTACTTAATCTTACCTTGACAGTAGTAGATGTCAAAAAATGCTAAACCTTTTTTTCAGTTGTTTTTTATAATTTAAATTTCTCAAAATGTCATACTTTAGAATTAGGATCTGTGAAAGAGAAGAAACAAATACAGTTATAATATATAATATTATATATTTTACAATACAACATCATTTTAGCATTATATAAAGTATTTAGTTTGCCTTTTTTTGCTGTTGTCAGAATATATTGAATTTCACTATAGATAGTGATTTCGATGTTATTTATCACATAACAGCGGGCAAAAAAAACAATCAACAAGATTGTTTAAAAAAACCAAATCTGTGTCAAAAATATTTTCAATATAGTCAACTATCTCTCAACATTCCATTAAAATAACATCCTCAATAACATACCATATAATATAAATCACACATATATATAAAATGCTTCTTTCTGAGAGAATTTTCTTACTTAAATATGAAAGAACTGAAATAATAATTAAATGAAAAAATCTTTATAATTTCCATATACTCTAAATGATGTTCTTTAAAAATATATGCTGTGAGAATGTTCAAGAAAAAGTCCTTAATTGAAATTAACACCTTTCCTCTAGGCCAAATGGTATACTTGAGTCATTAAGCAAGTGCAAAGACAGTGACTAGGTTCTTACAGTGCTAGTACTTGGCAGCAAGGTGAGTTTATGAGTACTTAAGTTTTAGCAGAGTGATTAAATAAGGATATGCTTTTGTCAGGATGATTGTAGCACTGGACACAGGCTTACAGTGTGATTCCAGACAAGCATGAGTATTACCTGGATTTTTGCAGGTCTAGCTCAATAGTCTGCAGGGGGTTAAGGGACCGCATACATTGTGCACATTTGACTGTACCACTGCTTGTCTAAGTGCCTGACTCATTCTCCAAGTGCATAAACAGTGACTGTGTTCTCATACTGCTAGTAGTTGACATCAGGATACGTTTATAAGCACTTATGTGTCTACTGAGACATTAGATAAGCATATGCTTCTGTCAGGATGATTATAAGAGTGGACATAGACTCACAGTGTGATTCCAGACAGGCAAGCCTATTCCTTGGACTTTAGTAGGAGAGACTCAGTAGTCTGGAAGAGGTTAGGGGAGTACATACATTGTGCACATTTCACTGCACATAAACACAGTGCATAGAGAATGTTTAAGTACATAGGTATTACTACACTGAAATAATTAGTATATTGTGCTCAATGGGTGATTGTAGGAGTGTTTCACTACTTACAAGGCAATAACTGCTCAGCAAACAAACTCTTTATAGAATAAAACTTCTGCATAAATCTCTACTGCTACATTACCTTTCTACAACTACATTTAATATTATATGTAGCCAAATACAAACCACAAACCATTCACATTTCTCTACTATAACTCTCGCCATATCACTGAAAAACATAAGAAAGTATGTCTATACAGAACTTAATGTACACCACGTACATTCTCAATCCAAGCTTCAATTTGAAACCAAACACCAAAAATGATGTTGCATATTTTAACTATACCTCTGTTGACACTTATAAAAACTACTCTCATCACTAATACCTTAATCAATCAATCAAAGTACTTGTGGAGCACGCTACTTACCCGTGAGGTTCTCAAGGCGCTGAGGTGCTGCAACTGCTCAAAAAGCCAGGTCTTGAGGAGTCTTCTAAAGGCGAGTAGGTCTTGGGTCTGCCATATGTGGGTAGGAAGGGTGTTCCAGGTCTTGGCGGCGAGGTAGGAGAAGGATCTGCCACCGGAGGTCATTCGTTGGATGCGGGGACAGCGGCAAAGGCGAGGCTGGCGGAGCGGAGCTGGCGGGTGGGGGTGTAGAAGCTGAGTCAGCTGTTAAGGTAGGCTGGTCCGGCGTTGTGAAGTGCTTTGTGTGCGTGGGTGAGGAGCTTGAAGGTGATCCTCTTGTCTACGGGGAGCCAGTGTAGTCTCTCAGGAGGGGCGTGATGTGGCTGCGGCGGGGGAAGTTGAGGATCAGTCGGGCGGAAGCGTTTTGAATGTGTTGTAGTCGTCGTAGGTGTTTGGCTGGGATTCCTGTGTAGAGTGCATTGCCGTAGTCCAGTCTGCTGCTGACGAGGGCCTGTGTCACTGTTCTTCTTGTTTCGGTCGGGATGAACTTGTAGATTCTGCGGAGCATGCAAAGGGTGTTGTAGCAGGAGGAGGAGACGGCGTTGACCTGCTTAGCCATGGAGAGGGAGGAGTTGAGGATGAATCCTAGGTTGCGTGCATGGTCGGTGGGTGTTAGTGCTGTTCCCAGTGTGGTCGGCCACCAGGAGTCGTCCCAGGCTTAGGGGGTGGGTCAAAGGATGAGTACCTCTGTCTTGTCCAAGTTCAGCTTCAGACGGTTGCCCCTCATCCAGTCGGCGACGGCCTTCATTCCCTCATGGAGGTTAGTTTTGGCGGTGTGTGGGTCCTTGTTGAGGGAGAGGATGAGCTGGGTGTCGTCGTCATAGGAGATGATGTTGAGGTCGTGCTCGTGGGCCACTTGTGCGAGGGGGGCCATGTAGATGTTGAACAGCGTTGGGCTGCGGAATGAGCCCTGGGGGATGCTGCAGATGATGTTGGTGGCTTCGGATCGGAAGGGGGGAGGCGGACGCTCTGGGTTCTGCTGGTGAGGAAGGACGTGGTCCAGTCAAGGGCCTTTTCTTGGATTCCGGCTTCTAGGAGGCGTGTCTTTAGAGTGCGATAGCAGACTGTGTCAAAGGTGGCCGACAGGTCCAGGAGGATGAGGGCTGATGTTTCGCTGTTGTCTAGTTGGCGCCTGATGTCGTCTGTGGCGGTGATGAGGGCTGTCTCTGTGCTGTGGTTTCGTCTGAATCCAGACTGGGACGGGTCCAAGATGTTGTTGTCTTCCAGGTGGTGGGCCAATTGCCTGTTGACGATTTTCTCGATGACCTTTGCCAGGAACGGGAGCAGGGAGATTGGCCATAAGTTCTTGAGATCCTTGGGGTCCGCCTTGGGCTTCTTGAGGAGGGCGTTGATTTCGGTGTGCTTCCAGCTTTCCGGGAATGTCACTGTTTCGAAGGAGATATTGATGACCTTCCATAGTTGGGGTGCAATGGCTGTGTCTGCTTTGTTAAATATGTGGTGTCGGCATGGGTCTGACGGAGATCCTGAGTGGATGGAGTTCATGACCATGCGTGTCTCATCGTCGTTGATGTTGGACCAGGAGGTCACAGGGAAGGTGGAATCTGGCGTAGTCGGGGCGGTTGTGGTGTTGAAGCTGTCGTGGATGTCAGCGATCTTGCGGTGGAAGAAGGTAGCTTGTGAGTCGCACAGTTCTTGTGAGGGCGGGATGTCGTTGGCATTGGCCCTGGGGTTGGAGAGTTCCTTTACGATGCTGAAGAGCTCTTTGTTGTCATGTTTGTTGTTGTACAAGTGGTCTTTGAAGGAGGATCTCTTGGCTAATCTGATGAGGTGGTGATGTCTGCGGGTGGCGTCCTTGTGGGCTGCGTGGTTGTCCGGTGTGCGTTCGTGGACCCATATTTTCTCCAGTTTCCGGCATGCGCGTTTGGAGGACTGGAGCTCGTTGGTGAACCAGGTGATTCTCTTGCTGGTGTGGCTTGAGCGGGGCGAGGGTGTTGGCGCAGTCGTCGATCCATTGTCTGAGGCTGCTGGGTGCGGCATCTGGGTTGGTGATGTCGGTGGGTGGGTTCTGGGTGAGGGTGGTGATCAGCCGGTCTTCGGTGACTTTGCCCCAGCAGAGGCGAGGCAGCTGCTGGGTGCGGTGGTGCATGGTTGGTTTCTTGAAGGTGAAATGGATGCAGCTGTGATCAGTCCAGTGGAGTTCGGTGGTGTGGTCGAAGGCGACGTGGGTGCCTGTGGAGAAGACTAGGTCCAGCGTTTGGCCGGCGGCGTGGGTAGGTGCGGTGACGTGTTGTTTGAGGCCGAGGTTGTCGATCAGGGAGGCGGAGTTGGCGTTGTTATTGTTCTCGAGGTGGAAGTTCAGGTCCCCGAGGAGGATGTAGTCCATGGAGGCGAGTGAGTGGGTGCTGGCGAGGTCGGCAATGGAGTCGCTGAACTGAGCCCGGGGTCCGGGGGGTCTGTAGATGAGTGTTCCTCTGAGGGTGGTGTTGGGGTCGGTGTGGATCCGGAAGTGCAGGTGTTCGGCGGTGTGGAGGGTGTCGTCTGCGTCGGTGGCGACCTTGAGAGTGGACTTGTGGATGATGGCTATTCCCCCTCCAGTTCCGTTGGCTCGATCCCTTCGGGTGATCTTGTAGCCGTACGGGATGGCTATGGCTATGTCGGGCGCCGAGGAGTCGTTCCACCAGGTCTCGGTCAGGAAGGCCACGTCTGGGGCAGAGGTGTTGAGCAGATCCCAGAGCTCGACGGCGTGTTTGATTGTGTGGAGCGGGTGTTGAGCCGTATACAGCGGAGGTGGTTGGGTCCAGTGCTTGGAGGTTTGGTGGTTCTGTCGCAGGTGAAGCTTCAGGTGTGTCAGGAGAAGGATCCATGGGTCCGTTTTGGGGCTGCCTGGAAGCAGGTGTGGTTTCAGCCGGCGTTGAGTGCGTGGAGGCTGCTGGCGTCATAGTGGAGTCTGGTGTCCTGGGGTTTGCAGGATCCAGGGGTTCTGGTGCTGGGCGCGGTCCAGGTGCGGACGGGCACAAACGGGCTTGCCTTAGGCGTGCCAGCGGCAGGCCCACAGCGCGCATCCGCTGCACACCCACACAGCTGCCGCCAATTGAAGGGGAGCTGGGAGGGAGGAGCAGCTAGGAGGCAGGGGATGGCGAATGGGCACGGGAGGGTGGGGATGCAGGGGCAGCAACGGCGGGAGTGAGCAGTGGGCACGGTGGGCGAGGGAAGAACAGCACCCAGAAATGGGCAGAAAACAAAACCAAAATGCAAATGCATATACATTTCCATTTTAAAATCAACACCTAAAATTATGCACTATTCTACTAATGTACATATCCACACATTAAAACAATCAGTCATAATCATCAATCCCTATTCCAAAACACACATAATACTGTGCAAAGTGTATATTAAACAACATTTTAACACATTACAAAAAAGTGCAATACATATTTCTTCAATACAAAATATATGAGTAACTTCAAATTTTATAAATTATATTTCATGTTTAAAAACAAAGGCACCACATAGTACACCTCACAAATTAATAACTCACCTTTCAAATTGATTTGTAGATTATGAAATATCGGAATCACACACAATGAATGTAGTGCACTGCTCTTTGCAAAACCAAAAAGGGCAACCTTTCCCTCTCATTCTGCACACATATACCTTTAAATATCAAATCACATTGCTTCCCACATTAATTCAAAAGCTAACACACATTTCTATTGGTTACACATTTTAACCATTGCCAATTGGCATAACTTTCAACCCTACCCCCATTCTGCCTAATGCCTGTTACCATTGCAACAGTTCATAGAACACTCAACTGAACACACAGGTCACAAGTTCAGCACACAATGTTTCCCATTTAAACAACAGGTGTGCTTGACTTTCCAAAGTACAAGCTTATCTCACCTAATGTACCTTTCAAAAACGTTTTACTAACCAATAAGAAACATGCTTTTAAAACACAGAAATATGCACCCTATTTTTCAGTGTATAATGTTCTCAATCAGTCAATCATTTCTCTTCTTTTTTTAAAACTGCATCTTGTCCACCATTTTAGAAATATCTTATTTTACAAACTGCCTACTTCACGTACAAACATCTTCTGAGTGCATCCAGATTTCCCTTCAAGATGCTTAGAGTGTGGATTGTGGGACACAGCTATATTTTCTGGTGCAAATGGTATGCTGAAAGCAGAGGTATTGACAAATACCTAGCTTTGCAAAATGTAGACATTAAATTGATTGGACAGAGAGGATTAAAGTGGCACCAATGAACGCCATTGGTTAAATCATTTTTGCATCTCCAACACCCTGACCTTATAATTGTGCACTGTGGTGGCAATGACCTAGGCACTTTGACTGGGGTAGGTTTGGAAATGGTAATGAAGGACACCTTTGCAGAACTGATGTTACTTTCCCCCACAACTGCCTTTGTCTACTCTAACATATGCCAAAGACAGAAATGGAACTGATCCAATCAATTTTGTCCACAAATTGAGAAAGCTAGGAAACATGTCAATAAAGCTGTTTCTGCTTTTCTCATAGATTATAGGATGGGGTCCATTTACAACAACAATCTGCGTTTTAAGATTGATGGCATCTAAAGGAGAGATGGCGTACATTTCACAGATGAGGTTAACAGAGTCTTTCTCAACAACTTTAGACTCTGCATAGGTACTTACTTGTAGGTACTAAAATCTCCCAATAAACACAAGGGATCTTTTTAGAGTCACCCAAGATCTAAACATATAAGCTTGATTTATATTTAAAAAATATTAGTTTTTTTTTTGCTTGTAGTCGTGCACCCAGTGTGTTTTGGAGTCGAACACCCAGCGCGTTCACACCAGGGGGCCGCGCTGGGAGTCATGCACCCAGCACGTTTACACCAGGGGGCCACGCTAGGAGTCGCGCACCCAGCTCGTTCACACCAGGGGGACGCACTGGGAGTCGTGCACCCAGCGCATTCACACCAGAGGGCCACACTGGGAGTCACTCACCCAGCGCGTTCACATTAGGGGGCCACGCTGGGCACTGTGCAGGAGTCAAGACTCCAAATTTTTCCGTAAAACAAAATGCCTCCTATCACCCGGGACCCCACCCCCCTAGGCCTATACGCAATGCCTCCTTGGGCTTTGATTTTTGGAACAGAAAGCAGGTTTCCCTGCTCTCTCTTTCAAACACCAAACCACAGTTTGTTAAGACAGGGCGGGAGCCGTGAGGCTCCCACCCTGCCATAGCAAACAGCAGTGTCCTAGGCGTGGGCACCCCAGGACACTGCAGTAGCCAGCCCTGGGGAGTGGCAGTCCCCAGGGCTATCAAGGGCTCCAGGAGTGAATGCCCCCAGGTTAAAAAGCAAATCCCCAGGGGGTGGCGGTCCCCGGGCAGTGTGGAGGGGATTGGGCCCCCCCCCCACACTTTTGCTTTTCTGCCCCCGGGACCTGGCCCACCCGGGGGCTTTATTGAAACGAATGGCGGGAGCCTGCGCTTTGGTTTTTCATTTCGCAGCTGGATCCGCAGACCCAGCGCGCATCTCAGCGTCTTTTTTTTTATCCTTTTTTAGCCCTGGAGGTTCTTGAAGGACCCCCTAGGCCTAGGGGGTCAGCAGGGTTTTTCAACCCTTCCCCCTCTTCTTGTTTTCTGCCTTCATTTTACTGTTTTCTTGTGCCTCTTTTCTACAGAGGCACAAGATGACTGCTAACAGTTCCTGGTTTGGAGTGTTCACAGCCAATTAGAATGCAGCTCGTGATCGGCAGGGTGCGCGGATCTTAATCTGCAGGGTGCGGGGATCCTGCGCGCCTCTAGATATTGATCTTTTTTAATTTTGATTTTCTCAGCAACTACTGAACTGATTTATACCTTTTAACAAAAAAAGGGATCTTTCTGAACCAAGGGCTACCTGTTTGCCAAATTTGGTGTAATTCCGTTCAGCAGTTCGGGCTGTAGTCATGTCTAAAGTTTACTATGGAAAATTGCATGGGGGTAAACACATTTTGGGACCCCCCTTTTTTGTCGGCCCCTACTTGCCGAATCACCCCGAAACTTTCAAGATAGGAGCGGACCAGAGCGGGCCCTAAGTTTTGATCAGTGCCAAAGTTATTGGGAATAGAATGTTGCGATTTTCCTATGGTATGTATATATATATATATATATATATATTTCTCTGCAATGTGCGTTGTACATTTGGGAAGTGATATGAGCAACGTGAAGAATAACATTTTGTGATCTAATAGGATAAGCCATTTGATCACGTTCACTCGTTGATTATCCTGTATTCATACAGTGATTAATAATAGTGGTTTTTTAAATGTGTAAATATATATTTATATATTTTATTAATTAAGCCACTTGTACATACAACATTGTATTTTTGTAAAATGTATACAAATGTTAGCACATGGAAACGCAGTATTTCTTTCATGTTGTCTGAACCCATTTGAAAAATTGCGCGCGCACTGTCACTTTAAAAGATCGGCATTGGCTCTCAGCAACTCGCCATGTGATCAAGCTTTGTAAAGGCGAAACGCGTAATGGCGGCGGCAGGCTTGCTGGCAAGAATAAATCACCTCGATTAAGCACTTATCACTGGGTCTGTTCTTTCGTCATTTCTGGATTTCTTGTTCTGAGGCGGCTGCTTCAGTTGATGGCGAATTTGCGTGCAAATGTGATACCGAAGAAGCTTCCACGGTACGAACAGAACCCCTCCTTGTTTTGCTGGGCTAAGCGGCAGGAAGCAATACCTCGGCTGGTTACCCGGAAGAGGATCTACGGACTCCGGGAGGAGTAAGCTGCATTTGCCCCCGGGCGCCTTTGACATTTAATCTGTTTGGTGCCGACATCCGAACGAAGGAAGCGCCGGCTGGCGCTAGCTGTGGTGATCGAGCGACAACAGATTACCAACGGATAGCCCGGTAAGGAGTGTGCGTGTGTTTGGTGCATGCTCATTTGGAACGCACCGAACATTGTATCGAGGTGGAGCGATTGAAGCTCCCAGCCCAAAGTGCCGTAATGTCCGCAAACAAGTTGCGTGAACGGGAGGAGGCGGCGGAAACGATGTTTAAGGACTCCCCGGCTGGGGGGTCCGGCCAAGTCCCACAAACAGTACAGACAGCTACAGGGAACCCCACCACTCGGGACATGTTTAAGAAATTGGAAAAACTAATGCGGTCAGAACAATCTAAGTGGTGGGAACACAGGTCCCTTTCCCGGTATTTACAAGTCAACAGAGTACCGAGGGGGCTTAGAATAACATTAGCCCCTAGCTATGAGAATCCCGACCCTGCCATGCTCAAAGAATGGGCCGAATCTAACCTAGAATCATCTGCTAAGTTATTGAAAATTCTGGTGAAGTACGCTTTGAGTGACCGGTTAAAAATACAGGGTGAGATTGACAAATTGGAAGAAGAAATTACTGGGTTGGGTATGAATGATCAAATCAAAAAATTGCGTGAGGAGATGATGGTCCGTTTGAACAAGGAAGAAGAAATAATTAAGAAAAGAAAGGCCTACAAATTCGAAAGAGATCGATTAGACTATTTAAATGGCCAAATTTTCACCTTTGCCAGACGTTATGATGGGGTGAAAGCAAGAGTAAAGGGTGCAAAAAATAAAGCTCCTGCCACACGTGATAACTCCATTTCGAGTTCGGAGTTGAGCTCCAACGTCGAAAGTGAACCTGAGGGGGACAACAGAATGGACCAGGCCTTGGGGTTTACCAAACTCACCATGGCGGAGGAAGTCGATTGCCTATGCCTGGACCGGAGGGACACGTTGCGTTCAAGAACAAAACAAGCACCAGGCGCAACTACAGGCGGAACCAACGCCGGAAAAAATGCAGGAGCCGCCAAAGGCAAGGCGAAGGGACCCCCAAGGGGAAGGTGGAACCGATCCCAAAAACGCAATCAAATGCAAGCGGAAACGCCAACTCAGTAATCAATCTCACACAGACTGTGCTTACCAGACAAGAGGAGGCTGTATTGTCTCTGGGCCTGTCATATTGCCCACCCAACAATTTCAACTACGCGGATGCGCGAATGGACACTTACAGATTTATTCGTAAGCTAAAATTGAACAAAGTCCATTGTCTTCAATCAAAGAAACAAAATCCTGTAGAGATTAATAGCCCTACCTTGCTGACTGTAGGGGACCAAGAGGACGTGAATGCAATATGGTCCCTACAAAATGAAACCACTGGCAATGAAGGGGGTGATTGCAATTTGGAGAGAGGAAATGCAGCGGCGGGTTTAACATCTTTTAAACCCAAGTCAACGTTTCAACCCATAATGCTCCATGATAACATCGACGTTTACCATGATTTAGTGATAAAGATGCTTAAACAGCTATACGTTGCCACCAACAGTAAACGCCACGCAATCACCAAACAAAATTGGAGCCATATGCAATTGGTTGACAAATTGAGTGCGGATAATAACATATTGGTGCGCCAAGCGGACAAAGGGGGAAATGTTGTTTTGTGGCCTCGAGAACTATACCTGGAGGAGGCTGAAAAACAACTCAATGATCCGGCATGCTATAGAAAAAGCAATTGGCCCACCCTTAAAGCAACATGGGGTGACCAAACAGCTAAACTCCAAGCATTGAGAAGTGGAGGAATCATCACGGAGGACGAATTCCGCTTCATGAAAAAAGAACATCCGGTGGTTCCTTCGTTTTATTTAATCCCCATAGTCCACAAGGACTGTAATAAACCCCCTGGGCGCCCTATAATCTCCGCAATAGATAGCTCCTTGGAAAATGTATCAAAATACATAGACTTTTTCTTACAGGATTGGGTAAAAGGATTGGGCTCATATGTTCAAGATTCTACGGATTTCATTCGCAAAACAGAACAGTTGGTATGGGGTCCAGACTTTTTGCTTATGACCCTTGATGTGTCATCGTTATATACCTCAATTTCCCACCGAGATGGTCTCAAGGCAATCGAACATTTCCTAAACAAACGTCCCATATATTATGGGGTGCACAACAGGATGCTGTTATCTATGGTTCAAATGTGTTTGGAGCAGAATTTCTTTTTGTTTAACAATCAAATTTACCAACAAATTAGAGGTGTCGCCATGGGGGCCTGTTTCTCCCCCAGCTACGCATGTTTGCACATGGGGCTGTGGGAGGAACAGGTCTTGGCAGGGGATCTGCGACTAACCATGGAACAGCATGTGGTCACCTATTTACGTTATATAGATGACTTATTTTTTGTTTGGAAAGGGACGGAGGAGGCAGCAATTCAATCTGTTGAGAGGCTAAATGTCAATGGTTTGAACTTATGTTTTACATCATGCATTCATGCTAAAACTGTTAATTTTCTGGATATGGAAATCTACATTTCTGAGAACTGCATACAAACGAGATTATACAGAAAGCCCACAGCAGGCAACACCATCCTGCATGCGGCTAGTCACCATCCTAGCCACCTGATACGCAGCATTCCCTATGGGGAAATGTTGCGTATCAGGCGCATCTGCAGCAGTGATGAGGAATGCGAGTTAGCTCAGGAGGCAAGCAAAAGTAGATTCCTTGCCAGGGGATATTCTAGATCCTTAGTTGAGTCTGCGCAGAAAAGAACTCAACTGATATCCCGTGAAACTGCTCTGGTCCCTAGAAATAGAGTGGCAGAAATGCCCCCGGCTGGGGATGTTATCAGACCACGCATGATTGCCACATATAGCCGCCAGCACCTAGCCATGAGAAAGATTTTCAACCAAAACTGGAACCTCATATTGGGTGATCCGGTCATTGGCAACAAAATATTGAAAAAACCACTCCTCACGTTCAGGAAATCTAAATCTATGGCCAATGCTTTGGTCAAAAACACCTTGGAACCCCAAATGCCAGCTACGTGGAAGGCCTTAGGAAGTGGATTTAAGAAGTGCATACAGTGTAAGGCGTGTAAGTATGGGGTCAACAAGAACAATTATGTTGTCCCATTCTCACGAACACCCAAAAACATCACTAAACGCCTCACTTGTAAGACAGACTATGCGGTCTATGTGCTGGAGTGCACTTGTGGACTTAGGTATGTGGGTAGCACCCGCCTGCCGGTCCACAAGCGTGTGCTCCAGCACATTAGAGCCATCACTAATAAAGACCAAGCCTACCCTGTGGCTAGGCATTTCGAACAGGAGCATAGTTCTAATCTGGTGCATCTATCTTATTTTGTTATTGATGCAGTATGGCCAATGAAGAGAGGAGGGAATCGTGATGCAAAGTTACGTCTCCTTGAGACGAGGTACATCTTAGAGCTAGACAGCAAGCAACCGCAGGGGCTTAATGCAACAGAGGATCTGTACACCTGTTTGTAGAAGATTAGGATACTTGTATATTGAGTCCTCGACAGCATTTAATACAAGATGGATTCTATACTTTTCAATGTATTACATCTGTACTGCTTAAAGGGTATTTGGTTTTTAATTTAATGAGCAATGTTGGTATAACACGTAAATCATCGTCGTCTCCTCATATTCTGACTAAAGAGCTTTTTCAAGTAAGGAGAGGCAACCCCATGGCGCAAGTCCATGGGATTGATTTTTAAAAAAAACAAAACCTGTTTTCTTTAGATGAATTTTCATTTTATGTTTAGCACTTTATGCACGAGCACTTTAGAAAACCGTATAAATTTTGCACTTCTTCAGTTGCCGATGATACGATAATGCAATAAGTACTTGTATGCCATTTTTTAAGAGTTGTTGCCCACTGGGGCTTGATTTTCTCTGCAATGTGCATTGTACATTTGGGAAGTGATATGAGCAACGTGAAGAATAACATTTTGTGATCTAATAGGATAAGCCATTTGATCACGTTCACTCGTTGATTATCCTGTATTCATACAGTGATTAATAATAGTGTTTTTTTAAATGTGTAAATATATATTTATATATTTTATTAATTAAGCCACTTGTACATACAACATTGTATTTTTGTAAAATGTATACAAATGTTAGCACATGGAAACGCAGTATTTCTTTCATGTTGTCTGAACCCATTTGAAAAATTGCGCGCGCACTGTCACTTTAAAAGATCGGCATTGGCTCTCAGCAACACGCCATGTGATCAAGCTTTGTAAAGGCGAAACGCGTAATGGCGGCGGCAGGCTTGCTGGCAAGAATAAATCACCTCGATTAAGCACTTATCACTGGGTCTGTTCTTTCGTCATTTCTGGATTTCTTGTTCTGAGGCGGCTGCTTCAGTTGATGGCGAATTTGCGTGTATATATATATATATATATATATATATATATATATATATATATATATAGTTTTCTCCCCATTTGAAGAATACACGCAGGCTGCTTCTGAATGCTTCAGTGATTTTATTTAAGGCGCGTTTCGCCACTAAGGCTTGGTCACGGTACACATCAATTCGTGCTTGGTGCTTTTTACATGCAAATTTGTTTGCATAGAAACAGGACTATACAGGTCATTATCTTTGGCAGACATATTTGAATGGTCAAAAATACAACGATTGTTGCCACAATTCCGTTACAACCAGTAACATTAATTTTTGCAATTGTAAACATTCTTCTCGCCCCAGTGAGCTTATATACAATTAATCATCACCATAATTCATTACAATATTCACTCTATCCGGTTGGAGTTATTTCTGCATATATCCAAAAAATGTCCGTGGTTTGTGAAAAGTTCATCTTGCCCCAGTGGGCTAATGTACAATTAATCGAATTAGGTGGGCACTTCTTTCAAGCAACATTTAATTATTTCCACCATATTAAGATTCAATAGTGTTCCAAGATGTTTCAATGGATCCCAAGTACAAACAAAAAATAAAATAAAATAAATCTAAGTGAAAGTTAAAACCGCTTATATGTACAAAGTTATAAAAACACTTGTTTAAAAGGACGTTATCGGACTAGATCTATTCTTCTATCTCATTCTCATGCTAGATGCACTGCTAGTTCTTCATTACAATTCATCCCAATTGGCTGTAGTGTTTCAAAATCAATGACATATCTTAATTCAAGTGTTCTCAATTGGGAAAGTCTATCTCCCCCTCTCACGGATTGATTGACTGCATCTAACACCACATACTTCAGCTGGTTGTCATTCTGACCATGATTTGCCTTGAAAGGACGAGCAATAGGGTACTGTTCATTATTGTTCCTAATCGCCCTCTTATGTTCCAATATCCTGAACTTGGCCCTGTGTATCGTACTACCGATATATAATTTTTCACATGGGCAGATAAGGCAGTAAACACAAAATTCAGTATTACAATCAAAGAGCCCTTTGATCGTGAACATTCTCGAACTATTCAGTACTTTAATCTTTGTACAGTTTTTGCTTACTTTGCAGGCTTTACATTTCATACAGCACTCAAAACCTCCAGAACCTGAGTTTTTCCCTCTAGACTTAGTTGTTATTGCATTTCTGCTAAGTTCATCTTTGAGTGATTTCCCTTTCCTGAAGGTGATCTGTGGGGTATCTTTCACATTTTGACTCAAAAATATATCAGTTGTTTGAATTGGCCAGTTCTTGGTTAGTATTTCACGAACTTTGTAGGCCTGAATAGGTGGTGATAAACCTCACAGTATTTTCTTCTTCCTCAACACTCCTCTGTTTGGGTATCAGTAAGTCAGTTCTTGGCACCTTATTCACTCTTTCAATAGCTTGACTGATTGTTTTTTTTGTATATCCTCTCTCACTGAACCGGTCACACATCACAAGCTTCTCGGCCTCAAATTCCTCCATACTGCTACTGTTCCTTTTTGCTCGTAGCAATTCTCCGTATGGAATACTTTGAATTAAACTGTAGGGGTGGGCACTTGAGGCAAATAGAAGTCTATTGCCCGCAGTTTCTTTTCTATGGAGCTTAGTTGTCAGTTTGTGATTCTGTACTTCTACTATCACATCTAGGAATATTACTTGTTTCTTACTTACATGAGATGTTAACTCTATATTCCAATCGTTCTCATTAAGGGTAGAAATGTATCTTTTTACACTGGTCTCGTCCCCTTTCCATATCATGAATATGTCATCTATGAAGCGAGTCCAAAAGATGACCCGCTCCCCCTGGTCACCGTGGCTGCAGGACACCTGCTCCTCCCACCAGCCCATGAACAAGTTTGCGTAGCTGGGGGCGAAGCAGGTGCCCATCGCCGTGCCCTGAGTTTGTCTGTACAGTTTATCATTAAAGTAAAAAAAGTTGTTGGTTAGGCAGTAATGAGCCATATCAATTAACATTTCAGTATGGAGCAATGTTGTTATAGACCTGGCTCTCAAAACAGTGTCTCATGGCTTGAATTCCTATGTCATGTTTGATAGATGTTTATAAACTAGTCACATCAAGTGTAACTAGTAAATAGTCAGGTTCCCAAGACAAATCATTAATCATATTCAAGAAATGCATAGTGTCTTTCAGATAGGCCGGCAACGAAATTACAAAAGGTCTCAAAAAGAAGTCTATGTATTTAGATGTTTTTTCCAATTGTGACCCATAGAGGAAACAATTTTCCTGCCAGGTGGTGATACGGGGTTTTTGTGGAGTTTGGGGAGGAGATGGGCGTTTTGGGATATCTACATTTACATTTTAATCCATAAAATTCTCCCTTTACCAATATACCACTTTCATACCAATGCAGCAGCATCTCATCATACTTTATATATGAAGCTGTTAATTCTTCAGTGGTAGATATCGTGTAACACTGGTTGTCATTCAGTTGCCTTAGCCCTTCAGTTATGTAATCTGATTTACCCCAAACAACAACATTCCCTCCCTTATCTGACTGTCGGATCACTATGGAGTCATCACTCCTGAGGGTATCGAGTGCTTTAACTTGTTGAGAGGTTAGGTTTTGTTTAGCTAGACCTTTCGTGCAATAGTGTATCTTTTTTAGGTCCCTTGTAACGCTTTTCTCAAAAATACCAATTGCATCGCAATGAATTATAGGTACAAATGTCAATTTTGGTTTGAAGCCACTTTTACATGGTTTGTCAACTACCAGATCTAAATTATCTAAATTCAGCAAGGGATCATCATGATGTACAATGGCTTCATTCAATTCAGTCACAGTTTGTAAAGTTTCAATGTCTGATATATTTAGAGGCCCTTATGAGTCTCCTCTTGCTTCAATTCCCCTATTAGGTGAATGAAATTGAAACCATTTTTTCAATTTAAGTTTTCTTACAAAGCAAAATGCATCTATACGAGTTTGTACATAATCCATTTTGCGTACCGGGCAGAAAGACAATCCTAGAGCCAATAAGTCATTCTCAGTGTTAGTTAACTCACGTTTTGAGAGGTTAATCACAGTCATTTCATCCCTCTTCTTGCTCTGGCTAGCATGGGCCCTGGTTTGTTGGAATCTTCTTTTCTTTCTTCTCCTTGCTTTTTGGTTCCTCTGAATCCTCCGACTTTGCCTTGAAGGTTTCATCCTCGGCCCCTGCGAAAATCCTGATCTTCATGTCCTCCTTGTTGATTCTGTTTTGCTTTATTGAGCATTTGGAATTGAGTAAGAAAGTTTATCTGTCCTCTACCTGCTCCTGGGGTCTGGGCTTTTGCTCTGCCGCCCGGTGCGTCCGATAGATTGCCATCAGATGCGTCACTTTCTTCTGCGGCAGTGCTTTCACCCTCCATTGTTACATTTGCTTTTGCATTATCAGATTTGTTTTCATTCGCCTTTTGAAATAGATAGTCGTATTTCTTATGAAATGTCAGTGTTCTGCCAGTTTGGTAATCCTTAAAGTCTCTGATAAACTTTCGCTGTTTTTTAGCCGTGATATCCTCTTCCAATTTGCTTAGTCTTGCTTCTAGTTTGGTCATAAATTCTTGGATTTTTTCTTGCATGGTTAGCTTCGCTAGTTCGGTTTGAATTGCTTCAATTTGTTCCAGCAACCTCGCTCTAGCTTTCACCACATATTTGATGATGATTCTCATCATAGTTGTAGAGCATTCTTTCGAGTTTCCTGACCACTCATATATATATATCAAAAAGGCTACTTCTTGCTTCCCACAGGTATCTCCCATGCACATTAGATGGGGACCCACGATTAAGTGCTCAAAGTTGCAGTTTCATGTCAGCCATTACGTGTTTCGGTCCGGAACAGACCTTGATCACATGACAAGGCTGTTAGAAATCAATAGACCATTTAAAGTGCTACATACTGACACGTGATTGATGATGTGCTATAGAAATAGAAGAAACATTCTTAACATATATTACATGAGCATTTTATATTGAAGAGAAGACAAACATGAACAATCCTTCTCCTTGAATGGCATGTCTTAAATACATTTAACAATAGAAAAGAATAAACACCTTTGATAATGGTGTATAAAATAACCTGTAGAAACGTTCAAACAAATAGTCAAACTATTTGACCAATATGTAAATTTTATAAATACATATCAAATATTAAAATGTTTCTAAAAAGGCATTTTTTTAAATAAAAAAAAGACATTGTAAACTTATATTTCTGTGCAAAAAAATATTGGGATCAATCCCTGATTTGACTGTAATAAAATTGTGGCATAAATGCAATATATGAAAATGCAATTTGTCAGGTCACACTCCGCGGAATCCGGTTGTAGCAAGTAATTTCCACCTCCGGACCTCACCAACACACTGACGTATAAATATACACAGGGTGTTTGAGTGATTGGGCGAGAGAAGGAAGGGAAGAGGACAGCAGGGAAGGGAAACCTGTAAAAGAAAGCACACAAATTACTACATTCAGGTATGCATTCTACTCTCATCAATTCTCACTAATGGTATCTCTAATCTACTTGAGAAAGCTGGCTATGGCTCCTGTCTCTCAGCAGAGGGTTCAATAACGAGATAGTCTCTTACGCTCCTAATCAACATAAATTATAGGTTAGTGATCTCTACCAGTATGCCTTTCTCTATGTCTACTGGATGCAAGCTAGAACATACCCGCTGTTCTTAGAAATACTATCTTAAACAGGAACTTTCCGTCATTCGACTCTACCTATCAGTGCGCAGACAACCACCAGAAATAACATCAGAGGCACTGACGCTATATTTGTAGAATGAAAAAGAAACACAAGAAGTTCCTTCCTTCCTTGAAAACGGTAAACAAAAGAATCAAAGTCAAAGGGTTTCAATCACCACAGCAACAACAAATGTCTTAAGTCGAGGGTTTTTTATCTTGTGTGCTCTAAATATGGCAAGACGTAGCAACCACACTACTGTCTTCCGCTTTGGCAATTGTAATCCTCAAGGCTTCCAATACTAAGCTCCTGTAATGAATACGCCAAATACGACAAAGTGTAGCTAGCCCACTACTACTTTCCGCTTTGGTAATTATATTCCACAGATTTCAAATAAGCATTCCTTCATGCTTATGTTCGTTACGGTAATGCGTGGACCTCCACTGCATTCCGCTCTCTCTTGACCTAATCCGAGTTTAAATAGTTTTTACCAAGAATCACAAAGAGGGAACACCAAGACGTACTGGAGAAGCCTCTCCACTACAGTGCACGTTCGTAGTACAGTCTCGATCTCTACTGAGGCAGAATGCTGCACTCAAACAAGGCGGCGCTGGCCGCCAGCAAATTGGAAACGCATGCAAGGAAATGGGCACTAGATTCACCGTACCTTCACACGTACAGCTCCCAAGTCTTTGATGCGCTAAAGGTCAAGCCGTCCGATCATCATTCTCCCGAATCTCGACTCCTCGAGGGAACAAACAATTCAATATCACGCACAACGCCAGGCCAGTCCCGCCCTCTTTACATAGAGTGCAGCTCGCCATGGCCTCATGGGAAATGTAGTTCGATGGTCAGGCAGGCGCGGCTGTGCCAGATCCTGACACAATTGAACATATTAATTCTCTATTCTATGTAAATTCTATATATAAAGTGCTCTCTGCTACCTAAAATAAATGTAAGAATTACCCAATCATCTTTCACTTTTAAATATCTATAATACAAAACACCAGTGCTAAAAATGACAGTGCATCTAAGTGTAGCTTGTTAAAAAACCATGATGTTCACTGGTTCTGGGGATTTGGCAGCCTCCAATTTTAACAACAATCTGATTCGTTTTTCATATTAATTCTATTGGTAAAGTGCATTTCAGTTAGATAAATAGAATAAATATAGGAAAATACTTAGATGTAGATAAAAAGTATACAAGTCAGTAAAACGTTAGAATTGATATTTTCTGGAAAAGGACGTGCGGTGATTGGGGATGGGCAGGGCCTTTTTATAAACAAGTATATACATCTTCTGTATTGTTTAAACCTCCTGGGGATTTGCTATCCATATTAAGCATATAGCGTGTCTCAAGCTTTCTGAGCTGATGATCCCTGTCACCACCTCTTTTTGTTTTAGGTATCGCATCTATGACAAAATACGAAAAGTTTTTTAAATTATTGTTATGGACTTTGCGAAAATGTCTGGCGACAGGGTAAGTGGGGTTGCAGTTTTTAATGTGCCTTATGTGCTGTAAGATTCTTTTACTTACTTGTAACTTAGTGCTACCCATGTATTTAAGTTGGCATGTACATTCCAGCACTTAAATTGCATATTCTGTTTTGTAATGGAGCAGTTTGTTAATTTTTACCTGCTTATCACAAAACGCAGTAACATAGCTGTTTCTGTTCGTACCTTGCCGGCATGCCTTACATGTCTTGCATTTCATAAATCCATTAGGAACAGTCAACCAGTTGGTAATATTAGATGACTCTGCACTACTAGAAACTAAGCTATTGTGCATTGAGGGAGCTCTTTGGAAGGGGATGTTGGGTTTAAGTGAAAGCTCATGACCTATCACAGGGTCATTTTTGACAATTTGTATGATTTTCTTTATGGATTTTTCTTAAGCACTATAGGTGATAATCAGTCTCAGCTCATCAGGATTTAGATTTTTTTGTTCTGTTGCTATTCTGTTCTTTTTAGGGATAAGCAGTTCGTCCCTTATTAAGTTGTGTGTTTTATTGATGGCCTCTTGTACAATTTTGATAGGGTACCCTCTGGACAAAAATCTCGTCTTACTTTTCTGTTGGACTTTCGCTAAGTCTTCTGGGCTGCTACAGATTCTTTTAAGACATAGCATTTCCCCATAGGGAATGCTGTGTATTAAGTGTTGAGGATGGAAACTGGAAAAGTGTAACACGGAATTGGCAGCAGTTTCCTTTCTATATACCCTGGTTTCTAGTTTATTTCTGTTGGAATATATTTCTACATCTAAAAAAGTGATGTTAGTATTGCTGATAGTAGAAGTGAAACTCAGGTTGACACCATTGTCATTGATATCTGAGACAAAATTCATGGCTTGCCCTTCGGTTCCCTCCCACACAATGAATAGGTCATCAATATATCTATAATACAGTTTAACATGATCCTCCGTATATCTTTTGTGCATGTCCCTGAGAACCAGCTCCTCCCCCCAGCCCATGAATAAACAGGCATGGCTGGGGAAGAAGCTGGCTCCCATTGCGACTCCTCGCATTTGTTGATAGTGTGTTTTATCAAACAAAAATATATTGTTGTTTAAATAAAAGCTGATCATGCCTAATAACATAGCATTGTGTTGGGGCAAAGATGCCTTGTTTTTACTTAGATAAAATTCAACAGCACGCAGACCGTCTTTGTGATTTATGCAGGTGTATAGGGAAGCTGCATCCAAAGTTAAAAGATAAAAATGACTATTCCATTTGAAATCCTTTAGTTTGGTAATAAAATCACTAGTGTCCCTTATATAGGAAGGTAATCCTTGAACCCATTCTTGAAGGAAAAAGTCTATATATTTGGAAGCATTTTCCAATAGACTGGATCTGGCCGAGATTATGGGCCTGCCTGGGGGTTGGAAGCGTTTTTATGAATTTTGGAAATAAAATAAATGTTCGGGACGGTAGAATGGTTGCTTCTAATGAACTGATACTTGCCAATTGTTAACAAGTCCCGCACTTTTCCAAGCCACCAGTTTGGCATAAAAATCAGTCTCCCTTAGGGCAACTGAGTTACTGAGTCTGTAACACGATCTATCATTCAACTGTGACATTGCTTCCTCCATGTAGTCTTTTCTCGCGCACAAAATTACATTTCCTCCTTTGTCAGAATTTCTGATAATTAAATTTTTGTCTTTTTGTAGTTTGCTGATCAGAGAGTAGTACTGTTTGTTTTTATTGTTTATTTTCTTCTTGGTATTTAAACTTATGTAATTCAGCTAAAAGTGCTTACTGTATATATTTTTAAAACCCTCTGAGTTGGAGCTGTATGATCTTCAGCTGGAATGCAGGGGACTCTCGTTGTTGGTTCTTTGACTGCATTTTCTAGCCTAAACAATGTTTAAAAAAAGACTCAAAAATATATTAATGTTTTTTTTTAGGGCTTTAGATCTAAGCTATGTAGTACTCCAAACAGCAGGAGGAGTAGCCCTTGTGACTATTCACATGATAATTCCAGTAGTATTCCCACAAACCTGAATCAGGCACAAATGTTCAGACGTAATACTTGGTATGTTTGTGCATAGTAAACAATCATAAACATGCATTCAAGCAGTGAGGTAAATCTCTGCCCAAAGTTATACCTTTAGGTTGTGTAACAGGGCGCAGTATGTTTTATGTTAGGGTATGAATTAGTCTTTTGTACAGCCATTGTACTTTGAATGACTCACCTTTAAAAGGAATGTATTCCTTAAAAAATAACATAATAGGTTGTCTTTTACTGGTAGTGTTTACCTTCATCCTAAAGTTAACATTTTTCTTACTAAAGATGTACTTCATTGTGTAGCCTATCTTCTACTTTTGAAACAGAAAACTACACTAGGGGAATTGGGAGTGCAGGCTTCAGATTTATTGCAGCAGTAAAAGTGCAAACTCATTGATTGCATTTTTTTCACTTTCAACCAGAAAAGCACATTGAACAATAATTTGCACCGCTGCAGCTGGGTGGATCTTCAGACCACATTTCATATCCTACACCACTGTAACTTACTCTTTCAAGTGTTGAAGTCTTTTCCCAAAATAAAGGATAGGTTGAATATGAAAAACACGTTAAACATAACAAATACAAAATATGTAGGGATGGGAAGATATTTTTTATTCTGCAATCAAACATATGTTAAAACAATATATGTATACATCCCTAACGAGAAACCACTTAGGTGAATATGACCAGAGAATTATATAAAATACAACGAAGAAATATTTATAGAAAATGCTAACAAGCATAAATAAATAAAAATACTCTTAATAAAATTGGACTTAAAACAGCTGCATATTTTAACTCTGTTTAAAAGTACACAATCCACACCTGTGACTATATTCATGCTATTAAAAATGTACGATTTGCAACAGGACACAACTATTTGTACAAAATCTGGCATGCACAAAGTGAACGAGACACAACATTTAAAGTTTCACATTTCCTTGAGATTTGGAGGCACATTTACTATTTTTTTAATGCAACACGGCCTATCAAGGGAACTTGTTGCTCAGCGTTGTGTGAAATGGAGATAGGAGAAATGTTCCAGATTTACAACGATATGTGGCATTTCTGTTTTCTCTTTGTGCTGGTGCTACCTAGCGCCAACGGAGAGCAAGGGTGCCTGCATTGCGGGCAGGATTTTTAGCGCACAAGAAGGGACTCCTTCTTGCACAAAAGCAATCCTTAGAGGCATGGTCCTCTTTCCATGTGTGCTGCAGATATTTCCCCTCGTTACTCCACTGTCAGGTAGACACACCACTTTTGCACAAACCCAGGTTTGCAAGTATTTGTAAACCCTGGCTTAGGTCAAAATACATGTGTGGATGCATGGGAAAGCCAATGCTCCACTCATCTAACGCATACCCAACACTATGTGCTGCGTTACTTTGTATTTACTAAACTACACAAAGCGGCTTTGCATGGCTTAGTAAATGGCAGAAAGTATTTTGCAACATGGCTGTGCCACAAAAGTGACGCACTGCTGGCGCAAATTCCTAGTAAATCTGGGCCTTGGTTTTTGAGGTTGCAAGTGCATGGAAAAACCTTTGACCTTGACCCCTAATGATTGGCTCTGTGCTATGCATTATTGATTAATTCCACAAATATTATTCTACATACAATATAGCGTACCCCAATACATGAGGTTTGTACTCTCTGTTGTTGCAGACTAAACACACCACCTTTACAAGTTAGCGTAGTGTTAGAAAACTAGTGGGTTTGCTTCTCAAATTATTGCGTGAGTTGTAGAGGTGGCTGTGCATTTAGTTGTTTTCTCACACACCCCCAACATTAAATGATTAACAGGTGCCACGGTTGTGACAGTGTTGGTTACTAAATGTGTCCAATCAGCATACATTTATTTATACTGGCCTGGAAATTCTCAAGAAACAGGATTTAAAGTAAATTGACGAGTCTATTTCTGGCACCTTGCAGAAATTAGAAAGTGCATGTAGGGAGAATAATTTCATATCTAGCTCCCCAGGAAGGATGAGATTTTCTTCCTCTTTGTCTTCTCTTCAACTAAATCTAAATGCAATCCATCATACGCAAAACAACATTAAAATCTCCGATAGTCTGTCAGCACAGTGGAGGAGGCGGTATTGTATTTTTTTCTCGCACTTTTCAAGAGAGAAGTTGAGTATTTCATTTTGATCGCTTGATTGGCTGCAGTGGGACTCTTTAAAAAGAGTAAAAAACAGAAATCTAGTACAAATCAAAGCTAAGCGGCCATCAATCACCGGCGTCGGGTATTATTGGAGGTTTTTACTCAGAAAGATGTCATTAAAAGTTGCAGAAATTAATTGGTGTCATTGAATGTAATGGCCTCTTCTGACACGGCTCCTCAAATACCGGAGTACGAATTATGGAGAAGGGAAATTCCTGGTGGGATTTTTGTAGACGCCTGCTTTGTCCTGCCATTGTTTATTGCAAATGTTATTACCGTGATCTACGACCCCATCATGCCGGTGTCTGTGAACAGCAGTCTTCTTGCGAGCCCACAATAACCGAGGATTTCTCTCACTGGCTAAAGTACCTTTCTTGTTACTGTTTGTGGTTTGCGCTCTGACGTACCCATCTCAAGATGTTCATTTGGTGTGTTTAACATTTAATACGAACAAATACCAAGCCTCGCGATAAAATATTGATGCACGATCCCTCGTTTAAAGGCCGTGGAGAGATTTTGATGAAGCTGTGTCTTACAATGGACTTAAGTTGTACTGAGCCGAAATCACGGAATGTGCTGGGTAATGTTAATGCTTTTTATGTCTCGCGAGACTCAGGTTTTCCCAAAACAGTTATAACAAATATTCATATGTATATATTTATTTACATAGGTATTTATTGAACGCAGGCGTAACCTGAAGGCCAAGCAGTCCTTTACAGAGGACACATTGGTGATACACGAAGGCGTAGCTTGGTCAGTAAGATTGGGTGTGGAGGGGTATCCTTCGGATTTTCTAACTATCTCGCTGGCATGCCTTTTATAACATACTGTATCTGAGGTGCAGGGCATGTGGGGGCTTAAGAGGCAATGGAAAGGGAGAGCAGTATGGATTGTTAGCAGTACTTAAAACAAAATATTTAGTAAAATAGGCACAAAAAAAATCATAACTTCAAGAAAGTTAGAGAGTATGAGTGAGAGTGTGTGTGTAAGTTAAAATCGAAGGTGAAAGCCGAAAAGCACCATCTCCCAACTATTTACTACAGAATACATTTATTAGGGGGGGGGGTGGAACACCACAACCCCCCCCCCCATGCTATGCCCTTGGTGTTAGATAAGCTATGACACAGGACGGCGTCCACCCGGTAAAATAAATGGGGGGACGCCGTCCACCCGCATGGTACCCCGACTTGAGCCCTGCTATGACATATAACAATGAATCGGCTAGTTATAAGGATACACAGAAGGGGCCTAAGAAGTAGGAGAAGGAGGGTTCAGTAGAATTGACTAAGCAGTAAACTGTATTTTGAACAAATTGTCTTGAAGTTTTTTCTGAAGAGCTGGAGGTTCAGGTTCAGTCTCATGGTATTGGGATAGAATTACGAAGTCTGGTTTTACTTTTGTTTTAGTAACTAGTGGTGAATGTTTTTGTGTAAATTTTGTTATTGGCAACCGCTATCACGACCATTTCTTGATTGCACTGTTTTCTAGAGGGAAGCCAATGTAATTGTTTATGGATTGAAGTGATGTGGTATGGTTTTTGTGCATTGGAGATAAGTCGGATCACAGTATGTAGATTTCCTTGGAGAAGCGCAGTAGAAGATTTGAGTAAACTGGCTAAGAGAGCATTACTTCCACAGGTATAGTAGCGGATAAGTGATTGGACATGTGTTCTAAAGTCTGCTGGAGGTATACAGTGTTTGATTTTCCTAAGGAGTTGTGGTTGGTATGATGCTGAGTTTGTCAGCTGTTGATATTTTCAGTCAGGTTGATGTTGGAGTTAATGATAAAACCTAGGGGCATATTAGCAAGGGCGGTCTTGCCGCTTTAGCGGCACTTTTGCCGCAAAAGCGGTGATATTTCTATTGCCCTATTAGCAAGATTTCGCTAACAGCTGTTAGCGACAGTTTTATGGTGCAACTTTGCATGTCAGCGATATTTATCGCTAATGACATGCAAAGTGGCGTTCCTCCACACAACTCCTTGGCAAACACTCGCTGACACAGCTTCAGGATATTAGCAAGGCTTCGCAATTCCTGCGATGCGAGATTGAAAGCCGCGCCAAGCCGTCTTTGTTGCAGGTTTTTAACATCCGCTAAAAATACAAGTTAGCCACCTTTAACATGGGAGGTGGATTGCATGGCTGAGTCCATGCTGCCTATCAGCAAGGCTTGCAGTATCGCAGGGAAACAACGCTTGCTTTCCCCTGATACAGCATGTTATCACAGCTATCGCTGGATTTAATATCGCCTTGGAGATACGAGTTGCTAATAACGCGCTATTTCGGCAATAAAATCATGAGATATCTGGTGATAAAAAAAGAGCGCTAAGCGCAGCGTTGCTAATATGCCCCTTAGGATTTAGCGGACTGTGCTAAGGATGGTGTGATGCCCAGTCGGAGGCTGGAGTCAATCGACTTTTCACTGTCGGGGGAGAATTGCTTTTATAGAGTAATAGGATTCTGTTGTGTTCGGGTACAGTTTTAAGGACTAGGCTAGCATCCATTTTATTAGGCTTTTGAGAAACATGTGGGGCCAGATGTACGACTTGCCAAATAGCGACTCGCAAATTGCCTCGCTTTTGTGACTCACAATTTACGACTCACTATTTAGCACGTACAACAGTGTCTTGGACAATGTTGGCGATTCCCAATGGGGTCGTAAAAAGCGAGGCTCATGAATATTAATGAGCCACTCGCATTTTGCGACCCCATTTGCAATGGCTGACCTTCCCAGGGATGGTGGCCTGCTGGGCTCAGAAGACCAACATGTCTGAGACTGATTTTAAATAAAGCAGCTTTTAAAAAAAAATGTAGCCCATTTTCCTTAAAAGAAACGGGATGCATTAAAAAAAATGAAACGTTTTAGGGACCACTGCCTGCCCTTAAAAAATAATTTTGCATGCATTTGCAAAGGGGAAGGGGTTTCCTGGGGACCCCTTCCCATTTGCGAATGCATTGCTACCTACTTGTAGTAGGTGGTGATTTGCGAGTGTTTTGCGACCGCAATTGTGGTCGCAAAACATTAGTACATGGCTGTGGAGTCGCTATTTGGAAGGGAATGCCCCTTCCAAATTCCGAGTCGCAAAACAGTACGCAAAACCATCGGCCCATGGTTTTTAGCGTGCGCAAACGGGTCTAAGACCAGTTTGCACACGCTAAAAACCAGCGTACATCTGGCCTGTGAAGTTCAAAGACGTCTAGGCTCTCAGTAATATATGAGCGGCATCAAAATATTGATGTATGGATAGTTTAATATAATGAACAATTGTGCTGAGAGGCTTCATATAGAGAAGCCCCTGCAGGACATTATAGGGTGCTCAGGCAAGGCCAAGCCTTGTGCTCACCCCTACGCTGTGCAAAGCGATCAACATTTTACTGTACACTGAAAAAAACAAAAGTTAAAGGGATGTTATAGTTAGGTGAAAATGTCAGTTTAAACATGACATTTTAAACTAACAAAACCACTAAAACTCATCAGTCATAGTTATCTGAAGTAACTATAATCCTGCTCAAATATAACTATAACTTGAGCCTTCCTATGCACTGCTAATTACCTCCCATATTACATCATTCCTGACATGTTCTATGACATCCCTAATAACATCACTGCAACTTCTGAAATGACATCATTGATAACAACACTGTGCATGGCGGAGGCCTGAGCCATTGTTAGTTTAAAGCATGACCTATAAATATTATAACTATAACTGATGAATTTCACTGATCTTGTTCATTTGAAATTGTCTTTTAACTGACATTTTCATCTTCTCTTTAACCTTTGTTTCTTTCTTTTTTTCAGTGAAAAAACATATAGATTGTTTTCCAATATATGCCGTAGCATAACATTAACAGCTTGAGATACATATGCATGTGTATATATATATATATATATATATATATATATATATATATATATTACCTACTGGCGATAGCCAGTAGGTATATATAGTTAGGATTTTTTCTCTATGGAACTTTTGAAAATTCTATGCCTAATAACTTTGGCGTTTGTGGACGGAATTGGCTGAAATTGTCAGGAAAATGGCACATTTTGTTTCTGAGCAGCTCCTGGAAATTTGGGGGGGGTTCGTCAAGGGGGGGCCGAGAAAAAAGGGGGGTCCCAAAACGCGTTTTTCCCATGTTAATTTCCATAGGGCGGTTGGCCTCACTTTTAGCCCGAACGGCTGAATGGATTTCCATGAAACTTGGCAAAATTGTAGGGACTGTTAGCCCGATGTGCCTTTGCTAGGTCTCAATATATGTGCTTCAGTGGATTTTGAGAAATTAACGTTTAAAACAAGATATATATCTGTAACAGCGCTCCGGGTAGCGCTCCGGTTAGCGAACTTTTCGCGTATCGGAACTTTGCGAAGCGAAGCTGATTGGCTCTCCGGTGTCTGTCAACATTCTAAACAGTCTGGAGCGGCCGCCATCTTGTCTCTCGGTAGGATGGAGAGACAAGAGGAGGCCAAAACAAAGGGGGAAATGAAGGAAAGGGGGCAAGGTAGACCCCTTCTGACCCCCTAGGATTGATGAGGGGGATATTATAGAGCCACGCGGGGCCCCAAAAAAAAAAAAAAAATCCGATTTTTTCGCCGTAGAGACGCGTCTTGGTACGCGAACCGGGCAGCTAACCGGGAAGCTAACCGGCAGTGTAACGGGAGTCTGAGGAGTAGCTGATTGGCTGTCAACATTGTAAACAGTCCGGAGCGGCCGCCATCTTGTCTCTCGGTAGGATTGAGAGACAAGAGGAGACCAAAACAAAGGGGGAAATGAAGGAAAGAGGGCAAGGTAGACCCCTTCTGACCCCATAGGATTGATGAGGGGGATATTATAAAGCCACGCGGGGCCAAAAAAAAAAAAAATCCGATTTTTTCGCCGTAGAGACGCGTCTTGGTACGCGAACCGGGCAGCTAACCGGGCAGCTAACCGGGAAGCTAACCGGCAGTGTAACGGGAGTCTGAGGAGTAGCTGATTGGCTGTCAACATTGTAAACAGTCCGGAGTGGCCGCCATCTTGTCTCTCGGTAGGATCGAGAGACAAGAGGTGGAAAAAAAAAGGTGTAAATGAATGAAAGGGGTAAGGCAGACCCCTCCTGAACCCCTAGGATTGATGAGGGGGCTATTAAAGTTCCCTGCGGGGCAAAAGAAAAAAAAAATTGCGATTTTTCGCGGTAAAGGTGCTTCCTGGTACGTTAACCGGGCAGCTAACCGGCAGCGTAACGGGAGTCCGACATATTGTGTTTTTTGAACGTTTGTGATATGTGCACGTGTGGATTTTGTCTAATTAAGGTTAAAAAAATATATATATATCTTTAAGCGTGTTCTGGCGCGCTTACGTTTTGGGTTTGGTTTGCGCTGCAGAGACGATACGTCACGGTTATGCGATGCATCATGAGGCGTCTCACGGGCTACGTGATACGTCACTTAATAAAGAATATATTTTACAGCTATAGATATTAGCTTTTAAAAAACCAATGAAATTCACAGAAAAAACCATAGGTTATAGACCATATATAGTTAGGAATTTGCATTTACAAAACCTTGAAAATTCACTGAAAAAACCATAGGTTATAGACCATATATAGTTAGGGATTAGCATTTAAAAAACCTTATTTTATTTGCACAAAACCATTGAAATTCCATATATAGTTAGTTGCACTAACTATATATCGCGGACCCGCAATCCACTGCTAATGATGTCACATATTACATCATTCATGACATGGTCAGTGACATCACTGATGACATCACTGATGACATCTCAAATGACATCACTGATGACATCACTGATGACATCTCAAATGACATCACTGATGACATCACTGACATCTCATTTGACATTACTGATTACATCACTGATGATATCATTTATGTGATAATACATCTTCAGACTCTAATATAACCTTAGATACACTCAGTGTAAACAGGCACTCACAGACTGTCACACATCCATGGAGTTACTCACACGCCTAGTCAGTCATGCAAAGAATCAATCACATCTCCATTTCCTCAACTATACAGTTATACACACCTTACTTATTCAAACATATAGTAACACATATTTACTCTCTTATACAATCCTTGATACAAGTTCACAATGATTCATACAGCCACTCACACATTCACTGGCTCTTATGTTCAGTTATTTATATATGTCAACTCTCACATGGAGTGTGTTTTACATATGTACTTACTTTGACATGTAGCACTGAGATATCCATTCACTCACCAATATACTTATGCACACAGTCAACTGTCCATACAGCTGTTTCTACATGCACTTTTGAACCCATACACCTAGGGAATCAACTGCTCACACATCTATGCACAGAGTTATACACCTCCCAGCCACCCACACACATACTCAGTCTCCCATACAAATACCTGGGCAACCATTCAATAACCCATATAGTTACTGATATAGCTACTGATTTAAACATGCAGCAGTTTACAGAACAACATAAATAATGATTGCCAAATTAAGACACTTTAATCACTAACCCATACACTCAGTGAGACACATTTAATCATTCTCTCATACAGTCAGTCATGCACCTACTAAATCCTTCATCCAGACACTTATACATCCACTCATTCTTCAATATGTAAGACATATTTTAACTTTACAGAAACATACAGTCACTGGGTGTTGTCATCAGTGATGTCATCAGTGATGTCATCAGTGATGTCATTTGAGATGTCATCAGTGATGTCATCAGTGATGTCACTGACCATGTCATGAATGATGTAATATGTGACATCATTAGCAGTGGATTGCGGGTCCGCGATATATAGTTAGTGCAACTAACTATATATGGAATTTCAATGGTTTTGTGCAAATAAAATAAGGTTTTTTAAATGCTAATCCCTAACTATATATGGTCTATAACCTATGGTTTTTTCAGTGAATATATATATATATATACATATTACCCAAATCCCTCAGACAACAAACCCAGGAAAAACCTTTTCGAAAACTGCTAAAGACCTGGATCTTTAATCTCCCGGACGATCACTCCAAAGCTTCCATCTAATCCTCTTGCACTGGCTCACTTAGGTTCCCTAGCGCCAAGATGCTCCCTCCGGAGCGAACGTCGCGCTCTACAAATACCCCACAAATATCACAAATATCACAAATATCACATATATTTATATATATATATATATATATATATATATATATATATATATATATATATATATATATACATATATATACATATATTACCTACTGGCGGTCGCCAGTAGGTAGTTATAGTTAGGATTTTTTTCAATGTTAAATCTCAAAATTCTATTTGGAATAACTTTGGCACCGGTTGACGAATCTGCCTGAAAATTTCCTGAAAATGGCCTCGTCGAGCTCGGGTCCTTCCTTGAAAGTTTGGGGGGGATACGTCAAGCGGGGGCCGAGATAAAAGGGGGGTCCCAAAACGCGTTTTCCCCATGTAAATTTCCATAGGGCGGTCGATTTCACTTTTAGCCCGAACGGCTGAATGGATTTCCAGCAAACTTGGCAAAATTGAAGGGACTGGTAGCCCGATGTGCCTTTGCTATGTCTCAAGATATGTGCTGCAGTGGATTTTGAGTAATTTAGGTTCAAAAAAATATATATATCTATAGGCGCTCTCCGGTGCGCGCACCGGTGTGCGCTCCAGGTGCGACACGCGACTTGCGCGCAGGAAGCTGATTGGCTCTTGGGTGTCTGTAAACATTCTAAACAGTCTGGAGCGGCCGCCATCTTGTGTCTCAGTAAAATCGAGACACAAGGGGTTTGAAAAAAAAAGGGGCAAATGACCATAAGGGGGAAGAGTAGACCCCCTCTGACCCCCTAGGTTTGATGTAGGGGCTAAAATAGGGTCCTGCAGGGCATTACATTTTTTATTTTTTTTTTCGTTTTGCGCGGGGGAAGCGCATGGTACGCGCACCGGCGAAGCACGGGGAAAATCCAGGACCATATTTATGAAGGCCTTGCGCTGCTAGTTTTGCGCCTCCTGTGCGTCAATTTTTGTGACGCACCAGCGGTGTAAAAAAATGTGCATTGTTATGCAAAATTTAAAAAGTGACGCATCTATCTAGATGCGTCACTTTTTAAATATAGTGCAACGAGGCACATTTTTTAACACTGCTGTTGTGATGCGTCACTTTTCTGTGCGCACTCCTTATGACATTCCAGATGTGTCATATTTAATGTATGACGAATCATGTTGCAAGGAGTTACAGATACATCAGTATTTCTGACATATCTGTAAACATAAAAGTGATGCGAGGCAGGTGCAAGATTTTGACGCAACAGCATCCTAAAAGTGACGCAGAGAAATCTTATAGATTTCAGTACGTCGTTATTACCAAGCTTTTTGCGGGGGAATGCCCCCTTTGCATACATTATACCTGACGCAGATATAATGTGGCGCAGAGTTTTAAAAAGTGACCCATGTACCTAGATGCGTCACTTTTTAAAAATAGCGTCAGGTATAATGCATGCAGAGGGGGTGTTCTCCCGCAAAAAGCTTTGTAATAGCGACGCAGTGAAATCTTTGAGATTTCACTGCGTCACTTTTAGGATGCTGTTGCGTCAAAATCTTGTGCCTGCTTTACAGCAGGTGTTAGACTGACGCAAGCCCTTTCACATGGTGCTTTTTCCATGTGAAAGGACACATTACTGGAGTTGCATCACTTTTGTGACGCACTCCAGCAATCCGTTACTTGGAATGTCATAAGGAGTGCGCACAGAAAAGTGACGCATCGCACCAGTGGTGTAAAAAAATGTGCCTCGTTGCGTTATATTTAAAAAGTGACGTATCTAGGTAGATGGGTCACTTTTTAAAATCAAGCGCCACATTATATCTGCGTGAGGTATAATGCATGCAGAGGGGGTGTTCCCCCGCAAAAAGCTTTGTAATAGCGACGCAGTGAAATGTTTGAGATTTCACTGCGTCACTTTTAGGATGCTGTTGCATCCTTTAAATATAGTGCAACGAGGCACATTTTATTACACTGCTGGTGTGATGCGTCACTTTTCTGTGCGCACTCCTTATGACATTCCAGATGTGTCATATTTAATGTATGACGAATCATGTTGCAAGGAGTTACAGATACGTCAGTATTTCTCACATATCTGTAAACATGAAAGTGACGCGAGGCAGGCGCAAGATTTTGACGCAACAGCATCCTAAAAGTGACGCAGAGAAATCTCATAGATTTCAGTACGTCGTTATTACCAAGCTTTTTGCGAGGGATTGCCCCCTCTGCATACATTATACCTGACGCAGATATAATGTGGCGCAGAGTTTTAAAAAGTGACCCATGTACCTAGATGCGTCACTTTTTAAAAATAGTGTCAGGTATAATGCATGCAGAGGGGGTGTTCCCCTGCAAAAAGCTTGGTAATAATGACGCAGTGCGTCTTTTTTAGGATGCTGTTGCGCCAGAATCTTGCGCCTGCTTCACAGCAAACCTTTCACATGGTGCTTTTTCCATGTGAAAGGACACATTACTGGAGTTGCGTCACTTTTGTGACGCACTCCAGCAATGCGTTACTTTTGTGTTTACAGATACGTCAGAAATACTGACATATCTGTAACTCTTTGCGAATTGATTAGTCATATATTAAATATGACATATCTGGAATGTCATAAGGAGTGCGTCCAGAAAAGTGACGCATCGCTGTTTTCACGTAGCGATGCGTCACTTTTCAGAAATGAGGCCTCCAGTTTATTCACTGTGTCATAACTTTCTTTTCTAACACTCACCTTCTTTCATTCCTCCTACTTCACTTCCTTTCACCTCTCATACCTTTCTGTTCTTTCTTACTCATTCTCCTTTCAATTATCAATGCACTATATTTCACTTACTCTTCATTTTTTTAAGAATATAGCTCTTTGATGAGAATTGGAGGTAGTTCTGAAAAGAACTTTTGGTTTTCTTCTTTTAACTGAACAGGAACAAAAACAGGGAATGGAAACTGCTCAACAGGAGCAAAAAGAAAAGAAAAAAATTAGGGGTGGGAAGGGCAGCGATGGTTCTCCAATGCTCGAACCATGAGCAGGACACTTTGCTCCCCATAGGTGAGGAGTTGATTGCAGTATCTGCATTTGACGACCCCATGGTTAAATGCAGGTTGTATGTTTGCCACCTGCTCCTGCCATTGTTCTCTCCCAGAAGAAGTTGCTCCTCCTGTTGATGTAGAGGCCCCATCTCTGGGAACCTCTTGTGCCAGAGCCCTGACACTTTCCCGGGCAAAATTCTGGGGGTGCCTCCTCTCCACATGGCGAATCATGGTGAAGTTGCCAAAAGAGTATTTTTTTGGGGGGTTACCCCGTGACAGGACCTGTTTGCAGATCCTGCACTCTACTTTTGGTGCATTCACCTTCTTCTGGTCTGCTGGAAACTTAAAAAATTTCCAGATGAAATGTTCTTTGACCTTCGGCTGAGGAGGCTCTTCATCAATGAAATCATTGGAGTCATCTTCACTGCTGGATGGTCTGGCAGCCATGATTAATCAAGAAATATGGAACAGCAAAAAAGGCAGGTCTTTCAGTCACAAAAGTGAAAGAAGAAGTGAAGGAAATGGGTGGGGATTTCATTCATTGTAAAAAAAAACTGTTAGCAACCAATGAAAAGTGTTATTTTAGGGTCACATGACCCGACGCGTTTACGCTGCGCGCTCCGGAGCACTTCCGGTGCGTTTACGCAGCGCGATCGTAGGCGCTTCCGGGGCGCAAACGTGGCGCGATCGTAGGCGCTTTTGCGTGCGTTTATGCGCCGCGAACGTAGGCGCTTCCGAGGGCACTTACGTTGCGCGCCGAAGTGACGTCATCAAACTTTTACAGAAATGCATAATCATTTTCCTTATTAAAAAAAACAAATTTTATTTGTATGGTACGAAATGTTTTGCATTATTATTAACTTTTCATTCATATTTTTTTTCACGAACGACAGTTGCGCTCTGGGTGCGCTTTCAGATGAGCTCACGGAAAAGCTTACCGGAGAGCTTAGCTGAAAGCTTCCCGGAGCGCGCACCCAGAGCGCAAAAGAAAAAAATTATATAAAAAAACATGAATACTTTAAAAAAAACAGCAAATTGTAAAAAAAAAAAAAAGGTTAGAAACTCGATATACAAAGGAATTAGCATTTAAAAAACCTATGAAATTCACTGAAAAAACCATAGGTTTCACACCAGTTATAGTTAGGAATTAGCATTTAAAAAACCTATTAAATTCACTGAAAAAACCATAGGTTTCACACCAGTTATAGTTAGCTGGAAATTTTACTGATATAAAACCATTGAAATTCCCACGTTATAGTTAGATGGACTCACTATAACTTGCGCGTTATATATATATATAAGAAAGAATTGTCACCACACACACAGGCCTTCGACAGGCTGGAATGACGAGGAGTAGACCCAAATTTGCTGGTGCAATGTTAAAGTGGATTTATTGTGCCCAGCGAGTCCGCCATGACGCGTTTCGCTTCTTCACAAAGCTTGATCACATGACGTACTACGTACGTTGCAGACAGGCTTTTAAAGTGGCAGTGCACAAATGGAAATTGATGTTTCAAATACAATGCCAGAGAGGGCCATAGAAATAGACAAAGTACTGTTCAAAATATCGCATAATCGCTATTTACAATACAATGTTGTTTTGGAATTAGCAGCAAAATCGGGAAAAACACTATGGGGCACATACCATGAATAAATAAATAAATAAATATTTAAAAATCGTGTTAGCAACTAGCGAGAAAGGGTAGAAAAATTCGATCCCAGTTACCCCTTCCTCCACTATGCACGTTAGCTGATATAATGATAAATGGCCCATTGACATAGTGCAGCAAAAAAATTAATTAAGCCTCCCAAATTGCACAATCACAAAGTACATTGCTATATTGTACAGTCAGCATTGAGCTCAATTGTTCTTATAAAGCCCAAAGTGGGCACTGGCAATTCATCATCTTAATAAAGCCCTCTGATTTCATAAAGCCCAAAGTTGGCCATGTCAAAAATATGTCAAAAAAATCCTTCTTAAAAAGAAGCCCATTTGCATCATAAATATTAAAGTGCATAAAGTGCCGAGAATGTGCAAAAATAAATGCAAATACAAATGCAAAAGAATTCATAAAAACATTATTTTCCTCAATATATACACATAATCTATTTCATCTTGAAGCAATCAACACGGAGGCGCATGCGGATTTACTACTACCATTGAAAAATACATAGTGTTTCATCAAAATTTCAAATATTAATAATTAGCTCAGCCTCATAATATTCCTCAGACAACACGGTATCCGGACAGGCAGTAAGAATATGTAATGGTGCACAGGCATTAAATACAGGTGTAAAGATCTTCCCTCTCATTTAATTCATTTGGATTCTTACTATCTAGCTCCAATATATATCTCGTCTCAAGGAGACGGAGTTTTGATTCACGATCTCCTCCCCTTTTAGATGGTAAAACTGAGTCTATAACATAATACTGGAGGTAGCACGGATTGCCTGTATGTTTGAGTTCAAAGTGCCTGGCAACTGGATATGCCTGATCACGTATGTGCTGGAGTATCCGCATGTGGGCGGGTAGCCTGGTGCTACCCACGTATCGCAACCCACACGGACACTCCAGCACATAAACTGCATAGTCAGTCTTACAAGACAATGTCTTTGAAATAGCAATGGGTTCCATTTTAAAGGGGCTGGTATAATGTGTCTTGTTGATGCCGAAACTGCAAGCCTTACACTGGGGACATGTTTTGAAGCCTTTACTCAAGGACAACCAGGTACTGGACAATTGGGGTTCCAAGGTGTTCCTGACTAACGCCTTAGCCATGGAAGGAGACCTCCTTAAAGTAAGTAGCGGTTTATTTGCTACCTCTGATCCGATAACAGGATCACTCTTCACTAAATTCCAGTTTTTATAAAGAATCTTCCTAAGTTCCCCATGTTGTCGGTTGTACGTGAGAATTATGCGTGAAGGTATGCTAGAATCCCTGTCTTTGACTTTATTCTCTTTCGTTCTAGGATTCATAGCTTCCTGCCTTGTTATGCCCTGAGTACGTTTAATGGCATTAGTGAGAATCTGGTGGGAGTAACCCCTAGCTAGGAAACGTCTCCGACTGTCCTCTTGTGCAACTGCACATTCAGAGTCAGAGCTGCAAATCCTTCTGATCCACAGCATTTCCCCATAGGGGATACTGCGGATCAGATGTGCCGGATGGTGACAGGCAGCATGTAAAACCGTATTACCGGCAGTCAATTTCCTATATAGTTTGGCAGGTAGGGTGTTGTTGGTATTCACATGTATCTCTATATATGTATATATATGTATATATATATATATATATATATATATATATATATATATATATATATATTACCTACTGGCGGTCGCCAGTAGGTATATATAGTTAGGATTTTTTCTCTATGGAACTTTTGAAAATTCTATGTCTAATAATTTTGGCGTTTGTGGACGGAATCGGCTGAAATTTTCAGGAAAATTGCACATTTTGTTTCTAAGCAGCCCCTGAAAATTTGGGGGGGTTTCGTCAAGGGGGGGTCGAGAAAAAAGGGGGGTCCCAAAACGCGTTTTTAACATTGAGTTTTCCATAGGGCGTTTGGCCTCACTTTTAGCTCGAACGGCTGAATGGATTTGCACGAAAGTTGGCAAAATTGTAGGGACTGTTAGCCCGATGTGCCTTTGCTGGGTCTCAATATATGTGCTCCAGTGGATTTTGAGAAATTAACGTTTTAAAAAACAGATATATCTGTGACAGCGTCCCGGGTAGCGCTCCGGTTTGCGAACTTTTCGCGTAACGGAGCTTTGCGAAGCGAAGCTGATTGGCTCTCCGGCGTCTGTCAACATTCTAAACAGTCCGGTGCGGCCGCCATCTTGTCTCTCGGTAGGATTGAGAGACAAGAAGAGGAGAAAAACGAAGGGCGAATTTAATGAAAGGGGGCAAGGTAGACCCTTCTTGACCCCCTAGGAATGATGTTGGGGTTATTAAAGGGTCCCGTGGGGCAAATAAAAAAAATTAGATTTTTTGCGGAAGAAGCGCTTTCCGGTTCGCGAACCGGGTAGCGAATCGAGAATTCGCCATTTTGTGTTTCGTTTTAATTAAATTACAAGATGGAGGAAAAACAATGTGAGAAATGGGTATAAGGGGGTACGGGAGACGTATCCTGACCCCCTATGTTTTCTGAGGGTGGCTGAGGATGTTCATATATGTTGATACTTGTCTTCCAGCGGCTGCGCGTGAGCGTTTTTTTTTTTTTTTTTTGCTGCGTGACGTCTGTTAACGTTCGATTCGAAGGAAATCAGGAAGTGTTGACCGCCATTTTGACACTGCGAGTAAATATATTGTTAAAAATAATTGTTATAAATTAATCCGTATTGATAAACATTGTCTGTGCCATCTTGCTTTTTATCCAATGCCACACTTTTGTCGTGCACGGCAGCCATTTTAGATGCCTTGACCAGACCCACTCTCTGCACGACGCCGATTGTGATGTCTGTTAACGTTCGATTCTTAGGAAATCAGGAAGTGTTGACCGCCATTTTTACACTGCGAGTAAATATATTGTTAAAAATAATTGTTATAAATTAATCCGTATTGATAAACATTGTCTGCGCCATCTTGCTTTTTTTCTAATGCCACACTTTTGTCGTGCACGGCAGCCATTTTAGATGCCTTGACCAGACCCACTCTCTGCACGCCGCCGATCCTCAGCATGGCTCCCCACCCTCGCAAGCATCTCCCCCACGCACTGGTCACCCCGCTCTCTCTCTTATGTATGGGCCATAAACCTCCCCCATCTGCGCTGCTCTTCCCTGAGAATCACACCCTGTGCCCGCCCGACACCACCCTTCTAACCTATTCACTACTGCACCCTCTGGCACTCCTCTTCCTCTGTGTCCGATTGTCCAGGCCGGTCCCAGGCTATCACCTAGCCCTGCGGATGTAGTTTATGGCCTCAACTGTAAAGAATCACCCCTCTTCAAAGGAGTTACAGTAGATCAAGGCCCCCACCCCATGAGATCCGTCACACCACACGCGTTCCTACTATGTGATAACAATCCTGTATTGTGATTGGGGAGGGGATTCCCACTGTGAGGGTGTGTGGGACCGAGCCTGAAAAGGAAGATTCCAGGGATGGCTTTTTGTACATCAAAGTCTTCACAATTATGTGTCACATTAAAAATATTTAGCACTCCAACAAAGTAGTAGGATTATAACACTAATAACTTATAAATGTATACAAAGCACAAAAAACAGTAAACACGTAAAAAAAAAAAAATTTAACACAGCAACAATGGTCAGTAGCGGTCTGTTGTGCGAATAGTCCGAAGGCAGCACAACGCGCCGAGATCTGGACGGCACCCCCTTGCCATTCAGCGGTTTTCCGCCCGCTTTTCCTGCACTATTTTTTGTCAGTAGCGGTCTGTTGTGCGAATAGTCCCAAGGTAGCACAACGCGCCGAGATCTGGACAGCACCCAGGTGATGTCCTTTACTTGCCCAACTGGTTTTGGCATCCTACAATGCTGCACCGAAAAACGGTGTGGGCGCCCCGGGGGGTGGGGGGGGGGGAGTTGGCGTGAACGGGCCTCCCCAGGTGGATGTTCGTCTCCTGTAGTGGGGCGCCTTTTACCGTTTTAGTCACCAATCAGCAGTTTTTCGCCCGCTTTTGCTGCACTGTGCCTCATCCGCCATTTAGCTGTTTACCGCCCGCTCTTGTGGCTTCAGCGTCTCGCTCACCATGTAGTTGGATTGCGTCCACTCTTGCGGTGCAGCGATAGGCGGCTGCCACAGGACTCTTAAAATGGCGTCCGGCTCTTCGGATTTTGGCCTGGTCCACTAAAATGGCCCTGGGACACCTTGGAACTCGGACGCTTGTCTGCTAGGGCTTGGGCTCCATTCTCGAAAGCGTCCCCTCAGCCTTGAAGATTCTTCAAAAGTCTTGGGGGCCCCCGACTCCCGCAGGCTTCCGGTGGGGAGCGGCTGCCATGATTGCTTGCGGAATGGCCACGACGGAGCTACGAGATGGTGGTGCTCTCATGCTGACGCCAGCTTCAGTCTGAAACATCCAGAAACACTGTAGACTATCAATTCGATGACTTCCGGTGGAGCCTCAACGTGACCCGGTAGGGAAGAACTTGCCCTCCCCTCTTTTGACTGATGGTTCTTGTTGCCTGTCCCCTCTGTTGTCATCTAACGGAACCTTTTTGGATTGCCGAGTGAGAAAAAAAAAGGTGGGGCTTTTATCGTTTGGGAAAAAAAAATGTTTCAAGCCAATGAAAATTGTTATTTTTAGGTCATATGATCAAGCATTTCATCATTAGGAAACCAAAAGTAAAATGAACCAATGAAAAGTTTTATAAACAAGTCACATGACCTGTTATGCGGCTTTGGGCTATAAAAAGCCTACAAAATCCGTTGGCCTGTGAGGCGGCGTCAGTAGCGGACCAATGTGCGAATAGGCCGAAGGCAGCACAACGCGTCGAGATCCGGATGGCACCGAGGTGGTGTTCAGCAAGTTGCCGCACTGGTGTGGCCATCCTACAATGCTGCGCCGAAAGACGGCGTGTCCAGCTGAGTTGCGGTTACTTTTGCTGGTACAGTACGCCGAAGGCAGCACAACGCGCCGAGATCCGGATGGCACCGAGGTGGTGTCCAGCAAGTTGCCGCACTGGTGTGGCTATCCTACAATGCTGCGCCGAAATACGGCGTGGGGTGCCCGGGGGGGGCAGCGCAAACGGCCCTCTCCCGCCTCCCCAGGTGGAGGCACCTCATGTGCAGTGCGGCGCCTTTTGCCGTTTCACTCGCCGTTCAGCAGAGTTGCGGCCGCACTTCCGGTACAGTGACTCACCCGCCATCCAGCTGTTTTCCTCCCACTCTTGCGGTACAGCGACTCACCCGCCATCCAGCTGAGTTTTGGCCACTCTTGCGGTACAGTGACTCACCCGCCATCCAGCTGAGTTCCGCCCGCTCTTGCTGTACAGCGACTCACCCGCCATCCAGCTGTTTATCTCCCACTCTTGCGGTACAGCGACTCGAACGCGCAGAGATCCGGATGGCACCGAGGTGGTGTCCAGCAAGTTGCCGCACTGGTGTGGCCATCCTACAATGCTGCGCCGAAAGACGGCGTTGGGTGCCCGGGATGGGGGGGGGGCGGCGCAAACGGCCCTCTCCCGCCTCCCCAGGTGGAGGTACCGCATCTGCAGTGGGGCGCCCCTTAGGGTTTCACTCGCCTTCCAGCTGCATTGCGCCCGCTCTTGCGGCACAGTGCCTCACCCCCCATCCAGCTTAGTTGCGTTTACTTTTGCGGTGCAGCGAAAGGCGGCTGCAACAAGACTTTCAAAATGGCGGCCGGCTCTTTGGATTTGGGCCTGGTCCACTAAAATGGCCCTGGGACACCTTGGAACTCGGACGCTTGCCTGCTAGGGCATGGGCCCCATTCACGAAAGCGTCCCCTCTTATGACTGATTGTTCTTGTTGCCTATATCTTCTGTTGTCATTTAACGGAACCTTTTTGGACTGCCAAAAGGGGTTCTGGTCCGACCGCTGGTTGGTGGAGACATTTTGACTATATCCTGGACCTGCCCGGCCTCGCCCAAAATGGCGCCAGTATAAATGGGACTCGTAACTCCTTGTTGTGTACTGGTTGCCCAACCTTGATATCACGAGATACATATGCAGGTTTGAAGCACATGGCGGGCGGGGACGAGTACTGATTGAACATTTGGACATCCCTATTGATATTAAGTTCTGATGTGTTATTGATTACTGTACTATTGAAAGTTCGAATTAACGTCACCCATGGTACTTGCCCGCAAATGTATATCTAGATAATTTTATTGTAACTGGCCCTGTCGTACTTTAATTATAAAATGTACGTCCATCGATTCCGCAACTGTTTGACACCTTACTTCTTGCAACTTAATGGCCCGCCCGTTACGTTCTTCTACAGTGTAAATGTCCCCATATCATATACGATTCCAGTTTGCTCCGTGGCCGGCCCACGTGGTTATAGGCCCGTATTTGTATACTGACATTTTCACAATAAAGGTTTTTAAAACAAAACATGGTAGTAGTACCTTTTTTGGTAAAGTTTTGAATAATAGCCACTGTTTTCGAATCAGTAAAAGGCAAGTGGAATAAAGCAGCCCGATTACATGACGGTTAAAAGGTATAATACGCAGGAACGCAGTAAAGATAAATGGTCAAGGACTGTTGTGTTTTCCACTCCTGCAACATAAAGTGATCGATAAGAATCCGATATTCATGCCTATCAGCGACTAAGACAGCAGGCCGAGCCTCTTTTGCTCAACGGCTCCCTCATGGGACGAAGAAACGCCCTTTTTCTCGAAATAGGAATATTTTACTTGCAGGACAGTTGTAAATTTCCCGGGAAAATACATTAGCCTGGAACATTGTTAGTGATAAACTGTAAATGCATCTGGGTCCTTTGCTTTACAAGTCAGAGCGAGAAAAAAAAAGGTGGGGCTTTCATCATTTGGGAAAAAAAAAATGTTCGAAAGCAATGAAAAGCGTTATTTTTAGGTCATATAATCAAGCCTTTCATCATTAGAATAACAAAAGTAAAATGAACCAATGCAAAGTTTTATTAACAAGTCACATGACCTGTTATGCTTACGTTACGCGCTGCGCGCCGCGCTCTGGATAGTTTCCGGGAAGCTGCGCCTTGCGCACCGGAGCACTTCCGGGTGCGCTAACGCGGCGCGTCATATGACGCATTACGCGACAACGCAGGTCCAGAATATAGTCAAAATGTCTCCACCAACCAGCGGTCGGACCAGAACCCCTTTCGGCAGTCCAAAAAGGTTCCGTTAAATGGATGGTGGGCGAGACGCTGTAGCCGCAAGAGCGGGCGCAACTCAGCTGGTTGCGTGAAGCGCTGGGGCGTACCTGAGAAACCTCCACCTGGGGAGGTGGGGGAGGCTCGTTCGCGCCGCCTCTCCCTTCTAGTGCATCCCACGCCGTCTCCCGTCTCCTGGCGCAGGAATATGTGATGGTCGGACTAGGGCACCGCTGGACGTGTCTTCAGGTCAAACGGATTGTGGGACAATGTTCAGAATGGAAGAGTCACCAAAAGGCAAAAAGTTCCGCTTGACCCCGGGAACCGGCCGCCTATGTCGGGGGCGATTTCAGGCCACACCAGGGCAACAAGACTTGGGGAGGGGGTCAGCGCCATTACACCGCCCCTCGGGGGCCTCCGTCAAGCGGTTCAGGGAGGCACCGCATCACATTGATTTCCAATGCAGTCATGTCCACAAACAGCCCCCACTTACTTTGAGAATAGTGAAGCTGCAGCAGGTGCAAATAAACTGCAGACAGTGTTACAAGCGCTGCTCGGAACCCTCAACTATGGCACCCAACATCCAGGACTTATGCCATTTGTGCAAGGCAGTGACATCGAAGTAACTCAGGGACCAAGGAACATACCATATCCAGAGTCCTTCCCACAGCGTCTGCCTTCCTTGTTACCTAGTTATTGTTCTTTCACTCTCACTCCAGGCTTTTAGTCTGTGGATGGAAAACCATGAACCTACACTCACGTATGAAAATGTTACTATTGATGCTTGACTGAGGCCAAGGAGATCAGAGTGCATGAGTCTCATGCTCGATCGATTGAGCTAGCCGGATCAGGCAACAAAAAGGTGGTGGTGGGGGTGGCGGCATCAGCAAGGCATCCTCACACACAACTTGTCGGACATCAGCTCTGGATGTACTGGGGACGAGTCTTGGTGCATGGTGTCGTCCCCGGGTAATTTGCACAACGGTTCTCCACCCCTAGGCCGCCAGCTATGGTACCTCGACAGGAATAGTGATGGATGTTGCAGCAGGCTGCCATGTAAATAGATATTTAATAAAACGTTTTACCCTGTTACTTTGCTGGTGTGTTGTATATATTTATAATATTTTCATAGGGTTTGTCGTTATTTTGGGCGGGGTGGGTGGCGGAGCCGAGCTGTCTTGCAGCCATCATGGTGTCGAGCTCAGTTCATGTCACTAGTTTCGTATTTCTCATGAGGGGTTGTTCCTAATGTTTCTATTTTAGCGAGGTCAAAAAGAGATCCCATTAGTGGCCTACTGATTTTGCTTGATTCCTTTTGTTTTTTTAAACGATTTTTCACTATCTGCAAAGACTAAACAGAGTATTGCGACTCTGTGCTTGTTTGTAAATAGAGAATGAACCAAAGAGAACCAATTCTAAAACAGTAAATGCTTGGATAACAATTAATGAAATGGAGAGAGAAGCAGGCACGACGGATTACAACGGGGGCAAAGGCCTGCGTTACCTACCCTTCACTATCTGCAAAGAGAGAATAATCCTAAAAGAAAAGAGGGGGGGGGGGTAGCGTTCAAAGCACATCAGCGTGCATAAACACGAAAATGTTTTTACCTACCACGTACTTGACATATTAAAGCTTTTCATATTTGCTATTAAAAAACCATTGAAATTCACTGAAAAAACCATAGGTTATAGACCATATATAGTTAGGAATTAGCATTTACAAAACCTTGAAAATTCACTGAAAAAACCATAGGTTATAGACCATATATAGTTAGGGATTAGCATTTACAAAACCTTAATTCACTCGCACAAAACCATTATAATTCGCATATATAGTTAGTTGCACTAACTATATATTGCGCAACCGCAATCCACTGCTGATGATGTCACATATTACATCATTCATGACATGGTCAGTGACATCACTGATGATATCACTGATGACAACTCAAATGACATCACTGACAACATCACTGATGACATCATTCATGTGATAATACGATGAACCTCTTCAGACTCTAATATAACCTTAGATTCACTCAGTGTAAACAGACACTCACAGACTGTCACTCATCCATGGAGTTACTCATACACCTAGTCAGTCATGCAAAGAATCAATCACACCTCCATTTCCTCAACTATACAGTTATACACACCTTACTTATTCAAACATATTGTAACACATATTTACTCTCTTATACAATCACTGATACAAGTTTACAATGATCCATACAGCCACTCACACATTCATTGGCTCTTATGCACAGTTATTTATATATGCCAATCTCACATGTACTGTGTTTTACATATGTACTTACTTTCACATGTAGCACTGAGATATCCATTCACTCACCAATACACTTATGCACACAATCAACCACCCATAAAGCTGTTCCACATGCACTTTTGAACCCATACATCTAGTGAATCAACTGCTCACACATCTATGCACAGTCACACACCTCCCAACCACCCACACACACACACTCACTCTCCCATACAAATACTTGGGCAACCAATCAATAACCCATATAGTTACTCACACATTCATTGGCTCTTATGCACAGTTATTTATATATGCCAATCTCACATGTACTGTGTTTTACATATGTACTTACTTTCACATGTAGCACTGAGATATCCATTCACTCACCAATACACTTATGCACACAATCAACCACCCATACAGCTGTTCCACATGCACTTTTGAACCCATACATCTAGTGAATCAACTGCTCACACATCTATGTACAGTCACACACCTCCCAACCACCCACACACACACACTCACTCTCCCATACAAATACTTGGGCAACCAATCAATAACCCATATAGTTACTCATATAGCTACTGATCAACACATGCAGCAGTTTACAGAACAACAGACATAATGATGCACAAATTAAGACAGTTTAGTCACTAACCCATGCACTCAGTGAGACACATTTAATCACTTTCTTATACAGTCAGTCATGCACCTACTAAATCCTTCATCCAGACACTTATACATCCACTCATTCTTCAATATGTTAGACTTATTTTTACTTTACAGAAACATACAGTCACTGGATGTTGTTATCAGTGATGTTATTTGAGATGTCATCAGGGATGTCATCAGTGATGTCACTGACCATGTCATGAATGATGTAATATGTGACATCATCAGCAGTGGATTGCGGTTGCGCAATATATAGTTAGTGCAACTAACTATATATGCGAATTTCAATGGTTTTGTGCGAGTAAATTAAGGTTTTGTAAATGCTAATCCCTAACTATATATGGTCTATAACCTATTGTTTTTTCAGTGAATTTTCAAGGTTTTGTAAATGCTAATTCCTAACTATATATGGTCTATAACCTATGTTTTTTTTCAGTGAATATATATATAGATCTATAGATACATTTCATGACATGGTCATTGAAGATCTTAAAGGACTGTATCACAAAGTCAAACATAAGAAAAGATACAGGAGTAATCAAGAACTAGCTTACACCACACTAATTAATAAGCTCAGTAAAGATCAGAGCATTATAGTGACCATGGCAGACAAAGGCGGCAACGTGGTCATTTGGCCACAGAAAGACTATGTTGCTGAAGCTCTGCGACAATTAAATGATGGAACTTGTTACAGCAAATCAAACATGAAATCATATATAGAATCAAAGGAAAGTCTCAAAAAGCTGTTGTTTAAATGGAAAAGGGAAAATATGCTCTCCAAAGAGGAGTTTAATTTTCTTAATGTTGATAACCCTGTACTGCCAAAACTTTACTTGTTGCCTAAAGTGCACAAAATGGTGAGCCCGGTCCCTGGGAGGCCGATCATTTCTGCAATTTCCAGTATAGCTGAACACATTGGTGAATACATTGATTATTTCCTCCAAAATTTGGTGCAAACATTACCTTCATACATTAAAGACACTGGTCATTTTTTAAACAGAATTAACAACGTTCCCTGGAGTGATGATTTACTACTAATCACCCTTGATATAGAGTCACTCTATACCAGCATTAACCATCAGGCTGGACTTAGAGCCCTTGAACATTTTTTGGGGACCAGACCTATTAATTGTTATAATCATAACAAAATGTTAATAGAATTGACCAATTGGTGCCTGCATCATAACTATTTTATGTTTGGTAAGGAAATATATTTACAACAGAGAGGAGTGGCTATGGGCGCCTGCTTCTCCCCCAGCTATGCGTGCTTGCACGTTGGCTGGTGGGAGGAGCGGGTACTCAAAACCATCTTCAGTGAAATCATGTCCAACAATGTATTGCATTGGTTGCGTTTCATCGATGATGTTTTTATAATTTGGAGGGGGGAGAGAACTGATGCATAAAGTTTTATTCAATCGATTAACAACAACAATGAGAATTTACATTTTACATCACACATTGATAACTCAGAGGTGGAGTTTCTTGATGTTAAAGTTTTTGTGAAAAATTCTAAATTGTGTACCAAACTGCATCGTAAGAGCACTGCTGGCAACAGCATACTTCACGCCAGCAGCTCCCACCCCCGTCACGTCATCGACAATATCCCTTTCGGAGAACTGCTTAGGCTCAAACGAATTTGCAGTAGTGATGAGGACTATCAACTGTGTGCTACTGAAGCCCTTGACAGATTCAGGGAAAGGGGATATAAAGAATCAGTACTTAGGCAATCTATTGCGAAAGCTAACTGTAGACCCAGGGATTCACTTTTATCCAGTTCAGAGTCGAATTTTGAAGCAAGTACAGAATCAAGTAATAGTCCACCTAGATTGATTCTGACCTTCAATAAACAGGAACGCAAAATCAGGTCTATCATTAACCAAAGATGGCCAGCCCTAAAAACTGACCTGGTACTGGCCCCGAGAATAGCGGATAGACCTATTATCACCTATAGAAAAGGATCCAGCATGAGAACCCATTTGAGTCGAGATTTTCCTGAATTAATCAAACAAGACAACTGGATGGCCAGGCCTGGTTTCACACGGTGTTCTAGTTGTAGAGCATGTAAATTTGGGATCAACACCACCAAATACTCTACACCTTTTAGACCTGACCCTGTGGAAATTAAAGGGAAACATAACTGCAAAACAGATTTTGCAGTTTATGTTCTGACATGCACCTGTGGCCTTAGATATGTAGGAAGTACAGGCAAGCAGGTGCATGTCAGAATTCTCCAACATCTACGAGCAATCGTTAACAACGACAGCACTTATCCCGTGGCCCGCCATTTTAAAGCCATCCATCAGAACAATCTTGATTGTTTAACATACTTTGTGATAGCCTCAGTACCAAAACCTACTAGAGGGGGTGATAGGGATCTCATGCTGAGGAGATTGGAATCGCAGTTCATTCTTGAACTGGACAGTCGCTTTCCAAACGGTCTCAACACCACGGAAGACCTACATGTGTTCCTGTGATGGTTCTTTGTTGGTTACTTTATACTGAATCTCAGTCAATCTGCCTAGACCCAACTCTTCTGTTTCTCTCTTAGTTTCTGTATAATTTTACTTTCACTGAACTAATTTCACTTCATCATGGCTTCCATGGTGTATAGCGGTTAGGGGTCCCGACTCCTATACCTACTATGGATATTCAATACATAAAATGAAAAAAAACCACTAAAAAGTATTGCTATAAAAAACAAATTTCCCCCCTTTTTTTTATCTTTTCCTTCTCTTTAGGAGGTATACACATTCCCTAAACACTTGAAGCACGTTCGATTCCGGACACAGACTTATGGGGCGTGATTAGAGGCAGCCATTCAACTCCTTCGTATTTCACGATGTTTTCTGGTGACCATGATACACACAATCAATCACAATCTATACAATAAGCATTTATGCTGATATTAAATCGGGCAGACCTATCGTCTGTTTGTTTTGGGACTGCATTGCTGTATAAGCTTGGCATCAAGATTTATTGACTCATCATTATAATCTTGTCTGTATATACTATGTCATTCAGCCATTAGTCATTGAACTATCAGCAACTTATAAAATTGCGTTGTTTGCACAGTGTCCCAAACTACATGTTTTTTATAATGTATATATATTATTATAGATCACATATATGTATTTATTTTTTTAATCAAAAAAATGAATTGTATATTGTATAGTGATAGTGATGTAAATAGCGCATTTATGCTGTTATTCCATTTGTGTATTGTTTTAACGTGGCCCTGATTTAGAGGAAAGACTGCCTCAGCCTAAGTTTTGTAGTGTGTCTTTTATGTCACTTTATCACGTGATGGTGAAAAAAATGCCCGGGAAAAACTTTATGTATTTAAGCCATTCTGAACTTACTGACTGTTGATCTGTGAACAAGGGCGGACGCCCGAAACGCGTAAGATCTGGTGGCCTTGAACGCATAATAAATCGTTTTAGCCCATAACGGACGTTGGAGTGGCGTGGCTTTCTTTCTTGGCTTTGCTGTGGCGGCTGCTGCGCTGGTTTGAGGAGAGAGCTGCATCTGCGCATATATATATATATATATATATATATATTACCTACTGGCGGTCGCCAGTAGGTATATATAGTTAGGATTTTTTTCCTATGGGATTTCTGAAAATTCTATGTCGAATAACTTTGGCGTTTGTGGACGGAATTGGCTGAAAATTTCAGGAAAATGGCAAATGTTGTTTCTGAGCAGCCCCTGAAAATTTGGGGGGGTTTCATCAAGGGGGGTCCGAGATAAAAGGGGGGCCCCAAAACACGTTTTTCCCATTCATTTTTCCATAGGGCGGTTGGAATCACTTTTAGCTCGAACGGCTGAATGGATTTACACGAAACTTGGCAAAATTGTAGATATGGTTTGCCCGACGTGCCTTTGCTATGTCTCAATATATGTGCTCCAGTGGATTTTGAGAAATTAACGTTTTAAAAAACAGATATATCTGTGACAGCGTCCCGGGTAGCGCTCCGGTTTGCGAACTTTTCGCGTAACGGAGCTTTGCGAAGCGAAGCTGATTGGCTCTCCGGCGTCTGTCAACATTCTAAACAGTCCGGTGCGGCCGCCATCTTGTCTCTCGGTAGGATTGAGAGACAAGAAGAGGAGAAAAACGAAGGGCGAATTTAATGAAAGGGGGCAAGGTAGACCCTTCTTGACCCCCTAGGAATGATGTTGGGGTTATTAAAGGGTCCCGTGGGGCAAATAAAAAAAATTAGATTTTTTGCGGAAGAAGCGCTTTCCGGTTCGCGAACCGGGTAGCGAATCGGGAATTCGCCATTTTGTGTTTCGTTTTAATTAAATTACAAGATGGAGGAAAAACAATGTGAGAAATGGGTATAAGGGGGTACGGGAGACGTATCCTGACCCCCTATGTTTTCTGAGGGTGGCTGAGGATGCTCATATATGTTGATACTTGTCTTCCAGCGGCTGCGCGTGAGCGTTTTTTTTTTTTTTTTGCTGCGTGACGTCTGTTAACGTTCGATTTGAAGGAAATCAGGAAGTGTTGACCGCCATTTTGACACTGCGAGTAAATATATTGTTAAAAATAATTGTTATAAATTAATCCGTATTGATAAACATTGTCTGTGCCATCTTGCTTTTTATCCAATGCCACACTTTTGTCGTGCACGGCAGCCATTTTAGATGCCTTGACCAGACCCACTCTCTGCACGACGCCGATCGTGATGTCTGTTAACGTTCGATTCTTAGGAAATCAGGAAGTGTTGACCGCCATTTTTACACTGCGAGTAAATATATTGTTAAAAATAATTGTTATAAATTAATCCGTATTGATAAACATTGTCTGCGCCATCTTGCTTTTTTTCTAATGCCACACTTTTGTCGTGCACGGCAGCCATTTTAGATGCCTTGACCAGACCCACTCTCTGCACGCCGCCGATCCTCAGCATGGCTCCCCACCCTCGCAAGCATCTCCCCCACGCACTGGTCACCCCGCTCTCTCTCTTATGTATGGGCAATAAACCTCCCCCCATCTGCGCTGCTCTTCCCTGAGAATCACACCCTGTGCCCGCCCGACACCACCCTTCTACCCTATTCACTACCGCACCCTCTGGCACTCCTCTTCCTCTGTGTCCGATTGTCCAGGCCGGTCCCAGGCTATCACCTAGCCCTGCGGATGTAGTTTATGGCCTCAACTGTAAAGAATCACCCCTCTTCAAAGGAGTTACAGTAGATCAAGGCCCCCACCCCATGAGATCCGTCACACCACACGCGTTCCTACTATGTGATAACAATCCTGTATTGTGATTGGGGAGGGGATTCCCACTGTGAGGGTGTGTGGGACCGAGCCTGAAAAGGAAGATTCCAGGGATGGCTTTTTGTACATCAAAGTCTTCACAATTATGTGTCACATTAAAAATATTTAGCACTCCAACAAAGTAGTAGGATTATAACACTAATAACTTATAAATGTATACAAAGCACAAAAAACAGTAAACATGTAAAAAAAAAAAATTTAACACAGCAACAATGGTCAGTAGCGGTCTGTTGTGCGAATAGTCCGAAGGCAGCACAACGCGCCGAGATCTGGACGGCACCCCCTTGCCATTCAGCGGTTTTCCGCCCGCTTTTCCTGCACAATTTTTTGTCAGTAGCGGTCTGTTGTGCGAATAGTCCCAAGGTAGCACAACGCGCCGAGATCTGGACAGCACCCAGGTGATGTCCTTTACTTGCCCAACTGGTTTTGGCATCCTACAATGCTGCACCGAAAAACGGTGTGGGACGCCCCGGGGGGTGGGGGGGGGGGAGTTGGCGTGAACGGGCCTCCCCAGGTGGATGTTCGTCTCCTGTAGTGGGGCGCCTTTTACCGTTTCAGTCACCAATCAGCAGTTTTTCGCCCACTTTTGCTGCACTGTGCCTCATCCGCCATTTAGCTGTTTACCGCCCGCTCTTGTGGCTTCAGCGTCTCGCTCACCATGTAGTTGGATTGCGTCCACTCTTGCGGTGCAGCGATAGGCGGCTGCCACAGGACTCTTAAAATGGCGGCCGGCTCTTCGGATTTTGGCCTGGTCCACTAAAATGGCCCTGGGACACCTTGGAACTCGGACGCTTGTCTGCTAGGGCTTGGGCTCCATTCTCGAAAGCGTCCCCTCAGCCTTGAAGATTCTTCAAAAGTCTTGGGGGCCCCCGACTCCCGCAGGCTTCCGGTGGGGAGCGGCTGCCATGATTGCTTGCGGAATGGCCACGACGGAGCTACGAGATGGTGGTGCTCTCATGCTGACGCCAGCTTCAGTCTGAAACATCCAGAAACACTGTAGACTATCAATTCGATGACTTCCGGTGGAGCCTCAACGTGACCCGGTAGGGAAGAACTTGCCCTCCCCTCTTTTGACTGATGGTTCTTGTTGCCTGTCCCCTCTGTTGTCATCTAACGGAACCTTTTTGGATTGCCGAGTGAGAAAAAAAAAGGTGGGGCTTTTATCGTTTGGGAAAAAAAAATGTTTCAAGCCAATGAAAATTGTTATTTTTAGGTCATATGATCAAGCATTTCATCATTAGGAAACCAAAAGTAAAATGAACCAATGAAAAGTTTTATAAACAAGTCACATGACCTGTTATGCGGCTTTGGGCTATAAAAAGCCTACAAAATCCGTTGGCCTGTGAGGCGGCGTCAGTAGCGGGCCAATGTGCGAATAGGCCGAAGGCAGCACAACGCGCCGAGATCCGGATGGCACCGAGGTGGTGTCCAGCAAGTTGCCGCACTGGTGTGGCTATCCTACAATGCTGCGCCGAAATACGGCGTGGGGTGCCCGGGGGGGGCAGCGCAAACGGCCCTCTCCCGCCTCCCCAGGTGGAGGCACCTCATGTGCAGTGCGGCGCCTTTTGCCGTTTCACTCGCCGTTCAGCAGAGTTGCGGCCGCACTTCCGGTACAGTGACTCACCCGCCATCCAGCTGTTTTCCTCCCACTCTTGCGGTACAGCGACTCACCCGCCATCCAGCTGAGTTTTGGCCACTCTTGCGGTACAGTGACTCACCCGCCATCCAGCTGAGTTCCGCCCGCTCTTGCTGTACAGCGACTCACCCGCCATCCAGCTGTTTTCCTCCCACTCTTGCGGTACAGCGACTCGAACGCGCAGAGATCCGGATGGCACCGAGGTGGTGTCCAGCAAGTTGCCGCACTGGTGTGGCCATCCTTCAATGCTGCGCCGAAAGACGGCGTAGGGTGCCCGGGGGGGGGGGGGAGGCGGCGCAAACGGCCCTCTCCCGCCTCCCCAGGTGGAGGTACCGCATCTGCAGTGGGGCGCCCCTTAGGGTTTCACTCGCCTTCCAGCTGCATTGCGCCCGCTCTTGCGGCACAGTGCCTCACCCCCCATCCAGCTTAGTTGCGTTTACTTTTGCGGTGCAGCGAAAGGCGGCTGCAACAAGACTTTCAAAATGGCGGCCGGCTCTTTGGATTTGGGCCTGGTCCACTAAAATGGCCCTGGGACACCTTGGAACTCGGACGCTTGCCTGCTAGGGCATGGGCCCCATTCACGAAAGCGTCCCCTCTTATGACTGATTGTTCTTGTTGCCTATATCTTCTGTTGTCATTTAACGGAACCTTTTTGGACTGCCAAAAGGGGTTCTGGTCCGACCGCTGGTTGGTGGAGACATTTTGACTATATCCTGGACCTGCCCGGCCTCGCCCAAAATGGCGCCGGTATAAATGGGACTCGTAACTCCTTGTTGTGTACTGGTTGCCCAACCTTGATATCACGAGATACATATGCAGTTTTGAAGCACATGGTGGGCGGGGACGAGTACTGATTGAACATTTGGACATCCCTATTGATATTAAGTTCTGATGTGTTATTGATTACTGTACTATTGAAAGTTCGAATTAACGTCACCCATGGTACTTGCCCGCAAATGTATATCTAGATAATTTTATTGTAACTGGCCCTGTCGTACTTTAATTATAAAATGTACGTCCATCGATTCCGCAACTGTTTGACACCTTACTTCTTGCAACTTAATGGCCCGCCCGTTACGTTCTTCTACAGTGTAAATGTCCCCATATCATATACGATTCCAGTTTGCTCCGTGGCCGGCCCACGTGGTTATAGGCCCGTATTTGTATACTGACATTTTCACAATAAAGGTTTTTAAAACAAAACATGGTAGTAGTACCTTTTTTGGTAAAGTTTTGAATAATAGCCACTGTTTTCGAATCAGTAAAAGGCAAGTGAAATAAAGCAGCCCGATTACATGACGGTTAAAAGGTATAATACGCAGGAACGCAGTAAAGATAAATGGTCAAGGACTGTTGTGTTTTCCACTCCTGCAACATAAAGTGATCGATAAGAATCCGATATTCATGCCTATCAGCGACTAAGACAGCAGGCCGAGCCTCTTTTGCTCAACGGCTCCCTCATGGGACGAAGAAACGCCCTTTTTCTCGAAATAGGAATATTTTACTTGCAGGACAGTTGTAAATTTCCCGGGAAAATACATTAGCCTGGAACATTGTTAGTGATAAACTGTAAATGCATCTGGGTCCTTTGCTTTACAAGTCAGAGCGAGAAAAAAAAAGGTGGGGATTTCATCATTTGGGAAAAAAAAAATGTTCGAAAGCAATGAAAAGCGTTATTTTTAGGTCATATAATCAAGCCTTTCATCATTAGAATAACAAAAGTAAAATGAACCAATGCAAAGTTTTATTAACAAGTCACATGACCTGTTATGCTTACGTTACGCGCTGCGCGCCGCGCTCTGGATAGTTTCCGGGAAGCTGCGCCTTGCGCACCGGAGCACTTCCGGGTGCGCTAACGCGGCGCGTCATATGACGCATTACGCGACAACGCAGGTCCAGAATATAGTCAAAATGTCTCCACCAACCAGCGGTCGGACCAGAACCCCTTTCGGCAGTCCAAAAAGGTTCCGTTAAATGGATGGTGGGCGAGACGCTGTAGCCGCAAGAGATGGGCGCAACTCAGCTGGTTGCGTGAAGCGCTGGGGTGTACCTGAGAAACCTCCACCTGGGGAGGTGGGGGAGGCTCGTTCGCGCCGCCTCTCCCTTCTAGTGCATCCCACGCCGTCTCCCGTCTCCTGGCGCAGGAATATGTGATGGTCGGACTAGGGCACCGCTGGACGTGTCTTCAGGTCAAACGGATTGTGGGACAATGTTCAGAATGGAAGAGTCACCAAAAGGCAAAAAGTTCCGCTTGACCCCGGGAGCCGGCCGCCTATGTCGGGGGCGATCTCAGGCCACACCAGGGCAACAAAACTTGGGGAGGGGGTCAGCGCCATTACACCGCCCCTCGGGGGCCTCCGTCAAGCGGTTCAGGGAGGCACCGCATCACATTGATTTCCAATGCAGTCATGTCCACAAACAGCCCCCACTTACTTTGAGAATAGTGAAGCTGCAGCAGGTGCAAATAAACTGCAGACAGTGTTACAAGCGCTGCTCGGAACCCTCAACTATGGCACCCAACATCCAGGACTTATGCCATTTGTGCAAGGCAGTGACATCGAAGTAACTCAGGGACCAAGGAACATACCATATCCAGAGTCCTTCCCACAGCGTCTGCCTTCCTTGTTACCTAGTTATTGTTCTTTCACTCTCACTCCAGGCTTTTAGTCTGTGGATGGAAAACCATGAACCTACACTCACGTATGAAAATGTTACTATTGATGCTTGACTGAGGCCAAGGAGATCAGAGTGCATGAGTCTCATGCTCGATCGATTGAGCTAGCCGGATCAGGCAACAAAAAGGTGGTGGTGGGGGTGGCGGCATCAGCAAGGCATCCTCACACACAACTTGTCGGACATCAGCTCTGGATGTACTGGGGACGAGTCTTGGTGCATGGTGTCGTCCCCGGGTAATTTGCACAACGGTTCTCCACCCCTAGGCCGCCAGCTATGGTACCTCGACAGGAATAGTGATGGATGTTGCAGCAGGCTGCCATGTAAATAGATATTTAATAAAACGTTTTACCCTGTTACTTTGCTGGTGTGTTGTATATATTTATAATATTTTCATAGAGTTTGTCGTTATTTTGGGCGGGGTGGGTGGCGGAGCCGAGCTGTCTTGCAGCCATTTTGGTGTCGAGCTCAGTTCATGTCACTAGTTTCGTATTTCTCATGAGGGGTTGTTCCTAATGTTTCTATTTTAGCGAGGTCAAAAAGAGATCCCATTAGTGGCCTACTGATTTTGCTTGATTCCTTTTTATTTTTTAAACGATTTTTCACTATCTGCAAAGACTAAACAGAGTATTGCAACTCTGTGCTTGTTTGTAAATAGAGAATGAACCAAAGAGAACCAATTCTAAAACAGTAAATGCTTGGATAACAATTAATGAAATGGAGAGAGAAGCAGGCACGGCGGATTACAACGGGGGCAAAGGCCTGCGTTACCTACCTTTCACTATCTGCAAAGAGAGAATAATCCTAAAAGAAAAGAGGGGGGGGGGGGTAGCGTTCAAAGCACATCAGCGTGCATAAACACGAAAATGTTTTTACCTACCATGTACTTGACATATTAAAGCTTTTCATATTTGCTATTAAAAAACCATTGAAATTCACTGAAAAAACCATAGGTTATAGACCATATATAGTTAGGAATTAGCATTTACAAAACCTTGAAAATTCACTGAAAAAACCATAGGTTATAGACCATATATAGTTAGGGATTAGCATTTACAAAACCTTAATTTACTCGCACAAAACCATTATAATTCGCATATATAGTTAGTTGCACTAACTATATATTGCGCAACCGCAATCCACTGCTGATGATGTCACATATTACATCATTCATGACATGGTCAGTGACATCACTGATGATATCACTGATGACAACTCAAATGACATCACTGACAACATCACTGATGACATCATTCATGTGATAATACGATGAACCTCTTCAGACTCTAATATAACCTTAGATTCACTCAGTGTAAACAGACACTCACAGACTGTCACTCATCCATGGAGTTACTCATACACCTAGTCAGTCATGCAAAGAATCAATCACACCTCCATTTCCTCAACTATACAGTTATACACACCTTACTTATTCAAACATATTGTAACACATATTTACTCTCTTATACAATCACTGATACAAGTTTACAATGATCCATACAGCCACTCACACATTCATTGGCTCTTATGCACAGTTATTTATATATGCCAATCTCACATGTACTGTGTTTTACATATGTACTTACTTTCACATGTAGCACTGAGATATCCATTCACTCACCAATACACTTATGCACACAATCAACCACCCATACAGCTGTTCCACATGCACTTTTGAACCCATACATCTAGTGAATCAACTGCTCACACATCTATGCACAGTCACACACCTCCCAACCACCCACACACACACACTCACTCTCCCATACAAATACTTGGGCAACCAATCAATAACCCATATAGTTACTCACACATTCATTGGCTCTTATGCACAGTTATTTATATATGCCAATCTCACATGTACTGTGTTTTACATATGTACTTACTTTCACATGTAGCACTGAGATATCCATTCACTCACCAATACACTTATGCACACAATCAACCACCCATACAGCTGTTCCACATGCACTTTTGAACCCATACATCTAGTGAATCAACTGCTCACACATCTATGCACAGTCACACACCTCCCAACCACCCACACACACACACTCACTCTCCCATACAAATACTTGGGCAACCAATCAATAACCCATATAGTTACTCATATAGCTACTGATCAACACATGCAGCAGTTTACAGAACAACAGACATAATGATGCACAAATTAAGACAGTTTAGTCACTAACCCATGCACTCAGTGAGACACATTTAATCACTTTCTTATACAGTCAGTCATGCACCTACTAAATCCTTCATCCAGACACTTATACATCCACTCATTCTTCAATATGTTAGACTTATTTTTACTTTACAGAAACATACAGTCACTGGATGTTGTTATCAGTGATGTTATTTGAGTTGTCATCAGGGATGTCATCAGTGATGTCACTGACCATGTCATGAATGATGTAATATGTGACATCATCAGCAGTGGATTGCGGTTGCGCAATATATAGTTAGTGCAACTAACTATATATGCGAATTTCAATGGTTTTGTGCGAGTAAATTAAGGTTTTGTAAATGCTAATCCCTAACTATATATGGTCTATAACCTATGGTTTTTTCAGTGAATTTTCAAGGTTTTGTAAATGCTAATTCCTAACTATATATGGTCTATAACCTATGTTTTTTTCAGTGAATATATATATATATATATATATATATATATATATATATATATATATATATATATATATATATATATATATATATATATATATATACATATATATATTACCTACTGGCGGTCGCCAGTAGGTATATATAGTTAGGATTTTTTTCCTATGGGATTTCTGAAAATTCTATGTCGAATAACTTTGGCGTTTGTGGACGGAATTGGCTGAAAATTTCAGGAAAATGGCAAATGTTGTTTCTGAGCAGCCCCTGAAAATGTGGGGGGGTTTCATCAAGGGGGGGCCAAGATAAAAGGGGGGCCCCAAAACACGTTTTTCCCATTCATTTTTCCATAGGGCGGTTGGAATCACTTTTAGCTCGAACGGCTGAATGGATTTACACGAAACTTGGCAAAATTGTAGATATGGTTTGCCCGACGTGCCTTTGCTATGTCTCAATATATGTGCTCCAGTGGATTTTGAGAAATTAACGTTTTAAAAAACAGATATATCTGTGACAGCGCTCCGGTTAGGGCTCCGGTTCGCGTACCTGACGCGTAACGGAACTTCGCAAAGCGAAGCTGATTGGCTCTCCGGTGTCTGTCAACATTCTAAACAGTCCGGACCGGCCGCCATCTTGTCTCTTGGTAGGATCGAGAGACAAAAGGTGAAGAAAAACAAAGGGGGAATTTAATGAAAGGGAGCAAGGTAGACCCCTCCTGACCTCCTAGGAATGATGTGGGGGTTATTAAAGGGTCCCGTGGGGCAAATAAAAAAAATTCGATTTTTCGCGGTAGAAGCGCTTCCCGGTACGCGAACCGGATAGCTCACCGGTAGCGTAACGGGAGTTCGCCATTTTGTGTTTCGGATGAAATAAATCACAAGATGGAGGGAAAACAATGCGGGAAATGGGTATAAGGGGGCACAGGAGACGTATCCCGACCCCCTAGGTTTTCGGAGGGTGGCTGAGGAGGCTCATATATGTCGGAAAAAAAATTGAATTTTTGCGCGGTTAGCTGCCGGTACGCGAACCGGGTAGCGAACCGGGAAGCGAACATAAGTGAAAATTAGTGAAAAAAAGGTACATTCAAAATTTAAAAAGAGTAATTATAGTTAAGGTAGCTCTGAAAAGAGCTTTTGGGTTCTGTGTAAGTTCTAGGTACTTATAAGTAGGTACCAATACACAGTCTTAAATTTTGTATGAAAACTCTGTTTCCCTCATCTGAGAAGTGCACACCATCTCCTCTGTAGATATCTTGCATGTAGTAACGCAAGTTATTGTTGTAGATCGCGCCCATTCCATGGTCTCTCATATAAGCTGAAACAGACTTATTTACATGTTTCCTCGCTTTCTCAATTTGTGGACAAATTTGATTGGACCACCTCCATTTCTGTCTTTGGCATATATTGGAATATACCAAGGCAGTTTGAGGAAAAAGTGCCATCAATTGCTCAAAGGTGTCCTTTAAAAGCATTTCCAGACCTACCCCAGTCAAAGTGCCCAAATCATTTCCTCCACAGTGCACTATTATGAGGTCAGGGTTTGACAAATGTAAAAAGGTTTTCACCAATGGTATCAATTGGTGACTTCTCAATCCTCTTTGGCCAATCCATTTGATTTCCACATTTTGTAAATTGAGGTTGTGCAAATTTCTGTTATCAGCATACCTGTGAGCCCAGTGGATGTAGCTATGTCCAAGAATCCAGACAGAAAACATGGTGAGAGGAGGTTCTGCTGCAGTCAGATGAAGTGTGGGAATGAAATGGCAGTTGAAACAGTAGGAGTTTGTAAAGAAAAAAAACTGTGGAGTTTCAGTGCTAATGATTCACTAGCAGTGATTGGTGGATTTCCATTTCTGAAAACAGAAAGTTAGGGTGCATGGATGTGCTCTTTGAAAGATGTAATTTGAATGGTTAAGAAAAAATGATTTTAAGAAACATTGCAGTGGATTTGCAGGTGTACTGAGAGTTCAGAGTTCATTTGAAACATTGTTGTGTGAGCTTGTAAACATGAGAGGTCTTTCAGGAGGTAGTTGCTATGGAAAAATGGCAGAAAGGGCAGAGGGGGGAAGGGTGTTGATTTGAAAAAAGTGAGGAAAGAGTTTTGATTGGGTGACATGAGAGATATGTGTGATGAAATACAGCATTTCTGTGCCTTTGTTGGTTGCAGCCTCTGGAGTGCCTACCCTTTGCTCTGCTAAAGAAAATTTGGGGTGTGTCTGAGACTGTTTTGAAATTCAAAAAGCATTTGCTAAGGTGAGAAAAAATTCATTTAATTTAGATAGAGACTAGTATAGTTTATGGAGAAAATAAGGACGCCAGCTGTGCATTTAAAATGTTGCTTTGTGTCAAGTGTTTTTTGATTGTGTTTTTTTTTTCCCCGCTGTTATATGATGAATACCTTCAACTCACTGTTTTTAGTGAAATTTGATATATTCTGAGAACAGCAAAAATAAACCATTTAATATGTATAATTAATTCTGTACTTTGAATTGTGATTTTTAATATGTACTCATCTTGTCTCATGCTCACTCATCTTTTACTACCTTCTATCAATTTTAAAATTTTTGTTCTTTCATTCACAGATTGAAAGTATAAAAATAACAAGTGACTAAGTTAACGATAATTATAAGGTAAGTGTTTAGTACTCATTCCGTTACATCTCTTTCACATTTAACTTTTATTAGTTCCACTGCTTCATTTCTTTAATCCTCAGTTTCCTGCCTTTGCTACTTCCCTCATTCCTTTTCTATTATCTATTATACAGTATCTCTGTGTTACTCCCTCTAGCTATCTTTTACCATTATTCTCTCTGTCTTCTTCCCTTATACTCACTCTTCTTTTTTTTTTTTTTTTTGTTTCGCTTCCGGTTCGCGTACCGGGGCGCGAACCAGGAAGCAAACTTTTTATAAAAAGAGGTTGCCAGAGTGCTAAACATTCTAGCATTTTTTTATAAATGGGAGGTAGTTCTGAAAAGAACTTTTGTTTTATTGTTTTTGATGTTTTAAATTTTTTTTATTATTTTTATGAACAAAACAAAATAATAAAAAAAATATAAATAAAAAAATTATATTACAAACATATAAAAATAAGAATACATTTTACAGATTTTGATATTTGCTATTAAAAAACCATTGAAGTTCACTGAAAAAACCATATATTATAGACCATATATAGTTAGGAATTAGCATTTACAAAACCTTAAAAATTCACTGAAAAAACCATAGGTTATAGACCATATATAGTTAGGGATTAGCATTTACAAAACCTTATTTTACTCGCACAAAACCATTGAAATTCGCATATATAGTTAGTTGCACTAACTATATATCGCGCACCCCCAATTCACTGCTGATGATGTCACATATTACATCATTCATGACATGGTCAGTGACATCACTGATGACATCTCAAATGACATCACTGATGACATCTCAAATGACATCACTGATGACATCACTGATGACAACATCCAGTGACTGTATGTTTCTGTAAAGTTAAAATATGTCTTACATATTGAAGAATGAGTGGATGTATAAGTGTCTGGATGAAGGATTTAGTAGGTGCATGACTGACTGTATGAGTGAGTGATTAAATGTGTCTCACTGAGTGCATGGGTTAGTGACTAAACTGTCTTAATTTGTGCATTATTATGTCTGTTGTTCTGTAAACTGCTGCATGTGTTAATCAGTAGCTATATGAGTAACTGTATGGGTTATTGATTGGTTGCCCAAGTATTTGTGTGGGAGACTGAGTATGTGTGTGAGTGGCTGGGAGGTGTATGACTCTGTGCATAGAAGTGTGAGCAGTTGATTCACTAGATGTATGGGTTCAAAAGTGCATGTGGAAACAGCTGCATGGGCAGTTGACTGTGTGCATGAGTGTATTGGTGAGTGAATGGATATCTCAGTGCTACATGTCAAAGTAAGTACATATGTAAAACACAGTACATGTGAGAGTTGACATATATAAATAACTGTGCATAAGAGCCAGTGAATGTGTGAGTGGCTGTATGGATCATTGTGAACTTGTATCAGGGATTGTATAAGAGAGTAAATATGTGTTAGAATATGTTTGAATTAGTAAGGTGTGTATAACTGTATAGTTGAGGAAATGGAGGAGTGATTGATTCTTTGCATGACTGACTAGATGTATGAGTAACTCCATGGATGAGTGACAATCTGTGAGTGTCTGTTTACACTGATTGTATCTAAGGTTATATTAGAGTCTGAAGAGGTTCATCGTATTATCACATGAATGATATTATCAGTGATGTGATCAGTAATGTCAAATGAGATGTCATCAGTGATGTCACTGACCATGTCATGAATGATGTAATATGTGACATCATCAGCAGTGGATTGCGGGAGCGCGATATATAGTTAGTGCAACTAACTATATATGCGAATTTCAATGGTTTTGTGCGAGTAAAATAAGGTTTTGTAAATGCTAATCCCTAACTATATATGGTCTATAACCTGTGGTTTTTTCAGTGAATATATATATATATATGAATAGAGCAGAGTTAAAAGGACGATTTGATTTATTTACTCTTATTATTTTTGTGCCTTATATTTGTAGTTTGCTAGGAGCATCTAAAACACTCTAATATGGGCAAGTAGAGAGGTCACATGATGTGCCAGCAATGTTTAGCGGATTAAGTTATAATTATTGGCACTGTAGTATTTATTGTGGGAAATGATAATGTGTTACTTTTATGCTGATAAACAGATTGCCAATTCTTGACACTATAAGGAACTTTAAGGAACAATGCATGCACCAGGTTCAGCAGCATTATGTGACAAATACAGTACAGATTAATGGAAGCAGGCAGAAAACTTTTCTCCCTCTCTGTCTCTCTCTTCTCAATCCCCTTTCACCCCATTGATATAAGCCAATAGTTACATACCCTTGTAGTGACCAGTTTATGTTAGAGACGGTGCTGTGGATCCACATTCACCTGCAGCACTATGGGTGATTCGTTCAAATTAATGCTCTTTTAGTGACAGTACCTAACACTTGCCACATTGGCAGGAAATCCACAGTCATTGAGGTGCAATGATCTATTATGTTCTTACAATTTAGTTTTTTATGTGTAGTTCTATGGTGAACATACTTTCTTTAAGCTGCATCATGGAGCTATCACTGAATGGACTGCAATAGTAGAGGAGAGAAGGAAGGTATGACAAGCAGGACAATAGAAGGAAGGATGGAAGAAGGGTTGTTAAAACTATTTCAACTGTATGCTGAATTAAATGTTTTTTCAGTTCATTCTGGTAATTTTTGACTTGGTGGTACTTTCTGATATGCGTTTCATGATTGAGGGTTGGTGCCGAGAACTTCAGGCACTGAAGGCTGGAAATATTGCAAATCTTAAGCCTTTGTGTCATTCAGAGTGGAAAGCTAATCTTTTCAGACATGCCATTTGTAAGAATCTGGATTATTATTTGGAGTGGGGACTACGCCTCTCATGAAATAATCAAAACCCTTGTCAGGATGAACCCTCAAAGGCACAAAATTAACCTGAGCTCAACTCTCTGGTGGCTATTGCACAGAGTAATCAGGCTTAACCTAAGGAAATATATAAAATATTTATGCAGTACCAAAGCAATAAAAAAAGTTGAAATACAAAGCAAAAGAAATCCCAAACCAAATTAGAAAAATAGATAACAAATGAATAAGACAAATTACATCAAAATGACAAACTACGATAATGGGAACCTGAAATATTCATTTTTTAAGTTTTAAGTAGAAATAGTGCAAGAAAGCACAAAGCACTAATGATAATCAATGGTCTCTGTAGACTGGGACCTAGGCACTGCTTGAGGCTGACCGAAATGGAACACAGGTTGGCTACACCGGTCAGGATTGTCCTGGTAAAAGATTTTGCCGTCTTACTTGGTCCTTTAAGTCTATCTTAGTCCTTTAAGAAGGGTCCAGATCAGGTCCAGTAGCCACTGGTTAGGTGGGCAGTTGTGGAAAAATCCTCTTGTAGCTTGTTGTATTCCAGTATCTTGAACAAGAGGTCAGCCTTATGACCCTTTGAATCCATTTCTTTGTGCTAGTTACAGGTGTGAGCACGTTCAGCCCTTCAGGGTTTCTCTCACATCACAGACAGGAGGCCCACTGCTCTTTTGTTCTTCCTCAAGTTCTGAACTTGTTGTGAAGTGGATACCAGGAAATGCCACATTTATGCCTGGCACGAGCTGGTGGATGGGAATGACTCCTATACCTGACCTAAACAATAGGGTAAAAGATCCAAGGGCTAACCCTGCACACGCATTTCCAGAATGGCTAAAGTCTTCGGCCCCACTATACTAGAGCTCTGAGGGTTGGGTGTGTATGGGGGAGTGTACTATGGTAATCTTAGTGTCCTTCCACATCTAACACCAAATTCCAGATTGAAGACAGCCATTGTAATTCCAATAAGCACATGGACAGATGTCTGGCAGAATGATAGGGTTCACTAGCATGCAAATGGGTGATAAGAATTGTCTTGTCATCCTATTCCTGTCCTTTCAAATGTACCACAAACTGTTATATGTAAAGCAGGCAGACTGGTCAAGCAGGATATGGCACTGTAATATCAAAAAGGATTCTCACAGCCCACACCCTGAATATGCTGTGAGGTTCACAGGACTTTTGTCTGCCCATTAAAGTCTGCCTATTGTTTCCTCTGAGGAAGCATTTTATACTTTTTTCACACCTATTCAAATGCTAATCCATGGCATCGAGAAGTTTGAGAGCAAATGTAAATTAGTCTCCAGGACCTTCAGGCAGAGAAAGGGTAACTTTCTAACAGTTACTTTTCCTTTGTATTTATTACAAATCTTACTTCACCATTGCATTGATTTTTAATAACTATTAAGAATTGTTGTTTAGTTATTTTGTTGCTACTCCTATTTCTAAGATTATGTATTATGATTTTAATCTGCACTCGGTTTGTCTACATTGGACAGAAAATCCTGCTGCAGTGAACAGAGCTTTTGTGTGTAAGCGCATGTTAATATTACATTTCTACATGTACTACTTTTAAATGCCATGCACCCTGCCTCATGGTCTACAAGGCATACACAACTATGAATTATTAATATTTAAAAGTGGAGTTTTTAATAGGGGTGGGTGATAATTTCTCCATTCCTGGAGGAGTTTGTGGAGTATTGGCTAATCCGCGTTACGCTTGTAGCACTGAGTTCCGACAAAACTCCACCAACCGCCATGTGCCAGAGTTTTTTCTAGCGCGGCTCGTGAATGGTAAGTCGGAGAACAAACATTGGCATTCGCTAGCGCAATTTTTGGACACTAGGACAGCACCAGTCACGACCGCTCGTATTGAGAAAGCTGTGGCTGAAGTAGAAAATCTATTTGAGTGGCAGCAAAGAAGCAGCACCCTCCAGCACGTCACATGGTGCCATTCTTGTTGATTTTGCAGCGCGGAACAAGCTCCAGGTGCTAAAAATCAGCACGAGTTGACCAAAGTGCTGATTCTGCCCGCTCACTGAATTTTGCAGAGTTTTCATGAAACTCTGTGGAATTCCTTGGAGTGAAACTATGCGAGTTCCACCCACCCCTAGATTTGACCTACCAAAAGCAGTTCTTACACTGCTACAGTCAGGCTATAATGGACTTCTACTATATTGGATGGCAGAATAGGTGATGCAGTCCACTAGTGATATTTAACTTCCAAGCTCTGGTTACATTTTGTACCACATACTAGGAACTTATAGGCAAGTTAATTATTACAACTGCCTAAGTACAATTAGGAGTGTGCAAATTCAACCATGTTTAAAGAGCATAAGCACCTTACTACTGGTTAGTGGGGGTAAAGAGCACAGAGTTCTAAAGCCAGCAAAAATTTAGGGTCCTACAAAAGACGAAAAATATATAATGGACACGAAAAAAAGATACATCTCCTACACTGCGCTTAGGCATGTGGCAGGCCAGCACAGAAGCAGCAGCTTCAGCAAATAGAGGAATGTCAGTGCAGTTAAATTCAATTTCAGAATTAGTCGATAGAGTAATATCACTGGCAGAAGCAAGAGCAATTGGTATGTGCCTAAACCAAAATGCTTCTCATTGCAGTTTTGAGGGACACATCTCATTCATAATAAGAAGAAAATAAGTGTAACACCATAACCCATTTTGTATGATCTAGATTGGAAACATCTTTCTTCTCTTGGTCATTGCTATACCTTGTTTTTTGACTAATGCTTTTTTTTATCAAGAAGTGGCATTATTACTTACTTCGTTTGGTCCCAATGAATAGAAAATTCAGGATCTAATTAGCTTGGCTAAATTTGGCTAAATTTGTTAGGATCTGAAAAAAGTTAGCTATACGATTTTAATAACCATGTTTAAAAATCAAAGCATATTGTGTGCAGAGCTAAAATACCATTCATTACATGAAGAAAGTACTCTCAATGAGTTACAGAATATATCTGAAGCAGTTACTTCTAAATAGGCTCTAAATAGGCTCAAGGATGAAAGAAAATAGAAATTACCAATCCGGGTGATCTAGTTATCAGCAACTCAGTCAAAAACAGCTTGATGTATTTGATCAATCAGCAAGGAAGGACAATCATTCCTTTCAGATTGCATATATATTTATTTATCTCAAATTATGAAGTCAATTTGACTCCTGGACATTTCTCTTTCTAATTCTATAATTCAGACAGTAGATCTATTTCATAAACAGACCTAACTACACAGTTAGTTTTTGCTATAATTTGATAATAGCAGCTTCAATAAATAAAGACATCACTATAAACCCTAAATGGGAAGATCAAAAAGGCATAGTTTTGAATGGAGATGATGGGATATAAATAAGCCTTTACACTCATTCATTAATAAGAGGGTGCAATTTTCATCAAATGATGGTTTGCAATAGATATAGGTTATATTATACACCAGTAAGATTGAATAAAAGTAGTCCAAATATTCTATCAAACTACAAAGATATATAATCAGCAAGGTGTAATGTCAGGAGACTATGTGCGCTAGGACTCTTGCTGTCTGGGGCGTACTCAGAGGTATTACATAATTTTCTTGGAGGTGTTCATGTGTGGTTATTAATGGTTATGATGTAATGAGAGTGCAGTGTGTGATTGTATGCTGAGGAATAAAGATGTCTGTTACAGAGCTCCGTGTGTGATGTATTCATTTGCATGCTCCTGGGCTGGAGAAGACGCTACATCTGGTGATAAGAGCTGGATACATGCCTAGAAGAAATAACACTCCTCTCCTTGTGAGTTTGCAACAATACAGCAAGCTGCTTGTGTGTGCCACATGCACCCAATTGGATGCAAAGCAGTCTGAGGTTGGCGTAGGTAGAGTTGAAGCCCTGCTCCACCCCAGACATGGTTGTTGAAGTTGAAGGCCTCACAGAGGAGAACATTTGAAAAGCATGCCAGAATCTGCTGGTAAGGCGGAAAGAAGAGATATTGCACTGTGCAATAACATAGAGTCATCAGTAATACAAAGCGAAACGCTAAAGGCAGCCACAACCAGGTACAATGCAAAAAGCTAAAAGCAGCGACGAACAAATGCAACAGATGAAACTGTTACTTACCGTCAAGAAAGAAGATGCCATGTTATGACCTCCAATCGGGTGTAACAACCCAAGTGCAAGCACATAGGCAGTGATTGCAGAAGGGAAAGGTACAAGTGAACAAAGACAGTCGTCCGAACAACATATGCTCTTGACGGCAGTAGAAAAGAGCATGAAGGATGATGCAGCTGTCTTCTAAAACCACCACCATCATTCGACACCGCCAAAAAACACAATATTGGTGTCAGGTAGACTTCATTGATCAAGACATTTGGTGACTTCATAGATGCCCTAGAAGAAGCAGATGATAAGAAAATCATTCAGTATTTAAAGAACCATGCCGGTGATGGAGTAAAAGTAATGCTGAAGTAAATCTCAATATTCTGCAGTCAAATCAAGAAAATGTTGGAAGCCAAGTTCAATCTGATGGCAAATATTGACTATGAAAGGTATGTTTTCAATCAAGCACAACAACTAGCTGGTGAAACGATGGATGACTTTCTTGAGAGACTTGATGTGCTTAGCAAGCACTGCAAGTTCAGTGAATTAAACGATGAAGAAGCCATGTGCCATACAGTCATCAATGGTTTTTGCTAGAGATGGGGTCGCTAGTTGGCACTGGTTTGCACCCTGTCTAAGTAGGGACCCTCCCTCTAGTCAGAATAAGGGAGTCACAAAGCTAAGGTAAACCCCTCCTCACCCCCTTAGCAGCTTGGCACGAGCAGTCAGGCTTTTCTCAGAGGCATGGTGCAAAACATTTGTACATACACACACAGTAACACAGTGAAAACACTACAAAATGAGTCCACACCAATTTACACAAATAGCCAATATTTATTTGAATACAAAGACCAAAATAGCAAAAGTCTAACATGCACAATTAAAGATATCACTTTATAAAGGCTAAGCAAATGTCGTCCATAGAAATCTCTGGATGCATCTCTTTTATCACAAAGTCCCTGGGATGCATCAAAATTCAAAGACGAAAATAGGTGGAGGGTAGGTGAGGCACTGGAGAAACAAAGCAATGCATCAGTTTCTTACTCCCAGGAAGGTGATGCGTTGGTTCCTTACTACCAGGGAGGTGATGCGTCGGTTCCTTACTGCTAGGGAGTGGTGGTGATGTGTTGGTTCCTTACTGGAAGGGGAGGTGATGTGTCGATCTCCAGACACGTGGCCACGGTTCCTCACTGCTGGGCAACGTCGATGAAGAGATAGCATTGAAGTACGATGTGTCAAAAATCCAGACACTCTGCGTTGATGCAGCAGCGGCGAAGCAGACGCTGTGGCAATTTCATAACCGCGAAGCAGGCGATGTGTCGATTCTTCCGTCACAAAGCAGGGGCTGCATCGGACTCTGAGTGGGTGCTATGGATGTCGCTGACACAGTGCTCGGGACTCGAGCTGCAGTGATTTTCAGCCGCACAGCAGGTGCTTGTAGGAAAGTGGGTTTCTGTTGCAGTAACCTCCCCCGCCCACTTTTTGCCAGACTACTGATGCAACTTGACTTGATGTGCCCTGGGTCCCTGCCAATCAGGTTCCCAAAGCCTGTGTTCTTTCCCCAAAACGAGCCCAATTGGCATCTCTAGCCACAGGTCAGCCCCTGGTAAATGGCATCACAGGTACCCAGGGCACTGTGACCAGGGAAGACCTCTAAGGGCTGCAGCACTTATTGTGCAACCCTCAGAGGCCCTGTACCTTTACACACACACACTGCCTTTGCAGGCTGCGTGTTGTGGTGCAGAACAAAGTGAAGAGTCGACATAGCACACATCCCCGTGTGCCATGCCTACAACCCACTGTCCTGGCACAGTCACCCCTCTAGCTGGGTGACCTATACCAGTGGTGAGGGTACAGGTGCATGAGCCCTGTACCCCTACAGTGTCTAATTCTATTCGTAGACACTGTGAGTGCAGTGCTGCCATTAAGAGTATATGGTGCTGGGAGCTTGTCATTACGAATTCCACAGCACAATAATGGCTACACTGAAAACTGAGAGGTTTGGTTTCAAACTTTTCAGCACATTAAACCCACACTGATGCCAGTGTGGGATTTAATGAAATGCCCCCTGAAACCTAACCTATCACTAGTGTCCAGGCTGAGTGGCTGCTTGTAGCTCCCACCACCAGACATGTTTCTGGACCCCTGGGTCGAGAGTCTACTGCTCTCTGGGGCCTGAAACAATGCTCATCCTGGAACAAGGTGTCAAACCTCCTCCCCTAGGATGGGCATGGTTCGCGAAGGGGTAGCTTCAAAGGTTTGCCACCTTTGTGAGCTTCCCCAGGCCACTTTCAGCTTTCAACAACTGGTCCCCACTGGTTCTGACCCCCACTTTGGGTGGGAGAACCAGCAGGAAGTGAGGAAGAGAGGTGTGCCCACTTCTGCCAACTTCACCCCTCGTGTGTGGGAGCCGAGGTGATGCACAACTCTCAGTCCCCACCATCTTGCAGATGGGGGGACTCAGCCAACTAGGAAAGGCTCATGCGCCCTCCCACTGGAGGGTGGCATAATATGGGGTGTACCCACCCCAGGGAAGGGACCCATTGGTCCTTACCTTTTACCTACCTGTAACACCCCTAAATCTAGTATTTAGGGGCACCCCTGAACCTTGCTTCCTCAGAATAGAACCTGCAACAAGAAAAGAAGAAGAAGGACTGAACAACTGTGCCAAAGCTAACAAGAGGAAGACACCCACTAACTTGGCCCCAACCCTTCCGGCCTGTCGCCACCTCAAACCTGCTCCTACGAAATCCCGGTGTGTCCTGCAGTCAGCAACCTCGAAAACCCCGGAGGACCTGCCTGCCTTCAACCCCAAAGACTTTGTCTCCCGTGAACACCGGATTTGTTCATCTGCAACCTCTTGCCCTGGCCGGAAACCGCGACTCTGTACCACTCTTCCCCCGCCATCCACGGCCCAAGCTCAAGTGGGCAATCACCAAGAGGATGTCCCCCCAGTGATACTGACCTGAGATCCGGCAACCCCTGACCTGTCTCAAGCCTCCAGCCGATGCCTGCAGCCTAAATCCATAAGGTCCCCCCAACCACGACCAGGAGCTGGTAAGAAGATCCGACCCTAAAAGGCACCCCTGCACGCAACGCCCCATGGCCTTGGGGCCAAACCGATGGTGCCTAACCAACCCCCAACTTACCTCTCGAAGTGGTGGCCGCACCCAGAAGACCTTCGTCCCCGAGCCTGCAGTGCTTTTGCAAACCGGAGATTCCCCAGTGAAAGCTGCAGTGCTTCCGATGTCAGAACAGCACTCTGCACCCGGCTGCCCCAGTGCTGCTGAGGGTACAACTTTTGTGCTGGCCTAAACCCCCATTTGCCCTGAGCTTAAGTCCAGGAGCTTTGCTCCCACAAACCAGTGGCCTGCTCGTCAGCAGCCACCAACCGGAGGCCCCTTAACCCCATTGGATAACATTGGGCCTCAGTACTCTGCACCCAGCTTCCCTAGTGCCACTGAGGGTGGAACTAGAGTGCATCCTTGATCCTGAGGGACCCCTGAGTCTACCCCAGAACCTCAACTCCCACTACCGAATACTACCTCAAAACCGATAACACTATTTTCCTTGTTAGTATAACGTTGTTCGTTTTTCTGTTAAATGTTTCTAAGTGTGTATTTTGAAGACCTAAAGAAATTCTTTAAAATTGTACTGTTTAACAAAAATGACTTTACTTACCTGTTTACAGGAAATGTTCCAGAGTATACTACTCTGTGTAAGAAATATAATCACAAAAGTAAATTACCTGTATTCTTACTGAAAATCTCCTTCAAAGTATGTGTATTGTATTCTGAAAAGCATTGCATTACTACTGTAATCAAATCAAAGTATATTTATAATTGCAATCCAAACTGTGTTACAATCTGTATATTTACTGCAAAGTACTTATCAATTACCTGTGCAAGGCTTGCACAGGTAATTGATAAGTAAAACTAAACTAAAAAATAACTAAAAGAATATTTTTATACAAAAGCAATTGGTCTGAAGTTCAGTCTTTGAGTGTGTGAATTCATTTGCTGACTGAGTGTGTACAACAAATGCTTAACACTGTCCTCTGAGACTGCCTTACTGTTCGACCACGCTACCACAAATAGAGAGTGAGGTGTTATCTAACTTTACCTCTGCCTACCTTTGGGCTTCAACTGGATTCTGTGCACACTATACCACACTTTGGTATGGTATATACAGAAAGATTCTACCCTAAACAAAATCTCCCTCCATGCTTATGGAGAGCTAGAATGATGGTGGTCAGAGAATGTGTTAAATCCAAAAGATTGTAATGGGAAACACTATGGGAGCCATTAGGATGTCGGGTGGATCGCCACCGCCATGCGGGCGGTGGCGATCCGCCCGACATCCTTGTCCGCCCGCCACCCATTTCCCCCCTGCCATATTACTCTGGAGGGGGATTGTCCGCCGCTTTTTCGCCCCGGTCGCCTTGCAACCGGGGCGGAAAAGGGTTCATATGTTGGCCGTGTCTATCAGACATCGCCAGCCATATTATGATGGGCTTATTCAGATGCCATGTGGCCTTTACTTTGGTGGCCCCATGTGGGCCCCCATGGTGAAGGCGAGGTGGGGGTGCACATGGGTGGGTACCTGTGGTACCCCCCCTGCATTTGCAAACACAATGCGGCAGGCACCGCGCGGTGCCTGCCGCTTTGTGTATGCAAATGCATGCCATGCATTTATAACATTGCGGCGGGTGCTGGTGTGAACACCACCCGTCGCAATGTTATAAATCCATGATGTGCCCACCAGTGTGGCGGGCGCATCCTAATGGGCATGGCGGGACCGCCCCTCAGATCGCAGGCGGTCCCGTTTTCCACAAGGACGGCGGGCGGGCAAAGTCCGCCCGCCATCCTAATGGTGGCCTATGTGTTTTTAAAATGCTCCTCATACACTAAGAATCCCTTCATCATGGGGGTCTTCCCCTCCCTCTATGGGGCGGGGCGTGCTGCGACCTACGGAGACGCGGGAGCACTTGATCCAGTGAAAAGAATATATGTGGAGTGCACGGAAATAAGAGTGGTAGGGTCAGGAGGAATAGTGGTGCAAAATTAAAAGTCGCCTGGCTAGTAGAAAAATTTGACTTTATTCGCTTCTCTAGCTGGAAATATTAAAATGGGGACACGTAGGGGGTGTACTGTAATGAATTACTACCAACTTGGTCAACATGTTTCAAAAGCCATCCCCTTGGCTTTCTTCTTCAGGACCATACGTGATCCCTACTTCACTCTCACACTAAATAGTATGCCTATCTGGTATTTAAACCTTAATTGATGCTTAATTAAGCATGCAAGAAAACATACCCAATCAGTATCTTTTGTAACCTGTAAAGAAACAAAAAGAACACTGTATGTAACATATCACCATCATGGCAACCTTTTTGTGAAACAGGACATTTGGTGGGAAATACCAGTGTGATACATTTTTCTTTCTCAAATGATCTCAGTGCACCATACTCATTCTCTAGAGTGGGTGCTGTGTAGCCCAATAATGATTTTAGACACTCATCACACAGTTAAAACACTTAAACACTTAAAAACACACACACATATAGATACAAATGACATACAGATTGCCCGCGTTTTAAAGGCACTCACCCCTTGTTTTTTAAGGTTTCCACTTCATTCTCACGTGGATGTGGTCGCAATCTTACATTTATACATACATTATTTTTAGATAATCATGGCCTCATGAGCTGTCACGGAAGGGAAAGGGGTGCCATGTAGTCAAATGCTGCAGTAAAAATTGGTAGAGAAATAACATTAAGTTAATTAGGTTAAATTTCTCATAAACGATTGCCATAATCCGTGTGGTGCTATATTTAAAGACCGGCCCGGACCTTACTCACGTTATAATGGCTGCACACTCTCCAATAAATACCTTCTCGTGGCTCCGTGGAACGTTAACTAAATGTTCAGGGCTTGTATTTGTATTCCCGGCTTCACGAAGGCCTGCTAAAAAAGAAGCCAAACACTAGACTGTTGCATTCAAAGATGGGCGCCGAAAAAGGGATGTTCGTAATACGAAAAAATTCACACTTCCTTTTGCTGTTTATACTTTCCTTTGTTCGATATTTGAGGAAAAAAGGGGATGTTTTTGTTGGTTGTATTCATACAAAAAAAGGGGGATAAAAAAGGGAATGGTGACCCTAACTAAATGATGTAATTGGTACACTTCTTCATTCACATCGATCTGCAAAGTGAAACACTTCTAAGCTACCCTACATAATAGTAGCCACTGTTGCTGTATTTAATGGATTTAAGAAAAAACACAATTTTCCTTGAGATCGCAACCAGGTGTCAAAAATGTATTGTCCATTGTAAAATGTTCGCCTGGTATAAAAAACGCTATGCCATGTATAATACTTGGTACAAAAATATTTAACCTAGGTAGTAAAACAAACTGAAGTGCTACTCGATACCAAATGGCTTCCTAGGTGTGCAGTACAGATGAGTTTTGACTAATCCTCTTTCTTTGAGGTAGATGGATGATATGGTATGTATATTTATTCACTGGTTGACGGTAAAGTGCTGTACATACTCATGTGTCCTTGTAGGTGAGTTTTGAGCAGAGGTGGAATAGAGAATCAGATGGCTTTTTAATTCCCTCCCCCGTCCCTGTGGGTCACAGCACGCCTCGCCCCGTAGAGGGACGGGTAGACCCCCATGATGAAGCATGACACTGAGGGATTCTTAGTGTGTGAGGGGTATTTTAAAAACACATAGTTTTCCCATTACAATCTTTTGGGTTTAACATATTTTCTGACCACCATTATTCTAGCGCTCCATAAGCATGGAGGTAGATTCTGTTTAGGGGTAGAATCTCCTGGCTGAATTAAGGTCTACTAAGGAGAACGATTCTATGCTCGCCCCTCTTTACTCCCCCCTGTGTTTTTTGTTTGTGTTGTTTATAGTATATACAGAGCCAGCTTCCTACAGCACTGCATTGAGAAAACAGGCACTGAGAGCCAATGAGTGGATTTTCTCACGAGTTTGCAGTTCCAAGGGAGAACTGGATTTTACACCACTTGGCAAGTCAGGGCTCTAAGCAGAAGAGCTCAGGCACTGGTAGGTGAAGTCTTTGATGGCTCTAAGACTTCTTAACGGGAGCCAAGCATGCACAAGGCCTTGGAGAACCTTGGAAGAAGAATTCAGAAGGCAAAGTCAAGTCTTTCACTCCCAGGACAGAAGCAGAAATCAGCAGACCAGCACAACAAACCTACAGGCAGAGTATCAGTCCCTCCTACAGCATCCAGCTCTTCTTCCTGGTGGAATGTCCTTTGTCCAGAAGTGTTCTGATTTGAGAGGGTCAGAGGTCTAATACCTCTTTCTGCATTTGAAGTAGGCAAACTGCAAAGAAAAATCTTAGTAGCACACAAGACCCTGCCTTTCCTTGACCTGGCTGCAGACCCACTGGAGGGGTTGGAGACAGCTTTGTGTGAGGACAAGCACAGCTGTATTCAGGTAACAGCGACAACTCCTCTGACCACTCTAGCTCAGGAAGGCTCATCAGCCGGGTGATGGCCCATCGGGATATGCAAAGCACACCTCAGCTCCCTTTGTGCGACTGTCTAGAGTGAATGCACAAGAGCCCAACTGTCATACTAACCCAGATGTGGATTCTGCAGACAGGCACAGGTACAGAATGGTTAAGCAAGAAAATGCCCACTTTCTAAAAGTGTCATTTTCAAACACGCAATTTAAAAACCAACTTTACCAAAAGAGGTGCTTTTAAAAATTGTGAGTTCAGAGACCACCAACTCCGAAACTCTATCAGCACTCAATCGGAAATCACACTTAAAATATATTTCAAGGCAATCCCCATGTTACCCTATGGGAGAGAAAGTCTTTGTAATAGTGAAAAATGAAATTATCAGTACTTCACTATCAGGAGTTGTAAAATACACAAGTACATGTCCTACCTATTAAATACCCTGTCCATGGTGCTGCCTTGGGCAGGGTATTTAAAAGGGAAGGTTAGGGCCTGGCAATTTGGTGCACTCGCCAGGTCAAAAAGGAAGTTTAAAACTGCACACACAGACACTGCAGTGGCAGGTCTGAGACATGTTTGAAAGGCTACTCATGTCGGTGGCACATTCAGTGCTGCAGGCCCACTAGTAGCATTTGGTTTACAGGCGCTGGGCACACCTGATGCGTTTCACTAGGGACTTACTAGTAAATCATAGATGCCAATAATTGATAGACCAATCACCAATACAACTTACACAGGGAGCATTTGCACTTTAGCACTGGTCAGCAGTGGTGAAGTGCCCCGAGTCCTAAAACTAGCAAACACGAAATGCAGCACACAGTTAAAAACAGGAGGTCAGAAGCAAAAAGACAGGAGAAATCAAATCCAGATATGCCAGGTCTAACAGTTATCTTTTAGAATCATTCAGAAGATGCATGTTGAGAGAAAACCTCAGTTTAGAATGGCCACGAGGACAGAAGAACTTGCAGATCGACAGACCACTGATATGGAAGCTGGAAAAGCTCAGGGTGAGTCAACGTTTATCGTGAAAGCAGCCACAAGGTAGATGCATGCAAGTCGATGTCTACAGAGAAGAAAAAGTGTTTCCGATGTGGGTTTTTATTTTCCCATGAAGGTAAATATCCAGCCATGGAACAGACATGCAAAGGCTGTGGAGAGAAAATAACTTTGTAATGGTCTACAAGGTGAAAGAGAAACCAAATGCGTCACAGCGAGAAGAGAAAATGTGCACCTGACTGTTCCAGAAGCATTCTTGCCTGGTCCACGAGGCAAAAAAGACAAAGTCAATCAACATCAATTTCTATCTACAAAGGCACTTGAACGTCCTTTATCAAGTGCCAGCAAAGAAGATGGATGTGCAATGATGGTATAGACCGTGGAACGGCAGGCACATGTAGGTTTGGCTGCCTGCAAGGAAAAACAAATGACAAAAGTAAAGCACCAAACAAAACAACCAAATTAATTTATGTTACTGCCCAAAGATTACAATTGAAGTTATTGGTTGATCCCATAATGTTTATCATAGATAGTGGTGCGTCGACTCTTCCTGCCAGTCTAAAGGTTCAATGGCCTGTCTCCTGTGCCATGCCTAAATCTGTAAAACACGAAGATATGCACGTGGAATACTTCTTATCTGTTCCAGAGTTAAGGGTCATTCACAGTAACAATGCAACATAAAGCAGTATCAGTGCAAACTCCAATTCACATTCTTCAAGGAATCTCGTCCAGTACATGCCTACTCAGTTTTGCAACTGTTGCTGACATGGGACTGATATTTTCCAACTAAAACCTCCGCCCTCATCTGAAGTTGTAAGTCAGTTCTCGAGGTTGTTTCATGGCCTAGGAAGGCTCAAGACAATGAAAGTGCAACTTCATATTAATGAGGACATTCGCCCTGTTGCCTAGCTGAATCACAGAGTCCTTTTCACTTGCAAGAGCCATTGAGAAAGAACTAGAAATGCTGTTGAAGCATGACATCATTGAGCAATCCACTGGTCCTACGCCATGCGTCTCACACATAGTGGTAGTGCCCAAAAATTACAGGGGAGGTGCTGTGCACATCTGTGTTGATATGCGACAGGCCCACAAAGCAATTGAGAGTAAAAGACATCTTGGTCCAAAAAGAGCAGACATGATTATACAACTGAACGGTGCCAAAGCCTTTTCCCATCTTGACCTAAACAAGGGATACCATGAACTTGAGTTGGAACAGAACTATATGTACATCACTACTTTTTTGACACATGTGGTTTGTTCAGATACAAAAGGCTGAGTTTTTGAGTGAAGTCAGCTGCAGAAATATTTCAGGATGTTATACGTGGAATAATTCAACCAGTCACACATGCTTGTAATTACAGTGATGACATGTTGGTATTTGGAGCAACGCAAAAGGAGCATGACAAGGCTCTTATACAAGTGTGCTAGTCACTTGCTGATCCATTTGAGATGGCCACCGGAACCAAGCTGCCACAGTGGACAGTAGACCGATCTTTGAATACTGATGCAGTTCATGTCACAGAAACTTCTCAAAAGTGCAAGATGGAAACATATTCCGATCGGAGTCAAAGAGTTCAGGAAACAGTCTTCGAAGAAGCTGACTGGGTCCTGGTCAAGAAGAAACTAAAGCGGAAAACATATCCTGCGTTTGCTGACGATCCTCTGAGGGCTGTGACGTGCAAGCGACACATGGTGTTGCCAAGTGGTCCTGGAAAGCCCATCATACGGGGCTTGTCACAGTTTGAGCACTTACCTCGATGTGTGCCAGCTCCTGCAATTATGAATGAGGTGCTCCCACCTTACAGTCCAGATCAAGCATCAGAACCTGTGCCATCGGTGCACAATCACAGCGGATCTGAACAACCTGGCTGTAGTTTGGAGTAAAGGTTGGTCACAGCTTGCAGGTTTCGGCGAGTGTGGGTCAAACCACTGCCCCTTAGTGTATGTGAAATTTGAAGCCCTTGAGATGCGCTTAAGTACCGGCTACAGTTCGCGTCAGTGTGATTCTAGAACCCTTGCAGTTTGCCGCCCAAAGCAGGGACAGGAGCATGGCAGAAAGTGCCAGAAGGCGGATCCATGGCACTCGAGCCAGGCAGCGTCGAAAAACAGTTGTGTTTCCACGCAGGCTGCCCGTGCCACCAGAGCCCTTCGGGAGCAGGTACAACTCTCAGGATTTTGCGAATGCTGGGTTCTCCTTCAACGGTTTATGCTTAGTTTATAGCGATTATATATTTAATGTGGTTTTCTAAGCACCCATTTTTTGATTTAAAAAAAAAAAACAGTAATTGTATTTCCATGAAACATGGCTCCGTCTCCTGCACCTGACAGTGACGCGAAAGGGCGGCGGCGGGGGGTTAAAATGGAAGATAAAATCTCAAATGAAAGGGGGAAGCACAGGAAAATATTGGTGCAAATTAAAGTAGGAACGAGAAGGTGGGAACACAGTGAAAAGGAGGATGCAATATGGTGAGGAGAGAGAGAGAGGGATACACAGAGAGGAAAGGATGAAGGGAACAAAGCTAGAAAAGATGGGCTAGAGGAACATGATGGTGGAAAGGAGCAATGCAGAGGTGAGGAGGCTGGATAGATAGAAAAAGGGTGAGAGGCAGGGTTACAGAGCAAGAGAGTGCGGAAGAAAGCAAGACAGGGTGCTCGAGTGGCAGGTGGAGAAGAGCGACACATGCGAGGGAAAACGCCTAAGGGGTAGAGAGAGGAACAGCAATAGAAAGGGAGAGGAGTGTGAGGCAGCGGGTAGGGAGGGAGAAGAAACTAATGGGCAGGAGTGCGAGAGGCATGGATAGGCAGAGGGGCAGGGGAAGCAAACAGAGGCTGGCAGGTGAGTGGAAAGATGGGGTAAGCCATGTGAGGGAGGAGAGGGGGGTAATAAGGCAGCATGGCACCAAGGTGCACCCGGAGCCGCCATAGGTATACGGCCGGCCCGCTGCTCTTCCGTTTTTGCTAATATTTACTAGTTAATGTAGGATGTGTTAGCTAGAACAAGGGACTTGGTAGTATGTACTAAGATAGTATGTATGTGTAAAGTATGAACTTTGGTTGATTTTACCAATTTTTTATATCAGCATGGACATAAAAATACTGACCAGGCCGGTAGAATACCCGCCAGGTGACAACTTTACCTAATGCCTGCGTTCTCTTCAAAACAAATGTACGGGCCACCATCGGCTCAGACACACGCATTTACCTTTCGCGTCAGGCTGCCTCGAGGCCCCAGCTGCCCTGCAGAGAAGGCGAGCTCACCGGCGCCCCCAAAGGTCTAGACTCGTTCAGCATGTTACCTTGGAAGCTTCTCGCCTGCGGCCTGAGCGTCACAGAGGTTGTTGGATATAGATATTTTCGTCCGTCTCAACAGTTGCCATGCCGAAAACTACGTGAGGCAAAAACAGAATAGATAGGCCTATGAAACCTGGAATGTGCTCGAGCTGCAAGTTGGGGCTTGACGTCAACATATTTTCTGTTGGGGATTGGGCTTGTCAAAATGTGTTCTACTGTGAGGCATATTTTTATATCAAGTAAGTATAGATGAACAGAAGAGGACGAAGAGATAGTGGACAATACTTTTTGTTCAAGGTTTTGGCATTCCAAAAACATGGACGTAGGGGAAAATTGTGAATACGCATTCTTGAATTGAGCTTAATTTTAATGGGATCAAAATAGCTTAGAATTGAAACAAGCATTGGCCACGCGGCCGTAAATGTAACACGGCCGCACGGCCATGAAAGTGAAAGCGATCGCGGTGCGTGCCTGTAGCATAGCACATGGTTTAATTTTGCGCTGCCGCGAGACGCGCTCTGTGGAGGAGGGGTGAGCAAGACATAGAGGCAGATCGCGGCGCACCTGCAGCAGAGCGAGAGGAAAACCAGATGGCGCCTCTGCTCGTGCCTGTGCGCAGTATACCACACATGGTAGGACTTTTAAAAGCCCACTAACTAAATGTCTTGCCAGAGCAGCGCATACGTTGGCTCAGGCGAGACCTAAAAAGGGTCAGTGGTTTTTAAAAGCCACTCTGCCTTTCAAAGCTGCTCTGCTCCTTCGGAGGTACACGTTTGTGCTTACACTGGGGCAGCACATTTTTTTAGTAATATTGCACAGGTTTCCGGATTACTCTGGGCACACTCTCGCATCACAAATTGGTACTGTGTCCCTCATTTCTGTAATATTGCCACAAACCTTAAAGGAGCCCAATACAAGTTCATTGGAACAAGAGGTGGAGATACTGGGGCTGGAGTTACCGATTCCAGATGGTGACACCACCCCTGTTATCGGTCATTCTGATTTTCCAGGCTTGAAAAAGGGAATCGTGTGCTGGATCTTAAATTCCTGGGCCCATTCTTGCATACCGTTCCCGATCCCCACCCACATTTTACTCATCCTGAAGGCAGAAGGTGTTTGGTTTTATTGAGTAAAACTCAGAATCAAGTAGAGTGGTGTATTCTATAATGATGCATTTCTGTGTGTCTAAGAATGAGGTCCTAAATGTCCAAAATGCTTCTACCTACACGTCATTGGCTCCTCGTGAGAGCCAGAATCCAAATAAAAATTCCTTGCACCTCTCACCCTGCTCCACTGGGGATTAATTGTCTCACCGTTCACTCTTGCCAAACCCTTCCTTGCATTAACCACCTGCTGTTAGAAACACCCTATACTTGCTGGGCTTGTGCACGTCTATTATACCCAAAACACAGGACTAGCTGCACTCCAAAAAGCACCATGGCATGATTAAGATCACAATGTGCTAAATTGAAGCAATAAAATAATATGAATGAGTGAATAAATGAATACATTAAACAAGTCACTGTTTGTTTTTCAATGTATCCACTTCAGGTTCAGACTTCAAAATGTGGGCCTATGCATGAAGTTTTTTTTGGCTGTAAACAAAAAGTTCAGAGATGAAGATGCCTCATTTACCTCTAGCAAGAATCCTCAACGGATTCCTGTCAGGTGTAAATGCATTTACCATGAATGTGGAGAGATGTGCATTGTAAATCCAACACGGGGCTGGTAGTCAGTGGCGTCACTAGGGGGCTGCGGGGGTGCGGACCGCACCGGGTGACACCAGTAATGGGGTGACACCATCCACCTGGTTACGCTGTGTCCTGTGTTTGTAACACAGCTCAGTCTGCGTCCGGTGGCACGAGCTTAAAGGGAGCCTGAGAGCGTGACTCGGTTTCACCCCTCTCAAGTTAGAAGCGGGAACAGGAGTCCGGTTCTCAGTAAACACTTGCAGTGAGTTTGGAAGCTTTGAAGAAACCAGTGTCGGGTGAATAATGTTAATTGTAAAATACGAGCCTTTAGGGAGGAATGAGGTTACTGTTTGCTGTTCAGGAAGTACTACGCCCGAGTGAATCTAATAGTTTTGTAAATTTTATTAAGAAACCATGATCACGTTTAATAGCTAAAAATAGAGAAGTGTGCTGGACAAATACATGGGCTTTTATCGAGTATTAAATGATTTCATTATAGATTGCGCTCATAGGGACAGTGAATATGTTTAATTAAAAGCCTGTCCTCTATTTTGAATTTTTAGAAAAAGACCCTCCAATAGTATTTTCCACGTTTTTGTCTCATGAGTGGTTCAAAAACAAAGCCACCATCCGCATTATACAAATGTGGGACGTGCAGACAGAGGGTGAGATGGTGCAGCGGAGGGGAGATGATGCAGACAGAGATGGTGCAGGTGGAGGGGAGATGGTGCAGGCTGAGGGGGAGATGGTGCAGGCAGGGGTGAGATGGTGCAGCGGAGGGTAGATGGTGCAGGCTGAGGGTGAGATGGTGCAGGCAGGGGGTGAGATGGTGCAGCGGAGGGGAGATGGTGCAGACAGAGGATGAGATGGTGCAGGCGGACGGGAGGTGGTGCAGACAGAGGGAGAGATGGTGCAGGCGGAGGGGAGATGGTGCAGGCAGAGGGGGAGATGGTGCAGGCAGAGAGGGAGATGGTGCAGTCAGAGGGTGAGATGGTGCAGGCAGAGGGTGAGATGGTGCAGGCAGAGATGGAGATGGTGCAGGCAGAGGGGGAGAGATTGTGCAGGCGGAGGGGCGATGGTGCAGGCGGAGGGGAGATGGTACAGGCAGAGAGAGAGGTGGTGCAGGCAGGGGGTGAGATGGTGCAGACGGAGGGAGAGATGGTGCAGGCAGAGGGTGAGATGGTGCAGGCAGAGGGTGAGATGGTGCAGGCGGAGGGTGAGATGGTGCAGGCGGAGGGTGAGATGGTGTAGGCAGAGGGTGAGATGGTGCAGGCAGGGAGCTGGTGCAGGCAGAGGGAGAGATGGTGCAGGCAGAGGGAGAGATGGTGCAGGCAGAGGGAGAGATAGTGTGGACAAAGGGAGAGATGGTAGAGGGAGAGATGGTGCAGGCAGAGGGGAGAGGGTGCAGGTAGAGGGAGAGATGGTGCAGGCAGAGGGAGACATGGTGCAGGCGAAGGGGAGATGGTGTGGACACAGGGAGGGATGGTGCAACCAGAGGGGAGATGGTGCAGGCAGAGGGGAGATGGTGCAGGCAGAGGGTGAGATGGTGTAGGCTGAGGGAGCAGGTGCAGGCAGAGGGAGAGATGGTGCAGGCAGAGGGAGAGATAGTGTGGACAAAGGGAGAGATGGTAGAGGGAGAGATGGTGCAGGCAGAGGGAGACATGGTGCAGGCGAAGGGGAGATGGTGTGGACACAGGGAGGGATGGTGCAACCAGAGGGAGATGGTGCAGGCAGAGGGGAGATGGTGCAGGCAGAGGGTGAGATGGTGTAGGCTGAGGGAAAGATGGTGCAGGCAGGGGGTGAAATGGTGCAGACAGAGGGGAGATGGTGCGGACAGAGGGAGAGATGGTGCAGGCAGAGGGGACATGCTGCAGGCAGAGGGTGAGTTGGTCCATCTGGAAAGTTGTGAGGGGGTGACACCATGAGTTACCCGCACCGGGTGACACCAACCCTAGTGACGCCACTGCTGGTAGTGGGTATTACAAGGTGTAATCTGCCCTGCAAATTGTGACTGCCCAGAAATATATACATTTTTGGGCTTTCAGAAACCGAAATCCAACTCTTTCACACACGGTAAAGGGTTTCCAGAAGCTGGAGTAACTGCACTTGCAGGGTGGGAAGAGGATTGTTTGGGGTGCGTGGGAAGGACTTTCTCCACTGGAAAAATATGTTTTCCTCCGCAAAGAAAAAAATATGCATTTGCATTACACTATGTACAATTCTACACAGAAAGAATAAGGATCCTCAAGGAAGTGAAATGACAGATGTAACAGTACACCTGGAACCAGCACCTCTCGTGGCTTTCCAAGTGTACTGCTATACTTGATTTGTGAATGGCAAAAACCTGTAAACGTGTGCTCAGGTGGAGTCGTGCTTTTACCTATGTTTAGTGAGTTTAGCCCTTTTTGTCCAGGAAAGTAGTCAAATGGAGCCAGCAGGAATCCACAGACTGATAACACTGGCTTACAAATATGTGAGAGGGCTGACCGCAAGACATTTGTATCTATCTTGGCTACTGTCTGCCTCCATTTTGAAAAAGATAAATATTCATACCCATTCGTACAGGTAATAAACGTAGAATTTATAATGCTCTAGTTAGTCGCGCAAACATCTAACAGGAACCAACACAAACTCAAGAAAGATTAGCTGATAGACCGTCCTTTGATCTGTCTTTACGTATGTTCTTCCTGGCAACTGATATTCTTTCTTTCTTATTTAATCTGCCAATAAATTGAGTGTTCTGGCACACATTTAGAGAAAGAGAGGTGGCCACATCCCAAATGTAATCATGCGGTTACGCTTGGAGAAATTAGCCTAGAGGTGGATACATTTCAGAGCACATTACTTTCATTCATTTTTTTTAGAGTTTGAAAGCGTGGTAGAGATGTTGAATTGCAAATTATATTTTATTGCGATGTGTTTGCTGCAGTTAATACAAAGTGGCGTTTTGGAAGTTACGGTATAATGGGTTTAAAGGTCAATGTTATACAGAAAATGAAATGCACTGGAATTTGACCCATCATGATGTGGTTGGTCAGAAAGAAATCCAAATATGCTTTCCGAATGGCTTCCGACTGGCTCGGACGAGCCCATCTGCCTCTCCGAAAGGGGCCAGTAATCCCTAGGGCCCCTCTTTCTGCCTGAGGGATTACAATGGTGGATTCCTACTGCCTTTCTGTGCTGGCCTTTGACACTGAAATGCTGACGGAATTCGACTGTGTGGCCCCCAGCAGGGCCCCTGTGGGTGCAAAGCCTCCGGATGGTGGCACCTATGGTGCCCCCCTGTTGATCACTGCACCCCTTTGCAGGCACCTTGAGGTGCCTGCCACTGGTTGCAGGGATGAACTGCATTTCAGCTATTTACAATGAGAGCATGCATTCCGGTCGGAATGCATGCTCTCATTGTAAAGTATAGGAGAGCAGCCGAACAGTGGGGTCGGTTAGGATGGCGGTAAGTCTGTATCATCCGGGCCGGCGGAAGCCACCGCCGGCTTGGAGGATGCGGATTCACCGCTGCGGACCTCTAAAGCACCACCAGCTACATTAGGATGGCGGTGGGATCAGCGGCGGACGGCAAGTGTCAGAATGTAGGCTATGAAAATGCCAGTTGCATGCTTTCATAAACACGCAGAATTGTGGGATGAGCAAACACTTTGGCAAATGTGTCTGCAGTGCTATATTAACCACTTTCAACGAATGATAGTTCTGATTACACTAATCTGTGTAAAGTGGTATCCGCAGGCTTTTGGCGAGCCTGCAAATCTATATATTTTTTAGATATACTTTAAGAGATACAATCAGAGTGGTTCTTACCCCATCCTTGATTGTCTGTTGCAGAAATTAGGAAGTAGGTTTTAAAACACACAGCAGGAATACAATGCAAGTGGTAGTCAGTCATGTGTCTGAAGTATTACGTGGGGGTTTTCCTCTTAAAGATGTCATTAAAGGACATGTTCTGAGTTAATTGATGTCATTTCAGAAAATGCCTGACCAGATAATTGCTATGCCACCTTACTATTGCTGCTGAAGTGCAAGCCGCAGAGCATCATGGTTTCCGAACTCGATAACATTGAAGCACATATAGATATGCGATTGTTACTTGTTTATGCTGGGGTAATTACTTGCCTGCCTTCCCTTGTGGCCAATGGGAGAAAATTATTGAACAACACTAAAATATGGATTCAGGGGTCCTCCAATAAATAAATGTACAACAGATGGGGGAAAAGCAGCACACTCTCAATCTTATAACAAACATCCATGTATGCAATGTACTCTGGATTCCCAGCATGTGTGCATTAAATTACACAATTTCATCTTGAAGAAGGATCTGATGGTGTGGCGAACTATCTGCATGGCACTATGCCTGAAAGCAATTTCTTTACACAAACGTGGTTGGAATGGGCCTTTGAATTAAGAGTTAGGGCTGGACTGGAAACTAAAGTAGTCCAAGAAACAGGGACACAGCTTACATAGTGCTTCATGTCCAATGACATAGGAGCCATGGGACATGGTGAGCACACTGCAGCTCAAGTAAGGCTGCATTTTACAATGATGAAACATGGGGGCATTTCCTATATGCGCACAAGGCTCAATGGCAGAATGCTGTACAACATGACTGTGGGAGTCTACAGGTTCCAACCTGCATTGCAGCTAAGGAGGAGGGGCTGACACGTGGTCCGAGACCTGCACGCTGCACCTATAAGCGCCCCACTACCTCCCAAGGTTCAGGACGTGAGCATCAAGATTGTGGTAGACTACATGTTTCAACCTGCATTGTACTGAAGGAGGAGGGGCTGACACGAGGCCCGGGGCCTGCCTGCTGCGCTTTTATATGCCCCACCACCTCCCAAGGCTCGGAACGTGAGTAGCAGGACTGTGAAAGACTGCAGGTTCCAGCCTGCATTGTAGGTAAGGAGGAGGGGCTGACACGAGGCCTGGGACCCATGCCACTGTGCTTTTAAGTGCCCCATCACCTGCTGCGGGGCACTGAGTAGCAGGATTGTGGTATACTGCAGGTTCCAGCCTGCATTGTAGCTAAAAAAGAGGGGCTGACACGGAGCCCGGGACCCTCCTGCCACTGTGCTTTTAGGCGCCCCACCATCTCCTGCAGTGTGGGACGCAGAGCACCAGTATTGTGGGATACTGCAGATTCCAACCTGCATTGTAGCTAAAGAGGAGGGACTTACATGAGGTCTGGAACTCACAGCACTTCACTTTTAAGCACCCCACCACGTCTCGCGTAGCAGGCCAAGGACAGGCCTGGCCAAGCCCATCATAGCCAGAAAGCTGGCAGGTTTGGCAGGTTTGGGGTGGTCGAGTTTGGCAGTGTGGGAGCTGGGAGCTGGGCGCTGACGTTGCCGCCCGCTCCCACATCGACAAATTCGTAATCAGATCCTAAGTGGGGTTCTGCCATGATTCATTTTCCCCACAATTGAGGGAGGCTCATTGGGGAGCTGTACACAACATAAAACCATAGATTGTGTAGCTATCAATAATAGGAAGTTTTCCAACTCGACGTTCTAAGTCACATTATAGACACATCATTTTGTGTATCTGATGTTTCTATTGGATTAGGGTTAGTGTCCTCTTTGGTTGGGTATTTGAGGGTTCTGATTGGTTTCTGGGTCTGTGATTCAATTAATGTAGGGTTGGGACCAGGGCTAGGGTTAGGATTTCTATTGGAAGTAGGGACTAGGGCTTAATATCGTAGCAGGGATTCTGCTCCTACACACAACTGTGCATAGAGAATTGGAACCTCAGTGAATTAGGGTGTGCCAAAACTCTCCTTAGTACCCAATATCCCCTACCAGACTAGCAATCAGTGTCTCATTGGTTCTTCCATAACACCAATGATTAGACAACCCAGAACATGGAACTTAGAATACCTCAGGCAATGTGGCACACATGAACACTCTTTCGTTATACTCTCATACAGTCCAAAACAGGGAGTATATGGAGACATGTGCAAGTTTGAAAGATTTATTTCTAATGCTGTGTTCGCATGCGCAGTATTTTAGCTAATACAAGCAGACATATTATAGTCAACAAGATTATCAGCATAGTTACTATTCCATAAAATACAAAGGGTGAAAGCATGTTACAACGCTAAATGGAAAACAGGTTAGAATCCACCTCTATCTCACCCTCCTTTGCTAGTAGGTTATTTTATATATACAGAAGGTCTCTTGGGATTACAAGGGCGGTCCCATACCTCTGGTCCTAGCAGAAATGGATCACATCAGTTTCTGCACCAGCTCTCTGCATGCAAATGGTCTCCAAGTGTGTGTGATCATGCCTACGCAGTGCATTATTAAAACGCGCCAAACTCAGAGGTGGCCACAGCTGCATATATGTTATGTCTAGAACATGCGCTGATCAGTCCGAACAACAACCACTGTGTTGAAATAACCTTGAAGGCCTCGGCACTCATTGTTCAGACAAAGCTTACCAGTTAAGGCTGCTAATATAGAAAAACATATTATTCGGGTGTGAAACAAAACACTCTGCTAAACTCTAAACATTTATAATAATGTGTGCCGTGTGCAAAGGCATCAGAAAGGAAAAATGGTGTTTAAACTTCTAATAAGCTCATGCCAACTTAACACAGTGTAAATGCAAGGCTCATCCCATGACACTATGTTATTGGTTGTTGAGAGTAGGGTTGGACTAGAGCTAGGGTTAGACCTTTAATTGGAAGTAGCAATTAGAGCTTCTGGTGTGATTGGTTGCTGGACTGGTTGTGGGACTAAGAGTAAGGTTAGGCTTTCTATTGGAAGTAGGGACTAGGGCTTCCTGTACCATTGGTTGCTTGGACTTGGGTTGGGACTACTGGTAGGGATAGGGCCTCTACTGGACGTAGAGATCAGATTTTTTAACTGATTAGGTGCTTGGACTAGGGCAAAGATTGGCTGTAAGGTCCTGGTCTCCTATTGGTTCTAGATTTTAGGGCTAGTGTTGTGATTGAATAGTGTTAGGGCTAGGGTTCCCATTGGCTGAAGGGGTCACCTGATTACTAGGGCTATAAAAGGCCAGGATTAGGGCATCTCAGCCCAGGCGTCGAGGCTAAGGGCGGAGAGGACAAGGGCAGCTGCCTATTTGAGACTGTTCGAGACTGGCCAGGGCCAGAAATGCTGCCCATTTTCTCATTTAGCAATACCCAGCCCACACCATCCACATCCACAAACTTAACATACTTATGGATCTATATATTTATCACTTTCTTCTAATTTAGAATTTCCAATGCACTACCCTATTTCTCAGCCTATGCATCTATCAATAAATCCTCTACATCCACTCTCATTTATCCCAAACCACATACCACTACTATGATCACCAAAATAGCCCTTTCTTGACTCTCTCCTACTCTACTCCTTCTTGTATCATCTGACACCTCTTTCTACTATACCGATCACCCAAAATAAACCTTTCTAAACTCTTCCCTCTGACTACCCCCCTCCAAAACTCCTTTTTACTCATCCAAAAGCCTCCTCCTACTGCTAAGACCTAAAAACAAACAAAAAAACCCTTCACCCTTTATTCCTCCACTATCCTTTTCAATCAAAATTAACAGACTAACATGTTCACTTCTGAAATTCAATATTCAACTATACTAATTCCCCACTAATCCTTTATGGGTTCCGAAGTGGCGTGCTTCAACACCCCATCAGGGGTAACAAGTGCTATATGAATGCAAACCTTCCTTCCCCTTTTACCGCTCCGCTATCCTTCTCACTCCAAATAACTGACTAATATCCACCACTTAAAATGTACTTGCATGTTTCACTATGTTAATGCAACACTAATCCTGAAAAAAGCGCTTTGATGCCTCGTCAGGGGTAGTAAGCGCTATATAAATGCAATTACAATACAATGGGCCAGATGGGCCAGATGTAGGTAATCCCAATTTACCTATTCTTAAATACCGAATTTTACCGATTCGGTATTTAAGAATAGGTAAATGGGATGTAGATATATTTTCGGTAAAAATTACCGAATGGGTAAGATTCGGAGACCCATAGGAATGAATGGCAATTACCGAATCGGTAAAATGGGGGAAACATTCAAGGGTGCCAGGGTGTCACTTTGACACCCTGTTGCACCCCTGAATCGTACTTGTGTGCAGATGTGGCACACATACATGCCCTAAGGGCATGTATGTCTGCCACATGGCACAGTTGAAAATGCACAGATTTGCATTTTCAAAGGTATTCCTTATTTACCACCAACTTATAGTTGGTGGTAAATAACGAATCCTAAAATGGGAAAAGCACTCATCTGAGTGCTCCCTACAATGCAAATTCGGTAATTTACCCATTCGGTATTTTAAGGAATCGGTAATTTACCGATTCCTTAAAATGTCGAATTGGTAAATTACTGAATTTGCAATTTAGGCCACCTACATCCCAAATGCCCAATACCGGTCGGTAACGGCCGAAACTCGGTAATTTCGGCCGTTACCGACCGGTATTGGGCCACCTGCATCTGGCTCAATATGTTGTTACTGTCAACGCAATGTAGAAACAGGATAAGTGTAATTATGAAGAGGCTCCTACCTACTTTTCTACACTCAATCAATCCTTTACTTTCTACAAAAAAATGAAATCTGCGTTAGTATAATTCGCATAATGTGATATTCAATGATGTTCGCTTCAGATTCTGCATTTGATTGTGGGTCCAAAGAAACCACAGCTCTGTAATGATTTCAGTGTATTGAATGAGCTGATTTAATAAACAGCTATCAGTGCAATATCATTCTTGATTCAAATTCCTAGAGGAACCTTTTATACATGTGGAGTTACCTGCTGAGAAGGGACCATACAGAAAAACGCACAACATAAACTATATTTCTTCATATACTATGGGGAGCATTTCCTTTAGGCAGCAGGACAAATGATTCATATTTTACTTTACATGTGCAACGAGAAAAATAAATACATTGAAAACTCCCACTTGTAACTGAAGAGGTCAAGTCAGCCCCAGCTCTATCAGAGGCCTTGTTGCTGTTTGTAGTTCTAATGTTTGCGCTAAAGCAGGCCTTTATCAGTAGATAACTGCCCGTGATTAATGGAGATTAAGTGAGGGGGCGGTGCAGACTGCAACTGAGCTGAAATATGTCCATGTCACTCCCAGCAGACTGTGTATCGTCTCCACTTTAGACTGTGTTTAATTTTTGAATTATAAAGGCACATGTTTCCATTGATCTGCACCAAGAGTGGCTGCCAAGAGAATGCCAAAGGAATGAGTGCTAATGATGTACACAGACCACAATAAAGCAAGCATGCAGGCCCTATCCAAGCAATTCACTAACTCTCCTTCCTTTTAGGAATTTGTTTCATAGATTAAGAAACGTTAAAAGGGGGGGGGGGGTCCAGTGCAACTGATGTGAATACGGTTCAAATGCTTGGGGGTGGGGAGGTGCTTTGCAAAGGCCGCCCACACCCTGCAGCACAGCCTCCCAACCTTCTTTCTGCAAGCCCCCCTCAGTGAAAGGTGTTTGTATACCGTCAGCTGCCGAAATATCCGCCCTCCACCACATTTTGAAGAGGGGACTGTTAGTCTGAGCTACACCACAATCAAAATTGGTCCAGCTTGAAGCTTCCATGCAACAGAACTTATGCACAATAAAAGTAACTGTTGTGTATTGTGTAATTAGTGTCTTTATTGTTAATGTAAACAAGGCCAATGATATATGAGCGTTGCGCAATAATTGCACTAAAAATAACTGTAAATATAAAATACTGTTACTTGATAATACCTAAGCATTGTAAACACATTTAAAAAAATAAAACCCTGCAGCAGTGTATCAACCATGAAAAAGTACCGGATTAATCCACAACCACAAGACCCATATGAAAAATACCTTCTGAAAACTGGGAGTATTTTGTTTGAGGTATGGAACCTTCGAGATACAATAAACTGGATGAGTACGTTTTCTTTTTTCCCCGTAAATGTGTATGATTTTGGTAAGCAAGCACGTGGGCCGGGCAGGCGAAGTCGGACCGATTAGGGGTCTGTGACAACCCCTACGGTTGGGGACCAGCAAACAAGGACTTTTAAAGCGCCCAATAAGTGGGGACCCCTGGGTGTGCACCAGGGTTTAAGTGCATGGGGGCCTGCCCCGGAATATGTGCCTTCGCCGTTGACCCACCCACCCAAACCTGGATGCGGGCGTCGCAGTCGCTGGCTGAGCAGGGGCTCAGGCAAGGCGGGGAGGGAAAGAACAAAGAAAGGGGCAGCGAGCAGAGCTCCATAGCCAAAGGGGAGCTTTGGCCTTTTGCACCATCAACGAATTGCGTCATCTGCGAGCACGAGAGAATTGGGGTGCATGGATGGGCCAGGAGCCCGAGAGTCTCGCCCACTTGAGTGGGGTTAGGAGGATGTTTTAGAGTGAGTGAACGGTTGTATAAGAAACCACCAGTAAAAAAAAAACACCTGTTAAAAACACCTGTATGTTACAGGAGACGTGTACTTTAGGGAAGTCTCTTTTGGGACCAGCAGCGCGCAGTTGTGCATGCGCCCTGCTCAGTGGCACTGCGTTAGTTGGTCAGTGGTCATTTACGCATGGGACCTTTATTTTAAAAAAGCAGGCTTAAGCACCAAGCCTGAAGAGACAGACCCCCTCCCCCAACAACCCCCCACCCGCTACTCCTGGTCAGGCACCCTTCATCGCCTCTCAAGCGAAGATTTGTTTTCTAGAGGCATTACGATTTAGTGAGACAAATTAGGGTAAACTTTTTATCTCTGGTGGTTTGCACACGCACTGATTGAACTAGTATTTCTGCTAAAGATTGCCCGGGAAGATAAACGAGCCGAGCTAGCAATTAGGGTAAGGAAAAACTAAAGATTGGCTGACATGATTTAAGTTGGTCACTAAGGCACTTCGTCATTTTGTCTCTATAATCTCTATCAGAATTGACTAAAACAGTAAACATAAATCATTATACTAATTTATTTCCCCACAATGTGGTCTGGGTGAAGAAGATTTCATCTTTTTTCCCACTAAGTGACCTTAGGGATCTTGGCAGCTGCTGTTATTTTTCCTTTTGTGCACCAAGAGAATCAATATTTAGTTTCCGCATCTCTTCAAAATCATATTTTGTAGTGGTGAGCAGAGAATTGCTTTCATTACAGTTGTAAAAATAACTAGAAGTGGCGTGTTAAGGAATACCGAACGATTAGAGGAGAAAGCTAAACTGGTAATGCTGATTATATAGCTATATCAGCTATTTTTTTGCATAAAACATATTTTAGTGCATTATGTTATATTAGGCTAATAGGAAAACGGCCTACAATCAATTCACCATACTGTTAAAGGATTCGAGCCCTTGCTATGACACTTTATACAAATAATGGAGTTTGAATCTACCAACAGGATCATTGAAATGATGTTATTCCACTGTTCCGGTACCTTCGAGATATTTATGTATTTGCTGCATTTGTGAAATAATCTATCAGTTTGGGTTTGTTTTATTTTTTGTTGGATTGGTCTTCCTTGCCTTTCCGTGTCAAAATCAGACAATAACAAACACATTTTAAAATGCTTATGCTAAAAAGAAGAAGAAATATAACTAATAAGTGAAAGGAAGACGGATCAATGGAGGGGAAAGAGGGAAGGAAGAAGGGAGAAAACGATTAATGTGCTGCTTCTCCATGAAGCGGATGACCCTCTAATAAGGCTGGATAGTCCAGCAAATAATCTACCATATGCAGTGTATTCTGGAGAATAAATCAGAAAGAACGTTTTTCTAGCTGACACCATTGAAAATTATTACCTAAGCTACTAGGAACCAGCAGTGGCCGTCATTAAGGGTGGAGGGGCCACGCCCCCCCCTCACCAATGCCCCCCACCTTTTCCTGACATAAAGAGTGTCTGTCAGGCTGGGGAAAGGTCAGTCTGACAGACACTCTTCTTGTTCAGTTCAGGTAGCCAGGAGCTGGACATGCACTAAATGTGCAGGCACCCGGCTGCACATCTGAAAGTTGCCAGACTGAATATGTCACAGATCCTGTGGGTGTGACCCCTTCAGTCTGAAATAGCACCTCCACCCCTTCACCCGTGTGATGAGGGGGAGCTTCACTGATAGCTTCAGACCTGGGTGCTTCAATTTTTAGCCCTGAAATGCATAGAGCTGAGTGTTTATCACTGACACCTCCTTACAGAGTGGGGTGGAGGCAGCAGCTCTCACTGACCCCATCCAAATCTGTGACTGGATAGGAATTGATGCCTTCTCCCACTGGTTGACCATGAGAGGAGGCGGTGTCCAAACCCTCTTGGAACCTCCAAGGCTCCCCTCCAAAGATACTGTAAAAGGCAAGAGTAATGTTTTTATTTAATGTTTGGTGCGTGTATGTATGAACATATAGGTATATGTGAGCGTATGATGTGAATAGGTGTGTGTACTTGTGAATGTATGGGTGTGAGGGCCACATGCACCTCCCATGCTCAAATTACCGGCCAACACTGATAAGAAATGTAATCCAATTACTAACGGCTCACACATAATAGACTGATAATATTATTCCAGAGGGTGAAGTGGGCAAGATCTGTGTGGCACGACAAGCCCAGACTTTTTTATTTTAACCAAAACAGTTCCCCTACTTCTTGCAAAAGACAACCCCCACTGAACGGTTCATTCTGATAGTTGAGATGCCACAGGTGAAATGGAAATGTGAACCTCCTGTGCTGTGACGTAGAGGGAGGGAAAGGTAGCTAAACAATGAACACGCTTCTTGCCATAAGGCCTGTTGCCTTAAAGAAATGCAAACATTTGTAGCTGGTTAATCTGCAAATATAACAGCTGCTTGGAAGCTAGCATTGGCTTAATTGTAAATCCGTATTTGTAAAGCACAAACTACTCACTCTACCGGGTCTCAAGGTGCTAGGGGCCATCGTGAAAATTAAGTGAGCTATTGCCCAGAGTCACATGGTGCTGAGCTGTCACCAGAGCCGAGATCGAACCGCGAACCCCGTGCTCTAAAGTCAGCTGCGCTGGCCACTGCACCACACCTATCCACCGATTGATTGATTAATTGATGGAGCCACTTGAAGCTTAGTGATGACAAAGATGTATTCTTTTTGAGAGGTACTCAGCTTGGTACTCAGAGTGGTAACAGCTGAGCTGTGGAGTGCAAACATTTTAGGATACCCATAAAACTATTTTCACTATGTACAGGGGTGATTGCATATGGGCAGTGATCACATTACCCAGTAGAGGTGTCATTACATAAAAAGGCATTTCCCACTGATTTGTTTGACTTGCATATTTTTTTCATTTAAGGTGTGTGTTATTTTATATGCAGTTACCTGGAAATGACAGGTCAACAAATTAGTTATAGCATGTTTTGTTCTTTTTAGTCACATTTTCCACACTGTCCCCACACTCGCTCATCCCGCTTTCACTGCACAAGATCACAATTCCCATTCTTTTTGTAGTGCACTTCGACCGCTACATTAGTCAAGCCTAAAGGAGGCAAGACTCTCATCCAGATGATGTTATTATCCCCATTGTACTCCTGAGCAGGAAGGACTTCTGACATTCGTTTTCTGGAAGAAGCAAGTACTTTTCCTATTTCAACCAGAGTTTAATGAATGATCACATCTTTTATATGAAAACATTTTGTTTCAGTTTGGCAAGGGATGCTTACATTGAAATGTTCTCAAAGTATCGCTCATTTCAAGAGACTGTCAGAACGTTTGCACCCTTTATAGACAGATCTCTTGTTGAATCTGAAAGTACCTTCCGATAAGGCGATCGCACAATAAATGTATAATATACGGACTTTTCTACAGGGCTGTTTAAGGTTGGAAGGCGGCATTTCCATGGAAGGAACACCCTCAGACGGGTTTTAAAACATGCAGGAATGTGCACTTCTATTGTTGTGCACATTCCTGCTTGTTTTAAAACCCGCTCTGGGAATTGTATAGGCAGTGGGTACATGTGGGGTTGTTTATTGATCAATGCAACATTTGATATGATTTATTTCTACCGGTTTATTCTGTAGGTGCGGGAGGGCAGCATTACTCAAATGGCGTTCCTATGCTTTGAGTCATTAAGCATGAATTCAAGTTTGTGTCAATATCCTAGGGCGTTTTGTCACAATGGATAATGCCACAGAATGGGCTCCATTACCTCATCTGCATCACAGTCCTTACAATGAGCCTTGTATGGACAATGGAACAGGATTCTCCAAATGAAAAATGTAAGTGAACTTGATCAATACCACCAACATGACTGTGTTGTCTTTTACTAGAATAAGGTGCCTCTGGTGACATTGAGCCACCTGATAAACTTAAGTAAGGTGGGGATAGAATGGGTTACTGTGGGGTAATTTATAACTTCAAAAAATGATTACTTCCCCTAGAGTGTGACTAGAGGGGTCCCTAAAATCCGTCTTCCATGGGGCATTGGTGACCCTACATTAGGGTAAGGTTGTGAGCTGGTCTCACAATTGAGTAAAGAAATGCTTTTACTATTACCTCACGTTTGCAGTGTAACACTATCACACTAGCATGGAATTACTGCATAAACATTATTTATACAACATTACTTATGTGCTCTTTTTAATCAAGGCACCATGACCTATTTACGTATTCTCAGGTATCTATGAACCAAGTGTTAGGTTATAGGTAGACATAGGCCACCCTAACAGCAAGACCATCCTTAGTACAACATTGCCTCATCAGGAGCCTGTTTGTTCGTCCTAAAGAATGCCGTAGATTTAGTAGAGCCATAGGCAGAAACATGTCGACAACGGTAACAGTGGTGATGGGGTAGTAGTTCCCCTAATACCCACATTTTCAATTTTAATACCAAGTAATGTGCCGTATGAATAAATGTACTCTGTGATACTACATTGGTTTTAAACTCACGCAGACCCACCCACTAAAAATTAGAAGTGCCTCCCTGTCTTCAGGTATAGGCCCGCTCTCTATCAAACCTGATTTTAGAGATCAAGGGCTATCCTATGATGAAGCATGACACCTGGTGGTGTGTGAGGACAGACCATTACATTTTTGGAAATGCCTAGCACTCCTATCAAGTAGTGCTATTAGGGACAATGTAACATAACTAATTAGATTACTCGAGTCGCTAAATTGTGTGTACACATTACTGCGGGGGCAAACCTGACATAAACTGGTTGAATGGTGTTCACTTGAGTTAGACTCAGTGCAGGGATAGCTGGGAGATTCTGCAAACTGTATTGCAGCCCCAAGGTAAAATGACAAAGCTCTGTGAGAGACTCTGTGTGATTGAGTAGCAATTGGTTCTGAAGATTTCCATGGTGGAATAACAGGATGTTTTATCCTGGGTGTGATGGAATCAGCTGAAAGTCTTCGGCCAAACTAAACATGGGCTCTGAGGGCTGAGTGTGTGTGTGGATGGGTGTGTACTGTGGTAATCCTGGTGGCCTCCCACATCTAACACTAAGGCACTGTACCCCCCTAAAACCAGAGTCAGAAGTCTGCTAGAAGAAAGCTGGATTTACCCAGCAGCCACACAGCAATATACAAGAGTTGTTTTGGCATCCTGTTCTCACCATTTGAAGTGTGCCCCAAGTGTTATGAGTAGAGCCCCAGCAGACCTGTCAAGCAGGATTTGACATTCAAGCAGAATTCTATATTATAATGGCAAAATGAGGTCCACTGTGATTGGAGCCTGCTTGGCTGAGGGGACAAATGAAGGAACCTGCCCAGGTGTCAGCTAACATTTGCCTATGACAGGGAGGCCTCTTTGAAGTGTGCCCAAAGTATTATATGTAAATCCCAGCAGACCTGTCAAGCAGGATTTGACATTCAAGTAGGATGTGACACTGTAACGTCGAAAAGTATGCAAACAGCCCGTCCCTGCATATTTTGTCTGGTTTAAACAAATCACCTTTGCCCATTTAGGTCAGCCTATTGTTTGCTTCTTGGTGGAATTTCACACCCCTTCATACTTATTAAAATGCTAGTTACTGGCTGGTCGGAAGTAGGAGAAGAAATGCAAACAGACCTCCAGAGGCTATAGGCAGGACAAAGTTAACTTTCTATAAGTACCTTTTGCTTAATATTTAGCAAAAATCTGACTTTACAGTTGAAATGGATTTTTATCAAGTATAACAAATAATTGTTCAATTATTTTTCCAGTTGTTTCCTAACTGAAATTAGCCTTATTACATGCAATAATGCAACCCAGTGTTTCCCCACCTTGCTACAGTGAAAATAGCTTTTGGGGCCATTTTGCTTTAAGGACATGTTTAGCATTAAATTCCTACATTTTTACTTTTAAATACCTTGCACCCTCCCTTTTGGGCAATAAGGCCTACACACAGGTTAGTGGCGTAACACAGGCACCTGCAGCCCAAGCGGTGCGGGCTGCAAGGGGCCTACTCAAAACTATACTCTGGCCAAGAGCTGATGAATTCCAGAGATGGTGGCCCCTCCATGTACCTTGCAGGGGCGCCCCCTCAAGTTTCATTACGCCACTGACACAGGTGAATTAGAAATATTTAAAACAAAAGATTTGACCTGTCAAAAGGGGTTATGACAGATTGACTTAGTTGTTTAAAATGGTGGTCATGTTTGCACTGTCATTTTTGTTGGTCACACAATGGGTGCTGCAGTCCACGAGTGACATTTAACTTACAAGCCCCGGATACACTTTGTGACATATACTATGGACTTATAGGTCCGATAACTATGCTAATTCGGGGTATGCCATTTTCTCCATTTTCTCCATGTTGAAAGCGGGAGCACAGACACTTTATAACTTGGTAGCAGCAGTAATGTGAACAGGTTTCTACAGCCAGTAAAAATATAGGGTCCAGTAACAGGCGACAAATCCGGGCTGACTCTGTAGTAAGGGCAAATTTCCTGCAATGCTCCGAGAATAGCATTGTCTTAGTGAAAGTCTTTTTTACCAGCACCAAAAGAAAGACGAAAAGCTCTATTAACCATCCAGTTAACTTTTCTTTGTTTATGGAAGCTAAATGTCCTGCAAATCAAATCCGCATGGTTCCTTTTGAGAAATAATTAACAGTTAAGGCCTCTTTTCTATGAAATATGACCTATAAAACTACTGGCAGACATTCAATAAAAAGGCTTACCTGTAAAATATCTATCTATCAACGTCTATCTATCTATCTATCTATCTATCTATCTATCTATCTATCTATCTATCTATCTATCTATCTATCTATCTATCTATCTATCTATCTATCTATCTATCTATCTATCTATCTACCCATCCATTACTGGTTCAGTCACAACACGTGGACATGCTTGCAAGGCTTGCATGCCTTAAATACAAATTTTAACTACACCTCCTGGAGTGTTGGCATTTCTTTTTATGGCAAAAAGGACTGTTTTGTATGTGTAAGTGGTTTCCTGTCCACTGCCTGGTACCTGTCCGAGGGTTGAGCGCTGCTTTGCTTTGTATTGACCTGCTTTTGATAATATACAAATGGCCCAGGACTGAATTGGGAGCTAGCTGTGGAAACACAAAGCCAAACGTTTGAGAACTGACAGAAAACAAGTCGGAGTACTTGCAATTGTGTGTTCAACTTCATGGAGGTTAGCGTTTTTGCTTTATATACTCCTTGCACAGTTATTTAAAAAATTCAGTGAAGCAAGCCTGCATGACAACAAAGACAATAATGGTGGCTGTGTGGCCAGGAATGGATGCATGAAGGGTACTGGAATAAACAAAATAATTCCCAGTTTGCTTTTCAGATATCGAAATAATGGGAAAGGTGCAACGAATGCATCAATTTTTATAGAATTAACTTTGAAGCACAGACTGGACAAGATGTGCAAAACAAATGATGGGAGTCAACGTTATTGTGTAAGTACCTGGTGGGTGGGAAAATACCTAGGGGTTTAAGAATTTTCATGACCCAGCCATGACAACTCAAACACAAGACTCATAGATGAATGGCTGTTAAACAGCACAGGATGAGTTGTGGACTAAAATATGATGAGAAAGGAAGAGATTATTAGCCGAGGTCAAAACTTTGGAACCAGAATTGATAAGTGAAGAATAGCAAGAGTGCATCAAAAAGCACATCAGAATTATGTGAGGGATGCAAATGAGTTGAGACTGTGAATTCCAGAGAAGAAATAGACAATAAAGGGAACACAGAATCAGGGAATTTTGTAGACAAATAAAGACTAGTTCAAACAGCACACACACCAGTAAGAAGAGGGTGAAAGTTGCCCTGCAGCAGAGGAAAACGCAGAAGAGAACACATGGTGAGAGAAGACATGCAAGAAAGGGTACAGGCACCAGGGGCTTACAAGAATAAGCAGCCAAAAAACTTAGCAAAATTGATATGGTCATACACATCCAAAGTAAGCAAACACTGTCATAGATCTTTCTGGACATGTGTTAACCATTGAGGAGCAAAGAGTTCTTGAACTTGGTTTGCCACATTAGCAAAATAAAACCTATTGCCATGTCTAAACCTTCAGCAGTGTATGGCGAGGGTGTGAGCTATAGTTACCTTGGGTTTGTGTGTGTAATATCCAAACCTAACTATAACTTCCCTGTAACCTTTGTTTTTTTAGTGAATTTTATAAGTGTTTTTTTATTCTACTGTCTAACTATAACGCCCCTGTAACATTTAATTTTTTCACTGATTTTCTACGTTTTTTAATGCTATTTCCTAACTATAACACTTCTTTAACCTTTGTTTTTTCAGTGAATTGCTAGTATTTTTTTAACATAAAGTAATATTTAATTATCACACATTTATCCAACTGCTGCTGCACATAACCAACCGCGGCCTGGCCCTGCGAACAATGCCTTGCATGCAGCCAACTCAATGCTATGCACTGCTTTTTGTCATGCACAGCAGTGTTGACTGCAGGGCAACCTCCCTACATGCAGCCAACTCCACACCACAAACAGCCTTTGACATAAACAAAGCTCACAGGGACGTTATAGTTAGGCTCAGATTTCACTTTTACATAGCCAGTGAAATTCAGCAGTTATAGTTACCTGAACAAACTATAACGTATGCCCTGGCAATGCACTGCTTATTACCTCACATATTACATCACTCATTACATGGTCAGTGACATCACAGATGACATCTCAAATGACATCACTCATGACATTATCCAGTGATTGTGTTTTCCAAACGTTTCTGAGTGTTAAAGATATATAGTAAGATACTACAAATGTTAAATTGGTAAACTTTGTATACTGCTAATGAATAATACTGTTTGTACATATTATGTGACTGGCTGTGTGACTATGTGTATCCATGTGTGAGTCGCTATCTAAATGATTCCATGGGTGTGTAAGTGGTTGTACGGATGAGTGAGTGGCTGTGTTGGTGTGCGAGTGGGTGTGTGAGTGGGTGTATGGGTGAGTGTGTGGCTGTGTGTGTGGCCAAGTGAGTGAGTGGGTGTGTCAGTGGTATATGGGTGAGTGAGTTGGTATGTGAGAGGCTGTATAGGTGAGTGATGAGGTGTGTGAGTGGCTGTATGAGTGAGTGAGTGGGTACATAAGTGTTGTATGGGTGAGAGAGTGGGTGTGTGAGTGACTTTAGGAGTGAGTGAGTAAATGTGAGAGTGGTTGTATGGGTGAGTGAGTGCTTGTTTTAGTGACCATATAGGTGAGTGAGTATATGTGTTAATACATGTATGAATAAGTGAGTGAGTATGTAAGTAACTGATTGGATGAGTGAGTGGTTGTCTGAGTGACTGGATTATTGAGCGAGTAGGTGTGTGAATAGCTTTATGGGTGACTGGCTTAGTATGTGAGTGGCTTTATGAATGAGTGAGTAGGTGCATGAGTAGCTGTATAGATGAGTTAGTTGTTGTGTGAGTGGCTCTACGGATCAGTGAGCAGGTGTCTGACTGCTTGTATGGGTCTTTGAATGGGTATGTGATTGGTTGTGTGGGAGGGGGTGTATGAGATGTTCTATAGGGATGTGATAGGGTATGTTAGTCTTTCTGTGGATGATATACTCAGTGATGTTATCAGTGATGTCATTTGAGATGTCATCAGTGATATCACTGACCATGTCATGAGTAATGTAATATATGAGGCCATAAGCGGTGCAATGTGGAGGAATAAGTTGTAGTTAGCTCAGGTAACTATAACAGCTGAATTTCTATGATTTTCCATGTGTGAAATCTGAGCCTAACTATAATGTGCCTCTACTCTTGGGGGCAGATTCACAAGCCCCTTGCGCCACTTTTGCATAATTTTTACCATGGGAAAAATGATGCAAACATGGCGCAAGGGGCTTGTAAATAAGCTCCTTAGTTTTTTCAGTACATTTCTAAGGTTGTTTTAATTCTTTGTCCTAAATATAACGCCCCTGTAACCCTTGTTTTCTTCAGTAAAATTCTCTTTCCTAACTGTAACCTGTAAACTTTGAGAGTGGGTGTGTGAGAGGATGTAGAGGTCAGTGAGTGGGTGTATGAGCGACTGTATGGGTCTGTGAGTGGGTGTATGAGTGGCTGTTTGGGTCTGTGTTTGGGTTTGTGAGTGATGGTAATTGGGTCTGTGAGTGACACTATCGGCCTGCGAGTGGCTGTGAGAGTGGCTGTGTCGGTCTGTGAGTGGGTGTGTGAGTGCCTGTGTGAGTCTGTGATTGGCGCTATGGGTCTGTGTTTGGGTGTGTGAGTGGCTGTGTGGGTCTGTAAGTGTGTGTGTGAGTACCTGTGTGTGAATGTGACTGGGTGTGTGAGTGGTGCTATGGGACTGTGAGTAGGTGTGTGAGTGCTTGTATGGGTCTGTGACTGGGTTTGTGAGTGGTACTATAGGTATGTGAGTAGGTGTGTGGGTCTGTGAGTGGGTGTGTGAGTTCCTGTCTATATCTCTGAGTGGCTGTGTGAGTATGTTGTACTGTGGATTTTGGGCATTAGCATTCTTAGGGTATTTAAAATGGAGAACCATGGGCTCTGCTCTCACCAGGAGACAACAAGAAAGAAACCACTCATCACAGTCACTACAGATCAGATTAAACTCCATTAGATCAATGATGCGTTCACCTCCATTAATGATTTCAGTTGTTTTTTTCAGCATGGAAATGAAAGGAAACACATTTGATTTGCCTTCGTCTAGCCCAAGAAATTATGAGCACGTGTGCTTTACTGAAGTGGAGCTTAAAGTAGCTTCAACTAGGGCACCTGCTATGTTTATATTTGTTAGTGCTTCCTTTTGAGGTTTAATTTCTGTGAAATACGCACCTGGGCCAGACTGGAACCTAATTTTTTTCCCAGAAGAGTCCCTAGTTTGCTGAAAACATCTAACCAACTGGAGTATGTTCATTTTGTTAATAAGTAAGTGCTATATAATTGGGTAAATGTCTTGTGCATATACTGCACTACAGCTGCGTAAAGTACTACAGGGTCTTGTCTCCAGTGAGCTTGTATGCATGTAATTTCGATAATGTGATTGCTCCTCAAGCATCTTCATCCATAGATCTGTGATAAATTGAATCAAGAGAAGATGATGAGACTTGAATCTCCACCAAACAGGGGAACTTCCTCTTAACACCTTGGCTGCTATTGATATTTTCCTCCTGTGCTGAAAATCCTTGATCATCATAGTTTTATGACGAGCTCAGCTCGTCATCAGCACAGCTCAACTGTGCCTCATGACGAGCTGAGCTCGTCATGAGCAGGGAAGGGGTTAACTAAATGAAGTAAGTGCCTCTTTATTTGGGGGAGATGTCCTCGTATTCCTCTGCATCAATAACGCGTCATCAAAATCATCTGGAAATGCACTCAGGGGCCTTTTGTTAAGCTGTCCATCAATGTGGGAAAAGGCTGTAAGATCTTAGCATACCGCTAATTAAACGGAGAGGGGGGCCCTCCCTGAACTGATTTTGGCCCCGAGGACCACCTCGCCTGGGGCCCTGCCATGTCTCCCTGGGTGACCTACACCTACCCAGGGCACCCAGTGTGCATGTTGGGGATTGACTGTGGGGGGAGTATCAAGGTCCTCACTGTCCCATCTGCTTCTCCACCTCCTGCCTGAGCTGGAATTGCTCTCACACACTGGAAGCTTTAGGAAATGTAGCTCTCTGCATGAGAGAGCAATACTTTCATCTCTTTCCCTGTGAGCGAGACGAAAACTCTGCTTGCAGCAAGTGAGAACACTTTGACAGCTTCTGCTTGCTGGAAATGGAGTGTTTGCTTTAGGTTGACCGGAGCGCCCCTGGGGCCCCTGAGACCTGACCCATATGGGGGCTGCATTAAAAACAAGCGTGGGAAACCACGGTTGTTTAAAAAAAAGAATTTACATTGATATTCTTGAATATTAGCAAATTTCACTGTGCATTAAAAAACAATGCTAGGGGGCCCTGCCCCCCTTTTTTTGCATTTTTTGGGGGACTCGGCTGAAGCTAAGTCCAAAGATGGCTGCCCTCAAGGCGATCTGTCAACAAGAGGGGGGAATGGTGTTTCCCATGTTAATTCCCATTGGGTTTGTGAACACGATTATGGCCCAAACCGCTGGATGGAATTACACCAAATTTGGCAGAAAGGGAGCTCTTAGTCAAGAAAGCCCGCTTTTTGCTATTTGATGTAAATCTATTCTTCAGTTTTTGAGAAATTAACAGAAAACCAAATTTGTATATCTAGGGACGCAGATCCCCGAGGTTCCAACTATCCTCAGCTGAAATCTGATTGGCTGTCAACACTTCAACCAGGAAGTGTTGGCAGCCATCTTGGGACTCGGCTTTAAGGTGCTGTTTGATGAATCTTCACAGACTTTTCCCAAGAGTGCACCACTGATTTAAGTTGTGTATGGAAAGTTTCTGGGTGATTCATGAAGCTAAGGCCAAGAAAAATGGGTGGGGGCTCAAAAAAAGTGCATTTCCTATGTTAATTCCCATAGAGATTTTAGACTCGACTAACGCCTGAACTGCTCACAAACCCACTCAAATGCTCTTGTACCCACTCGCAGACCTACTCAGACATTCACGTACCCACTCACTTACTCACTCAGACACTCACACACTCACTCACAGATCCATTCAGACCCTCATGCACACACTCACAGACCCACTCAGACACTCAACCACCCATTCGGAGACCCACTCAGAGATTTATGCACCCACTCACAGACTCATTCATACACTCATACATCGAGTCACAGACCCACTCAGACTCACGCACAGAATCACATGGAGATATCACCAATTTGGCCCTGCCCTGTCCACCTTAGTAGTATGCTACTCACACACCCATACACCACTAACACACCCACTCACATACCAACAAAACCACACACATATCCATACAGCACTTACACACTCAGTCACCAATCTATATAGCCACTCAAGAAACCACTCACAGATCCATACAACCACTCAAACCCACCAAACCCCTCATACAGCCACACAAGAAAACATACAGCCACTCATACACCAACTCAGCAACTTATACAGTTTTTTACATACACAGGGTTAAAGGTTAGAGGTTACACTAGAAAATAGAATTAGAAAAACCTTAGAAATTCACTGAAATAACAAAGGTTACAGAAATATTATAGTTAGGGAATAACATTAAAACAAATACTTAGAAATTCACAAAAAAGTCCAAAGGTTACAGGGCCATTATAGTTAGAAAATAGAATTAAAAAAACCTTAAAAATGTACTGAAAAAAACAAATGTTTGAGGGACATTATAGGCAGGCTCAGATTTCACTCTTACACAGCCATAGAAATTCAGGAGTTATAGTTACCTTAGCTAACTATAAATTATGCCCCCGCAATGCGCTGCTTATGACCTCATATATTACATCACTCACCATATGGTCAGTGACATCACTGATGGCATCTCAAATGACAATCATCCACAGAACCACTCACATGCCCACTCATACTTCCATACAACGTCTCATACACCCACTCACAGATAGCCATTCACATACCCATTCACAGGCCCATAGAACTACTGACAAATACACATTCACTCACTCATAGAGCCACTCACATATCCACTCACTCACCCATACAGTCACTCACAGACCCATATAGCCACTCCCACTCCCATAAACCACTCACACACCCATACAACCACTCACATACCTACTCACACACCCACACAACCACTCACACCCCCAAATAGCACCCACTCACCCATATAGCTACTAACAGAGCTACCCAGTCACCCATATGGCCACTCACACTTCCATTCAGTCATTCACAAAACCACTTACAAACCCATTCATACATCAATACAATTACTCACATCCACTCACTCACCTATACAGCTACTCACACGGATAATTATTGTGTAAAACAGCCACACTCACACACCCACTGATTTACCCATATACCCACTCAAACAGCAATTCACTTACCCATGCATCCAGTCACTCATTGGGCGGAGTCGGGAGCCGAGCGGTCATAATCCTTCTCGGCTCCTGGTTCCTGCGCTGTGCGGGAGCTTAATTTGGTGGTCCACTAGAGTCCCGTGGGTTGAATCCAGCACCTTTCGGCAGCGGAAGGTGTAGTGCACAGCTGGAGAGCGCCTACCTGTTCCATTAGATGCGGGATCGTCCCTGGCCCGTCCTCGGAAGGCTCTCGTACCCGTGAGGCAAAATGGCAGCTGTCGGGCGGCCTTGATCACTGGATCCTTTGGTGCCAGCAGAGGATGCCACATGAAGACCTTGGCCTCCCATTTTATGCCAGCACTAGAGGTGAGACGGGCCCGACCGCGATGAATGGGTGCGCCCTCGCTGCTCTCCTCAGAGAGCACTCCAGTCTGCTCTGCCCCGCTGCTCGCTTGCCTGACCCCAAAATGGCGGCGTCTTAGGGACCTCGGTGCCAACGACTCCCCGGACGGACTTACAAGCCAACGATCGGCTGCTGCCAAAGCATCTCCTGAAGAGCCTGCCCTCCTCCTGTGCCCATCCAGCTTCGGCGTTGCTCTGGCTCCTCCATATGGCTCCAGATGATGTGGGACGGCTTTGAGGCATGTTCTCCCCTCCTCCCAGGTCAGCGAGACATCTTTGCTGATGTGCCCCACTGGCTGCCTGCCGCCCCGCAGCCTCCCCATGCAGGCTAGCTTCCTGGATTTTGCCTCGCCTCTTCATCGACTTACGGGACCCCAGTGAACTTCTCCCAGGTATGGGGGCGCGGGAGCCGCGACCGACTGATGGTCTTTGGCGTTGATCCAGTGGACCCGAGCCCACACGCCTCCTCTCCCTTCCTGACTTTGATTTTCTTTAACTATGTACCCCCCCGGACTTCTCCTGGCACTTTGGGTCATACTCACTGGGTTACTCTCACGGACTTCTTTACTTTTTTCTTTTGTCCTGGCCGCCATTTTGCTGCTGCTCTCGGACGCTTTTTTCTCCAGACACTGGCCCGCCATCTTGTCCGTTCCCTCGGCCTTTACCCTTCTCCCACGTTTCCCCCTTGACTATCCTCAAATGTTTCTGATTTGCCTTTTCTCCATACCCTTGTATCCCTCCCACCCTCCCTACTCCCACCCAAATCTACTATTTGTATATATATATCTATATATATGTATATAGAGATAACTCTAAACACTAGTATATGCAGTAGACCATTGTACTCTCTACCATTCCTATGTGACGCTTAGAGTTTATCCATTTGTATTGCTTCCTTGAGTGTCTTTACAACTTGTACATTTGCAACATTTTTTTTCTGTTCGTATCTCTTCCTTGTGTGACTTTACAACTTGTACATTTGCAATTTTTTTTCTGTTTGTATCTTTTACGTAACGCATGTAATCCTAAGTCCTTATGTATCGCAACTGGTTCTTATGTAAAGTGCTCTGACACCTTCTGGTAAAGTTCGCGCTATATAAAAATCGCATTAAATAAATAAATAAAAATAAAAAACTCACCCATTTTGCTTTTTACATTGCTACTCAGTCACCTATAATAATTCTGAGTTTTTAGAGCGCCTGGTTACACCTATCGGTGTGTCCCCGCGCTATCAAGACTGAGCGGCAGCTGGAAGAGGTGGCGCAGGATATGCGGCGATAGGTTAAGATTTTGGAAACAGAAAAGTTTTCAGTTCTTTCCGGAACAGTGCCTCAGAAGGCTCCAAACGGAGCTTCTGTGGAAGAGAGTTCCATCTTCTTGCAGCCAAAAAGCGAAAGGAGCGCCCTCCCATTCTTGCCCTATTAATTCTAGGGACCAAGAATAGGCCAGTGCCCCTGGAACGCAGGAGCCGGATGGGCTTGTAAGGGAGGAGCAGATTGCGCAGAAAGCCCGGCCCCTTTCCATGGGCAATCCTGTGGCTAATGCAAAGTGCTGTAAAATCTATGTGTTCCCTAACAGGGAGCCAGTGCAGCGTCTCCAAGGCTCTTTTTGAGGAGGATCTCCTGGGGAGCTGTAACACTAGTCGCGCCGCTGCGTTCTGGATACGCTGCAATCTTAAAGTGCAGCTCGCGTTTGCTCCCAGGTAAAGGACATTCCCGTAGTCCAGCTTTGAAGTAACCAAGGCATGGACCAGGGCACCTCTGGCAGACGCTGGGAGAAGATCGAGTGTCTTTCTTAAACTGCGGAGGATTCCGAAGCACGTCCCTGTGACATGCCGAGTGTGGTAATCATAGGACATTTTGGAATCCAGCCACATGCCCAAGGTCTTCACATGTTCTTTGGGGACAGGTAATGGGCACAATGCCTGAGGCCACCAGGCAGAGGTCCACACCGAGGGGGATTTGCCAACAATGTGCACCTCGGTTTTGTCCCCGTTCAATCTGAGCCAATTTTTTGCCATCCATCCTGCCAGATCTTGAAGGCAGGATGCGAAACTATTGGCTGCGTGCTCAGCTGGCTGTGAGAGGGCCACAACCAACTGAATATCATCAGCATAGGTTACCACCTCTACCCTGTACTGTTCAGTGATAGTAGCCACCGGCGCTATGTACAAATTGAACAGGGTAGGGCTGAGGCTGGATCCCTGGGGGACACCCTGCCTTAGGTCAAAAACCTCTGACTATAAAGCCACCCACGTACACACTCACCTACCCATAGAGCCACTCACACAGACTCGCCATCACCTTAAAGCCACTGACACACACATTCACTCACCCAGACACTCACACACCCACTCAACAATAAAGCTGCTCACACAGTCACTCACTCATACAGCTACTTACTTACCCACTTATTCACCCATACAATCACAGTACCACTCAAATAACATATATTAGAAACATTATCACTCATTAGTAGCACAAAGAGAATAGTAATTTAACTTATGGGGTAGCTTAATATATATCTTTAAGTCTCAAAAACATTTACAAAATACTTACACACTGGATGATGTCACCAGTGATGTCATTTGAGATATCATGAGTGATGTCACTGGCCATCTCCTGAGTGATGTACTATAGAAGGTCATAAGCAGTGCATTGCTGGGGCGTAAGTTATACTTAGCTCAGGTAAGTATAACTGCTGAATTTCTATGGTTTTGTAGAAGTGAAATCTGAATCTAACTATAATGTCCCTCTATCCTTGGTTTTTTTCAGTAAATGTAACCTTTGTTTTCTTAAATGTATATATAAGTGCATACATATATATATATGTGTGTAAATATATATATATATAGATATATATGTATATGTGTGTGTGAGTATATACATATATATTTTATATATTTATATATTCACTGAAAAAAACGTAGGTTTCAGTCACGTTATAGTTAGAAATTAACATTTACAAAACCTTAGAAATTCACTGAAAAAAACCATAGGTTTCAGAGACGTTATAGATAGTTGGAGATTTCACTTGTGTAAAACCATAGAAATTCGACCGTTATATTTAGTAGACCTAACTATAACTCGCGCCCCGCAATGCACTGCTGATGACGTCACATATTACATTACTCATGACATGCTCAGTGACATCACTGATGACATCTCAAATGACATCACTGATGACATACCCTAATAAAACCTTTCATACACCCACTTTAAAATACAGTCCATCAATATTGAAACCATAGACAGACCAATAGCAGTTAGTACATACCTGCTCAGTGTTTCATACAGCTACACACAAATCCACCCACTTATTCATCTATACAGCCACTGATATATCCGCTTATAAACCCATATAGACACTCACACACTGCCCCTCACCCAAAGAGTTACTCATACACCTGGTCAGTCATGCAAAGAAACTATCACACACCCATTTCCTTGCTTATACAGTCATACACACACCACCACACTTTATTATAGAGATACTAACACATGCTTACTCTCTTAAACAATCACTAATTGAAACACACACAGATACAGATACTCTTGCAATCCCTCACAATCACATATAGCAATTTATATACTCCAACACTCACATATATTGCTTTAAAACATATGTAGCTACTCACACATGCACCACTGAAACCTCCATTTACTTACCAACACCCACATACACACACTCACCCACCCATACAGTCGTTTCCATATGCACTCTTGAACCTATACATCCAGTGAAACAACCACTCACATTTCTATGCACAGTCACACACACCCCCACCCACCCACAAAGACACTCAGGCACCCAACAGATACTCAGACAACCAATAAATAACCCATATAGACACTCATGTAGCTACTCACCAAGCCATGCAGCCGCTTACACACCAACTAACAGACTAATAAAGACATTCACCCAGTTTAGTCTCTAACCCATGCATTCAGTAAGACACATTTATTCACTCACTTATACAGTCAGTCACACACCTAGTAAATCATCCATTCAGATACTCATACTTCAATACACCTTGGCATATATATATATATATATATATATATATATATATATATATATATATATATATATATATATATATATATATATATATATATATATATATATATTACAAATCCTGAATTAGATACCGCGTCTTGAATCACGCGCAGGAACCAAACAGGACACGGACCCAGTATATATATATATATATATATATATATATATATATATATATATATATATATATATATATATATATATATATATATATATATATATATATATATATATATATATATATATATATATATATATATATATATATATATATATATATGTATATATATATGTATATATATATATATATATATATATATATATATATATATATATATATATATATATATATATATATGAACGAAAGTCCACCACGCCACTTCCAATCCTTCCATCGGAACAGTGAAGCGTAAACCAGGAGACGGACCACTGGATCAGGTTACAAGTTCTTTACTTGAGCTCAACTGGTAAAAAGTGCATTACGCGTTTCGGGCTAAGCAAGCCCTTGCTCACATGCAAATACTGTTTGTAACTTTTTTTGTTTTATACTGCTCAGTGGCCCGCCTACACATTCCCTCTAACCAGGTCATGTGACCATGAACATGGAAAACATACTGTGCATTAAAAAATTCTTACTGTGCAAATACGCAAAAATAGCAATATAAATAGTTGTAATAATAAGACAAATATTAAAAATATAGTCAACTATTACTGGATAAATCCATAAATATGCAGAATAAAATGACTGATTTCTGCATGATTTAGCGCATACAACAGTATGTACAAATAGGGAATCTAAAACTCGAATAGGCGGGTAAATTCTTAAGTGATATTAACAGTGCAAAAACAGTACATGTCTATAGTGCAAAGAAGCTAACTAACCCGTGCTAAAAACATCAAGGACAAAAGTGCTATAGTGAATGATATAATAACCTGTACAAATACAATAAATCAATGCTTTATAAACAATTAGGTAAAACCTAATTTTGTCAAGTAAAAAAGCATGATAAAAACATTTCATATTGTTTACAGAATATATCATTAAAAAGTGATAAAAAGCCATAAAACACCCTGTGTATAAAAAAGTGTTAAAAAGATCTTATCAAAAACAGGATATTCAAAATTATGTGCACACTTAAGGGCTATAGGAACTGAAGAAAAAGTACTCCAGGCTAACAGGGAACCTGACTAGCCATGGAGAATATACTGGTGAAATTGCCGAAACACAAGGAACCTTTATATAGATGTATATACTTCTCCCAGGCAACAGGGAACCTGACTACCTGGGATCACAGCATTTATATAATCAGGAAGTTAAAGTAGGCCAGAAGGTGATGAGTCACTATTATAGAAATGTGTGCAGATCCTCGGTATTATTCAGTCCATTGGGCCACTTACTGTCAAACTCGAGGATCATGCTGTACTCTAATTGTCTTAGCTTAAGCTCTCTATTGCCACCTCTATGGGGTTTGGGCACGGCTCCCACTACATAGTACGATAGATAATTAACATCTTTATTATGTTTCAGTTCAAAGTGGCGCGCCACTGGATAGGAAGGGTCGCTGTACGATATTGCTCGTATGTGTTGCAAAATCCTGACGTGCACCTGTTGTTTGGTACTCCCAATATAATTTAGGCCACAGGTGCACGTCAGGACGTATACAGCGAATTCCGTTTTGCAAGTATGGTTACCAATAATCGGAATTTCTTCCAAACTGAAAGGGGTACAGTAGTGGGTGTAGCATCCTTATTTAAATGTACAAAAGCCTAAAGTTGCCAACATTAACAAAGGACTACATATTACTTTAATTCAAAAAGCTGGCGGCCATATTGGCCTGGTCACGATGGGAAAATTCAGGAATTGATACAATAAAGAAAAGAAAACAAGTGTTAATTTGCACACAATGTCATTTCAGCATATCTTGCCCCGTGACTGCCATACCTGTATGTTCGTCAACGTGACTTATTCATAATAATATACACTTAGGATTGCAAACATCAACATAAGCAATGGACTACACAATACTTCAAAGTGAAAGGCTATCGGCCATATTATTCTGGGCACATTGCGTATCATGATGGTTCTTACACGAAAGAAAAGAAAAAAAAGGGGTGTTAATATAAACACACTATCCCTAAATAAAGTTCTAGTGATTATAGTTCCATTCCATTCACAGCTCATTTGAGATATCATGAGTGATGTAATGAGTGATGTACCTGACCATGTCATGAATGATGTAATGTCTGAGGTCATTAGCAGTACATTACGGGGGTGTAAGTTATAGTTAGTTCAGGTAACTATAACTGCTGAATTTCACTTGTTGTGTATGTGAGAAATCTTAGTCTAACTATACCGTCCCTGTAATCTTTGTTAAGATACATATCACAATGGATGGTGGGGGGTTGGAAGCAGGGCCTGGCATTGTGCTGCCCCCACCCAAGCTTGCTGCTCCTGCCTTCCCTCCTCCTAGCCATCCATTGTCCAAGTCCATGTCCCTGCTCCCTTATTACAGTCCTGTGTGGCCGTTGTTCTGCCACTGGCCTTCCCGCCTTCTCTGAACACTTAGCTCACTGCCCCATCCACCTCCTCCCTATCCTCTGTTGTCTGAATCCATGGACTAACCTCCTCCCTCCTGCCATGCATGTTCTGATGTGCTGCCACTGCCCTCCATTTAGCATTATGTACCAGTCCACTCCTCCAGCCATCCATTGACAAGTTTTATGCCCCATCATTGACCTCCTGCTTAGCCTCTGTGCTTAGCTTGCTGCCCCTATTCTCCTTCCCCCTGCCCTCCGATGTCTGTGTGCATACCCCTGCTCCATCCTTTTCGCCCACCATGTTCCATGGACCTGCCACTCCTATCTACTCTGAGTATTCTGTTGAGCTGCCACTCCCCTCCCACCTGCCTAGAATTGTCAGATGACTGTAACCTGTCCCTGCCACCTTCACCCTGCCTGTCCACATTCCATGCCCCCTATCCCCTTCCTCCTGTCCTCCATGGTCCATTTTACTGCCACACCCTTCTGCCCTCCCTGGTTTGTTGTACTGCAACTGCTCCTCCTGCCTGCCCCACGTGGTCTGTTGTGAGGCCCCTTCCCCTAAACTCTCTTGTCTGTGCCCAGGTCCTGACCCTCCCTTCTATCCTCCATGGTCCTTTGTGCATGCCCCTTCACTCTCCTTCTTGCCTATCATAGCCATTGTGCTGCCACTAACCCACCCACTTGCCATGCATTGTCTTCTGTGCTGCCACGCCCCCTCCCACCTTCCCTGTGTGGTCAGCTAGCTGCCCCTGACCCCCTCCCACCTTCCCTCCATGGTCTGTGTGTATGCCATTATAGTCTCACTGTTGTTTTCTACGGTGTGTCTGGCTTCTAGTTCCCATCCTGCCTGACCTCCATGTTCACCTTGCTGCTCCTGCCCTGCCCCCTTGCCCCCAGCCCTCTGTTTCCATGTGCAGACCCCTATTTCCTCCCTCCTGGCTTGTCTGTTCCATTGTAATGCCCCTGATCTGTCCCTCCTGCGCTTTATGGTCCGTTATGCTGCATCTTTGTCTCCTGTCTGTCTATTATGGTCAGCTAGCTACCATTGCCTCTTTCCCCTCTGTTCTCTGTTGTCCATGTGCATGGTCCTGTCCCCTCCCTATTGCTTTCTATGGATTGTTGTGCTGCACTTCCGTCCCGCATGCCCTGTATGGTGTATTGTGCTGATGCAAACCCTGATGCCTGCCCTGTAGGGTCAGTTTGGTGCACCTCACCATGTGCTTCCTATCCTCTGTTATCCGAGTCCATGTCCCTACCCCAATTCCTCCTGCCTTCTATGATCCAATGTACCATACTTGCTAACATTTTGAACTTGGTGAGAGGGAGTTTTTGAAAAAAAAATGGGATATTGATTTTACCCTTAGACTTGCATTGAAAAAGTGTAGATTGTAGACAGGAGACAGATCAAATAAAGCCCATTTGAGCTCAAAAACATTGTACGTTTCCTGGCTGAATCGGCTCTGTTTTCATGTATGGTTGTACTACCACTGCCTCTTCCTTCTGCCCACAATGGTCTATTGTATTGCCACAGCCTCTCTTGCCAGTCCTGTATTGTTGGGTTTTTGCCACTGCCCCCCTTTCCACTGCCCTTTATTGTCTGGTGTGCTGCCACTGCCCTTCCTACCTGCCCAGTTTGGTCAAAATATTGCCTCTGCACCCTCCTACCTGCCTTCAATTTTCAGAGTCCATGCCCCTGGCGTCTGCCTCTCAACAGTATCCTAATGAACAACTAGATTGCTAACATTCTATATTTATTACAAAAGTATGGAATGCCTGATGTCATCTTGATGTAATCAAAACTGTAATATCTAGAGCATTTCCTTTAGAAATTACATATATGAGAGGGTCGTATTTGCATCACAATTATGGTTAGTGCTCTAAAAAACTAAAATGATGACATATTTTCTGAGTTTTCAAATAGCGACAAAGCACTTTATGTTTTTTTATCCAGTTGACCACTTGAATAAATGTTGCACTTAGGGGAGAGGATGCTGTGTTACTTCCAGAGCTGCAAACTTTGCAACTGGGGAACCAGGTTGGAGTTTCTGCTTCAGCTCGACATTCTGTGATTCTTGTCAAATCACGTAATCTCCCCATGTCTAAAACCAAAATGAATTTGTTCTTGTGTGATTTAACCAACGCTCATGTAAAGCACTCCAATACCTGACAAGTCTGCACCATATAAAACTACCAAAAACACAAAAAATAAAAAGTGTTTTGCACACTTCTGTCATTGGGCTACATCTGGGTGATATTTGTGCTACATTTGGGCTCTTTTGTCTCTGGTGGCCATTTTGGGAGATTTATTTGTTATGAAGTTTCCTAATTTCCTCCATTCTCCTCAGTAGGAAATGCTTTCAGTTTTTTACTTTGATTCCATCAAGAAGGTATTCAGATATGTCACGCATTTGCCATAAATTCTGAATGTTAGCACTCTAGTTGCTCATTAGATCACTGTAGTAAAGCTACCGCTCACCACGGAAGTCTGCTGCTAGTATTAAAAGTGCATGTTTCAGTCTGCATGTCAGAATTTTTTTATGAAATAGAAGAGGATTTGAGAAGTCACTCAAAATGTGCCCTAATTTTTCTTTCTTCAGCACTAATCATAATTTCTATGGCAAATTGAACACCCTCATTGTGTTCCTTTTTCAATTAAATGTTTTAAGTGTTACCAGTTTATTACAATCAACATGGCTTCAGGTGTGCCATACTTTTGTCATAAGTAAGACAGTAAGCGCTCTAGTTGTTCTTAAGAACACTCTGGGACATTCTGTCATTGAGCTATACGTGGGCTAAATCTGGATGATATTTGTGCTACATTTGGGCTCTTTTGTCTCTGGTGGCCATCTTGGGAGACTTATTTGTTATGAAGTTTCCTAATTTCCTCATTTACTGCAGTCTCCTCAGTAGAAAATACTTTCAGTTTTTTGCTTTGGTTCCATCAAGACGGCATGCAGATGTGTCAAACATTTCCCATAAATTCTGAATGTTAGCACTCTAGTTGCTCATTAGTTCACTGTAGTAAAGCTACTGCTCACCAGGGAACTCTGCTGCTGGTATTCAAAGTGCATGTTTCAGTCTGCATGTCAGAATTATTTAATGAAATAGAAGAGGATTTGAGAAGTCAAAATGTGCCCTATTTTTTTCTGAAGCATTAATCATAGTTTCTATGGCAAAATGAACCCCCTGATTTTATTTCTTTGCAAATTAAATGTTTTAAGTGTTACCACTTTATTCCAATCAAGATGGCTTCACGTTTGCCATACTTTTGTCATAAGTAAGATTGTTAGCACTCTAGTTGTTCTTTAGAACACTCTGGGACATTCTGTCATTGGGTTATACTTGGGCTACCCCTGGGTGATATTTGTGCTACATTTGGGCTCTTTTGTCTCTGGTGGCCATTTTGGGAGACTTATTTGTTATGAAGTTTCCTAATTTCAGTTTTTTACTTTGATTCCACCAAGAAGGCATTCAGATGTGTCACACATTTGCCATAAATCCAGAATGTTAGCACTCTAGTTGCTTATTAGATCACTGTAGTAAAGCTACTGCTCACCAGGGAAGTCTGCTGCTGGTATTGGAAGTGAATGTTTCAGTCTGCATGTCAGAGTTTTTTTAATGAAATAGAAGAGGATTTGAGAAGTCACTCAAAATGTGCCCTAATTTTTCTTTCTGCAGCACTAATCATACTTTCTATGGCAACATGAACCCCCTCATTTTTTTCCTTTTTAAATTAAATGTTTTAAGAGTTACCACTTTATTCCAATCAAGATGGCTTCAGGTGTGCAATACGTTTGTCATAAGTAGGACTGTTAGCGCTATAGTTGTTCTTTAGAACACTCTGGGAAGCTGCAGTAGAACACAAAGGAATCACTTGACAGTCTCTGCCCTTGTTGGATGTACAATGTTTACTGAGAATGTCAGACTTCATTCTCAAATGACTGAGACAGATAATGTGACTTTACAGAAAATATGCTCTCAGTTTAGCTTATAGATCACCTTCCAAACCTCTGTGGGAAAAGCATGAGAAAATAGTTTTCTCTCAAACATGATTCATGATATCCCAGCAGAAGGCTTTTTCACATGGTAAAATTACCTTAGAACACACCACAATTCCTAAAATGAGTATGGTACCATCAACAAATGATTTATAATTTAACTAAAGTCTTAAAACTTTCTATTAACTGCAATGCTTTTTAATGAGGTGCTATCAAGTATATTGGTCCCAAGATGGCTGCCAACACTTCTTGGATGAAGTGCTGACAGCCAATCAGATCTCATGATGAGATGTGTGGTTAGACTCCGCCCAGATATATATCTTTCTTTTTCCATTATTATTTTAAAAACTACTGAACGGATTTACACCATTTAACAAAAAGGGCTCTTTTTGAACCAAGGGCTACCTTTTTGCCAAATTTGGTGTAATTCCGTTCAGAAGTTTGGGCTGTAGCTGTGTCTGAAGTTTCCTATGGCAAATTACATGGAGAAAACGCGTTTTGGGACCCCCCTTTTTTCTTGGCCCCCGCTTGCCAAATCCCCCCGAAACTTTCAAGATGGGAGCGGAGCAAAGTGGGCCATACGCTTTGAAAATTTCATGAAGATTCATCAATCGGGGCCAAAGTTATTAGGAATAGAATGTTGCAATTTTTCTATGGTAACTAGGTCCTAACTATAATACCTACTGGCGACCACCAGTAGGTAATATATATATAATATGCTGAGAGTTTAATGATGTACATAAGAACTTTTTTTACTTGCCTATAACTTGGGTGCTGTTTGATGAATCTTCACTAAATTTTCTCCAAAAAGTGTGCCCCTGATTCGAGTTATGCATGGAAAGTTTTGGGGTGATCCATGAAGTGGGGGCTGAGAAAAAGGAGGGGTCAAAAAAAGTGTGTTTCTCATGGTAATTCCCATTGAAATTTTAGATACAACTACAGCCCGAACCACTGGATGGAATTATACCAAATTTGGCAGAAAAGTAGCTCTTCGTCCTTTGTTATTTGGTATAAATACATTCAGTAGTTTAGGAAATATTAAAGAATATCCAAATATGTACATCTAGGTACGCAAATAATTTGAGACTATTTCACGATGAATCCCAAATGTGCAGGCCAACAGGAATGCTGTGATTGGCTGGCCACAATCTGTGTAAAAGGGTGCAGCTGTGATTTTAATTAATGGGACAACTTCCCTGGGACTGAAACTAAGGATGATAAGTGGTATAAGGGGTAAGGGTAGAGGAACCATGGCCCCCTGGCTGCAATATACATGTGACTCCTTGTGTGTAAACTATATGGAAAAATAGTTTCCCTTACCTTCGTGCAATATTTGCAAATTTGTCACAGCGCTCAGGGTTGTTCCATGAAACGTCATGATAAATTCACGAATATCGCAGCAAAAATAAAAAAATACATTCACACTCATTCACAGATGCTCTCAGACACTTACAAACCCATTCATGCAGTCATTCAGTTACATAACAGCTCATAGACACACACAGGCCCCCACTCAGAGACCCACTCAAATACATCTACTCACAGACCCATTCAGGCAGTCATACACCCACTCACTGACCCACTCAGGAACTCATGCCCCCACTCACAGACCCACTCAAACATTCACACACCTACTCACAGACTCACTCAGAAATCCATGTCCCACTCACAGACCCACTCATAGACCAATGCACCCAATCAAAAACCAATTGAGACACTCATGCATGCACTCACAAATCCACTCAGAGACTCATGTATCCTCTCACATTCCCACTCAGACATTCATGCACTCACTCACAGACCCACTCATAGACTCATGCACCCACTCACAGAGCTACTCAGGCACTCATGCACCCACTTACAGACCCGTTCAGACATACACGCACTGATTCACATCCACTCAAACACTCACACATCCATCTCATAGACCCTCTCCTACACCCACTCAGACATGCATGAACCCACTCAGAGGCTAAAAGACCCACTCACAGACCCACTGAGACTCATGCACCCACTCACAGACCCACACCGATGCTTACATACCCACTAACAGATCTAATCAGAGACTCATGCACCCACTCACAAACCCACTCAGAGACTTATGCACCCACTCACAGACATACTCAGAGACCCATTTCCTCATGAACAGACCAACTCCACACACACACATCCACTCACATACCCACAAAGACACTCGTACATCCATCTCAAAGACCCACTCAGATACTCACACACTCACTCCCAGACCCACTCAGACATTCACATAGCCACTCACAGACCCACTCAGAGGTTCAAAGACCCACTCAGAGACTCATGCACCCACTCACAGATTCACTTAGATGCTTATGCACCCACTAACATCTAATCAGAGACTCATACACCCACTCACAAACCTACTCAGAGACTTACGCACCCACTCTCAGAACTACTCAGAGAGGCATGCACTCACTCACAGACCCACTCAGACACTCAAACACCCACTGGCAGACCCACTGAGAGACTCACGCACCCACTCACAGATCCACTCAGACACTCATGTACCCACTCACAGACCCATTCACATACTAACCCACTTAGTCAGATGCACAGAGTCACTTATATAGTTGTGAATTTTAAATGTTCTGGTTTCTATTGAAAGTCTGCTTATATTTTGAGAATTTGTGACATATTTGTGTTTATTGTATGTAGACAATGACTACACATAAAACAGGATGCAGTGTTTTAGTTGTTGAGGAACACCCTGTTGCCTTTCTCTGTGAATACCCCCATGTCAAAGTGCAAGCTGCTGCCGTAGATAGAGCCCATGCTGTGCTGTATGAAGAATACAGAAACAGTTTTATTGACATGTTTGCTGGCTTTGTCTATCTGCGGACAGATATCGTTTGACCACTTTCATTTCTGTCTATGGCATATGTTGGAGAACATCAAGGCAGTCTGAGGAAAAGTACTATTAGTTGATCAAAGGTATCCTTCATTATGATTTCCAGTCCTATTCCAGTAAGTGTGCCTAGGTCATTGCCACCACAGTGCACAATCATGCGATGAGGGTGTTGGCAATCTGCAATGCTTTTTACCAGAGGCAGCTACTGATGCCTCTTTAACCCTCTCTGGCCAATCCAAGTAATAGTGACATTAGGCAAACCCAGTCCCAGTCAATACCATTCTTTCTAGCACACTATCTAACCAAAACACAAAGCTGTGACCCACAATCCACACTCTAACCATTTTGAAGACAAGGAGCCTTCCGTGCTCCATTTGGAAAGCGGAGTTCACAAAACTCCTCCCTTAGCCAGTAAAGCAGAGTTTCTGGACTTGCTCGCTTCCCACCCCATTTTGTGCACTCCGAATTTTATGCCCCCTCTGCCCCTTAACATGCAGCAGAATGTGCCTTGGAGCACCAACCCCCTTTGTCCCTACCCCAGACTCTGAAGACATACCCGCGTTGTCTGGACTGCGATGAGTCTCCTCCCTCCTTTCCTTCCGGATGTCCCTTGCTTTACACCGGAGGGGGTCTGGATGCTGTGTTCTCCCGTAGGTGGTGTCCTCTGTTTTCGGGCTCTCAGGGGTGCAGAGCTGATGGATCCCGGACCATGGACCTGCGAGCCCTGCTGCATGCTTATCTGATATGGAGCTGCAGGCAGGCTGAGGTAATCCAGAGGCTGGCTGCAGGAGGCAACCTCGAGAAGCTGCAGCCCTGGGGTCTTCGAAGTATTCAAGCCCCTCCACTGCCCAGACTCAATCCCGAACCTGACAGGTAGGTCTTTCCTCCTTTTCCCTAAAAGGGCCCTTCAAAGTGAAGTGAGGAGGGGAGGGACGTCAGGCTTCTCACACAAGAGAATATGGGCTTGACTGCTTTTTGTTCAAAAGTAGTTCAGTGCGGAACAATGTGGAATCCATGGAGTTTTTAAGCAACTCTGCAGAATTTCATGTAGTGCAACTCCATTCACTCTGCCCACCCTTACTGCTGATACCTTGATTGCAATTAGATCGAGGGCCCGGAGGGCGATATATCAGCTTCCCCTTAAAAGCTTGGGTATTGGGCAAAGAGATGCAGAATGAAGCGCCTCACAGAATGAGGCAGACAAAGAGTGACAGGAAATGGATAGAGCAGTTAAGTAAATAATAAACAAGCCTCCCCCCTACCCCCCCCATTAACGGGCCTGTCTTGGCAATAGATTGTGTAATCTGCAGGAATCGCTCCAATGAGATCCGGGGCAGATGTAAAGTTGGCCCAAGTTTCTGTGATGAACACCAGGGAGGGTTTGTAAGTTTCCTTGAACAAAAGAAATTCTGTATTGTGCCTGACCAGCGACCTTGCATTGGCCAGTGCATATGTGAGTTGGAAAGCAGTGATAGAGAAGCAGTGGAAATACATGGTCCTATTTGTGGATCTGAAATAGAAGCAAGTGGGCCCAGGGAAGCTTGCAATGTGAACAGGTAACAGGCTAGGCATTCAGATATAAATTAGACATGCCAACTGTAAATGGAGTTTTACTCTTACTTTTGGAGCCTAGGTTCTAGAAGTGCGTCTCGGGTGTTAAGCCAAACTGCTCCTGGATCTGGTGTAAAAGAAGCAGGGGGACTGGTGCTTGGCGACATCCGAGCTCGGATGGGCGCAGACAGGCTTGCCTTTGGCTCGACTGCTGTGAGCCAACATGCTTTTCCATTCCGTTTTGTTTTCCGTTTCCGTTCTGTTGAGTAGGGATAAAAAATCCAGTATAAGGCACAGTTGTCCTGTCAACATATGTTCATATAAGTGATTGTTCTTTCATATTACATCATGTTTGCAAAAAAGTACAAACATTAGGGTAGTGTTGCATAACTTGGCATTTAATTATGTCTACTTTCAAAGATGCATTCAAACATGAGAGGGATTTGAGTGTGAATTTTACAAACCCCTTACGCTTAAAGTTAGGCCATTGTGATTACATTGTAATTTGGACAGTATGTACTGTTAATGGCCTATGTATAAATAATAAACACCACAGTTGTGTATTTGAAGATGGGGATATCAATTTCATGTTTTATTTAAGTATATCTTTTTAAATGTGATAGTTCAGAACTGTATGGCATTCTGATTTAAAAATAATACTGTCATACATAATCCTATTTACGTTTGGAAAATCTTCAATAGGTGATGTAATTTATCCAGGTGTGTGTGTTAAATATGAAGGGGAATGACAGCGTGTATTATTCGAGTGCCAATAGTGTTGAGTTGTATAATGACATGGAGTGAGAGCAACTTTGTGTCAGAAGTATTGTGCGGTGCGCTAGGGTAGAAACGTGTTTCTTTAATTGGCGATACTTGGAATTATTATTAGTTTGTTGCTTGTGTTAAGGGAACTTTATTTCTGAAACGACAATTCGCTATGATCAAAGCCTTCCTTGGTTGCCCAGATATGCATTAAATGTGCTTGGAAGTCTAGGGCTATTACATTTAAGAGAATTGAAGGTGTAAAAATGCATCATTCCTCTCAACATGCATGCTGGCATTGTTGGGTGTTCCGATGTTGTCATCTGATGCACTGAAAAAATTAAAGTCAAACAATAGTTATGTAATGAGTGAATTTAAAAATGATTATTATTTGTGCACAAGATAATTCTATCCCCAAAAACAATATCGGATCATAACCCACTTACTCTTATTTTTGATTTACCCAGTTTTAATAGACCTAAATCACAATGGTCTTTTGACAGAAAGTTACTTGTTAACTTGGAATATATAACCCATATAACATCTTGGGCCCAGGGGTTCTTTGATTGCAATCAATATAGTGCACCCAGATTGATTTTCTGGGACTGTTTTAAAGCAGCACTAAGGGGCTAAACTATATCATTTGTTGCCAAAACTAAAAAGATAGAGGATAACAACAATCTGGGGCTCAAGCGTGAGTTATCTAATCTTGAGGCTTACCATGCCACCCATATCCATCAGGGAGATCTAGCTAATGACACTCTTCATAAAATATTAGTCTTGAAGACTGAAATCAACAGCTCATTAATCAAGAAAGACGCAGAAACTTATGAATCAAACAAAAGACGTTTATATGAATCCGGGGAAAATGTTGGTAGGCAGTTAGCCCTACGTACACGTCAAAAACAATCTTATAATAATATAAAGATGATTGAGTACGAGGGTCAGCAATACAGGTCCACACAGGACATAGTAGGGGCTTTCCGGAAGTACTATCAAAGTTATATCAAAATGAAGATTTATATTCTGGCAGAGACCTAAAAACCTTTCTTAACAACTGGTTGTCAGAGATAGGTCCCAATCCACTGATTGATGAATCAGCCAAAGAAGAACTGGAAAGGGAAATCTCAATTACAGAATTGGAGATTGCATTAGCTGAGCTCGCAAATGGTAAAGCCGCAGGTCCTGATAAAATTCCCTTGGACCTTTACAAAATACTGGGCAAACAAATACTTCCCTATTTACTGGATCTTTTTTTAGGGGTCCAATATAATGCAATACCGCCTGAGTCCTGGAAATACACCAATATAGCGATCTTTGCTAAAAAAGGCAAACCCCCCCATTTTTCATCTTCATACAGGCCTATATCTCTTATAAACTTCAACTCAAAACTATATGCCAAGGTCTTAGCCAATCGGTTGAGTCGGGTCGTCGAGTGTCTTGTCTCCCCGTGGCAGCATGGCTTTATTCTGGGAAAGGGCACCACAGATCATACCCGTAGAGCCATTACCCTATTTGACATCATGGGCGCCACGGGGGGCAGGATGTCGATGATCCTTCTCGACGCCGAGAAGGCATTTGACCGCATCTCTTGGCAATTTTTGTGGAACATCCTAGAACTGAATAATTTTGGGTATAAATTTATTAATGCTGTAAAGGCAAAACTTAACATCTGTGGTTCTGAGTCGGAGGTTATTGAGATACAAAGAGGCACAAGGCAGGGCTGTCCCTATTCCCCGATATTATTTGCCCTTTATATCAACCCGCTTATTTTAAAATTGCTTTCCTCACCCGTTATTCAACCTGTTACGGTGGGTCTGTTCTCGACAAAAATGTTGGCTTATGCCGATGACGTGGCTGTATTAACAACAAACCCAACTGAGGCAATTAGGGAAATTGAATTAATTACTCATAATTTTGGCATTCACTCAGGTTATTCCCTTAACAGGGATAAAACAATGGTCCTATGTACAAATAACACGACATTTGAAAGCCCTTATAAAGTGAAACAGGCAACATATTTAGGGGTCTTTATATCCTCTGATGTGAATGAGATCAACCATCTTAACTATACCCCCTTGATCAATAAAATAAAAGAAGACCTTAGAAGAGTGGATAATTTACATCTGTCTATTATTGGAAGGGCTAACTATTTAAAAATGAATATCTTCCCAAAAATACTCTACCTGTTTCGAACAATTCCGTTATTGGCTGGAGGTAGTTTTATTAAGATTCTTGACGCCTCCATGTCTAAGTTCATCTGGAGTTTTGGGAAGATTAGAAGAGCCCTACCACTCCTAACTTTCCCCTAGGTAGGGGGGGGTTAGCTATCCCTAATTTAACTTTATATTGATGGGCAACACTCATTCAACACATGGGCCCTTCGTTAAATTCTAAAATATCTACTCCAACTAATAGAGAATTTTATATCCCTTCCATTTATGAGCTTAGCCTGGGGACCAAATGTCAGGGGCTATTCTTGAGGCAGGTTGAACCATTGTACTTTAAAAAAAATTAAGCTAAAAGTAATTACTGATCCGTGGAAGGTTTGGAAATCTGTATGCAAACAACTAAATATTCCAAAATTCACAAAATACACCCCCTTGTGGAATAGCTCGATCCTTCCGGACTGCCTTAATGATAGCACCTCTCGGAGATGGGAAAATTTAGGTATTAAGACAGTTGCAGATTTTTTAAGCCCAGGAAATACTACCACCTTTGACTGGCTTCAACAGAAATATACTATTCCTGCTACTGATTTTTTTAAATACTTTCAAGTATTTACGTATATTCGTAACTGTGTTCCCAGAATAGAACTAAACAACATTCACTTTTTCATAGTCATTGGAAAACGATCTACCAGAATAGGTAGCCTATATCAATTATTGATTGAAAATACCAAGGATGATTTGGAGCGGGTGGAGCAAGCTTGGGCTCTAAGGTTGGGTAATCCAAATATAGACATTGATTTCTCTTTGGCCCTATCATCAAAATTGTTTATTGCCTCCAACCTTAAAGCTCAATACTACAGAGTTGTATATAACCTATATTATACACCAGCAAAATTGTTTTCTTGGGGCTTGCGGGCTGATGACAACTGCCCAAGATGTAGACAACCTCAAGCGAACTTAATTCACATGTTCGCCGAATGTCCCAAATTAGATCTATTAAAAATGATGATAATGAGATTCTGGGCCCAGGTTTTTGGACGGAATATAAGAGACTCAATAACCCTTTATGTGATGGGACATGATGATTCTTTGGGTCATAGTATTGAGGAGCAAAGGTCCATGTTTTTAGCAACTGCAATTTTACGTATTATTCTTGCTGCTCGTTGGAAGGACCTAGAGCCACCTACATTTCAGATGTGGCTTGGCCGATTTTTGGCCACTTATAAACAGGAGATCTCAATTTATGGCACTAGGGGTAAAAAAAACTAGACTTCTTGGAAATCAGATTTGGGCCCAAATTTCTAATTGGTTCTCTAATGTGAAGCCGCCTGCCTTAACTGCATCATCCTGATTTGATAGGATTATACTGATTAATTTACTGCTTAATTAATTTATCGAAATGTATAATATTGGATATATTGAATTTTGTATTTCTTTTTTTTTTCTTTTTCTCTTGTCTTTCTTTCATTGTTATTATTTCCTTTATACAGCTGATTTAGTTATTAATATACTTGACTACTCATTTTGAAGTTTCAATATGTTTGAAATATTTTAAATATGTTTGACAATCATGTATTACTGCATTTTTTGACTGAATGTTGCTTAATAAAAAGAAAAAAAAGATAATTCTATTGCATAAACTAAGTATACTATCGTGCATGTCAGGTCGATTTTGAGGTCATTCTTTACCATTCCTTTACCTTCTTACTAGGCAAAATTATGCATGTGGCTAGAGTGACCGCCCCCCTTCAGGTAATTACAGACACTATCTTCAGTCAGTCCTAGGAGTTCACGTGATAATCTAGTGCATTCTGATTGTTGTAGTCTTATTTTGCTTTCTCAGACTAACACAACTGATAACAAAGATTTACATATGTTACAAGTTCAGGACTGGAAACAATGTCTAAAGTGCCCGGTGCGTGATGGTCACTCTACATGTGGCTATTAATGCATGTGTAAAACCATATTTTTCTTGCTGTATGTACTTGTGATGTTCATAACAAATATGCTCAAATTGTGGTAGAACACACAGATTAAGCACTAGTTTCTGGATGTGTGTCGGTTTGACTTGGAACTGATTGGGCTTCTGTAGTAGGATAGTTGTTTAGGTTGTAATATGGTTGTTTTTTTGTCCTTATGGTTGTTGTAGTATTTGATAAATGCTGTGTTGATTTGACTTCACAGGCAAAACTTAACATTCAGGCTAGAATTTATTAAGCTTTTCATTTGAATTTAAGGAAATACATAATACTATACTCAACTCTTATCTTTGCAAATGTGTGCACACTTCCCCTTCGCCTCTAACATAGTCTGTTGGTTCGAGGAATGTAGGCTTTAACATTGGGATTGGCAATTGTGAAATTTATATGTAAAATATTTCTGTTGTCATTGTGTTCTGCTACTTGTCTGAGAACTATGAGTACAGCAAAACTCTATGAAACGTACTAGATTTAATATTTTTATTCTTTAGTAGAACGTGCCAGAGAGGACTGACAGAACATTACCCTTGGATTACCACCACACACTGTAAACTAGTGTGACTAAATATAGGGACATGCCATTATTTACATGACAAATGTTTGGACACGAAGAGAGGGAGCCACGTAGAAATATCTTGACTATGAAATGTGTAATGTGCTTACACAGATCTTACCACAGTCTTCTCCTCCTTTAATGCCCACTATGCCTTCAGTGTGTAGGATCTCCAATACCTTCTCCCAAGGCATGAGGTTGGGAAAATCCACCACCTATCCCCTTTGTAGGTTTGTGGACAGGGCATAGAGGGAAAAGACTCTTCCCCACCTGATATTCCATATCTAGAGGATATCACCCTGTGAGCGCCACACATTAAACGCAGCATTTAACATTTCTACAGTGCTGGCATGCATTTCCCTACATTGATTCTTGGTTTTACTATACATCTGTTTTCCAAATAACTGTGGCTGTACCTGCTGCTCATTTTCGGAGACGTAAGGGTACGTATGACTGTAATGGCTTCTTAGTGTGAAGTAAAGATCTGCAGTGCATTTACCTGAACCTTCCTGTGTAGTTCCTTCTGCGCCAGCTAACACACTCCTCTAGGACTTAGCAAAAGAAGGAGGACATGAGTCCCATAAGGAGGAAGGACAAAAACAGGAAAGGGAAGGGAGAAAAAAGGAAGGGAGCTAACATTATAAATGAAAACGGGCCACACTTTAAAGTAAGGGGGAGACGAGACAAAGAAGGCTGACACAAATGGATGGAAAGAACACCCTGGGGCCATCATGAAAGGAAGAAGAGCTGCCAATTCCTGTATAAAAAGGAAACAGGATGAGACAGCTTACTCTAGCTCTAGTACTGACCCTGAAGGGAACACAGACGCTGATACTGAGGAGGATACTGAGGATCCAAATGGCGATGCCTGGACCAAGGTGTGAGGGATGCCACTTTTTGATGCAAAATAGCGTGCCGCTGTCCTTGAGGGCTGTGGCTACCCTAGTGAGTTTTAAGGTTGAGAAAAGGGAAGAGGAACTGGGTAGGAATATATGTGGGATTTTCATATCAGTCTTTCCGAGTTGCTGTTTTTTTGCACAACCGAACAGGCCAAAGGAGGTGTATGAAAAGAGATCCCTTATAAGAGACAGTGTTAGAAATGGAATTTTTGGTAGGCTAGGGCATGTGTCAAAGCCAGGCAGAAACCACCAGTCTAGTCAGGATATGGGAGTTACACTTTGGTAGCTTGGCACGAGCAGTCAAGCTTATCTTAGAGGCAGTGTGTAAAGCATTTGCACATAACCAACAGTAATACAGTGTTAGCATTACAAAAGGACACCACGCCAGTTTAGAAAAATATCCAATATTTTTATATACTTAAGACAAGCACAAAAAACGATAAAAATCCACAATACAGTACTCAAAAATCTTCTGGAGTCGTCGGGGCCCTGGAAGTCACACGCGTTGTAGATCGAACTCCTCTCTGTTGAAGTCAGGAGCGCTGGGGTCGTCAGGCGATGGGTGCTGCAGTGCGAGGTGCAGCAGTGCGGTGCCCTCGGTCACGATGGGAGCAGCGGCTGGGTTGCCCAGGGTCACGTTGAGAAGTGAATGCAGTGCTCGTTGCGGTCCTGGCAGGTCGCGGTGCAAGCAGCGGCATTGACGCTGCTGAAGCACTGTCGTTGACTAACAAACTGAAATCAATGGTGCCGGCGTCGGTAGGCCAAGGCTGCGGTGTGGAATGAGCGTGGTGCTTTGTGTAACTTTACGAGCGGTGCCCTCGAACCACGGTGCAAGCAGCGGTGTAGATTTCGGCTTGGAGCATCGGCATCAGGGATACCAAGGCATTGTCGTGAAGCAAGGCAGTGTGGAGTGCGGTGCCCACAGGTCACGGTGCGAGCAGCGGCTCAGAGGCGGCATCAGCCAGCGTCGTCAGTGAGACCAGGGGCACGGTGCGGCATTGCAGCGGTACCCTCTGCGGTGCCTTCAGGACACAGAGTCATCAGTGGTGTCGTAGACGGCGTTGGGTTGCTTTTTCTTCTGTTGCAGCACAAAACACACAGTCCAGTCCCCAGTGCTGAGGGCAGAAGAGCTTGAAGTCTTTGCTGTTCCTTAGACTTCTTAAACATGGGGGCAAGCTCTACCTCAGGCCCTTGGAGAAACTCGCAAAAGTAGATTGCAGAAAGTTCAATCCAGTCCTTTCACTGCCCAAGACAGAAGCAGCCACTGCAGGCAAACACAGCAAAGCACACAGCAAAGTGATAGTTCCTCATCACAGCTTCTCCAGCTCTTCATGGCAGTTCTTTATCCAAAAGAGTTCTAAAGTTCATGGGTCTGGGCCCAATATTTATTTCCCAAAATCTTTTGATCTCTTAGGCAGAGAGTGTCTGTGCCCAGCCAGAACCAGTTCTGCCTTCTCTGGTGTGACTTCCTGGCAGGAGGTGGAGACAGCATTGTCAGAGGCAGACCAGGCCCTTTGAGGTGCAAGGAAATCTCCTCCCCACCTAGACTATCGGGAGCCGCTTCTGCTCCCCAGCCTTCTGTCATCCAAAACCCCAGGCAATCCACATTCCAGCAGTGGCACACAGGATGACTGAGCAAGAAAATACCTACTTTCTAAAAGGGGTATTTTCTAACACAGAATGTAAAAAACACCTTCACTAAAAGATGCATCTTTAGATTCTGAATCTGGGCATTCTAAACTTTATTTCCCTACCAAATTCCCCAGGCCAGTTATGTTTGTAAGATGTTATAAACAAACTCCCCATTCTGTCCTATGGAGAACAGGTAGCCTTGCAATAGCGAAAAATGAAATTGGCCGTAATTCGCTATCAGGACATGCCACACACACCAGGGCATGTCCTACCTTTCACATACACTGAACCCATCCACAGGGGTACCTGGGGCCTACCTTAGGGGTGGCTGACATGTAAGAAAAGGGAAGGCGAGGAACTGGCAAGTGTGTGCACTGGCCAAGTCAACATGGCAGTTTTGAAACTGCGCACAGATTCCGCAATGGCGGGTCTGAGTTACCTTTTTAGGGCTACTGATGTGGGTGGCACAATCAGTGCTGCAGGCCCCGAGTAGCATCTGATTCACAGGCCCTGCACACTCAGTGCACTTTACTAGGGACTAACAAATAAATCAAATATCCAATCATGGAAACACCAATCCATAACACAATTTACCACAGGAGCACTTGCACTTTACCACTGATCAGCAGTGAGAAGAGTACAGAGAAACACTACACCAGCAAAAACAGAGTCAAAACCGGGAGGACAGAAAGCAAAAACTCAGGGGAAACATGCCAAAAGATGCCAAGTGTAACAGACAGGCAACTGCTGGGATTGACCCCTTCTTTTTTGCCTTGCTGTTTCCTCAGATTGACCCCTTTCAGAATATTTAAAAAAGAACTCCCCAAGAGAGTGATACAAGAACCAGACAGGAAGGAAAAGTGAGGACAAGTCTTGACACCGACACAGTGTTTCCTTTAAGGGAATGCAAATATGTTTCTTTGGGAAAGTATCTAATTAGAAGCACAAATATCCCCTCACTCAGAGTCCCAGTCACCCTTCTTTGGTAACAAGGGGGGAAAAGAGGTACGGATGTTACAAACTGCCAAGAAGGAGAGTAACCATTAAGTGTTGTTTTAGATTGTGCTTAACATTATCAGACTTACCTGGGCGTTCTATTTATTTTCCTGAGTTAACCATCATCCGACTCACAGGATAATTGACCTGAGAGGAGAAGAAAAGAAGAGTGCCAGTGACAGGGCTGGCCTGGGAACAAAAGCAACGTTGGCAAAAAAGCTCAAACTAGCCCTGCTACCCTCATCTCTTCATGTAATCTCTCTTCCCATTCATCCAATCACCTTCTCTCCTCTCTCTCTTCTCCTTCTCTGATCACTTTCTCTCTACCTTACCCCTCTCTCCCTCTTGTTCTCTCGCTCTCTCTTGAAAACTCCTGCACCTGCTGCAATTAACCTCTGGATGATGGGGAAATTCACCAAGTCCCCTACTCTAAAAACAGACCTCTAGGGCTATAGCCCACTGGGGAAATGCCCAAATGGAATATAAAACCTGTCTGCGGAACAAATAAATGAACCAATATTTCTAAAATAATAGAAAACCTTATTTCCATCCAACTCTCCACAGAGTGGTAAATGATTAAGCTTGGTGGTTGGAATAGTTCTGCAGGAGAGGCACGAGATATTGATAATTGGTTGATATTGTGCAGGTGTGGTCTGTTTAAAAATTGTACTTTTACAGGAAAACTGGTACGTTTCCCATTTCAGCTGGATAAAGTCAGGGTTTTCATTAATGATGAAGCCAAAACCTGTGCCTCATTATCATCATCACAATTGAGAATGTATGATGAGATGTTAAAAATAGTAGACATATTATCCTCCATACTGGGGTAGGTATTTGTCTGTAACAGACCTTTCCTTCTGCACTTGCCCCTCTCCCTGTCCACGCATGGTGGACTCTTTCTCCTGAAAAACTTGTGGTGCTTGTTTGTGAAATAAAATTGGGTTTGGTTTGCTGTGGGTGGTACAGGGCTTCTAGTAGTTGGTTGTTCTCGGTCATCTAAATCTAGGGAATAGTCTGAAAATGTGTAGTTTCTGTTTTTATAGCTATGCTCCTACCTACTCTGAGAGGGATGTTGTTGCAAATAGTAGTAAGGGATGGGTAAGCAATCTCTTTGTTGTACCTAGAAGTTTCCACATGTGCCTTGTCTATTTTACAGCCATTATGGAAAGGGAGTAGTGTGCTTTTGCACGTCATGAAATCCAATGCTAAGGCGGTTCTCAAGTTGTTTAAAAGGAGCTGGCACCACACAGAAGGGGAGACCTTTGAACAATGAAAGTAAATGTACCATATGTCACGATAACCCTGACGAAGGGTTTTACCCTAAAATGCATTGGGTCACTTTTTAAATAAAGTCATGACATGTGGAACCAACCATCACTCCTGTGCTTGTAGAAACACTTTTGCAAAAATATCGGAATAAATAAAATGAATTTAAGTAAAGTACAAAAGAAGGTAAAAAATAATATGGAGTAAAACAGGATAAACAGAAAAATAAGGCATATGAATTTGAGTCATGGGATTCGTTCAGTCAAATGGTTGTGCAGCTTGATTGGAATCGAATGTGATTCCTTTGTGTTTGTCTATTTTACAGCCAGTTAATAGATTGAAATTCTCAGTAATATGTGGTAGGTTTTCAAGGATAGCTGGCATTCTCTACTGCATTTCCATTTCTGATTTAGCTAGGAAGTTCATTAGGTACTGCCGCTCTAACTTCTCAAAAGTGTCTATGCCTGTTTAAATACTACTAGTATGTGGTGTGAAGGTGTTTATTTTATATATTTATTTATTTTGTATTTTATACAAAGAAGCAAGCCAAACAATAAGCAATTTTAATTTCGTTCAACGATCAAACCAATGAACATAACTACATCTATTTTAAACTAAAACACTTACTTCATTAAAATAGTACAACATTCAGAGCCTTACAGAAAGTCTTATGCATTATTTCATCCAATATCATGGTTTTAGTGGAAAGAGCAACTAACCAACATACATTTTCAGGCGTTACCGCTCCCTGCTACCTAAATGAATATCTAAAATACAATTATGTGCAATAGTATATTTACAACAAGTTTCCAAAATTTGAAAAACAAACTTTGTTAAATCACATTCAAAATACAATATATTGCAAAGATATCATGGGGCCAAGATCAAGAGAGGACCAAGCTTTGCCCTAAAGTGTTCATCCAGCTCTCAAAACTAAATTAATTTCACAATAATAGCTTGTGTACTTGTAATATAGCAATAGGTTTCTTTACCAGCAATGGTATCTTGGTAACAGTGTTCAAGAAGTAAAAACGTTCTTAAAATCTTATGCAAAATAGAATAAATTGCAAAAACATGATACTAGCAATTATCAAAGAAGAGACTAACATTATCTTGAAAGGGCTTATCATGGTCATATCACTGATATAGTAGTGTCAAAGATCAGAGATTTGAGAAAGTTCTTTGGGTCATGTGCAAAATACAATAAGGTGCTAAAATATAATGGCAGCAATTTTTGAGGAGAGAACCACCCTTATCATAAGGGTTATCGGGCTTATGATACATTAATCACCAAAAGACTTAGGGCCAGATGTAGGTAAATACTATTTTACCGATTCGGTATTTAAGAATAGGTAAATAGTATGTAGGTAGTTTTTCGGTAAATTTTACTGAATCTGTAAAATTCGGTATTTACCGAATCGGTATTTACCGATTCGGTAATTGACATTCATTCCTATGGGCCTGGAGGCCCATAGGAATGAATGTCAATCACCGAATCGGTAAATACAGATTCGGTAAAAGGGGGAAAACATTGAAGGGTGTCGGGGTGTCACTTTGACACCCTGTTGCACCCCTCAATTGTGTATGGGCGCACCTGCTGCAGACCTACATGCCCTAAAGGCCCTAAGGGCATGTATGTCTGCAACATGGCACTTAAGCAATTTGCATAAAATTGCTTTTTCTTTTTTTTCCGTTATTTACCCTCAACTTGTAGTTGGTGGTAAATAACGAATCCTAACATGGGATTATTCAATGTTTACATGAAACCACTGGCTGGAATCGTCGAACCGTACGGCATCAAAATTGTGTCGTTCGCCGACGACACTCAGCTAGTGGTATCACTGGCTCAAAAGAACATCAGTCACCCCCAAGGAGGCCTGCTGAGTTGCCTAGAGGACATAAAGGAGTGGATGACCAGCTCCTCCCTCAAATTAAACGGAGATAAAACAGAGCTCTTGCTTCTAGGCCCAGCCTCGCCAACATCTTTTATCTCCTTATGGCCCCAAGCCCTGGGCACTCCTCCCACCCCCAAGGAAAACGTCAAGAGCCTAGGAGTGTGGCTGGATAGCAAGCTGTCCTTCTCCACCCAGGCTACCAAACTGTCCGCCACCTGCTTCGGTATCCTTAAAATCCTAAGGAAGGTCCTTCCACTTCTGCCCTCAGAAGCCAAGAAAGTGGCAGTCCAAGGCCTCATCCAGTCCCGCCTCGACACAAACAACGCTCTCTATGTGGGGGCTCCCGAGTTGACCCTCCGGAAACTCCAGATAGTGCAAAACTGCGCAGCACGCACCCTGTTAAAGATTCCCCGAGCTCAGTCAGCCAGATCTGCACTGAAAAGTCTTCACTGGCTGCCAGTTAGACACAGGGTGTCATTCAAGGCGTTGTGCATCGCACACCGGGCATTCTGGAAAACAGGGCCTGCTATTAACAGCAAGCTCGTCATCCCCTACCACCCAAACAGGAATCTCCGCTCCTCTGAGGCTCTCCTGGCAGTGGTTCCTCGTGTAAAGAGAGCTAGATCCGGGGGTAGGCAGTTCTCAGTGAATGCCGCTAAACTTTGGAACACCCTCCCCCTCTCACTCCGCTCCAACCCGGACCTGCTGTCATTCCGCAAAAAACTGAAGACTTTACTATTCACCCAAGCCTCTGAGCCCTAATGTGTCACGTCACCTGTCCCTTTGATTCTTACCCCCAGCGCTTGGACGCCCCCGGGCAGCAACCGCGCTTAATAAATCTATTTCCATTCCATTCCATTCCATTCCATAAGCACACATTTAAGTGCTCCCTACATTAGGAATTCGGTAATTTACCAAATCGGTATTTAAGAAATCGGTAATTTACTATTTCCTTAAATTACCGATTCAGTAAATTACTGAATCCTTAATTTCGGCCCCTACATCAGAAAAGCCTATTACCGGTCGGTAACAGCCGAAATTCGTTAATTTCGGCCGTTACCGACCGGTAATAGCCTTCCTACATCTGGCCCTTAGTCACATATCAACCACTTGCTGTAAAATCAGCAACAAAAAAACAAAGGGAGAGGCAGGGAGATTAAAGAACACTCTCTTAGTCCCCGGTTTTTAGATACATAACAAGAAAAGAGAGGTTACAAGTGTCTCAAAGGCCACAGAGACGGAGCAAGTTTACCAATCCAATTTGGATGGATAGGAAAGCCCTCATACACCGACCTAGTCAGTGTCATGCTTCATCATAGGGCCCCACCTCGGAGGCCGAGTGCGTCCTCGGTGTGCTACGACGCCAGAAGACTGCGGAGCTGGTTGTGTGAAAGGGCGTGCAGTGAAGAATATTAAAAGGTGTCTAAAGGGTATCTAAAAAAAAATGTTATTGATAGATCCCTACAACACAGTTAAAAATTGGTCTTATGTGTCTGAATCTACAGCCAAAGGAAATGAATTGGTTTAATTCAGAGTATTAATCAGTCAACATGTTTCAGCCTTTTAAGCGGTTTTAATTTACCTAGGCATTCATCAGGACTAGTGTAACCCCGGCGGTATGGACTCTCTAATCGTCCACCCTGACCTGAGGACGTGAAAGTGAAAAAGAAAAATTGGTGAAAAAGTGCAAAAAGATAAACGAAGGGGAGGGCTGATAGCCCATTCCCAACACTCCTGATTTAGGATGTTATCTGCACCTGTAGAAAGAAACACAGACAAACACAAACAAACACAAAAGATAGACATGTAGTCAATGATAAGTGTGAGTCCGATAGTTTGTCCAAAGTGCTCCAAACTGTGGCAAACTAGTGTCAGCTGATAAACACTAACATTATCACCATCCATATAACCCTTTGAGGATTACACCACTAACTCTAGGAAGTGGAGTGCATAAGGGTGCTTAAATGTGGTAAGTAACAAAAAGGGGAATTAAAATCAATGTGGTAGTACTCCATAGGAGGGATCAATGGACCAAAGGTCAGTGACCTCCCCACGAACAGTTCGTAATCTCAGATCCAAATCTCACTTTAAAATATGGCGCTAACTGCACCATTGTCTCGGGAGGGGGGTAGGAGCGTACCTGGCACATCCGGTGGAAAACAGAAGCAGATGTTTGAATGCAATTGCTAGCATTTCTACTTAGCTCTGTGGTATCAGTAGAGCGATGTGGAGTCAAGGCGGGAACTCACGCCCTCAACGCTCGCCACCCGTTTCAGCACCTAGCTTCTCCTCTGAACCGGACCCCGACGATAAAGAGCCGGGTCGGTCAGAGTGTTATAAAGAAAATAAGCACTGATCGGTAAACTTCCGGGTGGGCATGATTCCTTCCAAAGAGAGGCTTGGAACGCAAGGGTCACGTCACCAATGGGCGTGGATCCTATCGACATCGAGGCTTGGATAAAATATCCAATCCACACATAGAATCGGATGTCCTTAGGGAGACCGATGTGTACAATCGGCTAAACACTGCTGAATACTATCTACGAATGTCTCGTGAATTACAGCCGGGTGGTTGAATAAAGTGATAAAGGGCAAATTGTCAAAAGTTTGGCCCAATCTTTAGTTACAGAAATTGGTAATTTCGAAACGCCATTTAGCTGACCCATATATTCGCAATTGATTCCCAATACATTCACTGCCACAAGTGTATAAGGGTAGGGATGACTTAGGCACGGAACACGTTGATAGATTTTACAACGAGAGGTAAAGAATGGAACTGATTCTGCAGACTGGTTTAGGAGTTGACAATACTACGCTGACACAAGGTGTTAAGTTCACCAACAGTTCACTTGGAGAAGTGAAGAATGGAACTCTTTCTGCAGACAGTTTCAGGGGTTGACAGTGCTAGGCTGACACAAGGTGTTTATTTTAACAATAATTCATTGTAAGAATGGAGTTATTATAGCAGATTTGAGACACTTGTAAAATCAGCAACCTCAGACCTGGTATGTCAAACCATATTTTTCCTCCATTTTGCCCACTCCAGTAGTATCAGAAAATACTGAAAATACCAATTAATGTTATTATTGGTTTTCCATTCACTTTTTACGCTAAAATCTATAATATATTTAATTACCAATATAATGGTACCCCCACCCTCACTCTATCCTTTTTTGACATTATTTAAAAAGTTCGCTAGGCTGTAGCATAAACTCAGTCTTTTAAATGTCATAATAGTTGCGAGCAATTTATCAGCATTCTGTATCTGCAATTTTGTAAAGACTATAATAGCAGTTTCCTTTGAGAGATATTTACAAAACACCATCTGGTGGATAAATGTGATGGGAAAAATATAACTAATTTTCTGTACAAGAAACATTGGGACCTGACCCAGACTTATTTTCATTATCCGTCTTCTGATATTCCTATTGTGTATACTTTTAGATGAGGCTGTAAATCACCATCATACTCTATTGCCAATATGTGGGAATAAATGAGACCATTCCACAGCCTTTACAATCTTTCTCCAAAGCTGCGATCTTTTACAAATGACTGAATGATTATTTTACTTTTTATACTTATCAGGTCACTTGAATTTACTACACCCAATGGATCCATTTCCATCCCCATCTCAGGAACCTCCAACATCTCCAGTTATGTTGAACCAATAGTTCACAATTTGTTGATAACAGGTGAATATAATGTTGGTTAAGCCTAGTTCTATGTCAGGGCTGGAGTCTCAGATTAAGCCTATCACTTCCATTTATTTCCACTCAGGAGCTTTTTTTTAAGTTTAAAAAGCTTTATTGATTAGATTAAAACAATGTAAAACATGAGTACAATAGCAAAGAAGAATACAACAAAAATAGATAAGAAGTGATCGGAGACATTGCAAATGGAAAAGTAAACTCCAATAAGGGGTAAAAAATATACCAATGAGAAATGCTTTTATAACTTTTCAAGAAAAGAGGGAGGAAGGGGGAGGGTGAGTGAAAGGGAAAGAGAAGGGAGAGAGGTGCATAAGGGAAAACATCATCTCATAGCAAAATCAGGCAAGAACAGTAACAGGAAAATAACATTAGATGATCATGAGGAGTGTCTAGACAAAAATTCTGTTAAAGGTGACCACAGTAAATGACGTTTTATCAATAGAGGAATTGATGAAGGACATGCACGGTCCAATCTATGATGGTTACAGAGTAGATTCCACCAAGCATTATAAGCAACATTAGTAGTATCTTTCCAATTAGCAGTGATTATTTGAAGAGAAATAGCAATAGAAAGGTCGATGAATTTGCGTGTATGTTGCGGAAAATCCCAAGCTGGGGCTAAGCCACCCCAAAAAATAGTAACAACATCAAAAGGAACAACAGTAGACAAAACTTTGTTAAGTGTGGACCAAACCCTGGACCACAGTAATTTAACTCTAGGGCAGAGAAAGAACATGTGAAATAAGTAACTAGTAGAACAAGAACAAGACCAGCACTTTCTGGAGTCAATTAGTTTAAATTTAAACAGGTCATTGGGGGTATAATAGAGTCGATTGTAGAAAAAGTAAAAGGTCTGAGTGGTGCTAGCTGAGCTAGATACAGAGTGGATTTTAGACCAAATGGAGTCCCAGGTGAGCGGGGAAAAGGTGTGGCGGAGGTCTGATTCCCACCTAAGTTCAAGGTTGGTTTTGGGCCTATCTGTGGGAAAAGGAGATAGTAGCTTGTAGATAGCCGAGGCTTTAAAAGGGATATGGAAGTTTGGTGGAGAGGTAAGTAAAGGGGGAGAAGGGAAGGAAGGGACATCCTGAAAAATAAGAGAGGATAATGTAGGGAGAAGTGTGTGAAAGAGCGAAAAATATTTAGTGGAAATACCAAAGGAGTCCTGAAGTTCCTGAAAGGTTAGTAAAGAGCCATTAGAAAGGAGATGCCTATAAGTACGAATTCCTGTATCGGTCCATTCCTTCCAGAAAAGTGCCCGATTGCGGAGTTTGAGAGATTTGTTATACCAGAGTGGAGTGTTGAAATGAAGGTCAGAAGACGAAGAGAAAGAACGAAAAAGAGCATGTGTCAAAGCTTTAGAGTGTTTAAAGATAGGAGAGACAGACTTTTGAGGTGGCTGGGTAAGGTTGGTAGCAGTAAAAAACGAGAAGTGGAGAAGTTGAGCCAATTCCAAAGAGCTCCAAGCCGTTGTAGGTGGGGAAGAAGAGTCCTGGAGAAAGGACCAAATCTGTTTGAGGGAAAAGGCAGAGTGAAAGCGGGAGATATTGGGAAAGTTAACACCACCAAGATGTTTAGGTTGTTGGAGGCGAAGTAGAGATACCCTGGCTTTACGTTTGTTCCAGAGGAATTTAGAGAAGAGGCCATTGATAGATTTAAAGAAGAAATGGGGGAGGGAGACAGGAAGCATGGAAAGGCAGAAGTTGACTATAGAAAGGAGGATCATTTTGATGGTGGAAAGACGACCCCACCAGGAAAGAAAAAGAGGAGACCAACGGTCTATGAGTGAGGAGAGTTTCTTAAGTATGTCAGAATGATTAATTTTAATGGTTTCTCTAATGGTCTTAGCGTATAAGACACCAAGACATTTAATATAGCCGGGATTCCACTCAAAGCCTGAGCCATGAAACATGTGAGGGAGACAATACTTGTTGAGAGGAAGGACCTCTGACTTATCGATATTCAACTTATAACCGGAGAAAGAAGAGTAATCCCGTAGTAAAGAAAAAAAAGCAGGAAGGGCAGCAGCAAGATTTGAGATATAAAGCAAAATATCATCTGCGTATGCCGTGAATTTAATTTCTACATCCTTATAAATAAAACCGGAATAGGCGGGGGATTGTCGAATTTTCTCCAAAAAAGGTTCCAATGTCAAAATAAAAAGGAGAGGGGAAAGCAGACAACCTTGTCTGGTGCCTCTGTGAAGGGGAAAATAAGGAGATTGAGAACCGTTAACCCAAATGGAAGTGGTGGGGCCAGAATAGAGTAATTTAATGTATTTGAGGATAGTGGGGCTAAAACCGTGCCAACGGAGTGCACCAAACATAAAATCCCAATTAACACGATCGAATGCTTTCTCAGCGTCAAGGGTAATAGCCGCTATTGGAGTATCCATTTTGGCAGAAAGGTGAATAATATTGAGAAGAGTCCTCGAGTTATCAGTGATAGACCTACCTTTGACAAAACCAGACTGATAAATATTGACTAAGTCAGGAACAATGGAGTTGATGCGTAGAGCTAAGAGTTTGGCATATATCAGTGGAGAAAGAACCGTACCGTAAAGCCATCTGGGCCAGGCGTCTTATCTTTAGGGAGAAGAGAAAGAGCCGTAAGAATTTCTTTTTCTGAGATTGGGGCATCGAGGGAAGAGAAATCTACCAGAGGGGCAGAAGGTTTGGGGATAGAGTGAAAGAAAGAATCAATTTCTGTAGCGGAAGGATTGGACTCAGGCGTGTAGAGGGTAGAGTAATATTGGACAAAACAGTTAAGAATTTTGGCGTCTGAGGAATGAAGGAAGCCTTGCGAATCCTTGATCGTAACAATTGTAGATTTTTGATTCTTGATTTTGAGATAATTCGCTAAAACCCTACCAGCCTTATTACGACCACCATAGATTTTAGCGTTAAATTGGAGAAGCTGATTAGAGGCAGAATCCCAAGAATGTTTGTTGAATTCCATTTTCGCCTTAATAAGGGAGGACAGAGAATCAGGAGAGTTGGTGGTAAAATAAAGGTGTTCAAGCTCTTTAATACGGTTAAGAAAAGTGGATGCTTGATCATGCACCTTCTTCTTTTTGCGAGCAACAAAGTCAATAATACAACCAAGAGCAGCACCCTTGAAGGCATTCCAAATAAAGTGGAAATCAGAAGGGGTGTTCAAGTTGTTAGTAAAGAAATCATCCTTAAAGTGTGTGAAATGATCAGTGAAGGTGGTATTTAGTAAAAGTGAATTGTTAAAGCGCCAACGGCGGGTCTTGGGAGTAGGGGAGGGGTAGTCCATATCCAGGATAATAGGGGCATGATCGGAGATCAGGATGGAGCCTATTTCAGAATTGGTCATGAATTGGAAAGCATGGTGGGAAAGAAAAATATAATCAATACGGGAATGGGAGGCATGCACAGGAGAAAAAAAAGAAAATTCCAGAGAGTCCGGGTGAGAAATTCTCCAGGAATCTATGAAGACTCTAGAAGAGATGGATCTGTGAAAGGATTTTTGCATCTTGTTAGGAACATAACGTGCTTGGGATTTACGATCTAGGAAAGGGTCCATCAATTGATTACAATCCCCCCTCACAATCAAATCATCAGAGGCAACGGAGGAAAGAAGGGAAGAAAAAACATTCCAGAAAGATGTGTCAACACCATTGGGACCATAAACATTACATAGGGAGAGATGAACATCGTTAACAGTGCAATCCAAGAGCAACCACCTACCATTAGAATCAGCAGTTTCTTTGTGTATTTGAACAGATAGAGATTTATTAAATAAAATAACAACACCATTTTTACGATTTACAGCCGGAGAACAGAAAACGTCCCCAACCCACTGCCTGCGTAACTTAGACAACTCTTCTGCAGTAAGATGTGTCTCCTGCAAAAAGGCAATTTGGCATTGTAAACGAGCAAGGTGAGACACAATACGTTGTTTCTTAATAGGGTTGCGGAGACCCTTAACATTCCAAGAAATGAGTCTAAAACCTTTCATAGGAAGAGAGTAGAGAAGAAGAAGAGAATAAAATACAGCAGCTATGAAGAGATACAGGAGAGAAGATAAAGGAAGGTATCTAGTAACAAGCCCAGTGAAATAAAAGGAGAGAAGAAATAAACAGCTAGGGGAATGAATGAGAGTGAGTAGGGAGAAACAGTGCATTACTGCTACTTTAAGTTGTATAGGGAGAGAGAAATCGTACAAAATGAGAGAAAGGATTGATGTCAGGGAAAGGATAAAGGAAACGGGAAAGCATGAGGAAAGCCAAAAAGAAAAAGAAAAGGAAAGGAGAGGGCGGTGGGAAAAAAGGAAGTGGGAGCTGAACGCTACCCGAACGGAGACAGTAGAGAGAAGGATGGAAAGGGAAACCAAAACGGTTCCAGCCATACAGAAAAATTAACGGAGAAAAAAGACAATAAAGTGAGAGCAGGAGCAACAAGAAAAGACGACCGCACAGAAGGGAAAATGTCAAAAACCCGGTCCGAGGAACATGAAAGAAGAGAGACAAGAAGAAGAACAGGGAATAAAGGAAATAGAACCCAAGACCGAGCACAACAGTATAATCAAATGGAGGAAACTTACCGAACAGTTAAGCAAGGACAACAGCAAACTGAAATAACGGAGACAAAGACAGCACAGTACGATGGAGGGGCATACAACCAAGACATAGGGTGACGAACCTAGAAAACAGCGGAAACAAAAACAAATTAGATCATATGAAGTAAAACAAATAAACAGCACAAGTATGGACAATAAGCGAAGTACAGAGAGGAAGACATGACGAAATTAAGAGTCGCTTTGTTCCATGAAGTCTTCTCTGTGGGAGTGGACGAATCTGCGGAGATCTGCCGGATCCTCGAAGCTATAAGACCTGTCCCTGTATGTGACCTTGTAGAAACAGGGATGAATAAGTCTGTATCTAGCGTTCATGGAGCGAAGTGTAGGCCGCATATCCAGAAATTCCTTTTGACGCGTCGCAGTCTGTTTGGAGACATCCTGAGAGAAAAAAAGTTTATGGCCTGACCAAAGTAGTTGCTTGTGTTGTTTGGCTTAATGTAAAACAGACATGAGGTCAGAATAAAGAAGAAAATAAGCAATGATGCCTCTAGGTTTTGATGAAGAAGAGGAATTTTTTGGGCCAAGACGATGCACCCTTTGAATATTCAGGTCCACATGTTTAGGCAACCCAACTATTGGTAGGACTTGTGACTTCAAAAAGAGAATGATGTCGGATCCTTCCGAATTCTCCGGAACGCCATAAATGCGCAGGTTATTGCGTCTATTTCTATTTTCCAAGTCCTCTGTAGTTTTCTTGAGTACTTGAACTTCCTTGGTGAGGCTATCCACCTTAGCGACAACATCTTGAGCGTCGCTGATTTTTTGTTCAACGTTGGTGACCCTTTGATCTAGGCTGGACCACTTGTCGTCTAACCTCTGCAGGGTAGCCGTAGTATCCGCGATAAAGGGACGGATTAGATGAAGTTCCTCCATGAGGTCCTCCAGGGTAACTGGAGATGGAGATTTAGAAGGAGATGGAGGGTCCGTCTTGAGACGCTTGCCTGTAGATACAGGATCCTTGCGTGAGGAAGAAGCTTCAGTGGAGGCTTTAGCGCCGTGCCCCTGCTGCATGGTGACGGAGTCAGGAAAGCAGCGTGAGGGAGAAAGCAAGGTAGCTTACCAGGCAGTGGGGGCGAATGAAATCCAAGGTGAACTGCAGAAGTGGAGACAGAAACACCCCCAGTAGAGAACAATGCGCCTCCGTGGCAGAGAGTAGCGCGCAGAAGTGAAGTAAAGATACGCCAAGCAGGCAAGCTCTAAGGTAGATGTGAGAGGCAGGAAACAGATGCCAAAAATAGTACAAGAATTCCTCAAGGTGCCTCAAAGAAAGCAAATGCCTCCTGGAACAGTAAAATAAGACATAAGTCCGTCAAGAAGCCATATGCAGCAGAAAAGCAGTGGAAGGATGATTAAGGAAAAATGAAAAAAAATCAAAATGGCGGCCGGAACCGAGGCAGCGACATTTAAGCAAAGTTCGTCCCCATCAGGTGCATGGTCGCGTTCAGAAACATACCCATGTGCTGGGGGGCAGTTCCAACATCAAAATCAGCCGTTTCCGACCAGAAACGCTGTCAGGAAGCGGGACCTCCGTGATTGAAGCGCCGCCGAAATCGCAGAGCTCAGGGAGGGGTGGCCATCTTGTCCATTGCGTCGCGCGCTCTCTCCACTCAGGAGCTTTAACAACATATTTTATTAGAAAAAAGACCACATACCACATGAGTCTTTGTAATGATAACAAACAATCACATCCATATAAACAACATCAAGGAACAGGATTTCCTCTTTCTCCACTGCTCAGCAGCGAGATTCGTGATTTTCCTTAATATTGTTTATTAGGCGGGTTATTGTCTATTAGACTGCCCAGGCTGTATTTTCACTGTTTCTTCATTTTATTTTCCTGTGTATGTTAATTGCGATCTGTACTTGCCGTTCTCTTTACTGTGGGGATTGAGGCACGTTGCCTCCTCTGAGTTGCCAACCGGCCCCGTAGTAAGGTGAGGCTGGCGGCTTAGTTCCTACGGCCTTCAGGAGTGCATGGTAATGCAGGGTCAGGTCACCAGTGAAGGCGTGCTGTAGCCGTGCTGCCGGGGACACATTTGCTTTGTCCTTTTGGAGCGGTTCTTCTTACAAGATGCTCCTCTCACATTCAACAGTGAGACATGTAGGAAAGATGCGCGGTGCGCTGCCGTACCCGATAGAAGGCGTGGCACACACACACCTCAGGAGAAGGAGGGGGCATCCCTCCTTACCTTCCTGTCATTTCTTGGCATCTGTTAGGCACTCTTGACAGTTCCCCTTCAAACAAAGTTGAGTATCCTTTCCAGTGCTCGCTCGAGGCACTGAGGTCATTCTTTGGGATTTCCCCATCATGTATTCTTGCTTCAGTGCAATGGCTCTACTGCAGACCTTTTTCTATTATTGGCCCAGTGAAGTTCAAGGCATATAAACATTAAACAAGCCTTGGCCCATACAAATTGTGCCTAGGACTGTTACTGGTGCTCTTTTGCAGTTCAAGCCTGTCTGGTGCTCTATAAATCATTGTCCCTAATTTCACCTGAACATCATGGCAGGTGAGTTTGAGGCTCATTGGGAGTCCGTGGCAGAGGAGCATTCTCTGCTTCCCATCCATGTGGAATTGGTGGATGCTATTGATGCATCATTGAAGAGGGCGGTCTCCATGGCTCTGGAACCTTTGAGCAGTTGCATAATAGGACTCACTGCCTGGTGCAGGTTGGTACCCTCATCAGAGGAAGGGTGGGAAAAAACCCCTACAGGCCCAACAGGGACCTCTAAGGGCAAAAGTAAGGCTAAAACACGTCACAGCCCCTAAAGCCGCCACCACATCTGATGCCTTCGAAAGGCTGCGGCAGGCCATTCTGAAGTGATGCCTTGACCATCAAGAGGCCCAGAAGGATTCCGAGCCAGGTGATACCCCGATGTTGATTCCTGTCCCCAACTAAATTTGTTTGGGGGGCGGGTAGAGGTAGGGTGCGCTCCTCCGGGTGATCTTTCGACTCCAGCCACCCCAAACTCCAGATGAAGCATTCTATCCAGTGGCAGGACCAAAAGAAATTCGGAGGGTTCTACCCCTTGAGAGGTCGAGGCAGAGGACACAGCAGAAAGGGGAACTTACGTACAGCCTGCAACGCATCAGATGGATCCACCTGTAAGGAATACCCCTAGTTTCCTACCAGAGGTGGGGGTGGACCACTGCAGTGGTTCAGCCACAAGTGGGTGTCCATTACAAAAGATGCATGGGTACTCCAAATTGTGACTGGGTTTCATATAGAGTTCCACAAGACACCATGTAAACTTTCCCAGTCCCTGTCCTCTAGGTTCCTCACAGGAAGGAATATAGTTGGTCAACAGAAAAGTGCACAAGCTTCTACACAAAAAGGTTATTGTTTATTCAACCCTATACCCCTGGGATTTCCTGAGAAATATCTTTCTGGTCGAGAAGAAGGACAAAGGTTTCAGACCAGTGATTAATCTTGGAGATTTCAACTGATGGGTGGTATACCAACATTTCAAAATGGGGGGTTTTCATCTTCTCTGAGACCTTTCGTTGCCCATTGACTGGTGCAGCTCGACCTAAAGGATGCCTACCTGACAGCTCCGATATTTACTCCTCACAGACAGTTTTACAGTTTTTACAGTTTCAGTGGGACAGTCTGATATATGAATTCACCTGCCTACCCTTCGGTCTGTCTTCAGCGCCTTGGTGCTTCACCAAGGTGTTGAGGCCAGTCATGGAAAGGCTTCAGGCACCAGGCATATGTCTCATAGTGTACCTGGACAACATCCTCCTGATGCATCATGAAAAGTCGATATTACTCTCACATCTCCGAATGACTCAAGTCCTGCTGCGAGATCTAGGCTTCATCCTAAACAATCAAAAGTCAGAATGCGTGCCAGCTCAAGTAATGATTTTCCTGGGCTTTGGGGTTGATACATAACAGCAATGTCTTAGGTTACCCCAGCAAAAGATACATTTGATTCGCAGGGAGAGAGACATTTTCCTTACGCCACTTAGCCCAGATAGTGGAGCTTTTGCCAACTTCGATCCTGAAAATCTTTTCAGGCCCACTGCATTACCGGGCTTTATAGTGCCTGAAGATGCAACATCCACAATGGGGAGTGACAAACACGCACAAGATCTCCTTTTCCCAGGAAGCTCACACGGAGCTTCACTGGTGGCTCGAACATCTGCAGACCTGGAATGGGAGGGCCATATTTGGATCAGCCTCAGATCTGGTGATTGAATCAGATGCTAGTTGACAGGGTTGGGGCACCCGTTGTGAAGATATTACCACAAGCGGTCACTGGTAAGAACTAAGGGTGGGCGAAGTGCGCAGAGTTGCACTATGCAGAATTCCGCTGAGTTGCTTAAAAACCTTGTGGAATCCCGCAGAGTTCCGGTCTGCACTGCTTTTGAACAAAAAAGCTGTCAAGCTCACATTCTCTGGTGCGAGAAGCCTGACATCCCTCCTCTCCTCCCTTCACATCAACCGGCCCTTTGAGGGAAAAGGAGAGAAGACAAACCTGTCAGGTCCGGGAATTCATCTGGGCAGTGGAGTAACTTGTAGTCTTTGAAGACCTTCTCCCTGGGCTGCAGCTCCTCAAGGTTGTCTCCTGCAGCCAGCCTCTGGATTACCTCCGCCTGCCTGCAACTCCATATCAGATCAGCATCCAGCAGGGCTCACATGTCCATGGTCCAAGATCTGTCCGGTCTGAACATCTGGGAGCCCAAAGACAGGGGAGGGGACACTCCCTACAGGGGAACAACAGCATCCAGGCCCCCTCCGGCATACAGCGAGGAACTTCCGTAAGGAAAGGAGGGAGGAGACTCATCGGAGTTCAGACAATGTGGGCATGTCTTCAGCGTTGGGGGCAGGGTCAAAGCAGGTTGGTAAATCATGGCAAGTTCTGCCTCACGTGAACAGGCAGAGGGGGCATAAAAGTCAGAGTGCACAAAACGGGGTGAGCAGTGAGCAAGTCGGGGAATTCCACTCCACCGGCGGTGGGCAGAGTTTTGCGAACTTCCCATTCCAAATGGAGTTGCTAGGTGGGAAAAACTCCGCTAATTGCCGGCAGATTGCTACTGTCTGGAACTCATATCCCAATCCTTCGAGATTCGGAGACTGGTGGCCAGCAAGGTATCCAATGCCATCTTATTGAAGATGGACAATATCTCTGCAGTGAGATATATCAAACTGTTGGGAGGAATGATATCCAGGTTATTGGCAGATTTGTCCAAGGGTTTCTGCCTGGTTCACAAGCTGTCAGTCATGGCAGGATATTAGCCCGGGAAACTCCATCAGACGGCGCACTGGCATTCCAGACACCTGCAGGACTACAGTGCCTGGAAACTGAACCTCGCTCTATTCAGAGCCCTCAGTTTTTCAGCTGGTGCCTGCAACCTCTCACGGAAGCGATGGATGCCTTCCTGCAAGAATGGAGCCTGTTTTGGGGGCATGTATTTCTACCATCCACCATGATAGCCAGACTCAGGGCATTGGTCAGGTGGCAGAAGGTGGAAGTGATTTTGGTGACACCACTTTTGAAATCTAAAGTTTAGTATCTAGTTCTTTTCAAACTTTTTATGAATTGTTCAATCCAACTTCTCCTGACTCACAGTCTGCTGGCAAACTCTCACTGCAACTCTGGCTCAGAAAGGGACCCTCCGACTCATGGGTTGGAAGATTACAGGGTGAGTTGGGAGATCCCAGGCCTTTCAGGGAGGGCTTCCTCCCTTATCAGGAAAGCATGGGCAGATTCTATGGATAAACAATCTAGATCTGCATAGAGAAAGTGGCCACATGTTTGCTTTGGTGTTTGGATCTCGTGGGGTCAGAAGTACCGCATGCTGTCAACTACTTGTCGGAATTGTTCGACAAAGGTTTGGCTTACCACAAGATTAATGCAAATAGATCTGCAGTTTCTGCAGGTCATGTTCCCATAGAGGTGGTTCGGGTGGGGGAGCATCCATTGGTCTGTAGACTGCTGAGGGGCATCCACTTATCTTTTCTTCCTCAGCCAAAGTATTCTTCCCTGTGGGACGTTAAAGTGGTGCTAAGACTATTACAATCATGGCAAGATAATACTTATCTTTCCAGTAAGGAGTTAACAGGTAAACTAACAGTAATACTCTGCCTAATCACATGTAAACGAGTGTCATATGACTGTGCACTTGAGGTCACTTCATGTATGTTCACCCTGGCAGGGGTGTCATTTACTATTGCTTAATGCACCAAATCTAACACCAGGGTGGTGCACTATCCGGCCTTTCCTTGTCCTCCATAATTCTGTGGTGTGTGCTCCCTCAGGGCGTATGAATCTATGACTTAAGAATATAGACCACTGGGTGTGTTACAACTTTTTCTCTCTCTCAAGAAGCCTTTCAAGCAGGTATCAGCCACCACGATTGCCTCTTGGGTGCAGTGGGTGCTTCAGGAAGCAGGTATTGATACTACGGCCTTTGGAGCTCATTCCACCAGCAGAGCTATGGCCTCCAAAACGTTCTCACTCGGAAGCCGTCTTGAGGACATCCTCAGAGCAGCAGACTGGTCCTCAGACTCCACTTTTAAGACATTTTACTTCAAGCCTATCATGGGCATGGCTTCTCTGGTTGTCGATCAGCTTTGAACTAGCATATTCTGAGCCTCCGGTCCTGACATAGAATATAACATTTCCTAGCTTTCATGAAGGAAAGTTTCAATTCTATTAATGAAGTGGAGGCGAGGATTATCCCTCCCAATTCTATTAATAATTTTCTTACCCTCCAACGATGTACTGGTTCCAGAGGGTTTGAAGATTAACTGTTGACAATGAGTTAGCAACGTTATTCTAAATAGATGTTTTCACTTGTGAATGGCGGGTTTGATTAAGCAATAACACTTAGGGCCCGATTCCTATGTCAGATAGACCGGAGTCCGTCTGACATTGGTTTGGAACTGGAACCGAAGGACCTCCTGTCATCGGTTCCAGCCCAGGAAGTAGGATGCGACCGAACCCTATTCAGTCGCAATCCTGTACTTTACAATGAAAGCATGCATTCCAAATGGAATGTATGCTCTCATTGCAAAGAGTAGAGGAGCAGTTCATCCCTGCACCCCATGGCAGGCACCTCAAGGTGCCTGCCACAGGGTGCAGAGATCAACAGGGGGGCACGATATGCGCCCACTATGTCACCATTCGGTGGCCTTGTACCGATGGGGGCCCTGCTGGGTGTCCCCAAAGACAGTTTCCCAATGCCTTTCTGTGTCAGAAAGGCTGGCACACAAAGGCAGTGGGAATATGCCATCGTAATCCCTCGGCCGGGAAAAACGGGCTGATGGATTACTGCAGGGTTTCCAAATGGTGGACGGGCTCTCCGAGCCCATTGGATGCCATTTGGAAAACCAATTTCGATTCCCTTCCGACCGACCCCATCGAAATGGGTCAGTCAAAAAGGAATCGGACCAGCTGATTAAGATGCAGGCAATAGGGCTCCGACCGATAGTCGGACCTATTCCAGCTAGCATCGTAAACCGGCCCTTACTGTTGTTTTTCAGTGATGTTGTTTGGATCATGACATATTTTATGCCGATTTATGACGTTACAACGCATACATTCACAAGGCTTACCATTACAACAAAACCTTTACTTCGCAAGATCAATTACAACGCATGCTATTACAGCGCATGCCATTACCACGCAGATGCTATCACAACACATGCCATTACAACGTAAGTATGGGTACGTATTTTTAATTTTACTTTTTGTGAATGTAACAGTAGCGTAAATGTAGGATAGATTAGGGGTTAAAATTACTATTCTAACTCCAGGGGGTGTTGTAGTAGGGTAAGTGTTGGATAGTGTAGGGGTTAAAATTACTATTATAACTCCAGGGGGTGTAATAGTAAAGTTTTGGATAGTTTAGGGGTTAAAATTACTATTCTAATTCCTGGGGGTGTTGTAGTAGGGTAAGTGTTGGATAGTGTAGGGGTTAATATTACTATTCTAACTTCAGAGGGTGTTGTAGTAGGGTAAGTGTTGGATAGTGTAGGGGTTAAACTTACTATTCTAACCCCTGGGGGTGTAATAGTAGGGTAAGTGTTGAATAGTGTATGGGTTAAAATTACTATTCTTGCTCCAGGGGGTGTAACAGTAGGGTAAATGTTGGATAGTGTAGGGGTTAAAATTACTATTCTAACTCCAGGGGGTGTAATAGTAGGGTTAGTGTTGGATAGTGTAGGGGTTTAATTAAAATACATTTAATTAAAATTAAATCAAATTAAATTAAAATATATTAAATTAAATGAAAATGTAATTCAATTAAAATAATAAAATTCATTTAAGTAAATTAATTTAAAATTACATTAATATTGTTAGATTTGGGGGTCTCTAGTTGGCACAGGTAGGTACGCGTAACAAATAGGGACCCTCTCCTCTAGTCACGATAAGGGGATTACACTCCTAAAGTAACTCCTGCTCACCCCCTTGTAGGTTGGCTCGAGCAGAAGGGCTTTAGTTCAGAGGCGTTGTAAGTTAAGCAGTTGTGACCACATACAGTAACCCAGTGACAACACTACAAATGGACACCACACAGGTTTTATATAAAAAATAAGTAGACTTTATATAGAGTTACCACAAGGACATAAAGGACAAAAATACACACTATGATTACTTTAAGATGGTAAATGTAAGCTTAGTTCAGTTCAGTTCTTAGATGCGACACTCTGCGTCAATGTACCTTAGGTTGCGTTGTGCTTCCACGACAAGCAATGTCGCAGCGATGGGATATGCTGCAAAGTTCAGATACAAAGAAATAAAGACTTGAAGATCTTCCAGATGCAGCATGCTTCTCAGGGATGCGAGAAGTTCTCGGTACGATGCGTGGAATGCAGCAGCAACACCCTTACGATGCGACGACAACAGCTCCAGCGGCGACGCTCTTCTTCCACAATGCGTGAAGCTTCCGCTCGATGCGACAACTACAGTGGCGACATCCAAGATGCGACGGCAGCAGCTCCGACGGCGGCGCGCTTCTCGGGGATGCGAGGTGCTCTTGGTCGATGCAGTGCAATGCGACAGTTCCAGCGGCGACACCCTCCTTCAGAGTTGCGACGGCAGGCACAGCGACGGCGACACGCTCCGACCTTGTTGCGAGATTCTTCTCCTGATGTGGTGCAGTGCGACAACTACAGCGGCGACACCCTCTTTTGGAGTTGCGATGGCAGCAGCAGCGACGGCGACACGCTTCCTCTTTGTTGCGGCACGCTTCTCTCTGATGCGGTGCAGTGCGACAGTTCCAGCGGCGACACCCTCCTTCGGAGTTGCGACGGCAGGCTTAGCAACGGCGACATGCTTCTTCTCGTTGAGTCGCGCTTCCAGCTCCTTGCAACACGCAGTTCCTCAGAAGGCCCAAAACAGCAGCAGGCACTTCCACAAGAACTCTGGGGAGCTGGGGGGGGGTGAAGTCTGTAGTCCCTGAGACTTCAATAGGAGGCACGCTCTTTTCCAAGCCCTTGGAGATCCTTCACAAGTTGAAAGCAAAGGACACAAAGTTCCTTTCTCCTTCCTTTGGCAGTAAGGTAACCACTGCAGGCCAATCCCCCAAGCAGCACATCAGCTTGGGAATAGTCTCTCCTCAGTTTCTTCAGGTACCTCTCCTCAGTAAAGGTTTCTTCTTGTAGTCCAAAGTGATCTAATTTCATGGGATCAGGGTCCCAATATTTATACCCCAAAATCCTTTGTTTTCTGAGGGGAGAGGGGCCTTTGCTCAGTCCAAACCAGTTCTGAAGCACTCTTTATACCGGACTTCTCATTTCCTTTCACAGTGCAGGGCATGCACATCAGACGCCCCACAGGAGGTGGTGCCAGCATTGTGGAAGGCAAGTACAGTTCTGGAGCACTTTGTTTACAGGACTCCTTCGCTTCTTTCAGTGTGCAGGGCAGAGACATCAGCCGCTCCCCAGGGGGTGGAGTCAGCATCGTGGAAGGCAGACACAGCCTTATTCAAGGTTCAGGTGCAACTCCACTCTCCCATCAAGATGCAGATCTCTCTATTTACCACAGGATGACTCAGCCTGTCTCTTGGAATTCCCCAGCCCTGTCACTCACAAAACCAGACATTGGAATACACAACCTAGCAGAGGTAGGTTTGAATGGTTAGACAAGCAAACACCTACTTTCTAAAAGTGGTATTTGCAAACACAGAATATTAAAACCAACTTCACTAAAAGATGTATTTTATTATTCTGAATTCAGGCATACTAAACTGGCATTTCTACCATGTTCTCTGAGACAGTTAGGATTATAAAATGTAATGACTCTAACAGCACATTCTGGCCTGTGGAGAACAGGTAGCCTTGCAATAGTGAAAAACGAAAATGGCTGTAATTCACTATTAGCACATGCCACACACATCAGGGCTTGTCCTACCTTATCCTTACAATGCACCCTGCCCTTGGGCCTACCATAGGGGTGACTGATATGAAGAAAAGGGAAGGTTTAGGGACTGGCAAGTGGGTGCACTTGCCCAATCAGCATGACAGTACAAGACTGCACGCAGGCTCTACACTGGCAGACCTTAGACACATTTTACAAGGCTGCTTCTGTGGGTGGCACAACCAGTGCTGCACTCCCACTAGCAGCATTTGGATTTTCATACCCTGGGCACACTCAGTGCACTAGACTAGGGTCTGACAAGTAAACCAAACAGCCAAACATGGAACCACTGATTAATACATCAAGTTACAATAGGGAGCACTTGCACTGTGGCACTGAATAGCAATGGCACAGTGCCCACAGCATACAACACCAGCAAAAATACATGAGGCAACAACAAAAATGGAAGGGAGACCCACGCCAATGGTGCCAGGTCTAACAAATATTAATTAAATTAAATACTTACCCATACTTACATTGTAATGGCATGCGTTGTAATGGCATCTGCGTTGTAATGGCATGCGTTGTAATAGCATGCGTTGTAAAGGATCTACCGTTGTAAAAGTTTTATTGTAATGGTATTGCGTTGTTATGCCCGTGTTGTGATGGCTGTTTCCCATTTTATGCTGCTTTGGGATGATGCTGGTTGTTCTACAAGGCAGAAACAAGACTACTGGCATGAAAAGCGGGATGATGCATGTTTCACCTGAAGAAAGAGTACTGTTCCTTGATGATGTTTATATAGGACTGACTCCATGGTTTTTATTACAAAGACCCATGAGATATGCAGTCTTTTTTCTCCTAAAATGTGTTGTTAAAGCTGCTGAGTGGAAATAAATGGAAGAGATGAGCATAATCCTTGCCTCTGCGTCCAACTTTCCTTTAAGAGAGCTAAGAAATATTTATATTCTAGTCTCAATGGGAAATAGGCAGATCCCCACAAGGAGATTTAATCAGTTCTTCCAATGAAATTGCCTTTTGTCTTTTTGATCTAAGATCTCACTACCATATAACAGCAGATTATTAATTTTCTTGCTGTAGGCTTCCTTCAATGGCTAAATTATTTAATAGCCTGGCTTTTGGTCTATCAATGCAGTGCTCCTGCAATTGCTTTAGCTCTAGTTTGTACTCTTTCAATGTGGCTCTTAAAAGTAGGAATACTTTTAAAGGTCATCCCCAGGTGTATATATACTAATTCACTGTCTCTAATTTTTGATCAGAAAGTAATCAGTTCTCTTTTTTTAATAATTATTTTTTGTGCAGATCATGGATTTCCTTTCCACAGCATTAATTATCAAAACATTGACAGAATTTTGAGAATTCATCTTATCGTCTTTGAAGACCAACCAACGTAAGATGTGGCTAGTGTAGAATAAGTTTGAGATTTTTTCCTCTCCCAACTTTGGGTGAAAAAGAGCATGCATTTTACAGTATTTAAGGTGCCTCTCCTGTGTAAATCGAAAATAAGAGGGGCGAAAAGATACAGCCTTATCTCAGGTCTCGATTTTTCTTGACAAGGCACCATGTCAACCAAACTGAAGTTGTGTCTAAGCACAATTTTGCAGTTTGAGTCTCATTTTTGTAGCCCTGAGGAGATCCCTACATTGTCATTCTTTGCCACAGCCTAGTTCTGTAATGGAATTGAATGCCATGATCAAGTGATTATAATCTACATAAAGCTGCTGTCTTTTTCTTCGCTAACAAAATTCACATTGATAATTGCTCACCAGACGGCCTTATCTCAGTGAAATAAACACAAGGATCACCTTAATCATCATCATGATTTTTCATGTAAGTGCATTTAGGTGCAGGCTATATTGAGTCTTGCTCGCATTATCACAAAATTCATCTTTGCCCTTTGGATTCTTTTTAGGACAATAGATTACATGACTTCAATTGGAGCATGCCTTTACAGTCCAAGATATATATTTTCTCCCCTTAGACCTCAGAGTGAACATCTATTTTCTTTTCTTATTTTTCTCATCATTACTAATGAACATCACTTACTAGATACAACACGGGGTGGCTCTTTCTTAATACTCATCTCTATGTAAATATATTTTTTAAGAACGACGATGACTCTTTCTTAGCTATTATAATGGGTCTTTACTTTTTACGTAATTTCAGCATGTATAGCCCTTTCACTGCAGCTGTGTTATTTCAATTTTCGTGAAATTTGTAAGTTATATTTCTTGAATAATTTATAGGAGGGGTTTTCCATCATCTTTGAAATACCCATAGTCCTGCAGATGGTCTCGGTCATTTGCAGCGACAGAGACCGAAACGTTTGCGAACTGTCCAATTTCCTCTAAAGTCATTGCCAAATAAATTACCGCCTAGTACTGTTTGCTGGACAGGCCAAAGTGTTATATATAGGATTTGGACATCTGATCCATTGTTACATAATTCTTAAAGTTGTGTATAATTTAACAATAACCGTTGTCAATCTATCTTGAAATTCATTTGTGTGAACCCCTATTTTGCATATATAAAAATATTTGTTTTCAATATAAAAAACTATGAATATGCAAACCTGCTTTAGAATTTCATTGTTCAGTTTAAAATAATTTTGTTTTCTAAATTTTCAATTACATTTTGATGTCTAAGTGTGACATATTGAAGTGTACAAGAATCTTCATATACATGTTTAAATAAATCCTTTGCGGGCATTCGTACCGAGCATTTAGAAATAAAAGATAGCAACAGGAAGAACCAACCTCCTAAAGAAGTTAGGTCGAGTTAGGATTATGCAGGCCAAAAGCTCTGCAACAGCAATGCAAAACAAAAGAAGTGACACATGATGCTCTGTCAGCGCTAGATGATTTTACCTACAACAAATAAGTCATTATTAAACGGCACAGTTTGAATGGAAGAACCAATTGGTGTCAATAATAGACTCAGACAGTTGTTTGGTTATTGTATTATAGATTCAAAGTCCATGGCCACAAGCATTTTGTTAATAAGTTCAGTTAAGAATATCATAGTTTGTATAACAGCACCAAACATTTAAGCAGGCTTTTTCAGATGATTGGTATCAAAATCAGTTACAGAGTTACAGAGTTGCACCACCTTTAAGGCGGAAGGAATAGTTTGTTGTCTAACAGCTCAAGTCCTCTGGAGATGGGGAAAGAGTTCAGATTTAATGTCCATTAAGGGCGAGTCCAATAGCCTAAACAAAGAAATAAAAAGTATGAAAAATGCAAATAGTTCGGCAAAGAAGGTTTCAGTTTATCAGCTACCAACTATAGAATCATCAAGGCAGTCCAAAAGTAAGAGGCAAATTTATCAAAAATCGGTCAGCATAGCATCCTCTTGCATGTGTAAAAGGAAATATATGGCCATGCCCCTCCTTTGGGGTTTCCTTTTATATAAATAATGCTCTAGCATTTTTCAGTGATATGGCATCACGCTACCCTCGGAAGACTGTTGTAAGCTCAAATTCACATAATGTGACCTAGAAAACATGCAACAGTGAGATGGTTTTCCATGCTGTTCATGAGAAACGAAAGATTGAGAGTCCACATAGACCTAACATCTGTAATAAAAGATACAAAGTAATCATCTATAGCAATAGCTGAAATTATGTTCCCTCAGGAATAATTATCTGTGAATGTTGAAGAAACATTTAGTAATGTCAGGTTGTACACATGTACAGGCCAAATAAAGCAACATTTCACTAGTAAACAATTAACCATCACATTAAGTCAAGGGAAAGGTCAGCACCAGAAATGGGCATTTTTGAAATGGCCTTTAAGTCAGCACCACATGTTTTAAATGAAATGAGCTCTAAACCAGGGGTCTCCAACCTTTTCTGTAGTAAAACTACTAATATTCAATGAAAATCTTTCAGAGCTACTGATAGTATTAGTGTTGTAATAGTGACCACAACAGACACAAATTGTATTAGTGACCACCATATCTAAAACTATGTTATGTTACCTGGAATTTATAAAACGCATGTTCACCATAAGGGCATGACCCTAGGGCATATGTGCACTAGGAAATTAGGGGTGCCTCCGGGGGCCTTAAGCCTAGAGTCACCCTTCACTTTGCTTTTCTTAAATTGTGATTTTCTATTAGGAAATGGCAATTTAGGAAATGCAAACCATTTCCTATTTTGCCCATAGTCGGGAATGCCATAACATCTCCTATTTGTGATTCCCTAATAGCGATTTTCTACTTTGCAGGACTCGCTATTATGGAATCGCAAATTTAGTACATATAATTTTGCATTTCCTAACTAGCAACTCCTACAGAGTTGCTATTTTGTAAATGCTAAATATGAATTTCGTACATCTGGCCCTAAATCGAGTCAAAACAGCGAATATAGAGATTTTTCACAAATCATTATTGCACGAAAATAGCTAACATTAGAAATATCCCTCTCCCACAACTTTTCTCAACACTTATAAGTGTATAATTTCCAAAATTCATATCACAAAATTCATTTTGTATTTTTCATGAACTATAGAAGCTCTACCATTGCTATCCGAAATTTCAAGATCGTATCATGTTTCTACAAGTATTTGTACTGACTTTTCTAAATAGTGAATTCTCAACAGAAAGCATTAGAAACACTAGGCCATTCTAATTGCATCAGTAAACATTAATAAACAACATTTTCACAAGAACTCTTAGTAGTGCACCGTTTTTATAGGTTTTAGTATGGCCTTTTATGCATGTTGGCTCCATCTTATTTTAAAGCACACTTTTACTGTGCTTCTACTACACTTGCCGTTTTTTGATGTGTCTAACGTGTGCAAAGTGTACTTTCAGGTCTCTGTGTCTTCAATTAGTAAATGTGTCATATTTTGTGATTTTTTAAATTGTGCTACATCAATGTCATTCAATGGTTAGTCCTACTTATGTATTCTGACTCTGATACTATCTCCCCATGTAACAGGTAGTTTGTTTTAATTAATTGCAACCTTGAAGAGAGGTGTCAGGATCTGCATCCAAGTTTTCAGATTTGCCCTCAGAATATTTGCAGATAGGCCATCCAGCCCTTGTGCTCGCGCATTCTTTAAAGACTTGTAAGGGCCTTCAAACTCCTTCGTGGATGCCTATGGCATTTCTAGGGCAGCATTTATGGTATTAACCTTTTTTTCCCTGAATAAGATGTCCAAGAAAATCTTTGTTATTTTTTCTCTTAAGGTACATATTACTTCCAACAATGTCTTTCTTTTTTCTGAAGTTGTAAGGCTTGCCTCAGCAATTAGGCCACTCATCATTGATGTTACATCCTACATTTGTTTTGTTTCCCTTCTCTCTTTTCCGGTTTCCCTCTCTCCTCTTAAGTACTTGTTGCCTGAAGGATTTGTTACCTTCCGCATGAGCTATGTTGCTGTCTGTTATTCTGAATGTGTATTACCTTCTAGCGTTCCAGAGTCTGGGCAGCGTTCCTTGAACTCTCCAGGGTCCACAACTACACTTTTACTGTGGCATTAGGTTAGCTTAAAGTGGTTTCTGAGCGGTTGTACTAGCATGTTCACAGTACATGATTAATATTATAAAAAATGTTTATCCATAAAGGGTTCTCATACTTAAAAAGCCAGAGCCCAATACAAGCTGTGGGAGGAGTTGATTTATCGATTGATGAGAATCGCATTAAGATTGAGCAAGCTGATTCATATCAAATGTTTCTCTTATTATCTCTCTCTCTGGCTCCATCTCTCTCACCCTGCCACATTTTCACCTGTTGGTAGTGTGGTTGCAGGATTACCCTCTTTTATGCATTCCCTCCTGCTTCAGATAGGATAATCCGAGGAATATTTGAGTCCTCTTTTCTCAAAACCTTGTCTCCAGAGCTCGCTTAGTGACACTGAAAACCCTGGGACTCCTGAAAAAGTTTGCTCATCTAGTTTGAGTTTCCTACTTTCCTGCACTGGCGTAACGAAAACTGAGAGGGCCTCCCAGCACGGTAGGTAGAGGGGCCACCCTACGGCTCAATCAGGAACTCCCCGGCCAGATTGCAGGTCCGAGGGGGCCCCCTGGAGCTTTGGGCCCCCTCGCACCGCGGGGCCTGCAGGGGCCTGTGTTACGCCCCTGGTTTCCTGCTTAACCTTTTTTTTTTTTTTTTTTGGTGTTCAAACTGCTTTATTGAGAAGAGCACACAAGGATACACAGCTTGAGATGCCTACAACCCGGAGGCCGGCAGCAATAGCGGAGCAACAATACACAGCCTTGTAGCCGGCATCCCGGGGGCCCGGCGGCACATCACAGGTAGAAAGCTTTTCACAACGCCGTCCGGCGGGGCAGGCCAAGGAAGGATGTGCTGCAGTCGAACAGGTTTTGTATGAGCAAGAAGAGAATCTCACTCCTAATTTTTTGTAACGAGTAGAACAAGGAAAAGAAAAAGAGAAAACCCCAACTTCTCAACGAGGTTACGTATGTGCGATGGTGTATTACAGTGCAATAACAATGTGTTGTAGTGGTGTAGTGTGGTGGTTCTGCTAGGCGCCAGTGCGCGGGGCGGTGAATGTCCCGGGTTCAAGGACCTAAGGCATTGGTAGTCCGTGGAGTGGCAGTGCAGAGCTGCCAGTGGTATGCAGGACAGCACTCTCCAGATGGAGGGGGGGACATCCCGTGGCTCGTCGGAAGGTGAAGATGGTCGCAGGAAGGGGAGGCGAGGGGGGCGGTACCGTGGAGGCTAGTGCCACACGTTCCATGAAGAGACTGCAGGGGCATAGGGGTCCCACAGGTAGTGGAAAACAGCATGCGTCGTGTATAGCCAGGTAGTAATAAGGCGAGCAAGAGTGCTAATGGGATTGAGAAGCAATGAGCCCATCGCCCGACGTTGTATCATCGTCCGAGCGTTTGAGCAAGTAGTGCACCAGTGGGTCCCAAACATTCCTGGGTCTACTCGTGAGAGGCAATAATTCAGAAAAGGTGTTGTGCTGATCTTGGCAATATGTTAAGTCAGTTAGCCAATCCTTGAACTTGGGCGCTCTGCCTCTGCTCCAGCGGCAGGCGACACGTCGCTTGGCTAGGAGGAATGCAATATCGACGAATTTTCTGCTTGCCTTGGATATGTGCTTTGTGTATCCAAGGATGGTCACCAAAGGATCAGCGGGAATCTCCTCTTCCACCATCTGCACAACAGCCTCGATGACCTGTCGCAAGTAGTCAGCAACCTGGGGGCAGGACCATGCTAAGTGGAGAAAGTCAGCGTGGTCTGCGCGACATCGTTCACAGCGATCACTATCGGCTAGCCCGAATCTGTATTTCCGGACCGGCGTGTAGTAGACCCTCTGCAGGTATTTATAATGTATTATTTTCAACCTGCAACTGGCAGAGATACGGGAAGTCAATGTGCAGCAGTATTGCCATTGGTCGTCCGAGACCTCTGTGTCAAGTTCCGCCGACCAGCGCAGTCTGGCAGCAGAGACCGGTAAGGGAGCAGCTCCCCGATATTGGCGGTAGAGCCCAGAGACCAAATGGGCCCCATCTGGAGATTCCAGGAGGTGGTGTAGCGGAGGCAAGGTCGCAGGTTCAGCAGGGTAATCCGGAAGGATGTCCCGCATCCCCGCGCGCAGTCGTATATAGTAAAACAGCTCAAGGGGTGTGGGGGCATGCGAGTGGAAGAAAAGATCCGCTGTTTTGAAAAGTCCGTTGTGGAACAGGTCGCCCCAGAAGGAGATGTGAAGTTTGCTACAGAGCTGCCGGAACCCTATTTCCGATAGCAAGGCAAGGTTTGGATGATAGGCCAGAGGAAGCTTAGGAGAGTAGGGCAGCGCGCAGAGGAGTCGCCGGGCGAGTCGCCGCCACGCGTCCAGGGTGCAGGAGACCGAGGTATTCGCTGTAGAGATGGAATTCTCGGAACAGTGCATCAGACCGTTCAATGGAAGTGGGTGTGCAATCCAATCCTCCACTGCTATGTGAGGCATGAAGGGGGTAGGAGCCATCCAATGGTAGGCAAAATGCGCTTGTGCGCACAGGTAGTACGCCTCGAAATCAGGGATGTCGAAGCCGCCTTGGTCGTAGGGAAGGGTCAACGTGGACCACTTTAGCCGGGGAGATTTGCCACCCCAAAAGAGTCTGCGCAGTTCGGCGCGGAGTGTCCTGAAAAAGAAAGCCCCTGGGTAATAGGGGATATTGAGGAAAAAGTACAGAAAGCGGGGCAATATCACCATTTTAATGAGGGAGGCTCTGCCAGCCATGGAGAGCGGCATCGTGATCCACCTGTTGACAGAAGCGGCCAGTTTAGTTATGGCCACTCCATAATTGGAGCGAAGTGTCTCATCTTTATCCCGTGCTACGCGGATCCCCAAATAGCGCAGATCATCCTGGCACCACACCAACGGATAATCTAACGGGAAAGCACTCACCGCGTCAGTAAGGGGAAAAAATTGTGATTTGGTCCAGTTAATATGAACACCTGATAGTCCACCGAACAGGACGAATTCACGGAGTAGGGGGTTAAGGTGTAGCTCCGGGTACTTGACATATAGTGTGATGTCATCCGCATAGAGGGACACATCGATTTGCCGCTGCAAGCATTGAATCGCTCCCTCTCGGTGTAATTGACGCAAGCGGCATGCTAGTGGTTCGACCGCAATAGCAAATAATAGGGGTGAGAGCGGGCACCCCTGGCGAGTACCTCTTATAAGACCGATAGGTGACGATAGCTTCCCATTGATCAGTACTCTCGCCGTGGGGTCCGTGTAGAGGAGGCGTACCCAGGCCAAGAACAGTTTAGGGAACCCCATGCGTCCCAGAACCGAGAAGAGGTAGGGCCACTCGACGGAGTCGAACGCCTTGGTGGCGTCAAGGAACACAGCCGCCACTGGGATATCAGGGTGGACAGAGCGTAGCAGAGAAAACAGGGTGCGTAAGTTATGGGAAGTAGATCTGCCGGCCACGAAGCCAGATTGGTCGGGCAGGACGATTCTAGTCATTAGCAGTGAGAGTCTCATGGCGAGTACTTTAGCAAGGATCTTCACATCACAATTTAGAAGGGAAAGTGGGCGGTAAGAGTCGCAGGAAGTAGGGGCCTTGCCAGGTTTCAGAAGGGAGGTGATAACCACTTCGCGCATAGATCGAGGCAGCTTGCCGTCAGCTAACGATTCAGTAAAGACTTCATTAAGCACGGGTGCCATAATATCAATATAAGCTTTGTAGAATTCGGCTGGGATGCCATCGAGCCCTGGAGCCTTCCCATTCTGTAGGGACATAATGGCCTCGCGAACTTCCTCGAGTTCAAAAGGCGCCGCCAGGAACTCCCTATCGCCATCGCTGAGCCAGCATAGCGCCACGTCATTCAAATAGTCAGCATATGGAGCATCCGCTTCTGCCTTGGAAGTGTATAGTGTAGAGTAATGTGCCGTGAATGTAGTCAGTATCTCATCCGATTCTCTAGTGACAGTGCCAGTCTCATCAGTAAGTTCTAATATGGTGTTGTGTTCTCGTGGCGCACGCGTGAGTGAGGGTAGCACCTTGCCAGGCCTATCCCCCTCGCAGTATTTCCGGGCCACCCAGTGTTTACCCCGGTATTTTGCCTCCCTGGCAGCCTCCTCCTCATACTTGGATAGTGTGTCCCTAAAGGTCGCCTGTAGGTGTGGGTCATCACTCGCCACCATTCGGAGCTCTAGGGCACGCAACTCACTTCCCAATGTGGTAATGGTACGCAGAACATCCCGCAGGACCCCATAGCTCTTAGAAATGCAGAAGCCCCGAATGGTTACTTTGAAAGCCTCCCATATGTGTTCCACTGACTCTACTGAACCCTTGTTTCTAGGGAAGAAGTCCCTGATCTCCTCCCCCAGCTCTGTACGAAAAAGCTCCTCAAGGAGCGTATCTGGGCTCAGCCTCCACTGCGGTCTCGGACCATCCCACCCAGGAGTACGGAACTGTAGTCTAACAGGGCTGTGATCCGAATAGGTTCTAGGCAGATGGTCGACCTCCAACAGTTCCCCAGTGACGTCCCGGGTTACCAAAAAATAATCCAAGCGCGCCCAGGTCCCGGTGTGATGTGTAAAGTGCGTGCCCTCCCGCCCGTGGGGATGTATCTGTCGCCAGGCGTCCAATAGTCCACCCTCCTCCATCACTCCTTCTAAAACCTCCCTAGCTCGGGGCTTGTAAGAGTTAACCCCATCTGCCCTATCTAAGGAGGGCACTAGGGCCAGATTAAAATCACCTCCCCAAATAATATGCCTTGCCCCAATGGAAACGATCTTGCCCCACAGTGTGGAAAAAAAAACAGGTGAGTCAACATTCGGTGCATACATTGAGACAAATAGATAGGTGTCATGTCCCACTCTCCCCCACAACAAAACATATCTTCCCTCTTTGTCCGCCACCTCACCCATGTGAAGGAAGGGTACACCACGGGCGACAAGAATCGCCACACCTCTGGCATAAGACGAATAAGAGGAAAAAGCGCGGGTACCCGCCCATTTCAGTCCAAACGGGGCGTCCCTGCGCACGGGCAAGTGTGTCTCTTGTAGCAGAGCTACTTGTACATGATGTCTATTCAAGTAGGCGACAACATTCCTGCATTTCCGAGCATCGTTCAACCCCCGAACATTCCATGAAAGGCATGTCAATCGCGCAGTCGAGTTCACCGCAGCCATGAGTACATTGACAACAAAGAAGAAGGCGCCCAATCGGGCCAAAGCTTAGTATCATACCCGCACCAGAAGCGCCAGGCCCCACACCACATCAATATATGCATACACAGTCCACGCAACAGTAACCTCATGAAGTCCGATCTCCCCCCACCCACCCCAGCATCCCAAACATGCCAGCAGCCATGAAATCCCCAAAAACTTCCCCCCCTCATCCCCCCCCCCCCCAACTTCAGAGTGGCAAATAGCCAAACATGCAATAGATCAGCGGGGAATACCCAACTAGGGATCATCCAAAGGTACGTGCTGCCACGATCCGGCCCATAGCTCCAGTCTGTACCGCCCTCGGTGGAGACTAGGGCCGAGAAAGCGGTCCTTGGTATACGTTACCACGGGGGGTGCGATGTCCAGGAAGTCCGATCCTCGTGATTCTGCCGAACCACCAAATGGGGAGTCAGCGCCGACCAGCAAATAAGTACATTGTTGTCTTAGGCCGAAAGTCATGAAGGCAATTAATCCTCTTGGCGTTCAGGAGGCAAGTCGTCGATCTCTAGTCCGTCTTCAGGTGCCTGGTTGTCTCTGCGTGCTCTCCGGATGGATTTAAAGTAATCCTCGGCTTTCTGCGGGTTAGTGAAGAAGCGTTGTTTGCCCTGGTGAGTAACCCTCAGTTTTGCCGGATACAAAAGTGCATAGTCTATCTGGGCTTCCCTCAGTTTCTTTTTTATCGGAAGGAATTTGCGCCTTTCATCCTGAACCATCGGTGTAAAATCAGGATAGATGGAAAAGGTGATGCCTTCATACCTCAGCGACCTCTGTGTCCGGGCTGCTCGAAGGGCCGTGTCGCGGTCTCGGTAATTCAGAAGTCGAGCGATTATGGGTCTCGGTGGCAGGCCAGGCTGGGGCATAGGCGCCAGTGATCGATGAGCCCTCTTCACTATGAACTGGGAGGAGAAAGCGTCCTCCCCGATAGAGCCCTTGAGCAATTTCTCCACATAGAGTTCCATTCTACCTGTGGCAGTGGATTCCGGCACATTGGTAATGCGAATGTTATTGCGGCGGCTCCGCGCTTCCAAGTCCTCATTCTTTGCCGCAATTATGCGGAGGAGGTTATCCATTCTCGCTAGCTGTGTCGCGTGGGTCGCGGTGGCGTCGGTGTTGTCGGAGATCCTTTGTTCCGCAGTTGTAAGGCGTTCCTCATGGCAATCCACTTTATGGACCAAGGCGTCCAGCCGGGCCGTGACTCCATCCACCTTCTCCACCACGGTAGCGAATCCCTGCCGCATTTCCAGTAGCAGGTTAGCAATATCCGCAGCAGGGGCATCAGGCGGAGCAGGCTGCGGGGGTGGCTCACTGGGACCCGGGCGCGTCTGCGTCGATGTGTGGCCCTTGCGAGTGCTGTCAAAGCTCAGTTTGGGCTGACGAGCGTCAGGACGCCCCATGGCGGAATCTCCAAGCAGGTGAGGGCCCAGATAGGGTGGCAGAGGCAGTGGAAGTCAAGCGGGCGGGCAGCAACCAGCTGCACACCAGGGGTGTCTCAAGGCCGGAGCCCAGCAGCAACACAAGGAGCGTGCAGTGTCACAAGCAGCGCCCCGCGGCCAGCAATTGTTCTATGGCAGCAGTCGCCCACCGCGCCTCCAGCAGCAGCCCTAGGTACCTGTTAGGCAATGTTTGCGTCGAAGCACCAGTCCTTGCGCCAAGCCTCCGGATCAACTTCAGGAGTCGCGTCCCACCAGCCGTTAGAAGGCGCAATGCAGTCTACCAGGCAGCCCCATGGGGGAAGGGCAGTCAGGCCACTCGACAGCAGCCATCCACGCTGCCAATGTGCAAAGGATCCGTGGCGCCCCGTGGGAAAGGAGCGCCGTCAGTGGCGAGGGGACTCCTCTCAAGTGCAGCAGCCTCGCCTCCCTAACGCTGTAGCCGGCTGTCGCGTCCGGCATGTAGCGTCACGCAGCTCCGGGTCCGCAGCGACAACGGGGACCGGCACGGCCGTGAGCAAGGCAGCAGCCGTCCCGCTGGAAACAGGTCGCACTCCGTGTCGGCAGAGCCGCACTCAGAAGGATGCCAAGCAGAGGATGGTAGGTGCCGCTCACCCTCTCGACCTGCACTGTATTCCGGCCCGGAGGGGTGAGGCAGGCAGGGTGGTTGTGCGGCCTGGGCGCCTCGTGGCGGACCCCGGAGTCGCGTAGCTGTAGTGGCCGGACTCCCTCTCCAGTGTGCACCAGGGCAGGCGTCGGGCAATCTTCAGAAGCTCGTATCTCTGGCTCCGAGCCTCGCAGCCGCTCCAAACTTCGACCGAGTGCAGAGAGCACTCTCGTGATGCAGGAACCGGGCTTCTGGGGGTAACATGGCACCCCGTGGCAGCGGATCAGTGTAGGATCAATATCCAAGGAGCGGGAGCTGCAGGTCTAGGCAGCCATTCCGCAAGCGCGCCCTCTAGCGCCCCCGGTTTCCTGCTTAACCTTGAAGTGACATTCTAGTTCTGCTTCTGCCTATTCAACAGCAGTACAATCCATGCATTTCAGCATATGAAGTGTCTGCCGGCTGTCCACCAAGGACATTTCACTTCTGGTTTGAAAGCAAATAACTCCAAAGAACAAGAATTGGCAATGCCAATAGGTCCAATATTAAATTAATGTTGTATGGTAATGTGGAATATTACAAGTAAGTAGCATCAGAATAGATATCTATTTTTGTGGAAGGAAAGAGCTGAGAATAATATTGGTGTATGCTAAAAGGTCAGGTGACAGTTTCACTGTCACACCAGACCTAAAAATCCATGTAGGTTAATGACTGCCCTTCTCTCATCTGTGCTGCTGCTAGAGATAAACAACATAATGTATGTGGTTATCTAAGACACTTTAATAGTATTACAATTTGTGTGCCCCTAAAAGTTCCACCGCAGGCAGCTGGATAAGTTAACAAAATGATCACAGTGTTGCAGGGATTCTGCTCAGGAACAGAACTAAGCTTGGGACCGTAGAACATCAGCAAGTAGGGACTTATTCACAATCCCACCTCAGTCTCTAAGAGCCCGAGTCCGACAATTAAATGCCTCACTTGACCTCCTAACCTAACAGAGAGACAAGTGAATTGGCACCCCAGAATATAACTCTCTTGACCCTCTCAGTGATCGCAATAACTGGACACTCCCTTTCACTCTCTCACTCAAAATTGTCCACAATAGGATAAACAAGAGACATGGAAGAAGATTAAAATAATATTTAAACTAACATGCTCTAAAATGCAGTATTAGCACCACAATTAGAAAACAAATGAATATCAAAAATATTGCTAGCAGGGTTAACAAACATACACCATGAAACACTGTGTCATGTTATAAGACAGATTAGCCTAAACCCCACACCTTCCTAATAAGGCTGAATGATTATATATCAAAGATCTCTGGGATTATTGGCGGACCCTGTATGTTAGCATACATAGATGGACGTTCTACATCTCAGCTGATGCAGCATTCTTGTCTCAAGACCTTTGTTCTCAGAGAGCGTTTTTTGATCTCCTGTCTTCAGTTATATGGCAAGACATGTTTTCTCATAAACAGCAGCCGCACTCTCATATTATGTCCAGGTGCTATTGCCTGGCCAGAGAAAAAAACAAGGGCCATTGTTGTTTTACTTTGTCTGTGGTGTTCAGACTAAATCCCAGGAAAAGAACAGAACACGAAAACACATGCAGGCTCTGTGTGAACATACATTACGGCACAAAAGCAAACGTTTTTATATGGTAACGTGCAGAAAAAATGAGGCCTACAATGTGCAAAACTAGGCTAACACAGCCAAAACGACAATGGGCCATGCCAGACTCCCACAACAACAGCTGACTCTTTTTTTTTAAGGAAAAGGGTAAATGTGCCAAAAAGAGATTTTGTTTAACTCTTATTTTTAATGTTGTTCTTATATACTTGGGAAATCCTAAATAGTCTCTTCCAATAAACAATTCTTGAATTAAACTTATTTCACCAACTCGAATAAATCCCAAAAGCAAAAAACAAGATAGGTGATTTTTTTTTACAGAAAAAATATAAAATTATGTAGAAAAAATCATTAAGGGTACATGTAGTATAAATCACAGATATACAAAAGGGAAATGGGTACAATTTACTTTCTGTACAAATCAATCTCTCATCAACACCTTTGGTCAACACCTATTCCAAATCGTAGAAAATATGGACAGCGTTAATTGAATTACCATCTGTGTTATTACATCATTTATTCCTGTATGGAATTAGGTGAAATTGTCAACGTTTCTGTCTCTTTGTTTTCATCACTTAGACCAAATTGAGGATGAAATTTCATTGATGAACCGAAGACCCCTGAATTGAATGAATCTTCCAATAAATTGTGTGTAAAATGTGTGTATAAATAAAGTATACAAATATATTAAAAAAGGTAAAAATACATGTGTTCAAAAAGAGAATAAATTGAGTGATTTTCAGATTTGAATGAAAGGACCTACACTATGGTAAAATACCCAAGATGTAGGTACGAATGGATAGTTTAAAATGATCCAAGAGATCGTCACCAATTTTGTTATGGAAGCACACAACTTGTGCCCGATCAAAACACGGTCTCCTGGCTCCCAACATGCAAGTGGAGCTGAAGCCCCTCTTTAGTGATACCCACATAATTGTCTGGCAACAGCTGCACAATCAAGCCAGACCATAGCAGAATGAGCTTCAAGACTGGTGAGACTGCACATGGTAAAAACAAATTAGGCTCTAATTGCTTAGGTGTCTGCTTCAAGTGAGGGACTCTACTAAATTTCTGCTTGCCTCTTCTGATGAATCATGGTTGTTGTAGTTAACTAGCCTTACTCAATATTGCTGTTTGTTCAGATGCAGCAAAGCGTTATTAGCTCTTCTTATTTTTACTTGAAGACCATGTTATGTGGGCTTTTCAGATTTAGGTAAACGTTTCTGATGTTTCAACCTTAATAAATGCATACTTTTTTGTCTTTACTTGCAGTGGCGGGCCCAAACCACCTTTGACTAATACCAGATGCACCTACTCCCCCCTACATGATAACAAGAAGATTCTTAATAATACCCTGCACAGATAATCAGATTATTACTCCCAAACTTCTCCTGCTATCCTCTGCTGCATATTGTGATCGACATTCTTTTTTTACATTTTTTGTTGTTTTATATAGCGCAAACTCGACCCAAAGGTATCAGAGCGCTTTACATGAGCACTAGTTGCATTACAGACGGAGACAGTCTGTTTGTTAGGCAAGGGGAGATTAAGGGGCTCATTACGCTGTTGGTCGGAAAGCCTCCGCCCGACACCGACTTAGATTCGGGACTGACCAACTTGCGGTCGCCGGTTCCGACCGCTAGATTACGATGCGATCGAACACTGTTCGGTGAGATTCTCATTGTTTCCGATGGGAGCTCGTGTTACACCTGAGAACTGGTCATAACACAGGCTTCTAAGGGGAAATGGGGTATGTGTGGAAAAACCCTGCACCCTGTGGTAGGCATCCCATGGTGCCTGCCACAAAGTGCAGGGTTTTACAGGGGCGAACCTTCAGTACCCGCTCGGCCACCAACCGTATGCCGCGGGCACAAGGGGGACCAGCTAGGAGTCCCAAAGTCACTTTCCAACAGCATTTCCGTGCCAGACAGTAGATGCAGAAAGTCTGTTGGAAACAGACATCGTAATCCTAATGGCGTAAATGCCATTCATAGCGGGTTACAGTGCACTTCTGACCAACAGGAATACTCAGTAAGTCGGTCGGAACCGAGTCAGAATGATCGGCCGGTTTACGTTCCGACCGGTAACATCGTAACTGGGCAGTCGGACTGCACACTAACTAAGTCGGTCTAAAGGGCTCTGACATGGTTGGGAAGATTCCAACTGTCGGGCGGAAGCTTTCCGCCCGCCATCATAATGAGCCCCTAAGTGATTTGCCCAGAATCACAGGATGTTGAGCGTCCCTGCTAAGACTCGAACACAGTTCCACAGCTTCGTGGTTGACCGCTCTAGCCGTTAGGCCACTTTTCCAACCTACCTTCTCTGACTTGAGAAGTAGTGCTGCCACCCTGTGGTATTAAATGTGTCCAACATAACAACATTTTACTTAACACCACTTTTAGGGCCTGATTACAACTTTGGTGATTATTTCGGCGTATACTCCTGCTTACGCACAGCTTGGAATTATGAGTTGTTAGGTTTTTAATGTGTCCAAAACCTATCGAATGCTTTAAATAACTAATCTTTCGGTAAATTTCAGCAGGTCAAACCTGTCGAAGAAAACCATACAGTATTTACCGTTTTGTGCCGTAATAGGTGGTATTTATCGCACTCGTGGTATCGTTATTTATCAGGCACAATGAATACCACCTATACTCGTAAGCAGGCCCTTAAAATGGCGCTCTGTGCAAAGAACAACCGCTGTCCCCCCACACAACCAAAACTCTACTATAGCTTAAAGACTTAAAACGCGGAACCAGAATATGCCACGTTGTGCTGCACATACGCCTTTAGTTCTTCCAATAAAGGGAGAAGGGATGATATGACGTGACAACACAAAAAAACACCCTGCAGTTAATATGAATCCATAAAATATCTGAATGCCACAAGAAGAGCCCTTTCCGATCCTGTGTGTTTGGGCTTGCAGCACTGCGAGGCGTTAGTTTTTTAAAAGTGAAGTTAAACTGATAAATTAGACCTCATTTATTGAACAGCAGTTACCGCCAATTGTCCAGGGAGTCATCTGACACCTTTGAAGACCCGGCAAACTTAATTGGTGCTAGTTTGGGGGCTGGAGGAAACATTTAAGCGTGTAGCAGCAGGACACCGCGCAGCTCGAGAATGGAGAAGACAAGCGCGCGCTCTGACAGGGGCAGTCATATATAGATTTTTGTGTCCATTGTTTTCGCTTATTTGTGTGCACGCCGTCCTCAGTCAATCAAATATAATTGACACCACTGGGTTCTGTTGTTTCATGGATGACAGGAGCTAATGCAAGGGAAAAAAGCTGGAAGTAAACTTCTTTTTGAAAGGCTGCGGAAAGGTTTTCTACCGGCTTGTGGCATTTTTCCTCAATTGTATTAATTGATGTAGTGACAAAGCAGTTGGAAAGATGATAGATCCTGATCACTGCAGCCTTTTTAAGGTTGGGGTGGTGTATTTTCATTAACATAAACGCTGCTCTGGTGTTAGCATTTGCATTTGTTACACGGCGCGTGGTAAACAATTTTACGTTAGCCTCTGCTATGGACGTGGGCTGTCAGTGTCAAGTCTTAATTATTTGATACCGTTTCCAGAGGGTTTTGTTTATGCTCACCTACCAGGGTAAGGGGCCCAGTTCTACAATACGCAGGCTGAGTTGTGTATAGTTTTATGGCACACACGTTGGGTGAATATCTCAAATACAAAGCCATATTTGTTCGACGTCATTTTGTTATTTATTTCCCCCCTGGGCTCTTTTAAAGCAAGACAGAGGGCGCCATTATCACTAAGTCGCCTCATGTCATGTGAGGAATAGTCAACTAGTCCAGACTTCTCAAACAGCAGGTGGCATTTTGGGACTGAAAGTTTTCTTTTAACATTGTATGGGCCCAAACTCCAAGCCTACAGCTGGCTCTTGGTTAAAAAGCCAGATAAATCACCACTTTATATCATTCACAAAACGTTTATTTATATAGTTTTGTTAAGTGTAACACAGGCCTCAAAGAGCAGGAGTGGTATAGACAAGTAGATATTATGAACAACAACGTAACGAGTTAAATGGGTTTGCAAGCGAGCAAACGGGGAGTACTTACAGCCAGATTCATGAAGGAGAATAGCGCTCGCAAAGGGCCAGATTCTCAGAATCTGGCCCTTTGCGAGCGCAATTTTTGCATTTGGGATTCATCATCCCAAATTCAAAAATCGGTAATAGCGAATTCGCAAATTTGCGAGGAATTACATTTAAGGAATCTCTATTTGAGATTCCTTAAATGCAATTCATCATCCATTTTCAAATTGCGAATTCGCTATTTCGGGCCGCTATTTACCGCGAGGTCAAACCACGTGGTAAATAGCGAAAACGTAGAAAAATGCTTTTAAAAGCATTTTTCTAAGTTGCATGTTGCACACACACATGTCCTTTGGACATGTGTGTGCGCAACACCTGTTTCAATTTGCATTGAAGGGGTGCTACAGGGTGTCCTTTGGACACCCCTGGCACCCTTTAAATCGCTATCTTATTTGCGATTAGCTAATTGCTAATCGCAAATAAGGAATACTCCCCATTCATTCCTATGGGCCTTTTAGCCCATAGGAATGAATGGGGAGTTATTCCTTATTTGCGATTAGCAATTTGCTAATCGCAAATAAGGAATATGTAGGAATCGCATTTTATTTTGCGATTCCTACATGAATCCCGTTTTGCGAGCCTGTAATAGCGATTCCTTATGAATCGCTATTATAGACTCGCAAAACGGGTCTTTGATGAATCAGGCTGATAGAGCCTTATTTATTAAGGCATTGCAACACTTTTGTGCCGCAGTTGCGTCACTTTTCGTGATGCAGTGGTGGCTTAAACAATGCACCACGTTGTGCCATATTCACAAGGAGACGCAGCTAGGCAGATACGTCACCTTGTAAAGCCCTGCGTCACATTATAACTGAGTTATAATGTATGCAGGGTGGACGTTGTCACATAAAAAAGGGTCGTACAAGTGTTAAGGTGAAATCTATGAGATTTCACTACGACACTTCTAGGACACCACTGCGTCAAAATCTTAAGCCTGCCTGCCTATGTCGCAGTGCCATAGGCACAACTCTAGCAATACATGACTTTAGTGCTGACAGATATGTCAGGATTCCTGACGTATCTGTCATTCCTTGCGACATGGAGCACCGTACATTAAATACGGCGCATCCATCGTGTCGCAAGGAGGGCGCAGTGAAAACTGTTGCATCACTATTTTATCGCAGTGATGAGATAGTTTTCATAAATGAGGCCCATACTATTTAGCAAATGTAGCAATCAAACACACGGATGCAAAGGTATAGCTTCCACAACACAGAGCTTCAGTACATTTAGCACCTAAAGACAGCGGTAGCATGGAATTCAGACAATGCATAACTTTAGTAAAACAAAGTCATCAACCAAAATGGCTGCAGTATTCATATTGTAATTTGATGTATAGAGCGCAGTGCAAAGTGGATATTTAAAGTGTTGAATGTTAGGAAGTTAAATAATACATTCTATTCCAAATCCGAAGGCTCAATAATGACCAAATGTTTTTTACTTTAATTCTCCAATAGCAAAGAAATAAAATATACAAAACATACCTTCAAAAGGATGTAAAAAAACGGCAAATGCAGAGATGTCCCAGTGAACATAACCACAAACTCATTCCTCGAGTCCTCTCAGGAACATGCAGGCAACTCTATAAGTAATGATGTAGCTAGGCTGATCTTCAGGCTTCCCAGACAAGCTCGCTCCACCCCCCTGCTGCAACAGCTGCACTGGCTCCCCATTAAACAGAAAGCAAAGTTCAAAGGCCTCTGTATCGCCCACAAAGCTGTTCACGGCCAGGCCCCAGCCTACATCAAGGAGCGTCTAGGGCACTACGTGCCAGGACGTTCACTTTGGTTCGTCCGAGGCAGGCCTCCTGGTCCATCCCCGATTCAAATCCGCATCTAAAGGCAGTAGAGCCTTTTCCGTTTGAATTCCCCAACTATGGAACCATCTGCCCGAAAATCTCAGCAAGGAACCCGCACTCCTCCCTTTCAGGAAATATCTCAAGATACTTCTGTTTAGGGAGGCTCTGGACACAGCATAAACCCCTCCAAGTGTTGCGTCTGTAACTGCTGGTGGTTTGGCCACTTTCTTAAAGCGCTGAGAGACCTGCCGGTGAATATGCGCTATACAAATCCAAGCTAACATAACATAACATTTACTGTGAATTCACACAGCACAACACTCCATATAGCCATGTGAACATCCCTGATCCTGCATGGTACAGGTGAGGAAGCCAGTCATAGATTGTATATCCACAAGACAATACACCTTTGAAGGTTTTGGGTGTCCCTGAACATCTATGACAGGAAGATGTGGGATCACTAGAGTCCTAATGGGCAGGCAAATTACACCACTCTTTGGTATTGCATACTCAGATTGCCTTGCAGGGATCTGTGTAGACACTCCCATAGCATCCGCACAGTTCTACATATCACTCCCTCATGCATGTCACCAGTCAGTGAATGAGTGTACTGAAACATTATTCATCTGAGCCATCAACTGGCAAATCACACTTGTCAATATGTAGGCACTAATACGGATGGCACTGGTGATGTTTACATTCTCATTTCACTGTATGACCAGTACTTACCGATGGTAACTGTTGTACAGTCACTGCATGTACTGTGACCTCTATGTATTGACACACGCAATAGGGCCACCATCACATGACAGTAGTGATGGTATATCACTCCTCATACAAGCAGAGCTAGTTGCCTGTGTGATACTATTGTCATCCAGATTTACTGAGAACATGAGACGATTACTCATTTCACTCAGCCAGGTGTCTGCTCAAAAGGAGAGAATTGGATGTGAACAGGACTCTGCTGTCTTCCAAGTCAGAAAGACAATAGGTACAGTGCAGCAGCCTGCACATACAACCACACTTACACTAACAATAACTCAGCTTGTGGGTGGCACATTGGAAACCATCAATATGGATGGTAAGATGCCTGTCTATAACACTCAAAGTTGGCAATATTACATGCATGACTCTGACCAGGAATCACCCCTTTTGCTGCTGTTGGGCCCTCAACTGCCCATCAAGGTCCAGGTAGGCCACCGCCAGTATGCGGGCCATAAGGGGAGTCAGGTTCCAGGGCATGACCTTTCCATGTTGAGTGGACATCCCCAACTGGACCTCCACGATCTTCTGGGTCCAGCGCTGCAGGTCCTTCCACATCTTCCTACAGAGAGCACAATGCCTTTTGTAGACTGACAGGGTCCACACCTTCCGGGCGCTGACTCTCCAAATGGCCTTTTTCTGAAGGGAGTTGACCTGTATGGATGCTATAGATGTAGACACAGATTGTAACTGGAAGTTTGAGGATAACTATCAGCTTGGCACACATTACATTGACATCTAGCACAAGCCTTCATCAAGAGTCAGCATATTACATGTGTCCATGTCACATGCGATGCACAACAAAAGCATGGAGACACACTTTTGTGTTCACCTGATGACTAACTTCAACCCTGGTCATGACCTACACTGACTGTGCCAGCCCAATAATATCATGGAGTCCAGGCCAATCCTACATGGAATATGATGTGAGATATTATGACACACAACACACCATTTTGACCTTCTGAAGGGTAAACTGCAGGTGCATGTCTGTCCAGACACCTTTCCTGCCAGGGCCATTGCATTGAAACATTAGGTCAATAGAGGCAAGGAACATAATATACACAACATCCTAGGACTAAACTCACAAGGTAAGGGCTGCTATGTTTCACACAAAGAGATACCTCTTGGAGCTGTACAGGCACGTGGACTACTCACTTGAGCATAATAGTTAGTCAACTTAAGTTTATGTTGTTTGTACAACCATCACAGGCCACCCCTTTTACCATAGGAGGCACTGTAACATGGATGACAATCAACATACCATTGTACGATGTTGGGTGATAGCGAACTTTTTAACCAAGCAGATTATTCAAATTTCTAAATCTCTTCAAAAGGTACCCACTATCTACACTGTTTATCTGTCAGATGTGCAATAGGCCTGCGCAGTGGACGAAAAGTGCCAACAGACCTGTGTGAGTAAAGGGACAGTCATTAATAACAAACACACATTGACACTGTGGGTCAATGGAAAGAAGTATCAAGTCGGGGTTACCTCAGTCACCAAGCCTCATATTATCCATGTAAAAGCTATTAGTGGTACAGATAACTTTCTGGGAGTATACATTGATCAGCGGGTCTACAGGGACATTACACTGTGCATCAGTTGTCTTACCACAGTAACTCTGGCCCAGGCTGGGCCACAGCCCAGACTGCCCACATATCTTCTCCCACATAAACCTCACATTTCCACCCATTCAATACAGAAAAGTAATACTTCTGGCCATTCCATATGTGAACATATGGATGTTTGGCACTCTGAAGGGGTCTGTGAGGTAGAGCTACCTCCTAGACAACTGTTTTACAAAGTCTGATGTGGGATGAGTAATCAGTGGGACAGTACACTTGACTCACATCATCCTCAAATGCTTCTAACAGTATTCAGACATGGCTTATGCTGTGAAGCCTATGCATAACCATGCACATATACCATGAAGTGATTTGAGAACTCATTGTAGCTACTATCAGCTTGAGCACTGCATAGAGATAAGCATGCAACATAAGTATTTGTATTTGTATTTGTATTTGTATTGGGTATTTGTAGAGCGCAACTATCGCTCCGGAAGGAGCATCCTGGCGCTAATAGAACAAAAGTGCAAACAATTGCGGATTAAAGTTAAATGGCTGTCAGTACGTACTCGTCTGGAAGATTGAAGATCCAGGTTTTCAGATGTTTCCTGAACTGTTTTTTCTGAGTGAGTCGTCTAAGGTGTTTGGGCATTGCATTCCAGGCCTTGGAGGATAAGAAGGTTAGGGTTTTACCTCCCTTGGTTTTGAGGTTGAATTTGGTCAATTTAATGAGGTTTTCTCCTGCTGATCATAATGTCCTGGTTGGAATGTAATGGGGGAAACGCTTAATAAGATACTTCGGGCCGGTACCGTGAAAAGCTCCAAAGGCAACAATCAGGATTTTAAATAAAATCCTCTTGTGGAGGGGTAGCCAATGTAAAGTTTTTAAGGCAGCTGACGCTGAGGATTTTCTTGGCAGTTTAAGGACCAGTCTGGCTGCCGCGTGTTGTACACTTTGGAGTTTTTTTAGGGTTGTTTTCTTAGTTCCAGCCATCAGGCCATTGCAGTAGTCCAAGCATGCGAGAATTAGGGCTACAGTGACAGCTTTTCGTGAGTCGATGGGCAGGAAGTCAAAGAATTTCTTTAAGGATTTGATGATGCTAAAGCAGCTTCCTGCGACATTCCTTACGCGTTGGTCAAAAGAAAGTTCGGTGTCAAATAAGACCCCTAGGTTTCTTGCTGATGTCACAGTTTGTGGGGGAGCAGGGGAGTCTTCAGGCCACCATTTGCTGGGACAGAAATGTTGTGATTTTCCCATAGGAAGAATCTCTGTTTTACTGACATTGCTTTTAAGATGGTTTTTGTCCATCCAGAGAAACACATCCTTCAAACAATTCTTAAGGTTTTGCTCAGCAGTGGTAGAGTTCTTCTCCAGGGGAACAATGAGCTGGGTATCATCGGCATACAATGTTACCAGTATGCCGTATGATTCAATGAGGGCGATGAGAGGGATCATGTAAATGTTGAACAGGAGCGGGCTCAAAATAGAGCCCTGAGGGACTCCTGACGAGATCTTTTTTTCCTTGGATAGGAAGGGGCCTAAAGCGATGGTTTGTGATCTCTCCGTAAGAAAAGAAATAATCCAGGACAATACTACCCCTGAGATTCCGATATCTCTAAGTCTCCCTATCAGTATTGTATGGGAGATGGTGTCGAACGCCGCTGTGAGGTCTAATAGAATTAGAACTGCGTTCTTTCCTTGGTCCTGCAAGATTTTCATGGAGTAGGAGAGCTCAATCAAGGCTGTTTCTGTGGAATGGCTAGATCTAAAACCCGATTGTTGAGGGTGCAAGATATTGTTGGTCTCCATGTACTTTTTAAGTTCTTTATGTACCATCTGTTCTGTAATCTTGTCCAGAACTGGGAGTAGTGATATTGGGCGTAAGTTAGCCAGTTCTGTGGGGAGGTTGTTGGGTTTCTTCATAAGTGGTTTTACGACAGCCTGTTTCCATTGATGAGGGACTATGCCTGTATTAAGAGAGGTATTAACAATCTTGTTTATCAACGGATTGACCATTTCGATTGCCTGGTGGAGAATTTTTTGGGGGCATGAATCAGAGGGGGCACCTGATTTACAGGCAAGAATTACTTCCCTGGTGAGGTCAAGCAATACTGGTGTGAAGGAGTTCAGATTGTTGGTTGCATTTGCTCCTTGGTGAAGGGGGGTTGAGGGCTGGTCGACTTCAGGAGTTGGGAAGTCTTTTTGTATAAGGTCAATCTTTTCTACAAAGAAGTCTGCAATTTGTGGAAATCGCCCTCCTCACACATTCCAATGGTGGCCTTCTCTCCACAAAGTGTAGAGCCCCATAATCCATTACATGTGTGCCCTATGTAGGAACCACACAATGCATGCAAGCAACATTATGCTTACACTCTGACACTCAAAGGCACATTGTAGCCTTTGGGAATAGAAAGGAAGCAGTGAAATGGAATTAAATATGTATTTAAGAAACTTACCTGTTCCTCTAGTGAGCCATAGAGCTGAGAATACAGGGAAAGGAGCTCAGTCACCAAGGTATCCAGCCCCTCTGGATTGAAGGAACAAGCCCTCTCCCCTGTAGTTGATGCCATGATTGCTCCCAGAGGAGGCAAACAGCAGATACAATGGAGGAAGTGTTGATAGCAGCAATGTCTTGAGGCAAGTGAGATTTTTTCCATCCGCAACGTACATGTATGCCACGTACGTGGTCATCAGCATTGGTGCACACAGCCATTGGGCTGCGACCATCACTATCCTCAATGTTAGTCTATGGCTGTGACCGCCTTCTGGTCGACTACTGCTAACGGCGTACGTTCCACATGTCCTATTAGCGAGGTCGGGCATCCGACATGTTAGCGGTTGGGAAAACTGTACATAGGCAAAATGTACGTTGCACATTGTACACCGGGGTTGGTGGTAGCATATGTTATGCTACACTCACTGTAATTATTATTTTTTTTAAACAACAAGGGGACCCCAATTAGTATCAGCGAGGGACCTCGGGGAGCTTTATCATATAGAAAAAACAGTGGTCCCTGGCAAGGAGACAAATGATTGAAAATAAATATAGACTCAGTCAGTTCTATATTAGCGAAGACATGCCCAGCCGGGCAGAGGTCCTCAAGGTTTATATTTAAATCAAAGTTTCCAAGACACAATAACACCTTCAACAATTCACGTGCGTGGGGCACAAGCCTGTACCCAACCACGACAATACACAGACAAAAACATACACAAAGGGCTTGTAAGGCAAAATCAACAATCTCTGTGAAGTTCCAATTTTAGACAGAGAATTTCTTGTAGGTACCATTACATAGTTTTGTATAGTAAATCATTACACAAGTATATGGTACACAGTGAGTCGACGACATTTCGGACCCCCTTACTAATTTATGGGGTCCATCATCAGGACAAAGCAATGGTTGCCTTTTAAGTTATAAGCCTCTTTAGCCTAAGGGGAAGAAGGGAGGACAAAGGATACATTAAGTTTTACTACACGCATAATGATAGTGACATTGTGCAGTGGTTATTAAACTAATTTGCTTATATCCTGGCGGAGACAGCGAGTGGTATTAAAGTTATGTTGCCAGCAGGCATGTGACTGGGTGAGCAAGCACATACTGTTGGTGACTTAGTGAGTGGCATACAGCTATTCTACACAACCTAAGTAAAGTGTAAGTGAATAGTTCTCAAGATTAAAAACAAGGGGTGACAGCATAGTCAAATAAAAAACGGCGCAGTGGTGCGATTGAATTGCAAGGCGAGAGGATACCACAGTGGTTGGAGGTGCAGTGATACACTTATATTACAAAAAGAGATGTGGAGCTCACCAAAGGGGCATATAGTTTGAGAGCTCACAGGCGAGCGTACAGATGAGAATTTTAATCAGGACCAGAATTAGATGGCTTGTCCGAAATGTTCGGGTTATCTAAAAAAGGAATAGCAGCGATTATGACGGGAGACAGCCATTATTATATTCGGGCGGTCGGTGAAAATGAGGCGGCTTACCAGTAATTCGCAAGATAATAGTTCTGAGGTCCAGGGGCGGGGTAGAAATAATACCACGTTTCCGCATGTACCTGTATTCAGGGTATATGTTTTAAAAGGGGGGAAATCCAAGGACAGGAAAGTAATGGCACATTACAGTGAAGCCGAGTGGGGCTTACCTTGTGATCCGGGAAATACCGGTAGCGCCGTATCGCGCTGGGGTCCTGGAACCAGGAGGGCCTGCGGGTAGGGAGAGGAATAGAGGGCTGATAAGGCAAATGGGCAGGATGAAGCGCGGGGCCATAGAAACGAGCGAGGAGCGCGTCTTGAACTTACCGTGTCAGTCGGCAGCACTTGATTTCCTGGTTGAGGAAGTCATGTGATCGCGACCCATATAATATGCTCGGCCATTGGCTGGGTTAAGGGCATGGGAATAAAGGAAGGACCAAGGCCGGGTGGCCATATTGGGTGAAGCGAGTAAGAAACTTAGGTAGAGGGAATCTGGACAGCGTGAATAGGGCTAAGTGCAGAGTGGTGACATTTGTGAGAAAACAATAACAATTGTGAAAGTAGCGAAAATAACAACATCATTAAAATTAGAGTGCATTGGTACATAGGTTGCACATAGGAGTCTCTGCGAAGGAAAAAATGTTTTTTGTTGTTCATTCACTTGAGGCTTTTCAAAAGAGGAACATATAGAGCAAGGTCAAATTAGTGTAGTCCAGTCCTCTTGCTGGTTAAGACCAGAGTTCAAACTGTCTGTCCTTATTATCCATTTTAACTCCTCTTTGTTGAGCAGGAGATTCAGGTCACCTCCTCTTGGTGGTATTGTCACTTGGTTTATCACCGTCCAGCGAATATCATTTTCAGTATGCTGCTTGGAGGTGAAATGCTCAACCAACGGAGCATTAGGGGTCCTACAGCGTATTCTGCTCCGGTGTTGGGAAATTCGCAGTTTGACTTTTTGCTTGGTTTGCCCCACATAAATAAGGTCACATGGGCATAAAATTGCATATACAACATTACAACTGTTGCAGTTTGTGAATGTTTTTAACACATTTCTAGTTTCCTTGTACACAAATTCTTTAATCTCAATAGTGAAGTCACATACCACACATGTTCCACATTTAGCATGACCCCTAAGAGGTGTCGTGGCCCAATGGTCATTAATCGTTCTTTTTAGTGGGGTAGGGGATGGTAAGGCTGCTCTCACTAGATGGTCTTTGATATTTTTGCTTTTTTTAAAAGCAAAAAGCGGGCGTTCCCAGTTCAGTTGCCCCGAGTTTAGAATATGCCAGTTTTTTTTAATGGTTTTCGTGACTTTGTTGGACACACTGGAGAAGGTTGTGACACAAACCAATTTATTTGTAGTAGGTTTAGGTTTATTTACCAAGAGGGTCTCACGTGGGCAATACCAAGCTCGCTTCATAGAGTTTTTAATGAGGCGGCGAGGGTAGCCTCTTTGTCTTAATTTGGTAGCTAGAATGCTAGCTTCATGAAAGTAATCCTCTTTGTGGAGATTGTTCCTTCTCAACCGGAGGAACTGTGAGTAAGGTAAGCTATCTTTCAAAGCCCTAGGGTGACAACTATTGTAGCTTAGAAGCGTGTTTTTCTCAGTGGGTTTGCGGTATAAAGAGGTACAGAGTAGGCCATTCTGATGCTGGATGTTTAAGTCCAAGAAGGGGATAGATGTTTTGCTGTGAGTCAGTGTGAATGTCAGCCCACTGCAATTGTTGTTGAGCCAATGTAGTAAGGCTGGGAAAGCGTCGATGTCATTACCCCATTTCATGAAGACATCGTCTATATGACGTCTCCATGTAAGGATGCCTTGGTAGAATGGATTGCTATCAACGAGAATCGTATTACATTCCAACCAGTCCATGTACAGAATGGCCAAGGTAGGAGCAAAAATGGCTCCCATGGAGGTTCCACGGACCTGCTGGAAATACTGATTATCATACGTAAAGAAATTTTGTGTAAGGCAAATTTTGAGGAGCTGAATTATGAAAAGTGTGGGTACCCTATGAAGACGAGTTTTTTGGTCAAGGATAGTCTGCATTACGGACAGTGATTCTCTCTGGGGGATGTTTGTATATAACGATTCAACATCGAGAGTACAGAGGGTCTCAATGTTATGATTAAATGGATAGTTCTCAACAAGGTTAATCATGTGAGTGCTGTCTTTTATGTAGCATCTGGTCGCTGGAACAAAGTCCTTTAAAAAGAAATTAACGTAGTGGCCCAAGGGTTCCAAGACCGAACCGCAGCCCGAGACAATTGGGCGGCCTGGAGGTTGGTCAAGGCTCTTGTGTACTTTGGGTAGAGTATAGATTACTGGTGTTCTGGGGTTACGAGTGTTAAGAAAATCATACTCATGTTTACTCAAGTATCCATTATCCAGAGCCTCAGTAGTGATAACTCTGATTAAGGCTTGGATTTCTTTGGTGGGGTTGGTGGGGAGTCTACAATAGTGGTCCGTATTTGATACTTGGCGTAGTAACTCACCTTTATAGTTGTCAATGTCTTCCAGTACAATTCCTCCACCCTTATCAGCTGGCTTGATGATTAGACTGGGATTATTCTTAAGTGTGGAGATGGCAGATTTCTCTTCTAGGGAAATATTGTACGGTACAAAGATGTGAGATTTTGCCAGATTGGTGGTTTCTTTGAGAACCACCTTCTCAAATGTTAGGATTTCCTTAGGAATCATGCCCGCCATGGGGGAGAATCTGGAGGGTGGTCTGAAGGGTGTGGACACAGGTTTGGGATCAGTTGGATTAAGTTCAAAGTAGGCACGTAGCCTAATTTTCCGGAAAAATGTCATAAGTTCAGATTGCAGATCAAGGAAGTCTGGGTAGGTAGTAGGGACAAAGGATAAGCCTTTGCTCAGGACTGAGATTTCATGAGAAGACAATATATGGCTTGACAGATTAAACAGAGGAATAGTAAGTTCTGTGTTTACAGCCTCTGTCACCATTGGTAGAATCCGTTCCGGGTCTGTCGCTCTCCCGGGGGTTCTGCCATCGTGTTTGTTGTTTCACACGGCCTTTCTTGGGGGGTTCTTGCTGGCCTCTGGCTAAAAAATGGTTTTGGTGCCGTTGCGGTCCGCCACTCGGGCCTTCCCCGCCGTCTGAATTGTCTGAGGAGTCGGCTGATGAGTCAGTGAAACCGACAACCGTGTTCCTTCTGTTAAAGCGACCCCAAGGCCTAGGTGTGAATTGGTTTTGGTTGAGGTTACGGTTGGTGTAAAAATCCTTCTGAAGGTAGGGGTATGCGCGTTCAGAAGTAAATGATTTGATATCTTTTTTCACTTTGTTGGCCTTCTTATTTTGTTCTATTCTGTGAAATTCCTGCACCGTTTTATCAATTTTTTCAAGGAGTTTCTTAGCCTCAGTATTAGTGTTCTTTTCCGTTATTTGCTTCTCTAGATCTTTGATTATCTCATCTAATTTTTTGAGGTCCTCAGAGGCGGTTTCAATCCCAAGGACTAACCAGTGCCGAGAGCAGGTAGTCCCTATATTGCTAAATCCTTGAATATACTTCGGGTTGTCAGTGAACACCCCTGGTATATTTCTAACCTGGAGACCTAACGGAATCGTATTGGACCTTAAATAATCAGTAAGCATAATAGTCATAAGTTCCAGTCGAACATATTTCTTTTTTTGTTTTTCTAAATCCTCACTTAGATTGGTGCTTGCAACTGTTGTTGGTTCCTCTAAATCAGTGAATAGGGAAGGGCCTTCACAGATTTTCTTAATGTACTCTAGGGAATAAAGGGGGGCCTCGTCAGACATAACAGGGTGATTGGGGGGGACACAAGGTGTTGTGGGCAGTGATGTGAACCACAGGGAAGTGGGAGGGCAGGGAGGGGAGGACACACTTAGGTGAAGTGGAAGGGAACAAAGAAACCCTTGCAATCTAGCGATTGCGCACAGTATCTATTTTAAACAACAAGGGGACCCCAATTAGTAGCAGCGAGGGACCTCGGGGAGCTTTATCATATAGAAACAACAGTGGTCCCTGGCAAGGAGACAAATGATTGAAAATAAATATAGACTCAGTCAGTTCTATATTAGCGAAGACATGCCCAGCCGGGCAGATGTCCTCAAGGTTTATATTTAAATCAAAGTTTGCAAGACACAATAACACCTTCAACAATTCACGTGCGTGGGGCACAAGCCTGTACCCAACCACGACAATACACAGACAAAAACATACACAAAGGGCTTGTAAGGCAAAATCAACAATCTCTGTGAAGTTCCAATTTTAGACAGAGAATTTCTTGTAGGTACCATTACATAGTTTTGTATAGTAAATCATTACACAAGTATATGGTACACAGTGAGTCGACGACGTGTCACAACCTTCTCCAGTGTGTCCAACAAAGTCACGAAAACCATTAAAAAAAAACTGGCATATTCTAAACTCGGGGCAACTGAACTGGGAACGCCCGCTTTTTGCTTTTAAAAAAAGCAAAAATATCAAAGACCATCTAGTGAGAGCAGCCTTACCATCCCCTACCCCACTAAAAAGAACGATTAATGACCATTGGGCCACGACACCTCTTAGGGGTCATGCTAAATGTGGAACATGTGTGGTATGTGACTTCACTATTGAGATTAAAGAATTTGTGTACAAGGAAACTAGAAATGTGTTAAAAACATTCACAAACTGCAACAGTTGTAATGTTGTATATGTAATTTTATGCCCATGTGACCTTATTTATGTGGGGCAAACCAAGCAAAAAGTCAAACTGCGGATTTCCCAACACCGGAGCAGAATACGCTGTAAGACCCCTAATGCTCCGTTGGTTGAGCATTTCACCTCCAAGCAGCATACTGAAAATGATATTCGCTGGACGGTGATAAACCAAGTGACAATACCACCAAGAGGAGGTGACCTGAATCTCCTGCTCAACAAATAGGAGTTAAAATGGATAATAAGGACAGACAGTTTGAACTCTGGTCTTAACCAGCAAGAGGACTGGACTACACTAATTTGACCTTGCTCTATATGTTCCTCTTTTGAAAAGCCTCAAGTGAATGAACAACAAAAAACATTTTTTCCTTCGCAGAGACTCCTATGTGCAACCTATGTACCAATGCACTCTAATTTTAATGATGTTGTTATTTTCGCTACTTTCACAATTGTTATTGTTTTCTCACAAATGTCACCACTCTGCACTTAGCCCTATTCACGCTGTCCAGATTCCCTCTACCTAAGTTTCTTACTCGCTTCACCCAATATGGCCGCCCGGCCTTGGTCCTTCCTTTATTCCCATGCCCTTAACCCAGCCAATGGCCGAGCATATTATATGGGTCGCGATCACATGACTTCCTCAACCAGGAAATCAAGTGCTGCCGACTGACCCGGTAAGTTCAAGACGCGCTCCTCGCTCGTTTCTATGGCCCCGCGCTTCATCCTGCCCATTTGCCTTATCAGCCCTCTATTCCTCTCCCTACCCGCAGGCCCTCCTGGTTCCAGGACCCCAGCGCGATACGGCGCTACCGGTATTTCCCGGATCACAAGGTAAGCCCCACTCGGCTTCACTGTAATGTGCCATTACTTTCCTGTCCTTGGATTTCCCCCCTTTTAAAACATATACCCTGTATACAGGTACATGCGGAAACGTGGTATTATTTTTACCCCGCCCCTGGACCTCAGAACTATTATTTTGCGAATTACTGGTAAGCCGCCTCATTTTCACCGACCGCCCAAATATAATAATGGCTGTCTCCCGTCATAATCGCTGCTATTCCTTTTTTAGATAACCCGAACATTTCGGACAAGCCATCTAATTCTGGTCCTGATTAAAATTCTCATCTGTACGCTCGCCTGTGAGCTCTCAAACTATATGCCCCTTTGGTGAGCTCCACATCTCTTTTTGTAATATAAGTGTATCACTGCACCTCCAACCACTGTGGTATCCTCTCGCCTTGCAATTCAATCGCACCACTGCGCCGTTTTTATTTGACTATGCTGTCACCCCTTGTTTTTAATCTTGAGAACTATTCACTTACACTTTACTTAGGTTGTGTAGAATAGCTGTATGCCACTCACTAAGTCACCAACAGTATGTGCTTGCTCACCCAGTCACATGCCTGCTGACAACATAACGTTAATACCACTCGCTGTCTCCGCCAGGATATAAGCGAATTAGTTTAATAACCACTGCACAATGTCACTATCATTATGCGTGTAGTAAAACTTAATGTATCCTTTGTCCTCCCTTCTTCCCCTTAGGCTAAAGAGGCTTATAACTTAAAAGGAAACCATTGCTTTGTCCTGATGATGGACCCCATCATTTAGTAAGGGGGTCCGAAACGTCATCGACTCACTGTGTACCATATACTTGTGTAATGATTTACTATACAAAACTATGTAATGGTACCTACAAGAAATTCTCTGTCTAAAATTGGAACTTCACAGAGATTGTTGATTTTGCCTTACAAGCCCTTTGTGTATGTTTTTGTCTGTGTATTGTCGTGGTTGGGTACAGGCTTGTGCCCCACGCACGTGAATTGTTGAAGGTGTTATTGTGTCTTGCAAACTTTGATTTAAATATAAACCTTGAGGACCTCTGCCCGGCTGGGCATGTCTTCGCTAATATAGAACTGACTGAGTCTATATTTATTTTCAATCATTTGTCTCCTTGCCAGGGACCACTGTTGTTTCTATATGATAAAGCTCCCCGAGGTCCCTCGCTGATACTAATCGGGGTCCCCTTGTTGTTTAAAATAGATACTGTGCGCAATCGCTAGATTGCAAGGGTTTCTTTGTTCCCTTCCACTTCACCTAAGTGGGTCCTCCCCTCCCTGCCCTCCCACTTCCCTGTGGTTCACATCACTGCCCACAACACCTTGTGTCCCCCCCAATCACCCTGTTATGTCTGACGACGCCCCCTTTTATTCCCTAGAGTACATTAAGAAAATCTGTGAAGGCCCTTCCCTATTCACTGATTTAGAGGAACCAACAACAGCTGCAAGCACCAATCTAAGTGAGGATTTAGAAAAACAAAAAAAGAAATATGTTTGACTGGAACTTATGACTATTATGCTTACTGATTATTTAAGGTCCAATATGATTCCGTTAGGTCTCCAGGTTAGAAATATACCAGGGGTGTTCACTGACAACCCGAAGTATATTCAAGGATTTAGCAATATAGGGACTACCTGCTCTCGGCACTGGTTAGTCCTTGGGATTGAAACCGCCTCTGAGGAACTCAAAAAATTAGATGAGATAATCAAAGATCTAGAGAAGCAAATAACGGAAAAGAACACTAATACTGAGGCTAAGAAACTCCTTGAAAAAATTGATAAAACGGTACAGGAATTTCACAGAATATAACAAAATAAGAAGGCCAACAAAGTGAAAAAAGATATCAAATCATTTACTTCTGAACGCGCATACCCCTACCTTCAGAAGGATTTTTACACCAACCGTAACCTCAACCAAAACTAATTCACACCTAGGCCTTGGGGTCGCTTTAACAGAAGGAACACGGTTGTCGGTTTCACTGACTCATCAGCCGACTCCTCAGACAATTCAGACGGCGGGGAAGGCCCGAGTGGCGGACCGCAACGGCACCAAAACCATTTTTTAGCCAGAGGCCAGCAAGAACCCCCCAAGAAAGGCCGTGTGAAACAACAAACACGATGGCAGAACCCCCCGGGAGAGCGACAGACCCGGAACAGATTCTACCAATGGTGACAGAGGCTGTAAACACAGAACTTACTATTCCTCTGTTTAATCTGTCAAGCCATATATTGTCTTCTCATGAAATCTCAGTCCTGAGCAAAGGCTTATCCTTTGTCCCTACTACCTACCCAGACTTCCTTGATCTGCAATCTGAACTTATGACATATTTCCGGAAAATTAGGCTACGTGCCTACTTTGAACTTAATCCAACTGATCCCAAACCTGTGTCCATACCCTTCAGACCACCCTCCAGATTCTCCCCCATGGCGGGCATGATTCCTAAGGAAATCCTAACATTTGAGAAGGTGGTTCTCAAAGAAACCACCAATCTGGCAAAATCTCACATCTTTGTACCGTACAATATTTCCCTAGAAGAGAAATCTGCCATCTCCACACTTAAGAATAATCCCAGTCTAATCATCAAGCCAGCTGATAAGGGTGGAGGAATTGTACTGCAAGACATTGACAACTATAAAGGTGAGTTACTACGCCAAGTATCAAATACGGACCACTATTGTAGACTCCCCACCAACCCCACCAAAGAAATCCAAGCCTTAATCAGAGTTATCACTACTGAGGCTCTGGATAATGGATACTTGAGTAAACATGAGTATGGTTTTCTTAACACTCTTAACCCCAGAACACCAGTAATCTATACTCTGCCCAAAGTACACAAGACCCTTGACCAACCTCCAGGCCGCCCGATCGTCTCGGGCTGCGGTTCGGTCTTGGAACCCTTGGGCCACTACGTTAATTTCTTTTTAAAGGACTTTGTTCCAGCGACCAGATGCTACATAAAAGACAGCACTCACATGATTAACCTTGTTGAGAACTATCCATTTAATCATAACATTGAGACCCTCTGTACTCTCGATGTTGAATCGTTATATACGAACATCCCCCAGAGAGAATCACTGTCCGTAATGGAGACTATCCTTGACCAAAGAACTCGTCCTCATAGGGTACCCACACTTTTCATAATTCAGCTCCTCGAAATTTGCCTTACACAAAATTTCTTTACGTATGATAATCAGTATTTCCAGCAGGTCCATGGAACCTCCATGGGAGCCATTTTTGCTCCTACCTTGGCCATTCTGTACATGGACTGGTTGGAATGTAATACGATTCTCGTTGATAGCAATCCATTCTACCAAGGCATCCTTACATGGAGACGTTATATAGACGATGTCTTCATGATATGGGGTAATGACATCGACGCTTTCCCAGCTTTACTACATTGGCTCAACAACAATTGCAGTGGGCTGACATTCACACTGACTCACAGCAAAACATCTATCCCCTTCTTGGACTTAAACATCCAGCATCAGAATGGCCTACTCTATACCTCTTTATACCGCAAACCCACTGAGAAAAACACGCTTCTAAGCTACAATAGTTGTCACCCTAGGGCTTTGAAAGATAGCTTACCTTACTCACAGTTCCTCCGGTTGAGAAGGAACAATCTCCACAAAGAGGATTACTTTCATGAAGCTAGCATTCTATCTACCAAATTAAGACAAAGAGGCTACCCTCGCCGCCTCATTAAAAACTCTATGAAGCGAGCTTGGTATTGCCCACGTGAGACCCTCTTGGTAAATAAACCTAAACCTACTCCAAATAAATTGGTTTGTGTCACAACCTTCTCCAGTGTGTCCAACAAAGTCACGAAAACCATTAAAAAAAACTGGCATATTCTAAACTCGGGGCAACTGAACTGGGAACGCCCGCTTTTTGCTTTTAAAAAAAGCAAAAATATCAAAGACCATCTAGTGAGAGCAGCCTTACCATCCCCAACCCCACTAAAATGAAAGATTAATGACCATTGGGCCACGACACCTCTTAGGGGTCATGCTAAATGTGGAACATGTGTGGTATGTGACTTCACTATTGAGATTAAATAATTTGTGTACAAGGAAACTAGAAATGTGTTAAAAACATTCACAAACTGCAACAGTTGTAATGTTGTATATGCAATTTTATGCCCATGTGACCTTATTTATGTGGGGCATACCAAGCAAAAAGTCAAACTACGGATTTCCCAACACCGGAGCAGAATACGCTGTAAGACCCCTAATGCTCCGTTGGTTGAGCATTTCACCTCCAAGCAGCATACTGAAAATGATATTCGCTGGACGGTGATAAACCAAGTGACAATACCACCAAGAGGAGGTGACCTGAATCTCCTGCTCAACAAAGAGGAGTTAAAATGGATAATAAGGACAGACAGTTTGAACTCTGGTCTTAACCAGCAAGAGGACTGGACTACACTAATTTGACCTTGCTCTATATGTTCCTCTTTTGAAAAGCCTCAAGTGAATGAACAACAAAAAACATTTTTTCCTTCGCAGAGACTCCTATGTGCAACCTATGTACCAATGCACTCTAATTTTAATGATGTTGTTATTTTCGCTACTTTCACAATTGTTATTGTTTTCTCACAAATGTCACCACTCTGCACTTAGCCCTATTCACGCTGTCCAGATTCCCTCTACCTAAGTTTCTTACTCGCTTCACCCAATATGGCCGCCCGGCCTTGGTCCTTCCTTTATTCCCATGCCCTTAACCCAGCCAATGGCCGAGCATATTATATGGGTCTGTGGAATTTTAGTTTACGGGCTGAACATCATCTGCGCCAGCTTGTCACCCACGTACAGCCCGCACGACGGCCATTTTAGGTATCATGGTCTCCCTGCCCACGATCTACCGCCAGCGCGCCCCTCTGACCCAGCAAGCATCCTCCGCGCATCCTGGCTCCCCCTCCCTCCCTCTCATGAGCATAACCCTTCTGCATGACCCTGTCCTTGGGAGTCACGCCTGCGCCTGACCAGCACCTCCTCTCCTTCCATGAATGCCCCTCTGTTGATAAACCTTCCCTCCGCGCTCAATTGTCCACGCGGCATGAATACCACTCCTTTGATGACCCCTGCCCCATGTCCGACTGTCCACACAGGTCCGAGGCCATCGCCTAAGCCGGGAGATACCATTTACTGCCCCTCATTGTATGGAGTCGCCCCTCTTCAAAGGACACACTGTTGATCAGGGCCTCCCGACCCCCTGGGATATGATCAGACGCGCACATCCTAAGACTCGGCGGAACACTCAGCTGCGTGATGACCCCCTCCTCTTATCAGCAGGTTGAGGACCTCTATTGTGGAGGTATAGGGGGGGGGGGTGGGATTGACACGAGGATTACGGGGATGTCTTTTTCCTTGCCTCACAATGTCTTGATTATAATAAAGAAAGGTCACATGCCATAAACCAGTGTATAAGAGGCCAGGCCTCAGAGAGGCTGTTAGAGCACCTCGAGACGATACCTTGTTGTCTGATCTGATGTGTTCTGCTCCGTCGGAATAAAACTTCTGTTTCCTGCCTTCTGGTCTCCGGCGCCTGCCTCATTGCTTGGTAATTTAAATGGTACAAAGGCGGTTAGCGCCGGGCAAATCTTGAAAAAGGTCATAGCCCTACCTTTTTCCACAATTGGCGTCCCAAAGCGTGGGGCCCATCAGCGACACGTGGATCCAGTGGGAGAGGTCCCGACGACAGAGTGAACGACTGCAACGATCGGGAGAGCTCGTGTCCGATAGACCCTCGTCTGACAGCCGATCATCCGACCTTCACTAGTTCCGAACAGACCTCTCTCGAGTGATCTACGGTCCTGACTGGGAACCATCAGGAGTGCCACGAACATCACGAAGAAGAGAGGACGATCGGGCGCTGGATTCGGAAGACAGGAAACCGTCCATGCGGTCCGGGTAAGGTCGTGTAAACACGACAAATTAAGAAATGATTGTTTGATTTGGATAATACTAGTATTACGCTTTGTTGATCCCTCTGGAGATTCACCGTCTGCAAACGGAGAAAACAACAGGATCTCTCTTTGCAAACAGTGAAGGATAGGTAACGCAGACTTTTGTCCCCATTGTAATCCGTCGTGCCTATCTTCCTCCCCCACTGTTTTCCCGGACTGTCGTTCGTGGATTGTTGTCTGGAGATTCTCTGTCTGCAAACAGGGAAGAACAAGGTCTCTCTTTGCAGGTAGAGAAAGAGTGGGTAACGCAAAACTTTAACACGTCGTACCCACTTATTCTCCCCATTGATTGTTTGATTGACCGTACACTAAGTGTTCGGTATTGGTTCTTTTTAGGTATTCACGGCCTACAAACAACGTAGAATAGAATTATTCTGTCTAGTCTTTGTCCGCCGTGATAAGATAGGTATTGCAGACCTTTGTCCCCGTTGTAACCCGTCATGCCTATCTTCTCCCCACTGATTGGTAGCCTGTACAGCCCGGACCGCTTATTAGAGATGAACCATCCAGCTCCACTGGAGGGCACCCCTAATAAGGACATGTTCACCAAGCATGGACTAGTCACTATAGCTTATACTAAGCTATGGCATAAATATACGAAGAAGAACCCTGAAAGTCAGTGGCCACTGATAGGTTCCTTTGATGAAAATAAAATAAAAACATTGGAAATAGCGCTCCAGAAAAATAAGACCACGCCCACTATGCTCGATAGTATCCGCATGTGGCGCAAAGAAACGGAACAACGAAGAAAAAGAGAAGAAGCAAAAATAGGGAAAGAATTACGAAAGGCAGCCCACCTAGTCGCTAAGCAACTAGAAGAAGAAATAAAAGAAAGAAAAGAAGCTGCGCAAAACCAAGAATCAGGGTCGACAGGTCAATGTCCCGTTAGGACCCCCTCTGCGCTTTACCCTGACTTGCCCTCCAAACAGCGGGCGAACGATGAGTTACTGCTAGGTCCCCCAATCATCTACATGCCCCCTCCATATGCCCCCTGCCAACAGCACCTGCAAGCCTTGAGTGCGAGCGAGAGCAACCTTAGCGCTAGTGCACCAGCCCTCGCGGCCTCCGCACCAGCCTCATTAGCAGCACCAATAAATGACCCCGAGGCTAGCAAGCACCCACCAGCCAGACCAAATAGGTTGAGCAAAGATGAGCGGGATGGGATTGACAAAATAGCAAAGACACTAGTAGAACGAGGGGAAAGCGAAGAATACACAATGAGCATGTATAATTCGCTTGCCGACAGCCACAGACGGCATTTCATTTTGCGATTCAGCTACCACACCCTGAACGCATATGAGGATAGGTATCAAAGTAAGGGCCCCGCTAAACTGACAACGCTGTATAGGAAGATCGATGTTGGAGATGGGACTGAACATGAGGCGGCGGAACTCTTCATGCAGACGCTTGAGGTCTTCCGCCACCTCACGGAACAAAAACCAGAAACCAAGGTTACAGTCCCTGAAACGACCTCAGTAGAAGTAGCCAACACTATGATGCCCATCAGAGAGGCGGCCCCTTACTGGATCCCGCCACGTGGTCAGGGAACAAGCGATGATATTAATCACACAGATGCAAAAGGAAGGGTTGTGTACAATTGGGTTTACCAACCATGGGACCGACAAGATATCCTAACCTTTAAACAAACTCTGCCCGATTTAAGAAAGAACCCGACAGCATTCTATACTGAATTAGGCACAGCCTTGGGTTCGACGATAATGACTTTAGCGGACATTGACTTGTTTTTCGGGTTATGCCTGCCAGCTGACGTGTGGAAGCAAATCCGGAAGGCTGACCACACGGAGCTGTTTGGACATACCTGGGACCAACTCAGTAAACTAGATAGACAGCGAGAGCCTGGAAGGAAACCAGTAAAGGACATATTAGAACTCCCAGACAAATTAGTTCAGAAATTAAAGACACTGATCCCAGAGAAAAAGGTAGATTGGTCGATAGTCACGGCCTGTCGTCAGAAACCCCAGGAAGATGTGTCAGAATATTTCTCCCGATTCGAGACAGTGTTCTCCGACTACAGTGGCCAAGACATGACCACCGCAACCGGACAGCACCTGTTTGTACAAAATTATGTAAAGGGCCTATCACAAGAGGTCTCCCAAAAACTGCAGACGAGTGAGAGTAGTTGGGGGGCCTCCAAACCCGCAGCTATCCTTCAGATGGCTCAGTATTACGAGCACCAAAAGAATGAGAATGATAGGGCGTCCGAGAAAAAGAAGAAAGATTTAAAAGAAAGGGTGATGATAGCCCAGATACAAGGTATAGTGGTAGGACGGGAACACCAAAGGGGGAGCTACCAATCGACCACCCCCAGAAATCCACCTCCTAAAGATCACACCCCAACACCCCACACTGGACGTAGAGACATTAGCGATGACCAATGCGCCTTCTGCAAAGGATTTGGCCATTGGAAATCCCAGTGCCCGGTTCTGCTAGAGATGAACAGAAATAGGGACCCCAGGGATGTGGCGGGTGGTCCGAGAAATAGAGGACAAGGACGAGGGCACCCAAACGACACCAACAATGACAGATCAGGGAGATTGAACACATTTGACCGCCCCCGACAGAACCAATATCAACTATCCGACGGTGAGAATGCCCCCGATTTTGCATAGGACTGCCAGGGGCAAGGGAGGGATCCAGTCGAGCTCTGTGTTGACCAGCAAGGTCCTTATGTCACCGCTAAGGTCCTGGGTACAGAGTCTCCATTTTTGGTAGACACTGGGGCGACACGTAGTGTGTTATCGAAACGACTGATTCCAAGGGCACCCTTGTCTGGCTCACACATTACATCGATAGGTTTCGATGGGACGCCCTCCACTAACCCCCTGTCCGTACCTATCACCTTTGACCTAGAAAACAACACCACTGACACAACATTTCAGCTCTCCTCCAACTCCCATGACGCCATTATGGGCATTGACTTACTGAAACATTTCCGAGCTACCATTAGGTGTTCCCCAGATGGGATCCGAGTCATCCTGTACGACAACCCAGACATACCCAAATCTTGCCCTGCACGACACATGTGCTCCATAACTGATGCTGACCTGTCCTTGCTTGATACCCTGCCTCCGTACCTATGGGCCAAAAATGACTCTGATGTGGGACGAATGATGATTGACCCCATTCATATAACAGTAAGACAGGACGCTATGCTTCCGAAACTCCCACAGTATCGGATATCTCCCGAGGGCGAGAAGGCACTGGTAGCAATCATTCAATCTCTGGTGGATGCAGGAGTGGTTGAAGAAGTGGTTAGCAATGTCTGCAACAGCCCAATCCTACCTATTGTTAAGAAGCAAGGTGAAGGAGATGAGAAAGCGTACCGCTTCATCATCGACCTGCGAGAAATTAACAAAGTGGTTGTACCCCAATACCCCGTAGTCTCAGATATCACCACCATTCTGACACTCATCCCGTCCACTGCCACCGCCTTCACTGTTATCGACCTCAAGAATGCGTTTTTCTCTATCCCCATCCATCCAGACAGCCGTTATCTCTTCGGCTTCACTTTAAAATCCCGCTCGTACCGATTTTGTAGAGCTCCCCAGGGGTACACTGAAAGCCCCAGCATTTACAGCCAGGCCCTCAAAAGACAGCTGGATGCCTTCCAGCTACCAGACGGAGTGGTGTTGATCCAATATGTCGATGATATCCTTTTGGTGGCCGACACCACCCCACTTGCAACCACAGCCTCTGTCCAACTCCTACACTTTCTTGCAGAAAATGGCCATAAAGTTTCCAAAAAGAAATTGCAGTTCTGCCAGCCACAAGTGACATACCTAGGCCATCTCCTGTCCAAAGAAGGGAGGAAACTCACACCTGACCGAATCCAAACCATCCTAGACACCCCCGTCCCAAAAACACAAAAGCAAGTTCGCTCTTTGGTTGGCCTAACCTCTTTTTGCAGACAGTGGCTACCTAATTTCAGCCTCATTGTAAAACCCCTACTTGCCCTATTAACCAAATATGCCTCCTTCCCGCTCCCTTGGACCCCGGAGTGTCAAGCATCCTTTAAGGAATTGCGAGATGCCCTCTGCTCAGCGCCCGTCCTGGGAACACCGGATTACTCCAAACCCTTCTCCCTCTTCACTCACGAAAGGGAGGGGTGTGCATTGTCTGTCCTGACTCAGTCTATAGGTCCTAAGCAGCGCCCTTGTGCCTACTTCTCCGCCACTCTTGATCCTGTAGCCAGAGCTTTGCCTGCCTGCCTTCGAGCGGTAGCTGCCGCTGCCGTCTCTATCCGTCAGAGCGAAGGAATCGTACTTTCAAACTCCCTCACTGTGTTAGTACCCCATGCAGTCGACACCCTTCTGAACCAAACCAAGACTCAACATTTGACTAGCGCACGACTGACAGGGTACGAACTGACGCTACTTGCACCCCACATCACACTAAAGAGATGCACGACTTTGAATCCTGCCACATTGTTGCCCCTGCCTGAAAATGACCCCGACGTGCCTCCCATACACGACTGTGTGACCCTCACGGACGAACAGACTAGGAGTAGAGTTGACCTCCGAGACACTGCTTTTACAGACCCTGATGGAGAGCTATGGGTAGACGGCTCATGCATCAAACTCCCAGATGGCACCACTTCAGCTGCCTATGCAGTAACGACAGCCCAAACAGTAGTTGAGACAGCCTGCATCACACAACGATCTGCCCAGGCAGCAGAGCTGATAGCCCTCACACGAGCATGCATCATAGCCACAGGGACCACCGCAAACGTATATACAGACAGCCAGTATGCCTTCGGGGTGGTTCACCATTTTGGGCTCCTGTGGAGGGAGAGGGGATTCCTGACGTCCCACGGCACCCCTATCCTTCACGGAGATCTGGTTTCTGCCCTGATTGAAGCGGTTCTCCTCCCCAAACGACTAGCAGTGATCAAATGCCAGGCACACAAGAAGGTGACAGACTTAGTCGGACAAGGGAATGCACTGGCCGACATCACTGCACGAACCACAGCTGAGAATAGGACGGTGACACGCATGTATGTGACCAGGTCACAAGCAGAGAGATGGACTGACGCAAGGGAAATGATTAGAGACATCCAGTCGGCCAGCACCCCTCATGAACTGACTAAGTGGGCCGGGGTGGGTTTGAAGGATGATGAGGGCTGCTGGCGAACAAAAGATGCAAGCAAATGGTTGCTACCTGACTCATACCTGATCCCCATACTGACAATGGCTCATTCCCCCGCACACATAGGATCTGCACCCATGATCGAACTGATTTCCAAAGTCTGGCACAACGACAAAATCCCCGACTCAGCCAGACGCCTAGTCCAGCAGTGCCTTATCTGTCTGCAACACAACCCCGGGAAAGGAACTGTGGTACCCCGGGGAGGGTTCGGGACCCCCAATCACCCCTTTGAGGTCCTTCAGATGGACTACATCCAACTAGAGAGATGCCAAAGCTTGAAGTATGTACTAGTCATCGTGTGTGCCTTCAGCAAATGGGTAGAGGCCTATCCAACCCGTGACAACACTGCCATGACTACTGCCAAAGTACTACTGAAAGAATTCTTCCCTCGCTATGGCCTTTGTCGAATTTTATGGAGCGACAATGGCCCCCACTTCATAGCTGAGGTTATCCAACTAATCCTAAAGGGATTGGGGGTGAAACAGAGATTTCACGCAGTCTTCCACCCCCAATCCGCCGGCCTGGTGGAACGCCATAATGCCACACTGAAGTTGAAATTGTCAAAAATAGTGGCAACCACCGGACTTAAATGGCCAGACGCTCTCCCTTTGGCCTTGCTATCGATGCGCTCTACTCCCACCAAACACCATTTGACCCCCTACGAGGTTGTATTCGGGCGACCGATGAACCTCTGGACTGCTCCCAAACCAACCTCCATTCATGACGTCCCGGACGTCCTACTGTCTGATTATTTGTGCAAATTAACTAAGACGTTGTCTGTCATTCATCAACAGGTGCAGCAGGCCATCCCCGATGCTTCCAGGGGCCCCGGCCACGACATCCAACCGGGAGATTTCGTTCTAATACGAAACTTCCAACGGACCAAGAGTCTGGAACCCCGGTGGACGGGCCCCTGGCAAGTGCTGATTACCACACGGACGGCGCTTCGAGTGGAGGGGAAGAGGCACTGGCTGCACGCACATCACTGCCGGAAGGTCTCTGCGAACCTGGCCACGACCGAAAACGTCAACACCCAAGAAGAGCTCCTGATCAAAGACCGACCGACATTGAACTGTTATCCCGATACTGGGGCACTTGAAATTGCAAAATTCTCTGACCCCACTGTGCCAACCAGAGAAGGGTATTTCCTGCGTCGAAAGGAGGGAGCTTCGGCTAAGTAGGCCACGGACTAAGTTGAATCTCAGAACGGTGACCTAAACACAACCAAGGGTTACCGGGAGAGAAGCTAAACGAAGTCTGTGGTTCTGCCCGCTACCGAGCCCCTTGAAGATGATGGAAGCGCCAGATAAGAAGATGATGGAAGCGCCAGATAAGAAGATGATGGAAGCAACAGGAAATACCCACTGTAGAAACCCACAGACTGACAATTTGCACAAATCAAGGACAATCGCCCTCTTTATCGTCTTCCTCTTCTGCCTCCTCCTCATGACCTCCTTCTGGATCCTGGAGGAAAGCACACCGGCTCATGAGGCATTGCTGCCCACTGCACAACCAACCCCCCTGAAAGAGCATCACCTAATCTCCCTGTCGCCTCAGCTCCGAGAAAGGCGCAGGGAATTTTGGAACAATTCCTTCGTGCAACTGTTGCACCAACACAACCTTGCTGCAAACGCTACGAACTGCTGGATTTGCGGGTTGCTCCCGCATGCCACTGGACACTCCATCCCCTTCATCCCTTCTCCTTTCTCAGTTCACGGCTCCTGCCTCGCCTGGTTGATCCTCATGCAAGAGAGCCACAAGGACAACGCCACCTCCAGCCAGACAGTGTCGCACTTCTACTCTGGGTTCTGGCTGAACAAAACCGGAAAGACCTCTGCTGCCCTGTGTCCTGCGCTCACGGGCGCCACCTTCCTTAAAGACATTCCAGCCAAAGAACGAGTCGAAGTACAGGTGCTCCACAATCCAGCCAGAACGACCTTCTCTCATCTGCAAAAACAAACTACCGCCACTCTGACTGTGGCTCTGTCTGTTATCAATGTCACGGGTCTTGTGTGTCTCGAAGGCCATGGAACACAGCTGGTGGGTCACAGTTCCTGCCGAATCACCAGAACATTGGACTCAGTTGATCCCCCTTCCTTTGTTGCTTCTCCAAATATGTACTTTGTGTGTGGCACCAAAGCTTACACCTGGCTCCCGAAAGGTTGGAAGGGTATCTGTTACATTGCCTTCGTTCTTCCCCCCCACGTATGTGGCCCCTGCTAACCATCACCGGCAGAGGCGTGCAGATGACATTGGACAAGCCGACTCCACTGGAGCTCAGTTCTTGGATGCAGCAAAGGGACTCGTTCCCCTGTGGGGCCCAATGGCAAACAGCCGCGCTATCCGACACCTGACCCAGGCAGTAGAAACAACGATCAACATCACGGCCGGCATCCTCGCTAACAACACGGCGGAGCTTCAGGCGGTCCGCCTTGTGGCCCTTCAAAACCGCCTGGTTCTAGATGTGGTCCTAGCCGATCGAGGAGGAGCATGCCGCATCATCGGATCTAGCTGCTGCACCAACGTGCCAGATAACTCGCCTTCTGTCTACAGAGCAATTGAGCACCTCCACAGACTTTCCTCGGAGGTTCACCAGGAACAAGAAGGATGGTCGCTTGGGAGCTGGTTTTGGGACACTTTGAAGGACTGGGGTTGGAGGTTGTTTTCCTTCACACTGATACCTGTTGTGATATTATGTGGGTGTTGTTTAGGTATCCAATGTCTGCCCTCTTTGTGCAGTTTTGTTTCTAACTGTATGTGCCCAAAGACTTTGGACTTCCGAAATGAGCACATGAGTCCCCTCTATGAAGTAGAAATACGTGGCCTTATGGGGATAAATCCGAACTGACAAGTTGGCGAGACATGTTAAAAGGGAGGACTGTGGAATTTTAGTTTACGGGCTGAACATCATCTGCGCCAGCTTGTCACCCACGTACAGCGCGCACGACAGCCATTTTAGGTATCATGGTCTCCCTGCCCACGATCTACCGCCAGTGCGCCCCTCTGACCCAGCAAGCATCCTCCGCGCACCCTGGCTCCCCCTCCCTCCCTCTCATGAGCATAACCCTTCTGCATGACCCTGTCCTTGGGAGTCACGCCTGCGCCTGACCAGCACCTCCTCTCCTTCCATGAATGCCCCTCTGTTGATAAACCTTCCCTCCGCGCTCAATTGTCCACGCGGCATGAATACCACTCCTTTGATGACCCCTGCCCCGTGTCCGACTGTCCACACAGGTCCGAGGCCATCGCCTAAGCCGGGAGATACCATTTACTGCCCCTCATTGTATGGAGTCGCCCCTCTTCAAAGGACACACTGTTGATCAGGGCCTCCCCACCCCCTGGGATATGATCAGACGCGCACATCCTAAGACTCAGCGGAACACTTGGCTGCGTGATGACCCCCTCCTCTTATCAGCAGGTTGAGGACCTCTATTGTGGAGGTATAGGGGGGGGGGGGTGGGATTGACACGAGGATTACGGGGATGTCTTTTTCCTTGCCTCACAATGTCTTGATTATAATAAAGAAAGGTCACATGCCATAAACCAGTGTATAAGAGGCCAGGCCTCAGAGAGGCTGTTAGAGCACCTCGAGACGATACCTTGTTGTCTGATCTGATGAGTTCTGCTCCGTCGGAATAAAACTTCTGTTTCCTGCCTTCTGGTCTCCGGCGCCTGCCTCATTGCTTGGTAATTTGAATGGTACAAAGGCGGTTAGCGCCGGGCAAATCTTGAAAAAGGTCATAGCCCTACCTTTTTCCACAGGTCGCGATCACATGACTTCCTCAACCAGGAAATCAAGTGCTGCCGACTGACCCGGTAAGTTCAAGACGCGCTCCTCGCTCGTTTCTATGGCCCCGCGCTTCATCCTGCCCATTTGCCTTATCAGCCCTCTATTCCTCTCCCTACCCGCAGGCCCTCCTGGTTCCAGGACCCCAGCGCGATACGGCGCAACCGGTATTTCCCGGATCACAAGGTAAGCCCCACTCGGCTTCACTGTAATGTGCCATTACTTTCCTGTCCTTGGATTTCCCCCCTTTTAAAACATATACCCTGTATACAGGTACATGCGGAAATGTGGTATTATTTCTACCCCGCCCCTGGACCTCAGAACTATTATTTTGCGAATTACTGGTAAGCCGCCTCATTTTCACCGACCGCCCGAATATAATAATGGCTGTCTCCCGTCATAATCGCTGCTATTCCTTTTTTAGATAACCCGAACATTTCGGACAAGCCATCTAATTCTGGTCCTGATTAAAATTCTCATCTGTACGCTCGCCTGTGAGCTCTCAAACTATATGCCCCTTTGGTGAGCTCCACATCTCTTTTTGTAATATAAGTGTATCACTGCACCTCCAATCACTGTGGTATCCTCTCGCCTTGCAATTCAATCGCACCACTGCGCCGTTTTTTATTTGACTATGCTGTCACCCCTTGTTTTTAATCTTGAGAACTATTCACTTACACTTTACTTAGGTTGTGTAGAATAGCTGTATGCCACTCACTAAGTCACCAACAGTATGTGCTTGCTCACCCAGTCACATGCCTGCTGACAAGATAACGTTAATACCACTCGCTGTCTCCGCCAGGATATAAGCAAATTAGTTTAATAACCACTGCACAATGTCACTATCATTATGCGTGTAGTAAAACTTAATGTATCCTTTGTCCTCCCTTCTTCCCCTTAGGCTAAAGAGGCTTATAACTTAAAAGGCAACCATTGCTTTGTCCTGATGATGGACCCCATCATTTAGTAAGGGGGTCCGAAACGTCGTCGACTCACTGTGTACCATATACTTGTGTAATGATTTACTATACAAAACTATGTAATGGTACCTACAAGAAATTCTCTGTCTAAAATTGGAACTTCACAGAGATTGTTGATTTTGCCTTACAAGCCCTTTGTGTATGTTTTTGTCTGTGTATTGTCGTGGTTGGGTACAGGCTTGTGCCCCACGCACGTGAATTGTTGAAGGTGTTATTGTGTCTTGCAAACTTTGATTTAAATATAAACCTTGAGGACCTCTGCCCGGCTGGGCATGTCTTCGCTAATATAGAACTGACTGAGTCTATATTTATTTTCAATCATTTGTCTCCTTGCCAGGGACCACTGTTGTTTCTATATGATAACACTCACTGTAATGGCAATTTAAATTCTATAAATTGATGATATGCCCAGTTCTATTACAGATATTGGGGATGACAGGTGGATGGTCAAGATTTGATAATGATGATGTAAAGTGTGTACTGCTTCATGAAACACTTATGTTCAGACACATGACTTTTGCCTTACTCTTCACATACATTACTCTGCACACTATGATTAAAATACATTTTATGTTACTCATCACATAGGTACCCTGGGAGAGGGAGGAGATGCCAGCCTCCAGTGTACTGACCATTTCTAGACCGACTCACCATTTGAATAGGCAAACAATCCTGGATCTATGTCATCAGTTGGAGGCTGACACAGGCTGCAGGGACCCAGTTAGGCCCATTGAACAAAGTATCTTAAATCCTGGTTTTTGGAGAGTTGTGAGGGTCCGCATCGAAGATGCGTCACACATCCGAAGCGAAGCGTCGATTCTGAAATGATGCGATGCTAGGTCCTATGTGGTTTTCTAGGATTTCGTTGCTGAGGCCTTGTGGCACGAAGTACAGTGTCACGGATGTGTAATGCAGTTGGGGTGATGTGCCAGTTCCGAGGAGCTGTGAGGCTGCAATGTGGAATACGGCATCATCAATGTTGCCATTGATCAGTGATGCGAGAGCCTGCACCCTAGGATGCACCATGCAACGGCTGTTACAATGAGTCAGTGGGTTGCGATGAGGGTGTTTACGATGAGGAAGATCCACACAGCAGTGATGATGCATCAGTTCTGCTCGGGGTTGTGCCACACCAGAGAAGATGCATCGGTTCCGCTGGATCCACAGAGGCTGGCAGAGCACATTTGGCACATGTCAAAGGACTGTGTTGGCACCACTTTGTGAGGTGGACTCACAGATGGTAGAGTCCAGCTCCTGGGGTCGAGGTTGTAGGATCCTTGAGTCCCTGAGGCTCAAGTAAGGAGGCCACCTAACTAGCCGTTGGAGTCACTCTGGTGTCCTGGGTTCAACAGATGCAGGTCTAGTTTTTCTCACCCAGGCAAAAAGACAGCAGACCAACAGTTCTTCAGAGCAGCATTCAAAAGAGTGTCGGGCCTTTCAGAAGCACATTTTTCCTTCTTCCTAGCAGAGTATTCACAGGTCCAGAAGTGTACTGATGAGTTGGTGCATGGGGTCCAATATTATACCTGGGCCTTTCTTTGAAGTGGGGAGAAGCTTCTAGAGATTCCCCTTTGAATTCCACAATCATCCTTCTTTCCCTGCCCATGCTCTAGACTAACTACAGTTGGTTTGCAGTCTTTGTCTGGAGGTAGGACACATCCTACTCAAAAGTAAGGAGCGCTATGCTCAGCTCCCCTGCCAGTACTGTCAGTGATGGATTATCCAGGCACACCTAAGCTCCCTATTATACGTGGCTGTCTAGGAGGAATACACAAAACCCAGCTGTCAGCTACATCAAGTCATGTGGCCCAGAGACAGGCTGTAGGCACTAAATGGCTGAATCAGCAAGATGCCTACTCACTAAAATTGAAACCAAAGGGGATGATGGACGGAGTGTTGAACAATGCAAGCACTCACCCCCAGTCAACTGATCTGGGTTTAATCCATCATTGTTCTTTAGCTCACTCCGCCACCCCAGTTCAGACATGGCCATATACAAATCAGTCTGACCCTGTGCCTCATGGGAAACGTCCAGCCCAAACTGCCAAGCCATGTCTTACCTGGACTGGAACCCAGCATCCTTGGACCGGTTTCTGGCTAATGAGCCGGCATCAGCCAGGCTAGCTTAAATCCAGTAGCAAAGTGAGCAAGGGACTCACGTCTGAGCATACCCTGCCAACTTAGGGCAAACAAAGCAAAACCATAGGGGATGATGGACGGAGTGTTGAACAATGCAAGCACTCACCCCCAGTCAACTGATCTGGGTTTAATCCATCATCGTTCTTTAGCTCACTCCCCCACCCGAGTTCAGACATGGCAATATACCAATCAGCCTGACCCTGTGCCTCATGGGAACAGTCCAGCCCGAACTGCCAAGCAATGTCTTCCCTGGACTGGAAACAATCATCCTGGGACCGGTTTCTGGCTAATCAGCCGTCATCAGCCAGGCTAGCTTGAATTCAGTGGCAAAGTGAGCAAGGGACTCACGTCTGAGCATACCCTGCCAACTTAGGGCGAACAAAGCAAAACTAAAGGGCATGATGGACGGAGTGTTGAACAATGCAAGCACTCACCCCTAGTCAACTGATCTGGGTTTAATCCATCATCGTTCTTTAGCTCACTCCGCAACCCCAGTTCAGACATGGCCATATACAAATCAGTCTGACCCTGTGCCTCATGGGAACAGTCCAGCCCGAACTGCCAAGCCATGTCTTCCCTGGACCGGAAACAAGCATCCTGGAACCGGTTTCTGGCTAATCAGCCGTCATCAGCCAGGCTAGCTTGAATCCAGTGGCAAAGTGAGCAAGGGACTCACGTCTGAATCAGACTGATTTGCATATGGCCATGTCTGAGCTGGGGTGGTGGAGTGAGCTAAAGAATGATGATGGTTTAAACCCAGATCAGTTGACTGAGGATGAGTGTTTCATTTGCTCAAGCGCTCTGCCCATCATCCCCTTTGTTATAACTTACTAAAAGTGGCATTTTCAAAATTGTAATTTAAAATCTGACTTCACCTCGAGGGGATTTTTCATACTGGGTACCTGATTCCATTTGGAAATCATCACTTATTAAATGTAATGAGGTAACTCCAATTTTAGCCTATGTGAGAGGTTGGCCTTGTAGTAGTGAAAAATGAATGTAAGAGTTTTTCACTACCAGAACATGTAAAACTAAAAAGTACATGTCCCTTATTTTAAATATGCTTCACCCTGCCCTATGGACTGTCCAGGGCCTACCCAGAAGGAGACTTCTATGTATTAAAAAGGAAGGTTTGGGCCTGGCAAAGGTCTTATATTTCCATGTCGATATGGCTGTTTAAAATTTGCACTCGCAGGCTGTAATAGTCGATCTGAGGCATGTTTAAAGTGCTATTTAAGTGGGTAAACATTCAGTGCTTTAGGTACATCAGTAACATTTAATTTGCAGGCTCTGGGCACAGGTAGTACCACTTTACGAGGGACTGAGAAGTAAATTAAATATGCCAATTGGGTATAAGGTAATCCGATCATTTTATTTTTTTTATTATTATTTTACAAAGTTTTATATAGTGCGAACTTGAACCTAATCGGATATCAGAGCGCTTTACATAGCACCAGTTTCATTAGATGAGGACGCATTCATTTTTTTGTTAGCCACAGGGAAATTAAGTGATTTTCCAAGAATCACAGGACATTGCCGAGACTCAAACCCCGTTCCCGGGACTCGAGGTCGACCGCCCTAGCCATTAGGCCAACTCCTCATATTTTAGACAGAGAGCACTAGCACTTTAAAACTGGTTATCAGTGCTAAAGTGTGCAGGTTCCTACAGCCAGCAAAAACTAAGTCAGCAAACAGGAGGGTTGAAGGAAAAAGGTTTGGGAGAAAGCCACACCAAGGATACAGATCTAACACTTAACTTAAAGAATGCCATTGACATTAAATTGCTAATGGCTTACTGCACACAGCTAGATGGATTAAAGAGATTAAGCTACAATCTGAACAACTAGTGTATGAAATCAAGGATAATAAAAAACTTGAAGATCAATTAAGGAGATAAATGAAAACAGAATAAAAAGTGCAAATGAAAATGTCAAGCTTAAATGTTACAAATGTGGACAAGTCACCTAGCTCATAGTATCTCATGTCCAGCTAAAAACTCAATATGTCATAGATGAAATAAGAGTGGACATCATGTTATAGTTTGCAAATATAATGATGATAAACATGCAAATTGCATAAATAACATTGAAGAAGGTATGAATTAGGTTGTTTTTCAAGTAACTGGAATTGAAGGATAGAAAAGGAAAATTAATGACTTGCCCAATTGCATGATAACTCTTGATAATCATAAATCCAATATATTTTTTAATTCATGCTCTCCTATTACCGTAACATGCAGCAAATCCCTTTCTGGTAAACTTGATAATGATGAATGTACTTTAGAAGAACCTGATAAAACATCTGGGAAATACAATAAAGACCCCATTCCTTGAAAGATAGATTGGCTGAGGGCAAAGTTTACATGGTCAAGAGAGGCTCAAGCCTTTTGGACAGGAAACACCAAAAGGAATTAGGCATAACACTTGTTCCTAAAATGTCACATGCTTTATAACCTTTTTGTTTAAATCGTTTTTATTAACCTTTTCTGTTTGCGTTGCACATCATCAATAAAGTGTACAGTCAGAACAGCGCTCATGTCATCAGTGGAAAAAAAAGATAATTGATTGCCAGTGGCAAGGTACACAATACCTATTAGCAACAGAAAAGTGGAGATACAGGGTATGGTGAGTACATCAAATAGTGTGGCAATATCTAAAAAAGAACAGAGCAGTGCTGACAAATCACTGCACTAGGTAGCATGCGATCAATGCAGGTACAGTGCAGTTCAAACTCAACCGGGGACATAGGGCACAACCAAATGAGGACAACTAAAGTGAAGGAAGGTTAGGGGAAAGGCGCTGAAGACCTGCTGCCGCATCCAATGTAGCTGGGGGGTCACAAACCGCCAATACTTAGTGACAGTGGGACAGTCGGTTGAAGCAGGGCGGGTGTCGGCGTTAGACCACATTCACGCCATTGGGGGATATATCCTGAGTGATAACTCTTTGTGTTATAGCCGGGGTCCCTGCATCAGTGTCCACCTCCAAGTGTTTGTAGACCATTGCATCCCATCGAGGTGCCAGGGGAAACATTTGAATGCCCAGTAGGTCCTCCCTGCGCAGCGCCGCACCCTCCGCTTTCGCCCAGTTAAGCAGGGATCGGTACCATGCAAGCGGATGGGCGACGGGAGATTTCCACTGCTTGGTAATCAAGCGCTTGGCTGTTATTAGACCCAGGTCTATAAATCGTGTGGCAGCTCTGTATTTCTTGTTTCTGCTGAAGAGGTGCAGTACATGGGCCTCCCAACCTGGGGGAATGGTGCATGAGGTGCAAGTTGTTAGGGTCACCCTCACCGTGCTGTAATAGTCAGTCAGAACCGAACAACCCCAAAGCATATGAAGCATGTCGTCATCTAATTGCCAGTACCGGGGGCAAGACGCATCTATGCGGAGGAAGTACCTGCTGATTTGGGCTGGGGTAAGGTAGGACTGATGCAATATGAAAAATGTTATCTGTTTGTATTGCTGGTTACGAGTGATGCGGGTCGGACTGCCTCGGGCTGCCAACCACTCCCTATCAGTAAATGCCCTCCCCAGGGTCTCCTCCCAAAGAAGTCGAAATCCGTTGAGCTCTATCTCTGTATGTTGTTGAAGTGAAGGTGTGAACCAGCGCGTGAGGTTTCTCCCTTTCCCCATCACGTGAAGGTACTGCAAAGTGTGGTGTGTGGAAGGTTCCTGGGCGAGTGTCCTCCATTTGGATGCTAGCGAAGCTATGAGTGTTCTGTGTAATAGAAACTGCCCATCATGTAGGTTCTCATCCGCTATGAGTTCCTGGAATGGAATAAGAGTGCCCTCCTGAAAAAGGTCACCCACATCCTGTTTCCCTTCCGAAGCCCATTGATGTACCTCAGCCGCCGTCGTGTAGGCATCCCCCATTGGGTTTCCGAACAGTGGGATAGCGGGCGCGTAGGGGACGGTGGTTCTAGTGAGGAAAAGACACCTAGGGAAGCATTTGTATGCTACTGTAAGAAGAATATCGGGAGGCCTAAGCTTGGAGCAGGGGTGGAAAATTTGTAAAAGGGTTTTCAGCAGCAGCGGAGGCTGCAGAGAGGCCTTGTCCAATAGGTAACGGGAGGAGATCCGCCGGGCGATCCATTGCAGTTGGGAGGCCAGGTAGTAATGTTCTAAATTGGATACCACAAGGCCCACTAGCTCAGTAGGCAGATAAAGCTTTCCTATGGACAATATATGACATGATGTCCCCCATATGAAATCTATCACCACCCTTTCCCATTGTTTGAAGAAGGGGGGAGAAATTATTAGGGGTAAAGTGGTAAAGTAATAGAGAAGGCGGGGAAGAACCACCATTTTTTTGACCAGGGCAATTCTACCAGATATCGCCAATGGGAGAGTCTTCCAGAAACCCATCTGAGACTGAATCGCTGTGGCAGCCCGGATGACACTTTCTATCAAAGAAGTCAGCTTTGGTGCATGTCTTGACAGGCTTTTTGGCTCTATTTCGGAGTGATACAGACTTTAAGCTTGCTCACATCTAGGATCTGTATTCTTAGATGTGTTGGCTCTTTTAAGCCCTTTCTTCCAGACCTAGAAGAGGATAGCTGCTTTATATGATGATAGATCCCTTACTCTAATCCATCTATTGCCTATTGGCTTTGCCTTTCATTATTTTGCCTATAGTAGAGGGTGGATCCTGTGGTCCTGACTTTATATTACACATGGGTATGGTTTGTGTAGGTACTCTGACAGAGCTAAGGGTTATTTCATCCTTCTCAGGCCTACAAGGCCCAGAACTAGAGAGACTCCATTTTGCTTTCTATCCCTGCAGAGATGAGATGCTTCAAGGGGAAAGGTAATATTATGGTTTTGAGCTGTTGTTCGCCCTAAGCGAACCGGAGAGAACCGGCCAGAGCTGAATCTAATCAAGAAGTGTCCCTGGGCTCAGGTCTCTAGACGAAACAAGCAGCTGATCACTGTGGGAGCGTCTATAGCGAGGAGCCCGGTGCATGGACCTGGTGGGAGGAGGCTGCTGGCTGGAGCTTTCCACTAGAGGAGAGGAATCCATATTAGCGAAGTGCAGAAGAGGAGGTGTGGTCAGTTTGGTTCTTGAAGAGTGGAGAGTAGGATGTCTGCTGGAGCTGCAGAATACAGTGCAGTTCTATTGGTTTTCTGGAATGGAGAAAGAAGGCAGATGATTGCTGAAGCTGGAGAGAGACTATCAGAATGCATTGAAGCAGATGGAGGAGTTGAGGCTGTCAGCTGAAGTAATTGAGCCAGAGGCGTGGAGCTGTGGTGACGGAGGGAGAGACAGAGAGAGCCCTGATCCCACCAGAGACAGAGAGAAATCTTCCTTCTAATAGGTGAGGTAGTCTAAACTAGTCCACTTTACACTTACACCTTAATCTTGTCTTTATTCCCTAGGATATTGTATGTCTAATCCCTTTTCTTTCAGCGGTGTGTTAAAGTTCCTGTTAATCAAGAGACCCCGCAGATAACCTTGTCCTCATACTGTATGTCTAATCCTTTTCTTTCAGCGGTGTGTTAAAGTTCCTGTTAGTTGTAGAGACCCCGCAGATTTGTGTATTGTTGTTGTAATAAAGATACCCCAGTTCTTAGTGAACCGACATGTGCCTTGTATTCTTGTTCAATCAGGGTAACCTGGTCTTCTAGTCAGACATTGTTTGCATGAACGGATGTGAATCCCGGTCAGGTAAGAGGTGACAATGAGGGAGAGAGGGAACATTTGATATCAAGAGCAGAAGGTACATATTTCAATTTAGAAAGCCATTCTAACTCCTAATATTGTAGTAGCGAACCCTTAGTGAATAGTGAGAGAGACTTCCCAACATAGAGACAGAGAGCTGAAGGTATTCATAGGAAAGTGGTCGTCATTGGCAAGTGGCGTTAGTGAGAGCACTGATTGTGGTCAGTGTGTATACCCGCAAGATTGCGGCTTGAGTGAGCACTGAGGGTAGTCAGTGTGTAGATCCGCCGGATTGTGGATCATGTTGTAAGTGAGTGAGCACCGGGGGGATACGGTGTGTAGGTCCGCCGGATTGTGGGCCAGATAAAGAGAGAGAGCACTAGGGCTGCAGCCTAGTGTGTAGACACGCCGGATTGCGTGTCGAGTGAGCACTGAGGGTAATCAGTGTGTAATGGTAGATAATCAGAACTGCCCCAGGGTAGATTTGTCTGGACCCATGTGGTCGCGAGACTATGAGGTATGAGTGTGGTGTAGGGCATGGATGTCCTTAGTAATCAGTGAGTATTCTTAGTATCCCTATAGATTTAGTGGTGTTTCTGATGATATGAGCTTGTATATTGCGAGTTCCCCATCCTCAGGTAGGTACCCAGGTGCCTGGATAGATGGGTCCTGAGGAGGGAGGTGGTTACGTTCCGGCTGGGTTGGAGGGGCTCTCAGGAGCTGATCCCATCTGGTCTAGAACCCGGTCGTTACAGTGCAATACACCCAGACCCCCAAATAGCGAAAAGGGTCGATGCACCAGGCCACAGGCATTCCCACAAGCATGTAGCCTGGATCAGGTGTATCTCTTAAGAACGGAGAAAGTATGGATTTGGTCGGGTTAAATCGTAGCCCCGAGGCAAGTGCGAAACTGCTAAGGGCTTGGTCAAGGGAGTGGAGAATGTCATGAAGGTCCCGAGCATATAGTAACAGATCATCTTCCCAAAGCAAAATGGTATGTATGCTATCTCCAAGCTCAATCCCCATATCAACTTGTGCGCGGCTCCACCACCAATGCAAACAGAAGCGGGGACAACGGGCATCCCTGTTGGGTTTCCCGTCGCACCCGAATCCGATCCGAAATATATGGGCCTGTCCAAACCTAAACTGACCGTTTATGATATAGTAATTACACCAAACCACGGAAGGAAGGGCCAACTCGAAAATGAGCCAGAACAGCAAAAAGGAAGTTCCAGACCAGTGAATAGAAGGCCTTCTCAAGGTCCAATACCATGCAACCAGAGTGTGGCCAGTGGATGGGGGCATATTCCACCACCCGAAAGTAGCGGCGTAGGTTCAGGGCCGTACTACACTGCGGAACAAAGCCATTCAGGTCTGAGTTTACTAGATCAGGGACCAGTGGAGCCAGCCGGTTGGCCAAGACGTTTTCCAGGATCTTATAATCCGAGTTCAATATCGCGATTGGTCGATAAGAGCCGGGAGACACGGGGTCCTTACCAGGCTTCAACAAAGACACCACATTAGCAGTACGCATGGTTGGGGGCAGAGTTCCCTCCGAGATTGCCTCTAGGTTCATCGAGTGGAGGTGCGGTACCAAGTATTCCGCGTAGGTTTTAAAAAACTCTGTAGGAAGGCCGTCGGGCCCTTGGTTTTACCAGAGGACAAGGAACGTAATGCTTCTCGTACTTTGTCTTCAGTTATAGGAGAGTCCAGGTTTAGGTATTGGTCTATCGTTAGGGTGGGCAACTCCACTGTGTCCAGGAAGGATCCTACATCCTGGGTGTTGCCCGTCAGGAGAGTCTCGTACAAGCGAGTGTAGTGTTCAGTCGTCAGTGCATGAATATCTCATTGGGTGCTGTGCTCCCGACCAAGATCATCAAGTAAGAAATGTATGGGGCATTGGGGATGTTCTTGTCTGATCAAATAAGCCAGTAGTCTCCTGGCTTTGTCTGCAGTGAAGTGTGAGCGAATCGAATGCGCCAAATAATTATGGCACTGCAGATGGTCCAGAAGTGCCTCCCGTTCGGTATGGGCAGCATTGAGGAGCCGCTGTCGCAATGGGTTGGCTTCAACCTGCATCTCGAGTAAGAGCAGCCGTCCCTCAAAGTGGGCCAGCGAGGTGTCCAATTGTCTGAGACTACCCCAAGTCTGTCCTAGACAGTGACCCCTAACTATCACCTTAAAGGCCTCCCATTCAGGGAGAACCGAGTCCGTGGAACCGGTATTGAGTGCAAAATAACTAGCTATCCCTGCTTCCAGCGAGCTTTGGAAGAGGGGGTCCTCCAGAGCCGCGGTCTGCAGACGCCAGGCCTGAATCCGAGGGGATTGCAACTTCCAGGCCAGGCGCATCACCAAGGAATTATGATCCGAGTGTGTCCGACCAAGATAATCAAGGGGAGGAGGGATGCGGATGCAAGTATACAGTTGAGGCGTACATGAAACATATGACCCGGGGAATAAAATGAGTATACTCTGGAGTGAGGATGACGTTTCCGCCAGATGTCCGAAAGAGCCCAGTTACCCAGCCAGGTTTTTAAAAGGTGAGTATTAGAGGAAGCTGTAGTACCAGTTAGAGGAGGGAAGGAGCAGTCAAGGGAGACGCCAAGTACTGCGTTAAAATCACCGCCCAGGAGCCACGGGATATCCCTCCACCGGAGCAGTATCTCTAAGAGCTCATTGAGAAAGGTACCCTGTGCTACATTGGGGGCATATAAGGAACCTAGAAAAATTGGTTGGCCATTCAGTCTGCCACTTATCAGGACGTAGCGCCCCATCAGGTCTGTCAGGACTCCCTTCTCCTTCCATGGAACCCCTGCCTTGACCCATATCATCACCCCTCCAGCCATGGACAAATAGTTGGTACTCTAGACCTGGCCATGCCATCTGCGGCGTAAGCTGGTAGCTTTAACGCCTGTCAGGTGCATCTCCTGTAAGAGTGCAACACTCATCTTGTGACACTGCAAATAGGCGTAAATGGAGTATCGCTTAGAAGGTGTTTGGATACAACTGACATTCCAGGTTATGACGTTAAGGTCTGTCATCTCGACAAGTGAGAATAGTGGGCCCTGCCCGTGCGCTGTGGGGCCCCATTTGCAGTGGACCTCCTAGGATGGGAAGGATGTAGAGGCAGCAAGTCTGTAGGGGTGGCGACTCATACAGGGGGAGAAAAATAATAAGGTGGAGTTGTAGGAAACCAAGCAACAGGGAAAGAGCAGAACCCCAACATGAGAAACGGCCCAATGAATTATGCCAAATCATGGCTACTGAACTAGTGTCATTGTAGGACTTCAGGGGGGAAATGGACCAGTGAGAGGGAGGAGTCAATGTAAAGACTGTCCCCATCAATTGCACCAAGAGAGCAGGAGAAAGAGCATCACAAAAGTACCAAAAGAAAACATGCCCTGAAGCAATGTGATGTTCTCATATGAACACAAATTAAATGTCAAATAATGCCATCTGCAGTTTGTGGGGTGACACCCCATAGTGGAGGAAATTACGCATCTAAGGACCATTCCGCCGTGGATTCGGAAGCTCTGGATTTGGGTGGAGAGGCAGCAGAGTCAACCGGGATGGGGATCTGGAGGGCCGCCTTTGCCTGCAGGGCCCCTTGACATTCCAATCTGATTTGGTCAGGACTGGGGATGGCCACTGTAGGTCCCACACTCCTGGCTTTCCTCCCCCTGCATCTACCTCCGTATGGACGCTCACAAGGTCGGGACTCATCAGACAATTTAGGTGTGCTCAATAGCCGCCAGTACAGAGTCTAGTCTGGTGGCAATATCAGGCGGATTCATCACAGCTGTTGATCCGGGGGTCGTGAGTAATGTCCTAGCCTGGCCCCCAAAGGGCACAACGTGAGTGGTGTGGTTACATAGGCGGCCCATGACGATTTGCTGAGCGCTTCTCATAGGATGTCAGACCACCGTGATTTCCCCACTCAGTGTTTGCGTCGGCGCTCAGGACCCTATCCGCCACAAGGTGGGATTGCGGCAATTAATGATGTGATATACTGTAGTCGCAGCAACCACAGGGCCTCTTCAAGGGTAGCAAGGCTAGGGGCTGCGCAGGTCTGAATTGGCCCCTGCACCGGTTTCCAAACCAGCAAATGTAGGCAGTTCCTTCTGGTGCACCTCCTGCGGGGGAGGGTAAGGAGGCCTCGGCCCAACTACCCCCTCGAACCCCCCTACCTCCACAAGATCACTCCACTGTAGGCACACTGGATGCGGTTGTGTCGAGGACTATGTTAGTCGCTTAACCCGTGGTTCAGTGTCTCTCCAGTCCAATCACCAATTGCATGTTGCAGGCTGCCACCCAGTGCACCCCACTCGAGTCCCCGCGAGGTCTTCAGGCTGTTCCCGAGCTGAAGGCCCAGAGGACCAGCAAACAGTGACAGTTGAAACGCAGGCAGGAGGCTCCCTGCTCTCAATGGTAGGCAGCTCGGACGCGTGGGTCCAGATCTGAGGAAGTATAACTGGGGACTGGTTGTTGCGGCTGCAGCGAGGAAATTCTCAGGCAGAGCCCTGCAATGCGTATTCGTTCTCCTGCGATAACCCATCCTCCGATGGGTTGAGAGGGGGAGACCGTTCTTCCACATGGGCCTTAAGGTGGGGTGGCTAACGATCGCAGGGTCCCCACCATGACAGGGGCCCGGCCCGAGCCGAGCCGACCCACTACCGCTGCAGGCAAGTGGGGGCCCTGGACCTGACTGACCCCCGTGGCCCCCACCGACAGAGTGGACACTGCAGCTGCACCACACAGGCCCTCCGTAGCAGTAGTCCCCTCAACAGGAGCAGGTAGGTGGAAACCACAACGACCGGGGCACCTGCTATAGCAGTTCAGGAGAGGGCATCAGCACCATGCTGAAAAGGATCCCCACGCGCAGCCAGACCCAGCCGCCGCATGGGTCATACCCAGTCTGGTATCCTGCACTCCGGGTGTACCATGGCCAGCACCCTCCAATGCCCTTTAGAACCAGCCCCCTAAGGAGGGCCGCAGTAGACTGACCAGAAGTCTTGAAAATTGGAGCCGTGTGCCTCAGCCAGAGTCCTGTAGTAAATAAGGCTCATTTCATACCACAATTGATTTTTTTTAAACAAATATTTTTTTATTAATGGGCAATAAAGCAATCAATAGCATTACAGAGATAAGCCTGAATTCACAGGCTGGTTCCAACATGGAGTCATCTACATCCATACACAGTGAACCCAGACCGATTATCCCTTGTAGGCAGTGGTCTTGTTCTAGCGCAAGACGTTGTTGATTCATCTAGTGCAGTTTAGGGTCCTCAGGCTTATCAGATTCTGTACCCCTTGAGTAGCTGTGCATCGCCTCAGCAGTCTGTTCCGTTATTAACCTGTAATAACCACCAACGTAAAAACTCCTGTCCCCCCTCTCCCTGTAATACTCTCCTCCCCCCACTCCCCAGACATGTTGCTCATTCGTCCTGACTATAGGTCAGTCTGCCCTATCAGACTGACCTATAGTCAGTCTGATAGGGCAATAACGATGTTATTCCAAGTAGTGTAATTCCCTAAAAGGGTCCACTTTCATCCCGTCTCTCAACAGGCATCGTGGTCATTCGGGTGACCACCATGATCGTTCAATAAATCAAGCACTGAGTTCTCCACAGCTGGGTGTGCCCCATCAGGGGGTGCTTCGTTCTCGTCATTCTGCTGCTTTAATGCCTCCATTAATGCCACCCACGTTCTCGCTGCTTCCAGCGTCTTTTCACTTCCAGTCCTCTTAGCCATTTGCAGTCTAAAGATCCCTTCACAGTCCGCCCACTTTATAAGCTCCCTTGTCCATCTGCAGCATCCTCACTGATCTGAGGTAGTTCTACATCCTCTAAAAATCCCGCTCCCTCTAGTATGGTTGGATCAAGCTTACTCTGGTATAGGGTGGTGTAATATTCCAAAAACTGGCGGTTAACATCCTGCTGGCTATATTAGACCTTGTCGTCCCTCCCCCACAGCTCCAGAACTGATGTCCCTCTGCGTGCCGGGTTGGCCAGCCAAGCCAGCAACGCTCCAAACTTGTCTCTCTCTGCATGTGCACGAGCTGTGTAAGCCCTGTGAACGAAACAGTGCAATCTCTCCACCTGCATCGCCAACGTTTCTCTTGCCGCAAGGAGATCAGCTTGTTTGTCCACTCTTTCCGGTCTATCCCTCTCCACATCCCTAAGTCGCTGTACCCCGTCTTGTACCTCACTCACAAGAACCTTCCGGACCCCTACATCCTCTCCACTACATCGACCCCTAATGACAGTTTTAAAAGCATCCCATTCAATGAGTGGGCTTGTGGTTGTATTGACATTAGTTAGGAAATAATCCTTCTATAGCAGTGCCTATTTGGACTCGAAACACCTGATCCTCTAGCATCTTCGGTCTCAACCGCCAGCTAGGAATTGTAGGCCTAGTCCATACCCAGGTCAAAGACACCAGTAGGGAGTTGTGATCAGAAATTGTCCTAGCCAAGTATTCACTCAAGGTGATCCCCCCATGAACATCCGGGGAGCACAATATCGAGTCTAATCGAACCTGCAACTCATGTACGGCAGAAAAGTAAGAATAGTCCCACTCCCCCGGGTCGTGAGCTCTCCAGGTGTCCATCAGCCCAACAGTGTCGCTGCTAGTGTCGTCTAGCCTCAGCAAGTCTGCGTGTGGGAGCATCAGGGAGTGGGGGTGGGAACGATCCAAGTTGACGTCAGTAACACTATTGAAATCTCCCTCTAAGAGCACCAACCCAGTCAACACCGGCACTAGTGTCTGTGATAGTTGTGCTAGAAATGCAGGTTGATCAACATTAGGGGCATAGATACTTCCTATTACTATATCTCGTCTGTCTAGTCTCCCGGACACCACAACAAATCTGCCCTCCGGATCTATTAGTTGTCCAACGCATTGAAAATGTACTCTCGCGTGCACCCAAACCAGAGTCCCCCGGGTAAAAGCTGAGTATGTAGAATGAAACACCTGCCCTCTCCACCGGCGCTGCAATGCAGCCCCTTCTTTCTGCGATGGGTGGGTTTCCTGCAACAGTGCAATCTGCACCCCTCTCCTAATCAGGTATGTGTGAATTTTATGTCGCCAGATCACGGTGTGCATCCCTCTAAAGTTCCAAGAGATACACTTAATACATATGGTGGATCCCATTGTGTGAACCTCATTCTTTCTCGGAATAGTACCCCTCAGCGACCTGCCTGGCCCCATAGCAAAACCCCTCAACGATAAAAACTCCCGAACTCTCTCTCCCCAGGACATGTGCACACAAACAAGTCCCCATCCAAACTAAGGCACACAAACAGTGCATCATAAGAAAGTGGCAGACGTAAGCTGACCCTGTTGAACCCAGATCTCCACCAAACCCCTCACCCGCCTTTGTAGGTCAGATGGTGGCCCCCAATTTTCGTTAGTGTCCCCAATGTGCCACCAGTAGTCTCAAATGTTAGGAAAGGACATCTCCCAGTAGTAGGCAATCTCTTTTCATACGACCTGCTATTAGTTCCTCGGATTATGCCATCTGCAGTTTGAGGAGTAATGTCCATAGGTTCAGCATCCAATTCCCCCTGCCCACTACTCGATCTTGAGCCATTGGAGTCATCCATCTGATGTTCAGTGCTATTACTGTTCGGGCTCGTGTCTCCATGGCTAATCTCTGCCACCGCTTGCACAACTTGTCACGCTCCAGTTTCCGTCCTTCCGGGGAAGGAGCTCTCCGAGGAGGGGAAGGAATGTTCAGGTCCCGCCAGGACGAGCCCGGTGATGAGGAACGAGGTCCATCAGTCCCTTGGGCCTCCAGCCATTCCCAAGCTTCATGTGATGTGGTAAAGAAATGTGTCTCTGTATTATCAGTCACCCGGAGACGTGCCGGGAACAGCATAGCATAGGGGAGCTGCAGCTGACGTAGTTTTCGTTTGCCGGCCAGGAAGGAGGCCTGCTGGTGCTGCAGCTGCACCTCCCTGTTGAAATCTGGGAAAATCATCACCCTACTATTCTCAATCTGCAGATCTTGTTTCTCCCGTGCTCGTTGCAGGATGTAGTCCCGATCTCGATAGTGGAGTAGCCTAGCCACCAGCGGGTGTGGAGGAGCACCAGGCTTTGGTGGTCGAGCCGGGACTCTGTGGGCGCGTTCGAGTGCATAAAAGGGGGAAGGACCCTCCGGGGCCACCTCCGCCATTCAATCAAGCCTCCAGGAACTGGACAGCATCAGCCCCGCCTCTCGTTACGGGACTCCCACTATACACAGGTTATTTCTTCGCAAGCGCCCTTCACTGTCTTCAGCTCTCATTTCCAATACCTTAATTTTGGTTTCCACGATTTTCAAGGCGCGCTGTAGGGTAGAAACCGCCTCCGGGACTTCTTTCATGGTTTTCTCATTGATGGTCACTCTCTCCTTGAGTTTATGATGGTCCTCATTTAGCAAGTAGAGATCCGTTCCTATTGCATCAATTTTTGTTTCCAGCTCTTCCCTCGAAGAGGTGATGACCTGCATGATGTCTGTTAGGGTAGGGTCCCCAGGAGCTCTCTCTGTCTGTCTCCCGGGCGCATCTTCATCATCCTCTGTATGTTGTTCAGCTCCCTCTACTCGCAGGACCTCAAACCCCTTTCTTCTGGATACTCTCCTCATTATGAGTTCTGTAAGAATAAGTCTTGTGATGGCCTAAAGCCCTCAAGGGCCATCGAATTCACAGCCACAGTCGGAGGCCCAGGCGTCTCACGGCGGATCCGCCGATTCTGCTCTCTACCCTGTCCGCCCGTGGCCCTCAGTAGGTGGTGAAGCACCCCAACACGACGTCCGTTAACTCGACCCCACTGGTGTGGAAAAGGGGGCCTCTCGTGTTATGAAGGGCCCGTGCGCAGTGACAGCGATCCCCTCAGGACCCACCGATGACCATTAAGTACTCCCACGTCTCCAGCAATGTCCCCGGCAAGCACTTAGCACCAGTCAGCAGTCTTTCATCCCACAGCCGCCAGCAGACCTCTGTGGTCAGTGCCTCCTCATAGCAGCCGCTACCCCATAGGGCCCCAATCCAAGCACGACCTGGCTTTGTAGTTTTGCAGATCCAAGTCCGAGGTTCCCGGCTCGTCTGCCAGTGGTGTCCACAGCGCTTAACAAATACTCCGCACAACCTCTCAGTGTTTGCCTCATCTTCACCGGCAGTAGAGCCTCGCCCCACAGCAGTCAATCCCTCGTTCAGGAAGGGGAGCACAGCACAAACAGACTCCGGCCGCCCCTCCTCCACACCAGCTCTGACTCGCAGGCTCGCCGCAATCACGCTGCGCGAGCTACCGCTCAGCCCCTCAGGAACTCAGTAGGATCCGGCTGCAGCGCTTTCGTACTTCTACCATCGATGTTCTTCCGCCAGCACCGGTATTTCAACTACCAATCGTCTCTTCCCTAGGCAGCGTTCTCTACTGGTCCGTCGTACTCGGCCCACTTCCTCCGTCTTCACCAGGTCTCACCGTCACCTCTCGGGCCGCCATCTTGAGACCACAAACCAAGGCAAGGGTATAGTGGCGTCCTCTGCATTCCAGCACGCTCCCCCCGGATCACCACTACTGTGGACCCCCTGCTGAGATCGGGTACTGGCTTTCCTCTCTGCCGCTCGTATGCTGTTCGTAGATCTCTCATTATGTCCGGGAGCAAAACGGAGGTCTCCGTTTGAGTGCGCCTTCCATTTTAGCGCCAACACGTCCAGAGTGCCAGCAAGGCATTGAACTGCTCGTTTCTCCTTTATTACAGCACCAGCTCTCCCCAGCAATGAACCTGGAGAGGCACCCGGTGTTCCGGCAGAGGGTGTGCTCAGGATCGTTGGTAGTGGAGGGAAGCCACGGAGGAGCTCCGAGGTCTGCTTCTCCCTACATTGGCATCAAGCCACGCCCCTTTATACCACAATTGATGAGAGAAATTCTGAGAAAAGAACTAGAAAAATGGGAAGCTATGGAAGTGATCAAATTGATGGAAACATCGCAGTGGTTAGTTGTTGCTGTATTAGTTAAAAAAAACTTACTGGCGAAGGAATACACCAATGTGTTGAGGCAATAAGCTTAAATTCCAAAATATGGGCAAACAGATTATTACAGGTTATTGATTTCGCTGCTGCTTATCAGGAAGTCGAACTGCATCCTGAGTCACACCTTCTGACTTTCTTCGGCACTCGACTTGGGGTTTAAAGGAGTTGTAGGATGCCATTTGACCTGGCTTTGGCTGCAGCTGTTTTCCAGGTGTTATGCAGAAAGTTCTTAAGGGTCTTGATAAGTATATTTCTTCCAAAATTATATATTTTTCTACAATAATGATGTTAAAGAACATGATAAATATTTACAACTAATGTTACAAAAGTTGAAGGATACTGGATTGACAATGAAAATAACCAAACATCAGATTGAAGTTACATATGTCACCTATATTAGACTCAAAATCTCTAAAGGCGACCAAGTTAAAAGTGGATTTTATTGAGGAAATATAAAAAGGTGGCACGCCCAATGATAAAGATAAAATAAAATAATTCCTGAGACTAGCAGGATATTTTAGCAAAATTGTAAAAAAATATTCAAACATAGTAAGTCCCCTCAGAGAAATCTTTCAAAAAGGTATCTATTTTGAGTGGAGTGAGATATGCCAGAAAGAATTTGATCTTATTAAATCTTGTTTATGTAAAGCTCCCACACTTGGGAAAAGTGATATAAAACGTAATATTTTAGCCATTGATGCTAATGATTTAGGAGACAGTTTGTGTGAATTGGTAGATGGCAAAGAGAAGGTAATTGCATTTACGTCAAGATGTCTAAAAGGAGCAGAAGTTAGCTACTCAGTAGTAGAAAGAAAACCTTTGGCATGCTACTGGGCAATCAACCAATTTAAGTATTTTCTCTAGGGGATTCTATTTGAAATGTGGGTTGCCCATACACCCTTAATTCAGACTTTTAGCACCAACACGTTTGAACGCACTACTCCACTCATAGCCAGATAGTCCCTTGGGTTGGAAAGTTTTGACTTTAAAAAGGTGTATTTCCTAGGACTTTATAATGTAGAAGCTGATTTTCTTTCCAGGTTTCCCATTGAGAAAAGCAGTGAACTGGAGGAATAATCTGATGATGTTGCTCTATTATAACTGAAGGGATAAGCAGGGAGTTATTTAGGGAAAAATGACTTGAGGACGGCAATCTTGAATTGGTCAAGGATTTCATCATGAAGGGATGGCCTTGGAATAGACCCCAGTATGAAGAACCCAATGTATTCTGGGAATGGAGGAATGAGTTAAGTTTACATAGCAGTATACTCGGAGGGTTCAGGAAAGTACCACATGTTGGAATTTGAATCACAATTGTGAACCTTGCTCATTGTCGGGCCACTCACCTGATAAAATGAATGTCTGCAAGGGTGATGATTTCCCCCGACCTCTAGGGGCACCTCTTGATACTTCCACTTATGCACAGGAGTCTCGGCTGGTGTCGCAGAAGGGAAGGGGGCTTGTAAGAGAGAAAAAAGACACTGCTATGTCCAGCTAGACACCCAAGCCTTCGAGAGTGCAATGGGTTGTTGTCAGTGTTCGATCAAGTTGTGTTTCCTGGATGTGAGTAACAGGAAACATTCACATTAGTGATGCAATGCGCTTACAGGGAGACCTTGAGAGTTAAATGAGACACTATGATAATATTTGGGCTGACACCGTGACAGGCCTCTCTTATGTATCTACTCTCTTCATGTATTCTGATTCATGCTGGCATGATTCGTACTCACCCGGGTCTCTGTTCACATAGATCCAGGACTGGAATCGTCCAACATATGGCCCATTCGCTACCATATAACACACTCACACTGCTTTGATCCTTATTGTCTGGATACACTCAGTACATATGTAAGCTCTGGACTGAGCCTAACATGTCAAACAAACAATAACATAATGGTAAAAGAAAAAACAATGTTTGGGATCTAAAACACCACTCAGGTGTCTATCATTCTCAAACATGGTACCCAGCGATGAGTTCACGATATATTGATATATTGTGGCACATGGGCATTGTTCATAGCAAGCAGTGCACATAATCTCAAAAATGTCTGAAATGCTCACTACACCGGGACAAGTCCCAAGCTCACCTGCAATCCCAAGCTCAATTACGGGGCAACAATGTTCAAACGCTATTGCGAAATAGGTTGTCCAGAAAATGAGGCCTCGTGTGCACTCAAAAGGTCTATCTGTAAGAGCGCTCCACTTAGCTGACAGTCAGAGCTTCAGATGTCCGTAGTGGTCCCTCGTCGCTGTTGAAACTGAGTGATGAAGTCAGCTAATCAGGAGTGTTGAAGGCTCGCAGAAGCTGACCAGAGGAACATCTGGAGCAGAGGGACGCGAATGAGGAGCAGCCCTCCAAACAAGCATTTGCAATGCAATAGGTCTCGCATGTACCAAGTTTGAGCTATTGAAATTGCAAATGATAATGCCTTTTATTTTGGTTTTCTTTCAAAACATAAATAAAAGGCATAGTTATTTACAATGCCAATAGCTTAAAGTCGCATAAATGCGAGACCTATTGCATTGCAAATGCTTGTTTGATTTGGGGTTCAAGCTGTATCTAATGAGAAGCAGAAGAAAGATATACCTGAGTTGTGATGGTCCATGGAAACACCTTGCTCCACATTTTACAGTAATGCAATCAGTGTTGCTGTATTATGCTTTCAAAAAGCAGATAACAACATATATACAAAACCAGTGGCGGCTCAATAATTGGGGCGTGGGGGCGTCGCCCCACTGCTTTCTCGCAGTGCGAGAAGCAGAAACGTGAAATGGTAAAACTACCATTTCACGTTTCTGCTTCTTGCACAGGGGGAAAGTAGAAGTGCCTATTTGGGGGAGGGAGGGTGGGCATTCCTGCTCAGATAGAGGGGAGGCGTGGTTAGCCCACTGTTTTTAGTGCTTACTGTTTGTTCGGCCCCTGGGCCGACCAAACCAGTCATGCGCAGTTGCGCACTCTCTCTTTTTCTCTATGTAGGCAGCCTACATAGAGAAAAGGGCTCCCTAGCCTACAAGCACCCGGCTGGGCGCCGCAGCGTTGTGATTGGCTTAGGGGAGCGGGCGGGAAGAAGGCTACCTAGGTGCAGGCAGAAGGAGCAGGAGCTGAGGGAAGACAGTGGCGCGTGACCCGGAGGAAGTAGTGGGAGGAAGCAAGGTAAGTTTAAAATTATATTTTAATTATTACTGTCCCGCTTCCCCCCCACCTACGCGAAACCCCCCTCGCCCCTGTCTGTCTTGCCGGCCGTGAGTCAGTACCCCTGTTCAATCATGGCTTCTCAGTTAGATACATCTATTTCATGCATCATGTCAGTTTAAGGGTGTCAAACAATTACTCAATTTAGAAACCACCTCGCCCCCTCACTCCGTCCGCTTCCGTACACGAGCTCTGGCGGGCTGTTGCGCTCGATATTTTTTGTCTAAAATCAAATGTATATGCATGTCAGCATGTTGTTTTCTTTTATTAGGTAATGATTATTCTGTGCATAATTTTTCATAGATAGCTGCCGCGATTTGTTTTTTGTTCTTTATATGTAGGCATTGGGTCTTAGTTTTAATTTATGACAAATCAGTAAATTTACTACCACTAAGTATCCCGTGTGCACGCGCACCTTCTAACTCCAATAAGAAGAGCCCTGCATGGCCCCTGTCATTATTGTGAAGACGCACTGTGTCTAAACGAGTGGAGGTGCGAACGTTTTGACCGCATATGAGAACTGACACTTTTGCATCTGGTGCTCAGGTCAACTTTCCCTGACCAGCTTTCCGCAAAAGGCCTTCTCTTCTCACCGCCGGCACGTGTTTACAAACCGGGGAACTTTCTTCATTTAAGTCTTGAGGCACGATACCCCAATAACGGGTGCAGCATGCTACAGCTCTATGGGCGCCGTTATACGTTAGAGTGGTGTTACATTCCTCTGTTGAGTGAGTCATGACTTTTACATCATCATAAATGCGGTGGTATATTTTAATTGCAGGTTCGGGTAGTAATCTTAGTTATGCCTATTAGATAAACTATCACAGCCAGCACTTCTTAATTACACAGGTACAACTCAGAATCAAAAACTCTGAATACACATATGGATATCAATAAGCGGTACAGCACATGTGTTGATGAACAGAAGGTTCCTGCAGAGATCGAGAACATGTTAAGCACTAGTTGTACATAAGTAACTGCATATACGTGGCATAGTCAAAATGACTTCAAAATTCAGCATACAACAGATTAGATTTTCGAGCTCACACATTCCCCGTTACGTAGCACAATTGGTTTTAAAGTAATCAAAGACCAAGCTTAATGTTTGGGCGTACAGACCAAATTACCTAAAAGCAGATGGTTTGCTGCAGCATACGCCAGGTACAACTCAGTTTGAATGAAATGGTTGTATAACATAGTTTAGCATTGATAACAAATATAGGGACATATTACCAACAACTAGCGATAATTATCGCTATGTTGGTTTAGCGGCGATATTTTTATCGCCGAGCTGCGGCGATTTTTATCGCTTAGGAACCTTGCTATTATCAAGGTATATCTCCTAAGCAGTAAAAATCGGCCGAAATGCATGAATATCGCTGAAAAGTCAGCGATATTCATGCCTTACCAAGCTAATGCTCTTAGCCATGTTATCCACCTACCATTGGATAACATGGCTAAGAACTGCTCAGGGGCAGGTGTTAGCTTTTGGAGATATTCACGCTTAGCGCAAAGATCTCCAACTGCAATTAGTAAGGAATCAAAAAACGCATTAGGTCAAAAAACCCTTGAACTTTGTGTTTTAATGAGTCAAACCACTCATAAATCCTGAAAATTTCTTATAAATAGACATTGTTAGCCCTCAGGCTGCATTGCAAAACAATATCATAGAAAATGAAACCATTTTCACAAAAACTGGCACCGTGCCTTTAAGGCAGCCATGACCCCAGGCTTCCCATCATGCCTCAGGGGTGACAGTTAGGTCAGTTGTTCTTTGCATAACCCTGAAGACAGGGCTCAACCACAAGATTGAAAACAGTACCCAATCTCATTTACCTGGGGAGGCGGGTGGGTTGCTTATGACTTTGATGAGGATACTCCTGGAAGAGAACTAGGATTACAGGTAAGTAACGTATCCTTCTCTTCCAGGGGATCCTCATCAATAGTCATAAGCACTGAATAGAATAGCAAGCCCATCAACCACCTGCAGGTAAATGAGAAGTACATGACCCAACCAAATCATAACAGCCAAAAAAACTTCAGCTGTTAAACAGATTCCTCAGGGAGGCTTGGCCCACCTGGGTATCTGCTCTTGTGTCAGGATCTAGACAGTAATGTCTGGTAAATGTATGGACAGACCTCCAGGTCGCCCCTTTACAAATCTCAGACATGGGCACATCCTGCAGGTAAGCCGCCGTGGCTGCTCTACCTCTAGTAGAATGCGCCTTAGGGGTACCCCCTAAAGGCTTCTGCGCCAATTGGTAAGCAAGCTTGATACACGAAACGATCCACCTGGAGATAGAACGTTTCGAGGCTGCATGACCAGTTCTGATCGATCCGTAGTTAACAAACAATTGATCAGAATGTCGAATAGACTTGGACCTGTCCAGATAGAACTTTAAAACCCTTTTCAGGTCCAAAGAGTGTAACGCCCTCTCAGCTGGAGTAGAGGGATTAGGAAAGAAAGTGGGTAAAGAGATAGACTGATTGACATGAAAATCTGATACCACTTTCGGCAGGAAAGAAGGATGCGTTCTAAGCACCACTCTGTTCAAATGAAAGACTGTATACGGTTCTTTAGTACATAGGGCCTGAATTTCGCTCACCCTACGGGCTGACGTAATCGCTATCAAAAAAGCCGCTTTCCAGGAAATATGCTGTAAAGTAGCTTTATGAATGGGCTCAAAAGGAGAGCCCATCAATTTCGATAGGACTAGGTTCAGCTCCGAAGGCGGAGCAGGAGGCCGTACAGGAGGGTACACCTTCTTTAGACCCTGCAGGAAATCTTTCACTGCTGGAAGCTGAAAAAAAGAAGTTTGTGAAGGTGATCGCCTATAAGCTGTAATAGCGGCTAAATGCACCTTAATGGAGTTAAACTTCAAACCTGCTTTAGTCAGGTACAACAAGTATGGGAGAACTGCTTCTTCCTGACTTTTTACCGTATTGTGACCATTCTGCATGCACCACATATAGAATCTCTTCCACTTGCATGCATAAGAATGTCTCGTGGAAGGACGTCGTGCTTCCTTCAGAATAGACATGCAGTCCTGTGGCAGCCCTAGATGGCCGTACTGAATGACCTCAGGAGCCATGCTGCCAAGTTCAGTGACGGAAGGTTGGGATGGTGAATCCTCCCGTTCATCTTCGACAACAGGTCCTGCCTGCATGGAAGCCTCTTGTGAGGAGACACTGATAGGTGAAGTAGGTCCGTGTACCACCATTGTCTCGGCCAGTCGGGGGCAATCAGGATCATTGTTGTGCACGAGTGGTTCAGCTTGCTCACCACCTTCGGGATCAGCGGAAGGGGTGGAAAGGCGTACACAAACTGCCCTGACCAGTCTATTAGAAGAGCATTCCCTCTCGTTCCTGGTCGATAGAACCTGGAGGCGAAGCTTGGGCATTTGGTGTTTTCGTCGTCCGCGAAGAGATCTATTGAAGGACGACCCCAAGACTGGAAAATGCCGTCTAGCACTTCGTCGTTGAGAACCCAGTCTTCTCTGTCTTCGAAGTGCCGACTTAGTGCGTCCGCCCTCACATTCTGCTCTCCTGGGAGGTGGACTGCCTGAACAGACAACTTGCAAGCCAGAAGCCAATGCCAGATGCGCTGAGCTTCCAGTGACAGAGTCCTTGAGCGTGTTCCTCCCTGCTTGTTCAAATAGTACATCGTGGTGGTGTTGTCCGTCTGTACTAGAACCATTTTCTCTTGAAGCGAGGGAAGGAACGCTTTGAGATCCAGGTGAACCGCTCTCAATTCCAGCAAGTTGATATGATAAGTGCTTTCCTTGGGAGACCACAGACCCTGCACTTGTAGGGGTCCCATGTGCGCTCCCCATCCTTGTAATGATGCATCTGTGATGATCGTTTGTGTTGGAGGAGGTTGATGGAAGAGAACTCCCACCTGCATGTTCTGTCTCTTTGTCCACCACTGGAGGGAAGATTGAGCTACCTCCGACAAAGTGATCCGATCGTCCCATCAATCTGAGTGTTGGTCTCATTTGTCCTCCAGATCCTGCTGAAGAGGACGCATCCGAAGTCTGGCGTTCGGTACTAGGAAGATGCAGGAAGCCATCGACCCCAAGAGTGAGGCTATCTTTTGCACTTTCTGGGACCTGTGGAGAAGAACTTGCTGGCACTTGAGGGCTATCGAAAACTGTCTCTCCTCCGAAGGAAACACTTTTCCTACTTCGGAGTCTAGCAGAGCTCCTAGGAAGTGGATCCTCTGAGTGGGCTGTGAGACAGACTTGCTGTAGTTGACATGTAGACCTAGACGCTGACAAAGTTCTATGCATATCTGGAATTGATTCCTTACATTGCCTGGAGTTGGACCTTTCAACAGCCAATCGTCTAAGTATGGGTATACGAAGACTCCTCTGCAGCGTAGAGCTGCCGCCACCACTGCGACACACTTGGTGAACACCCTGGGGGCCGACTTCAACCCAAACGGAAGGACTTTGAACTGGTAGTGAGAGGTCCCCACCCGGAATCGAAGGAATCTCCTGTGATCTTGCCGTATTGGTATATGGAAGTACGCATCTTGAAGGTCCATCGAACACATCCAATCCCCCTGCCTGAGATGTGGATATATCTGGTGAAGCGCCAACATGCGAAACTTTTCTTTTCGGACATGCAGATTGAGTGTTCTCAAGTCCAGAATGGGCCTGTATTCTTCCTTTTGGCCCTTTTTTCTGACCAGAAAGTACCTCGAGTACACTCCTTTCCCCCTTTGGGACACCGGCACTCTCTCGATGGCTTCTTTTTCGAGGAGTGTCGCTACTTCTGTCTTTAACCTTTGTAGCTGGTGGCTTGATGTTGACATCGGGGAAACGGGTGGAGGTAGACGATGGAAACGAAGACAGTACCCATTCTGCAGCGTAGACAACACCCATTGATCTTTTGTAATGGCCTGCCACTCTGTCCTGTGATGCGCAATGCTTCCCCCCACTGGAGTGGGTAACGGCGCTGGGGGAAGTGAAGACTCATTGCTTCTGCTGAGCTTTATTGAAGTTGTTGCCTTGGCGCTGATTTCCATTTCCCTTGGAATTGCCCTTGCCTTTGTACTGTGCCTTTTGCTGGCCCTACTGGTTCTGGCCTTTCTGCCATTGAGGGGTTTAAACCCTCTGCTTCGAATAACCTTTGTTGTTCGAACGGAATTTCTTCTTGAATTCCTTTTTCTTCTCGAGTCCCACCGCTTTGAGGGTGTCCAACTCGGTCTTCATCCGCTGCATCTCCTCATCCGCACTTGCTCCAAAAAGAGATGTGCCTGAAAAAGGAAGGTTTAGGATCCTTGCTTGAGCCTCTGGTTTTAATGCTGTGAGGCGTAACCAAGATGTTCTCCTTGCTGTAACTCCGTGCACATAGCCATGCGCAGCCAGTGTTGCCCCATCTGCTGCCGCTCCTATAACCTGATTGGAGACTTAACTGCCCTCCATCAGAACCTCCTCAAAGTCCTTTCTATCTTCCTCAGGAAGTTTTGCGGTAAATCTCTGAAGTGAGTCCCACAGAGACCTGTCATACCTGCCGAGCAGGGCTTCCGCATTGGAGACCTTGAGGAAAGAGGCTGAGGTGTTACACACCCTTCTCCCCCATGAGTCTTGCACCTTGCTATCCTTATCCGGAGGTACCGTGGATGAGGAAGACACCGCATTGGATTTTCTTGCCGCCGTAATGATCACTGAATCTGGCGGGGGATCAGCTCTGAGGAACAGAGGATCCTCTTCCGGAGGACGATACTTTTTGAGAATCCTCGCTGGAACGGACTTCACCGTTGCCGGAGTGAGGAAGACTTCATTCACAGGTTCCATTATACCCGGAACCAACGGCAACAACGGTTTGGGTGCTGTTCTATGTTGCAGGCTTTCGAATATGACAGTCGTCTTGACTTGTGGAGCTGTCATCGGTACTCCCAGCTTTAGGGCTCCCCTGCCCAAGGTATCTTGGAACGAGAAAATATCCTCAGTTGGAGACACTCTTGAGCGTGGACTGTTTGTAAGAGTCGGGGAGTACTCCCTGTGAGATTGTGTTCTCGACGAACTTGAAGAACTACGTGTCCTCCTGGACCTAGATCTTCTGCTTGAACGCGTCTTGGAACGAGATCGCTCTCTGTGACAAGAATGTTTCTTACTTGAGTGCCTAGAACAAGACCGTTCACTGCGGGGAAGAGGTTGGTCTCGATATCGCTTTAGGCGATCTGCCGTCTCCTTGTCCTTTGCCCAGTGGTGAAGAGGTCTATTCCACCTTGGGGAAAGATGAACAGAAGGAGACTTGTGGATGGGATCCTTCACAGGTGTACGTGACCGTGGAGGTTGATCCGTTCGATCCTGTTGCGATCTTGCAGGGGATTTGGACCTCCCCCTATTAGATGCGCCGCTCTGTCCATCCGAGGATCTGCCACTCCGAGACGAAGAGGAAGATGAGGAAAGACTCACCAGAGATCCAGAGGAAGACCTCGACCGAGATCTTTCTTCTGCGATCCTCCATCTCTTGGCAGGAGGAACCTGCACTGGAGATTGTTCCACCTCCGCAGCCGATGCTGAACCTGGAGAACCCAACTGTGGCTCTAGGACGTGAGTCTGGTCCAATAAGTCACTTTCCTTGTCCCGAACCACCTGATTCAAAGGTGACCTCTCCTTTGATTTTGCAGGAGTAATGTTCTTTGTCTGTGAAGAACTTCGTTCCCTGGATCTTTGCTGATCCCTCGACGGTGGCTGTATCGACGCCGAGCGCCAAGCAGGTAGGTGTACTCTCGACGTCGACCGTGATTTCTCTAACGTCGACCTCGGGTGGCGATGACTGTCCTTCGACGTTAAAGGCTGTCTGCTCGACGTCGATGGAGGCTGTTTCGACGCCGATCGCCGTTGACTCGACGGCGACTGGGCGTGCCTCGACTCCAAATGCCGCTCCGACGTCGAACGCTCTTGTCCAGGCGTCGACGTTGGCTGCATCGACGTCGACCGATGATGTGTCGACAGAGGCTCCCTCGACGCCGAACGACCATGACTAGTCGTCGACGGAGGATGGCTCGACGCCGAACGCCGATGGCCCGACGTCGACGGAGAATGCCTCGACGTCACAGCATGACGATGCTGTTTCGACGTCATACGGCTCGCCGTCGAGCTCTTCCGCTTCGACGGTGACCTGTCCCTCGACGCTGACTGAAGCGGAGGTACCTTCGATGTAGACGCTGAAGACATCTTCTTCGTCGCCGTCGACTGCTTCTCCAACGCCGATCCCGACGTCAAATGTGAACCAGTCGGGGCTTCTCTCGACGTCGACCGCGTCTTCCGACTTTTCTGCTTCTTGGGAGATCTTCCTCTCTCAGAAAGCCCATAAACTCTAATCCTCTCCCGTTCTTTAAGAGTCCTGGAAGTTAAAACCTGGCAGTGTTCACAGGTTTTAGAGGAATGAGAGTCTGGTAGGCACAGGATACAGACTGAATGAGTGTCAGTCTTGGCCTTCTTCCTTCCACATGAAGGACACTTGTCAAAAAGAGAAGGCATCTTTGACAGGAAAAATACCTTTTTTAAGCCTAAAAAAGGCTTAAGCAGCACTCTATGTCTAAAAGACGTCGAGTGAAGGCAAAAATTGTAGTTAAAGTTGAATATTTTTTGACAGAAAGTCAAAAAAGAAAAGGAGCTGTTTCACCAGGGTCCTGACTGAAGGAGCCGGAAAGAACAACTGACCTAACTGTCACCCCTGAGGCATGATGGGAAGCCTGGGGTCATGGCTGCCTTAAAGGCACGGTGCCAGTTTTTGTGAAAATGGTTTCATTTTCTATGATATTGTTTTGCAATGCAGCCTGAGGGCTAACAATGTCTATTTATAAGCAATTTTCAGGATTTATGAGTGGTTTGACTCATTAAAACACAAAGTTCAAGGGTTTTTTGACCTAATGTGTTTTTTGATTCCTTACTAATTGCAGTTCATGTATATGTGTTTACATTGTTTTAGCCTCAGTTTTGGGGCTGCATTGATGTGAGAAAAATGATATATGTACATACATATATGTGGAGCGAGATATATGTGTTTTATACATATATATTTTTATATTGTTTCCGGGGTCCCGCACATGGGCGGGAATATTCAGTGCTTATGACTATTGATGAGGATCCCCTGGAAGAGAACTTGCACATACACTGACACTCATACTTCTACACACACACAACTTGCACACAAGCTGACACACACACACGCCATTACTTTTGCACACACTGACTCGTGCTTACAGGCATGCTGGCATACACAACTTATGGACACACACACAACTTGCACACAGGCGACACTCACATCCAACACTTAATCACATGCTGACACACTCATGCACACACCCATACTTGCACATAAGCTGACTTATGTTCGCACATACACACACACCGACGCGCTCATGCACGCATCCACAACTTCACATACACTGACTCATGCTTGCACATACGCTGACACACTTACATTTTGCACACACATGGACTCATGGTTGTACACACACACACATACACACACAGACACACCTACAGCTTGGCACAGCCAGGGCTCTCACACACTGCTCCGCGCACACACACTCACAGGCTGGCGAGCACATGCACAGCCAGGCATTGCACACACATGACACTCACACCGGCAAACGCATCCCAACAACTTGTCCCACAAACTGACACATTCAAACACACAGACACCCCTTAGGGCACTCACTCACAACCGGGCACAGCAAGCCACATCCAAACCCACCGACCTACCAGAGACTTGCACGGCATGCCACAGACTTACCCACCTATCACAGACCCCTCCAGACACACCGACCTACCACCGACCCATCTAGACACACTGCCGTGCCACAAACTCACCGAAACACACTGACCTACCATAGACCCCTTCAGACACACCGACCGACCACAGACCCATATACACACACTGCCGTGCCTCAGACTCACCGACCTACCACAGACTCACCCAGACACACCGACCCACAGACCCATACAGACATCACCCCTACAATCACTGCATCGAGTCAGTCACCCAGGCACGCCGTAGCCGAATCCACTCCCGCATCGTTCACAAACCCGCACCAACAATGACACAAACACACACACCTCTTGTGAGTGCACTGCTCCATGGATGGACAGACTCACAGACCCACGTGTGTGACCCTAGCTTGAGCTCACCAGCATGCGTGCCCACTGGCTGCCCTCATGCACACACTAACGGGAGCGCAGTGTCCTCACTGCACAGCTGCACACACCAATGGGAGCACACTATCCTCGTACACAGCTGCACACACTATGCTTGCTGTCAGTCTATCCCTGCTACCAGATGCAGGTGCAGTGGAAAGCACCTGGGGCCATCCCACCCTTGCCACGCCACACAAATCCCCACTTACACTTTCAGCACTGGGTCAGCCGGTTGCTGGTGTGCGGAATCCAGATGTTCTGCAGGGGGTCTGAGTGAGCTCCCCAGCCCAGTGGGACATCCTAGCAGCTGCCTAGTGCAGCTCCTCTCTACCGCTAGCACCTGGGACTGCCTCTTGGCGCCTGTGCTGGTTGGTGCTAGAGAGTCTGTTGGCGCTTGGCCGGTGCGCACTGGCTCTCGCTCGGGATTCAAAGCTCCTGTCGCTGTCTCTTGGTGACACTCCCAAATAAGTGGAGAGGACCGGCCCTAGATGTTGGTTCTCCCTGCACTGGACCCGGATGCGGGCGCTGTTTGGAAGCCTTTGGCGTCTGAGGGCACGCGGATGCTTGTAGGGACTTGCCACCACTCCCTGGATCATTGGGGGTGGTTGTAGTTCACTGGGTCTGTTTGACCCCGAATGATGGCGTATCCTGGCCTGCTGATTGACGTGATCTTCGGAATCTCAGAGGTTTCCCTGTTCATGGTGCCTGTGCTATTGCTGTACGAATGGAAAACCAAGAAAAAAAGCAGTGAATAACTTTCTGATTACCACATCAGTGGCCCGTCCAATCAGAAGCCAAGCACTGGTGACTTCTGAAAGAATGGAAGTATTCTCCCACTGCCCTTGCCAAAGTTCCATGTCTTTCCACAGAGTCACAGCTTCGGAAGTCTGGGTGGGAGGGTTTGACAAGACACCAATTACTCCCGTTAAAAGTATGGCTCTTAAAAAGAATGAACCACCGGAAGTGGTGAAGGAACATTGGCATCCGCTTTCACGAGCAGCAAGGATAGAAAGCTATTTTTGGACAATTGCTCACTACCTAGAAAAGAGCTACGGCATATAAAAATATTTAAGTCCCACGCGGGTGTATCTGTTTCACTCACAGAAAAATTGTTTGAGCCTGGGCTTCCCTCTCAACGCCTCTTCAAAATAAGTCTGGCTATCAGCTATAAAGGTCAGGGTGCAAAAACATGCCAACAGAATTTAATACACTCAAAAGCGTGTTTAAAGAGTCTTTGGATAGAGGGAAGGGGGGCTGCTGTATCTTTAGAATTATACGACCTTGGTGTTTTTAAAAGCACATTAAAAGAGCTCAAGGGACCAGAGAGAGGGCTAAAGGAAGCTGCAGCAATACTTAATGAAGAGAAAAGGTTTGACTCAACAGTCGAACCGAGAGCAAAACAAGAAGCACACAAGACGTCAGTGGTTCTATCATTTCATTGCTTCCCCGTGAATTGGATCCAAAAACAGAAGAAGCCCGCGCGCCACAGCGGGACATATGCTTTTAATTATCGCGCCCATGTCTGGCCACGATGATTGAAACCACATGGCCTTTGGTGCGCGTAATAGACACCAATAGGCCTTGGGCGGAGAAATGCGCCTGCCTTTGGCCTATTCCGTGCCGTCTTACTGCAAAACACACACGCAAAGTCCAATAGCAGGACACAAAAGGAAAAGCAAACGCACAAGCGTGTGCGATTCTTAGGCCACTCTCTAAACCCCATTTTTAGATACTAAGGGCTAGATGTAGGTAGTTCAAATTTACTGATTCTAAAATACTGAATTTTACCGATTCAGTATTTTAGAATCGGTAAATGCCATGTAGAAATCTGTACAATTCGGTATTCGAATCGGTATTTACCGATTCGGTAATTCCCATTCATTCCTATGGGCTTGACAAACCAGATAGGATTGAGGATTCCTGACACTCATGAAGGCCAACTTAGAAGATGTTTAGCCAAGGGCTGTGTCATTGAACATTATTGGTTGCCGAGTGTGGATACCATAGTCTAGTCAAAGGACAATAATTGTATAAGTTGTGCTACTAATGATAAGATGTAAGTTGTAGGAGAGCGCTCATATGTCCAGTGAATGTTCCTGAAACTTTGTGGTGTAACCTTGCACTAGATGTTATAGGACCTGTAAACCAATTTTGCATATATGGTATATTCATTTTTCCCTAATTTATTATCACCCACGTTGAATTATAACACCAAACTTCCACTCAAATATTGATTGACTTACTCGCCAATGTTTTTAACGATGAATTTCTTAGGTATGAAAATGGTGTACAATTTACATAAAATACTATGAAGGAACTTCTTGCGAAATTAGTGATAGTTCATCATAAAAGAACATTATACTGCCCTAGGGCAAGTGGGCTTTTAGAAAGTGTCAATAGACTAATAAAATAATGTTACTAGTTAGCCAGAATTAACAGTATTCCTCATAAGAAGGCTTTGTTAGAAATTATTGGCTTATAGAACATCACGCAACTTAGTTATATTAGTGCCACCTTCACATGCTTGAAGAGAAGACATCCCAAAACAATAATGATGCCATTATGATTATTACAAAAACAAAATGTACACCTAGTCCAATGTAGACCAAGCGCTTTCTGAGAAGGAATATTAATGACTGAAACCCAATAGACTGCCTGATACAATGACAGGTAAGGAAGCAGGTTTTAAAAAAATAAGTGGATGATAACAGATATTGGGCATGTAAAAACTCAATACAAAAGAGGATAAAATCTCTGCTTAGTCTCAACCCAGAAAAATTATTGAAGTAACAAGAAATGCAGTGAAGCTAGACAATGGACAAGTTTGGAGAACTGATACATTGCACAGAGCTCAGATCACCGAACAAAATTGTGTTGACAGTTCTGAATATGTATTTGCGCAAAATGTTCTCAGTGTGACAAAAAGATTATCTGAGCTTCCTAATTGGATCAAATTTATTATAGGTCTTGAAACCGTATGTTTCTGACTTACCTTTTAGTATTTTCTATGGTGTATTCAATATGTCATTACTGTTACTATAAATTTATATCTTCTCTTTGGTATGAGGTTCATCGGGTTCTATCTTCCATCTCTGTCGTCTGATATGTTTTCCTTTATTACTCTAATGAGGGAGATGTATTATATCTTTCATCTGCCTATATGAGTTTCCCTTCCCTCCCTGGATCATTACGTCTTTCCTGTTTCCTGCTTAAGCATTGTCCTGCCAAATAGTACATTGAAGTTTCCCTGAACATTCTAATGTGGACTTTTGGAACTGTGAACATGCAGAGGAAACACCTGACGAAGCCTGTATGAAAAGACTAATAAAAGGTCAACTCACGTATTTTAACAATTTTACATTTATTTCCATCTGAAACAACAGAGGAAAGCGAATGATGCTCTTGGGCAGTAAGCGCTATCTCAGGAAGATATGGAGGTTAGTGGGCTATTAATCTGTGAAAAGAGGCACTCCACAATACACCCTCAATAGCGGCATGCATAAAGTGCATCGCAGCAATAACAGCTAACTGGACTATATTCTGTACACCTCTTGCTCTTCTGTGCCAGGAACTTCCTTTCCCTTTGAGGGAATCTCATCCTCTTCTTCCATACAAGAGCCTGAAGGTAATAATGATCAAACTACACCCACCTTAGGAACACACAGAAAAACCTTTCACCCGGTGAACAATATCGCAAATTTCTCACAATGAGCAAAAGATAAGTATTATTTTTTTTAAAACCTAACCCTAGACAATATGTCGTTGAACCCAGATGAAAAATTACGCTACCTTTACCCTGCAAGGAGAAATTGTGCCTAAACCTTCCTGACCACATACAATGGGATTTGTGGTGACACAGGAAAATGCGTTAGCAAGGTTGAGATGCGCTGAGGGGCAAAAGTCAACAGTATTTGTGACTGACAATCATGCAGGCGCACAACAGCTGCCCAAAAGAATGTGGCTGCAGCGCACCAGACATGAGAACAAGAGAAACTCCCCGTCACGTCAGCAGCCCTGGAAATCTGCTCCCACGATGCTGAGGATCTAGACCACAGCGACTCCAGAGTCACCAAAGTAGGAGTGAAACAGGACTACAAATGACCGTGCATATGAGGGTGGGGAGGCAGAAAAAGGAAAACATGGCCCCAGGTGCAGCGCCGTGACTCAGTCAAATCATGGAAGAGAGCAGATCCCGCAGCCATAAGCTCAGGGAGAGCCTCGGCCACCAATTTAAAATAGAAATGAAATGTGTGGAGAACAATAATCATTTAGCAAATACTCTAATAAAGATTTCAAATGTAAAAAAACTTATCTCTGTAACGGCTTCAGATAAGAGGACGTCATACATAAGGCGTCATTCATGGGCACTTGCAACCTTTTAAAAAGCTTCTCTGGGTTCTCCCAAATGTTTGGACCCCAATGTTTTCAGAGAACTTTATCTGCTAAATGTGATACACTACACTACATGTGGCTAGCATTCTTCTGAATTTTCAGGTAGTGGACATTTGATGTAATTTGGAGTGCAAAGTGTCATCAGTGTGCAATGAGCATTTGCATGTGAAATTATGTCTGCTACAATAGTAATTGATGCTAAATTGGTTTTCAACTTGATCTTCATGACATCATGATGTATTATGAGTAATAGTTAGATTTGTTTGATTTTGGCCCTTGTGTGAGCATTGTGTAAATCTCACGCTTGGATCTATCCTATTTGGTTGAATCTCTTTACAACGGTATACAACAAGGGCCAAAGTATGCAAGAGCAAAATGTCAACTTGTCATACCTTTGTGGAGTTCTGCATGGACATATGTCCATTTTGCTGTGTGTACCTTACATCTACTTCATCTAGATGTGGGCCAAATCCTGTTAGGGCTGTGTTTGCTTTCATAAGTTACACCTACTCATTGCCTACAAATGCATGGCACTTGGGCCCTGATTACGATGCCTGTCGGACCAAATGTCCGACTGCCGCGACCGCAACCCAAATCCGACCACCAAGGGCAGGAAAGTTCCCCTAGCTGTATTATGATGCAACTGCTGCTACTGCGACGGTCTCATCTACGGTGGTGGACATACCCCTAAATATGTTGCTGCAAGTTTGTTTTTTTTACGGAGCTTTATATATAGAGAAAACTTGACCCAAAGGTATCAGGTATCAGAGTGCTTTACATGAGCACCAGTTGCATTACATAAGGACACATTCATTTTTTTAGGCATGGGGAGATTAAGTGATTTTCCCAGAATCACAGAATGTTGAAAGTCATTGCAGAGACTAAAACCAGGTTCCCCAGAATTTGAGGTTGACCACCCTAGCCGTTGAGCAACATCTTGTCACCAAAGTGCATGCAAAATCCCAGGAAGCATGTGATATGTAAGCAAATGCATGACATATGTGAGGAAATGCCTTGTCCACCGTGTACCCTATTGCTGGAGGGTGGCATTCTGTGGACAGTCCAGTCAATGGGGAAACATGCCACCTACGGACTTACCTGCATTCCAGTGCCCATAGGGCAACGGTAAGTGTATCCTGTGGCAATGGCTGGTGTGAATCCAATTATTTCGCTGGCAACCTTCACAGCGGTTTGAGTTGCCAGGAGGACCTGCTCAGGTCCCTCCCAACGGAGCTCCAAACTATTCTTCCGCTGAACATTCTTCACCAAAACATAATCTCCAGACAGAATATTGTGTCGGGCCCTTCTGGTGTGGGTGGAAGGGACTCCCAGACCTGTTGGTGAATAGAACGCAAATTTTCAGTTAACTGGCAAAGATAGTCTGTCAATAATGGATACTCAATATCAGAAAATCTACGAGGGCTCGGTCGCCCCAGACATTTGCCAGGCGTTGAAACAAGACCTCGTAGGGTGACAATCCTGTTTTTGATTGTGCAGCTCTTGTTGACAAAAGAGCTAATGGTAAAGCATCTGGCCACTGTAACCCTGTTGTTTCCTGAATCTTTGCTAATTTCCGTTTGAGAGTACCATTGTACTTCTCAACCAAACCTGCTTATTGCGGGTGGTTTGCAGCATCGAATTTCTGTTTTATTCGCAAACCATCACAAATTAACTGTATGGCTTGCATTAAAGTGACTTCCGGTATCACTCCAGATCAAATGGGGCAAGCCGAAGTAAGGAAAGAACTCCTTCAGGAGTACCTTTGCAGTCACAATGCTGTATTGTCTTTAGTGGGGTAAGCCTTAACCCATTTACTGAATGCCCAAACAACCACCAACACATACTTTAAATTATTGACCCTGTCCAATTCAATGAAATCTAGTTGGAGGACCTCAAAAGGGAAAGTAGGTGGTGCAAAATTACCAGGTGGTGTAGGGGTACCTTTTCCTGGATTGTGCATCATGCACCCCATACAATACTTCACTAAATGTGCAGCAGTTTTGGAGATGTTGTCACTCTGCCACACAGGGCCTAACAACTTGCAAATACCCTTTGCACTGATATGTGCTGGGCCATGGGCCATTGCGACTACAGGAAGAACATAGGCATCTGGCAACATCCATCTTTGCTTCCCTGACTTGTCAATCCAACATCCCTCTTCGTTCAATTGTGCTGTACTTTCTTGCCACACTGCTAATTCCTCCACTGTGGCCTCACTCTGTATTTCCTTCACATTCTCAAGTATTTCTTCAAACACAGTGACCTCAGGCACCCACCTAGCGGGACCTGCTACGTACACTCTTTTTATCCTAGTCTGGGCTGTTTACTTAGCTGTCTGATCTGCAAAAGCATTTCCTTTACCTACATCGTCAGTAACTTTCCTATCGGCGCTAAACTTTACTATTGCCACTTTCTATGGGAGTGCCAAAGCAGACAGAAGCCTATATATAAGATGAACATGTTGAATCTTTGTGCCATGGGAAGTAAGGAACCCTCTCTCTGCCCAGAGTCGCCCAAAATTATGGGCAACGCCAAAGGTGTACTGGCTGTTAGTATAAATATTAACAACCAGTCCCTCACTCAACCCGCAGGCTCGTATTAGGGGGATGAGCTCTGCAGCTTGAGCTGACTTATAGGGAACTTGTGATGTCTCAAATACCGTACGCAATATAGTAATAGCATATGCAGCAGTTGTAGTGCAATCTGATAGTTTAAAACACGAGCCATCGACTTATAATTCCCCCTTGGGGTCAGATAAGTGAACATCAGTCAAGTCTACCCGTCCTTTCGTCTCTTCTTCCATCCAGAAGATACAATCATGTTTCTCATTTTCATCATTTTCAGAATGAAGGGGTGGTAACATGGCTGGGTTCAGAGTGGCACATCGTTTAATCGTAACATGCTTGGAAAACAGCGTTAACTCATAACCTGTCTGACATGCACTTGTGAGGTGCTGTGTCTTTGTCTTATTCAAAAGAGTATCCACAGCATGGGGTACCATGACTGTAAGATCAGTATCAAGTACAAGTCCAGCCGATTGCGTTATCGAGATAGCCATGGCCGCAACCGCTCTTAGACAGCTCGGAAGGGCTCTTGCGACAGGGTCAAGAACAGCAGATAAATAAGCACACAGCTGTTGCTTAGCTACCAATTTTTGCGTTAGAACAGAAAGCGCACAACTAGCCGTCTCATGAACATATAATACAAATGGATTGCTATAGTTAGGTGTGCCAAGTACTGGAGCCAAACAAAGCGCACTTTTTAATTGCTCAAAAGTCTGCTGACATTCAGGCATCCAAGGCAGAGGTTCATGCACATCTTTAGTAGTCAAAGAAAGCAGCTGTTTGGTTAGTAGGGAATAATTTGGTATCCACTGGCGACAATAGGAACTAATGCCAATAAAAGAGAGTTTGATGAATGTGCATTTTAACAATGGTACTGGTGCGCTCAGGGGTCAATCTCCCACCCTCCCTCGACAGTAGGTTACCTAAGTAGGTGACCTTCTATCGACAATACTGAAATTTGGAAAGGGATACTTTATGGCCATGTTGAGCTAAATGTAACAACAATTTAACTGTACTGTCTCTGCAACCTGGTTCTGTATCAGAGGCGATGAGCAAGTCACCGACATATTTAAGAAATACATTACTTGTAGGGCGCAACAAGGAATCCAGCTGACCTTTCAATGCCTGACTATAAACACTCAGACTCTCTGTATAGCCTTGAGGAGCGCAACATAATCTAAAGCTTCTACCAGCTAGGGTGAACCCGAACAGATACCTCCTGTCAGGATGAATGGGAATACTGAAAAATACATTTTGCAAGTCAATGACAGAAAAGAATGTAGCAGAAGAAATAATCATTGTCAAAAGAGTCATAATGTCAGGGACCACTGGAAACTGGGGAATCACTATTTTATTAACTTCCTGCAAGTCAATCATAAAGCGATAAACATCTGCATGATCATCAGAGGAACCCTAAGATGTCTGTTTGAGAATGGGAAGAATAGGGCTATTACAGACATTAGCAGTCGTCTCCTTAACCACTCCTTTCAAGTCCTGTACAATGTGCAATAAAGCCCGCTCACTTGCCTCTGGTATTTAATACTGAGGAATGCGAAGTAGAATAGCATTGTCTTTAACTCTGATCGAAACTGGAGGTATCTGTAACAGTCCTACATCTGTGTCACATGTCGCCCAAATGGTGGACGGTACATCTTTAAACTTCACAGGAAGAGGCGCATCTTTGGACAGGCACTGCATAGTGCACACATCATCAGGACCCATTGTCATGTAAACACCTGTCGGGGAGCAGTAAATCATGGCATGCAATTACTTCAACAGATCCAAACCCATCAAATTTTCTCCACAATTAGACGTCAACAAGAATGGCGAATCCACAGTGAAGGGACCAATAATCAATGCAAGAGGTTTATAAATGGGTGCTCCAGAAAAACCTACCAAAACATTATTATGGCCAAACAGAGGAGCCCCAGGGACCAAGGAGCGAGAAATAGAACTGTTTGTCACACCTGTATCCACCAAAAATTCCTTAGCCGAACCATGCACATCGACACTAACATACAGCCCTTGTTGATCTACGGGTATCGGAACTGGTCCCTCACTCTGTCCCTGGCAGTCCTAGCTGTAAGACATTCCTGCCACCTCGTCTGTGTCATAATCATAATAATACTGTCCACCCGAGGGTCATCAAAGTAATTATTATCCGAACGACCCTGTGAGGCTGCAGCATTCTGAACCCTGTCCTCTCCTCCAGCTCCATGACCTCATCCGCAAGAACCTCGTCCTCTAGGAACCGCCACCTTCTGCAACAGCACGGGACACTCACTATGCCAGTGTCCCTCCTCTTTACAATACGCACACTGATTCCGCCCTACAGGCGTAGTATTCCTACTAGTACATGGAAGCTGCAGTGCCAAACCACCACGTCCTCTACCATTCCTTCTAGAACCCAGCTGCAACAACACCTTCGTCTTCAAATCCTTGTGCTTCTTCTCCGTCCTCTACTTATCCTAATTTTCCCTGTCCTCATAATATTGTGCCATATTAACACTAACAGAAGGAGAAGAGGTGGACCAGGTGCTCTCAGAAGCCTGCAATCGAGTTGCAATCTCGGGAAGCAAATTTGAAACAAATATATTAACAAACAATCAAACGCCACCTTCGATCAACAAATCCTGTCCACTATAGTCTAGAAACACACCTTCAAAGTGAGTGAAAAAATCAGACACACTCTCATCTTTCTTGTGACTGCAAGCCGATAACTTGTCCCAATCAACTTTTCTCGGTGGAATAAGAGAATGCATATAAGTGATAATGTGACCTGGCAAAGTAAGTATCTCTGCTTTCAGCTTCTCACCAGGCTTTCTCTCCCGATCCCTTACTTTAATTTGATCCAGGTCCCAACCAATTCTGCAACATAATCCTTTGTGCACACTTTGCACACAGGATTTGTGCACCAAATATCAACCCGAACCTGCAAACCAAAAAACATTTCAAAATCCGCAGGTGGCATTACTGTTGAAGAGGCTGTCTCAGTCACTTCTTTATAGTATGTCGTAGGATTTTTTTTCTAGGGTCAGGTGACTGAGTCTTACAGGACAAAACCTCACTCCTTTACCATGGAGTATAAACCCACTGTTCCTGGAAACGGGCTGCTTTACCTGGTCTGATAACAGCATTGTGCTGATCCCTTAGCTCTGGTATCTCGGGCGGTATATAGGGTGAACCTCCCGCATTGGAAACTGAGATATCGAGGTGGGGCTCCTCTCAAGTAGCCTACCCCTGTAAGCATTCAATGTCGTAATACTGCTGAAAACTTGATCAGGCCCCATATTAGTTACATATGCATGATCTTTAATATCATATACAATCTGAGGTGCTGCATCTTTGAAACACTGCTCCCAGAGACCAATCAAAGTAGCAGACATATGCTTGAGGGCATGATGTTATACATAAGGCCCATAATCTCTAATCACGTTCCACATGTCTTCCACACCGTAAATGGGGTTAGAGCCCACTGGGCAGCCTGATTAGCTACTACTTTTTTCTCTTCATCTCCAACATCAGATCGTACTAACGTTCGCTCCATGTGTTCCTTAAATTTCGTCCAGTCTCTAGCGTCAGGGCCCCCACTACTCAGTAATGTCGGAGATGAAAAAACAAAGTTGGTGTAGCAACAGAAGTAATATGCACTAACGTTGCTGCCAGCTGCGTCGTAGGTGTAAGAGCTGGCGAAAAGGACGCTGAAACAATAGGTGAGGCACGGGTTCTGACAGTCATCATTGCCCTGGACGGCGAAGACGTTATGTTGGCTGTCAAAGAGTTCAGAAACACCTTGTACCAAAATCGGTCCTCACACTGCACCAAATACAAACCAAAATGGTACCATATCCACAAAGAACCAAAACAAATTCACCTGGTGCACACAGGTCAAACAAATGTATTCTCCACTGCTGACTCTTCGGATCAAACGGTCAGATCCAAGGGTTTCACCGTTCAGGACTCCAGTCAGTGAGGAAAATTGAATTTTACATGGCCAAGTATGTCCCCTATCGTGTACCCCAACGTTCAATGTATGTGCATGACATCCATGCATTTTCCCTCCATGGCCGATATGAAGACGCATATGCATTTGCGTCCAACGTTAACATGTCATCTACCAGATCCTCCATGAATGAAACGATAATTCAGCCTTAAAACCTACGTTGCCAATGCATTTACATGGTATACGTTTTAACATCGAGAAGCACACGTTTTCTGGCTCAGCCGAGCCAGGCCCTGAATTCTGGCCTCGAACCTCTTCTGTCTCAGAAAGCTGCAGTTTAGGTATGCATCCCTGACCTCTACCTTACTTCCTGCCCAGGCAAGCGGTGCCCGGCTCAGCCTGGCCTGCCTGCCAAGATGGTATTCTGCCTACAGTTATCTGCTCAGCCTCCGCAATAACACATTCCAGTCTAGTGAAATAGGTAAACATATTCCCGGCTGCAGAGCAAAGGGCCCGGCCTTCCTGTCTCCTTACAAGTAATTTACTGCACCCGTTGCCATAGTAGGCCCATGGCCCGCGCATTGCACGAAGACACGTATGCACCCACTAGCAATCAGTGATGAATGGCCTCTGCCCGAGAGACCTTTTACTTCAGACAACACATCCTCCAAACACATGATATCAGATATGCTATAGGTGCAGGTCGTTCTGACATCCCAGACACCAGTCTCCTCTACTAGTGCTAAAGTCAAGCCCCCAGCTCTCCCCAGTTACACATCAATACCACGTCATGCTCAGTTGCGCACGCATATATGGTAAAGGTTTCAGCTGACCCTGCAGATTTTCTCTATGCATCCACCCACCTATGACACTTCTGTGACGTATCTAGCGCACACCTCCGTGTACGCCCTATTACACGCCTTCTTTTACGCCCATATGTTCTTATCTCTCTTCTTTTCACTTGTTACGCCTACTGTATTCAATGCAACTGTTCAGTTTTACTATATATATTGTGTGATGTTAATAAAATGTTGAATATCCCTTCCTGAACCTTAGTGGTGATGGAACCCGATGTCCAGTGTCTCGAGCCACTTAATTAAAGCCCGTATGACTCAGATACCACGGACTCTGCCTCTCATTTATTGAGCTATTCTTATTGTCATTTAATGTATAGAAAAATAGTCCCGGTAATTTTATTTACCACATAATCTGGCGCCCGAATAGGGACCCCTCCCCTTCCCCACGCGCCGGCGATGTAACGCAGGCCCCTGACCCCTTCTACAGCCGTGACGGACTCCTTTCAGTGCACACTCGCGGGTTTTCCTGCTAACTCCCTCAGGCCCACGGAGGAGACGGAGACTGAGGTCCAGCATCCAGACGAGGCGGTGAGGAATGCGGAGAGTCCCGACCAGAGCCCAAGCCGAGAGAGCAAGGTCCGAGGTATCCAGAGGCCCACCTGTTCCGAAGCGCATGCGTAGTGCGTAGCAGCAGCCAGACGCCGTAGCAGTCCAGTCCAGTCCAGTGTCGAGTTTCCGAGGCCTTCAGTTTTGCTTCCCGGTGAGTACCGTTGTTGGGAACGCATCTAGACGGGTTCATTAATTTGTGCCCGGTCAAGACGGGTCTGGGTACACAGACCCGGTCCAGACGTGTTCACTTAGGTGGATACGGTATGACGTGTCTCTTTATGGGACCGGTATGTCTGTACTGTTTTAGCAGTGCATCCAGTAATTCAGTATTCTAGTATTGTTTCTCGAGATTTTCAGTATTATGTTTTTCTATGTACCAGATAGTATCTGTTCGAAATGTTTTTAATGTGTTTAATGTCGTGGTATGAATGGTTGTTTGCAATTCATTACTGTGTTCATTGTGTTCACGTTCAAGTAAGTTCAAATATGCCACTGTTTTCGAAATTACGTCAGATAGGAACCAGGAAAGGGATACTCGAAGAAGCAGTTCCCGTCCCGCCTAGGGACACTCCCGGACATTTTATGTACCAAAAGCATGGCTTAGATGCCATACTGTACTTAGACTTATGGGTTGACTACACCAAAGATCTGGAAGAGAAATATAGATGGCCTGTTTCAGGGACATGGGATGCCGATTGCATCATGAGAGTAGAAGAAGCATTGTGGAAAAAGAAAGCCAGACAATCCCAGAAAGATGCCATAGAATTATGGCGTAAAGAAGCGCATAAAAGAACAGAGAAAGAATTCAGACAAGCAGAGAGAAATAGAGAATCATCAGAAAAAGCCCAAGAAAAAGAATTACTAGAAGAAGGTGAACGAGTTAAACCAGAACAATTAGACAGACAAAGAAATGCCCTTATTAAAGGCATGTATCCCCTTCTCGCCGAGGGCCTGCCTAAGGCGACCCCGGAAGTACCCTGTAACTTGCCGCCACCATTGGTCCCGACTAAGCTACGTCATAAACAGACCGCAGCAGAAATTTTCCTTTCTTCCTACTTAGACGACACAGTCCCAGAATATGCAAATACTAATCCTCCCCCAAATGTTCAACCACACAACCCTGTTAATGGCGCGATTCCCCCTACTGTTCCTCCTGCCACTGGTCCTGGCAATCCTTTTACTGTACCTGTAACCCAGGACCAGCCTACTCTACCTATACCTACTTTACCAGCCCCAACACTTCCTGCAAGCCCCGGTGGCTCACATCTAGGAGCCGCGGGAGGGGGTTTCTCTAGAGGATGAAGTCTCGGAAGACGATGATATAGCAACTGAGAACCCAGATAGAATAGCATACGTAGGTAAGGCGAGACCCTTCGACAAACCCATACGCCTAGAATGTAAGAAAAGTTTTCTTCCTCCCATACCAGAACAATGTTCTCTTGAGCATCTATTCCAAGCCACCGATAAAGTATTGAAACAACGAATAGGTTACAGTGAGCTTAGTACCATGCATGAACAGGAACTAGCCCGATCAGCAGTCCAATGGGCTAGTAATTCTACCATATATAAAGATGACGTAGTGGCCCAAACATTTTTGAATCTTTCCCCAGACGAACAGCGACTAGTGGGTATGTACATGACCCAACATCTCATTACACTGTACGAAAGTCAGCATTCTGATCCAGGTCCCCTATATAATGTATTGGAAGAGTTACTCCTAAATAGATGGAGAGGCCTAGGTACCGATTTAGTTAATGTCATTCTAGAACAACAACACAAATACAGGACTTTCCTGACTCCACATTTCGTTCCCTTTCCACCCCCAGTAAGGAAAACATTTTACCTAGACAGACAGAATCCCTTACGAGAAGTTCATCCCGTTCGGGCAACGGGTGGTGAGCTCGAACGAATATTTGTTTACACCCCCTTAACGAAAATAGAACTATTGGAAATGAAAAAATTAGTGCCCTGTCACGATAAAGATCCAGGAGGGTTCCACCGTGAATTAAAAGATATGCTCCGCATGGGAGAGTATACGTATCCCGATATCATTAAAATGTTAAAGGTACTATTGCCAGCAGGCATTTACGAAAAACTTAAAGAAAAAGAATGGGAGGTGGGAGAGAAAAAGATTGACTGGGCAGAATTAGAAAACGAGGATAACACACGAATCCCTGGTACTGGTCTCGGGGAAAAAGCCAGAGCATTGCCCGAGTTATTAATACAGGTTTTGCCAAGATTACTAGCTACTAAAAAGGAAGACTGGGACGCGATCTCAGCTTGTAAACAGAAACAAGACGAAGACACTAGTGATTTTTATTCCAGATTCGAGAAATGTTTCATTATTAATAGCGGGCTAAAAACAAGTAGTGAATCATACCCCCATCTTTTTGTGACTAAATTAGTAGAGAATTCCTTACCACAAGTTAAAAATCGAGTACTGAAGGTTGAGAGTACCTGGCAAGCTAACACCCCTTCCCAAATGTTACAAATGCTACAGTACCACCAGAACCGAATTAGAGAGGAGCAAGAACACGAAAAGAGACGCATGAAAGAGACGAAAATGAAAGTACTAGTTGCGCAGTCTGTCCCAGCTGATAGTCAGAAGAGGGGTACGCCACCGATCAGTCATTCTGCAGCTCCTGTAAAAGGGACATGCAATTACTGTAAACAGCCAGGTCACTATATAAACGAATGTGCCGTTCTGAAACGCAATATAGCTACCGGTAAGACAAAAGAAAGACCGCGTCCTCCTAGACAGGAACATGTTCCGCAGAACATGCAACCTCCTCAGAATACTCCACAGACAGTAGCCGTACCCCAGCCCATAGCTGCCACACAACAGGTTACACAGCAAATGTACCAGTATGCACAGTCCGATTATCCAGATTATCAACAGTATTCATGAAACAGCCTAGAGAGGGAGGTTGGCTTGCCCCTTATCGAGGTTCCTGTAGATCAAGAGGGTCCCTATGTACATAGTCAGGTATTAGGGAAAGACAGAAAATTTTTGATTGACACGGGGGCAAGCAGAACTACCATCAGTCATGACGAGGTTCCAGGGGCTCCCCTCTCAGGCTCAAGAAATGTTTCCCTGGGATTTTCAGGAAAGCCTATTGTTAACGAAGTGTCAAAGCCAGTTTCCCTAGAAGTTGGTCCATTGTCCCGTACTACAGACTTGTTACTTACGAAATCATGTCCAGAAAACTTGCTTGGTATAAAAACATTGAAAGAGCTAGGAGCAGTGATTTGTTGTTCTCCGGAAGGAGTGAGATTGTTTTTACGTGATTTTAAAGGACATTATGTGTTAAGAGATTTTGATCCGAGATTACAGAATGTACCACAGCATTTATGGGCGCAAGGTCCAACTGATGTAGGTTGCATGCACATTACACCATATTGTGTCACTCTTAAACAAGGAATTGTACTGCCCCGAATCCGACAATACAAGTTACCACCTGAGGCTGTAGAGGCCTTACTGAAAATTATTGACAAACTCATTGCTCAAGGAGTGGTTGTAGAAACTGACTCCAATGTATGTAATTCTCCTATCATTCCGATTCTTAAACGAACTGACCCAAATGCACCTCAGGTCTACAGACTGGTGATCGACCTTCGAGAATTAAACAAATGCATCATTCCCCAGTACCCAGTGGTCCCAGATATTTCCTCTCTATTGACTGCCATTGATTCCGAAGCAGCGTTCTTCACTGTCATCGATCTCAAGAACGCCTTCTTTAGTGTCCCCATCCATCCGGAAAGCCAGTATCTTTTCGGATTCTGTTTAAATGGCCGAAGCTTCAAATTTGCACGTGCTCCTCAAGGGTTCACAGAAAGCCCTAGTATTTACAGCCAAGCTTTGAAACGACAACTAGACAGTATTCACATGCCTACTGACACTGCCCTGCTCCAGTACGTTGATGATCTATTGATCACAGCCCGAACAGAACGTGATTGCGAACGTGCATCACTGACAGTCTTGTATTTTCTGGCCGAAAAGGGGAATAAAGTATCCCCTTCGAAGCTACAATTCTGTGCCCAGCAAGTGGTTTACCTTGGACACTTGCTGTCCAAGAGGGGTAGACAGTTGACACCTGACCGTATCCAGTTAATTGCACATCTTCCACAACCCAAGACACAAAAGGAAGTACGGGCCTTCATTGGCCTCACTTCTTACTGTAGACAATGGATTCCTCAGTATGCATATCTAGCCAAACCACTCATACAGTTGACAACACAGGAGGCAGCGACTTTGACTGTCCTCCCTTGGACTCAGGAACATACACTTGCTTTTGACGAATTGAAGAAAGCCCTATGTCAAGCACCTGTTTTAGCGACACCATGTTACAGCAAAACTTTTACACTTTTTGTCACTGAACGCGATGGTACAGCATTATCTGTTCTCACACAAGATCAAGCAGGATCACACAAGCCTTGTGCTTATTTTTCTAGTACATTGGATCCAGTAGCCCAGGCCTTGCCTGCGTGCCTCAAATCAGTTGCAGCAACAGCTTTAGCTATCAGACAAAGTGATTCCATAGTGTTAGGACATCCCCTGACAGTACAGGTTCCACACTCCGTGGAAGTTCTCTTAAACAGGACAGAGACTCAGCACTTGACCATAGCACGATTGACAGGATATGAACTGACACTGTTTCAGCCACACATAGAGATCAGACGTTGCAACATATTAAACCCTGCTACACTGTTACCCTCGATTACAGCAGATCCTATGCCACATGACTGTGTGGAAGTCATTAACACCATGACGAAGCCAAGACAAGACTTGACAGACATTGCATTAACCGACCCAGACCTGACACTTTATGTGGATGGTTCATGTATGAGAACAAGTACAGGAGAGTTAGTGGCCGCATATGCAGTGACCACTGAAACTGAAGTCATAGAAACACATCGTATTGACACCCTGTCGGCCCAGGCGGCAGAGCTCATCGCTCTGACCCAAGCCTGCATACGAGCCAAGAACCTGAAAGTAAACATATATACAGATTCACGTTATGCATTCGGAGTCGTTCACGACTTCGGAGTCCTCTGGCAAGAGAGAGGTTTTATGACCTCTCATGGAGCCAAGATACAACATGGTCCCCTCATTCAAGCTCTGTTAGAAGCAATACACTTGCCTACAGCCATAGCTATCATGAAGTGCAAAGCACATACGAAAGTTACTGACACTATTTCCCAGGGTATCGACCTGGCAGATCGAACAGCCAAGCTTACAGCTCAGACTCCAGACAATCCAGCTGACACGACAAAGACAGAAGTACCATCACTGACGCATTGCATGACAGTCAGGGATCCCACACAAGATGTACTAGACATTCAGACACATGCTACTCCAGACGAAATCAAGAAATGGACTGAACAAGGAGGGGTCCAGACAGATCAGGGATGGATGACAAAGGGGAAAGCCACATGGTTTCTCCCCGACTCTATGGTTCAATTTATCATTAATACAGCACATAGTCCAGCACATTTAGGAGAAAAAGCCATGTTAGACAGCATACAGAACCTTTGGTTCAACAAACATTTACGTGCAGCTGCAAAACAGAAAGTGCGTACCTGCATGATCTGTTGTCAGTTCAATCCAGGCAAAGGCATTCCCGTGGAACAAGGTGGATTTCATCCTCCTGACCACCCTTTTGAAGTCCTCCAGATGGATTATATCCAGATGGATCGATGTCGAGGATTCAAGTATGTCCTCGTAGTTGTATGTGCCCTATCCAGATGGACAGAAGCTTATCCAGTCCCAGATTACACTGCCGTGACCACTGCCAAGCAGTTGGTTCGTGAATTCTTCCCGCGATATGGTTTGCCCCGTGTCGTGTACTCAGATAATGGACAGCCATTCTCGTCCGAACTCACGAAACAGGTATCACTCCTGTTAGGGTACCAGTGGAAATTTCATTGCGTACGACACCCCGAGGCAGCAGGCCTCGTTGAGCGACACAATCAGACTCTGAAAACACGTTTAGCGAAGGTCTGTGCAGAAAAAGGTGTAGATTGGATGGTAGCCCTGCCGGTTGCCCTCTTTTACATGCGTATGGTAGCTCATTCCAGAACCGGATTGTCTCCATATGAGATTGTCTTCGGTCGTCCCCCAAATATGTGGGGTACGCCTATGCCTCGTAAAATCACCGATGTTGATAGTAATATGCTGACAGATTACCGGCCTTCCTTGATGTCTGCACTACTCTCTTGTCGTTCACAGGTCGCGGCTGCTTTCCCGGACAACACCCAAGTGAAACCGCATGAAATCGTTCCGGGGGACCTTGCGTATATACGGAACTTTGACCGCTCGAGCCCTCTGGAGCCCAGGTGGCGGGAGCCGAAACTGGTGTTGATGACCACGAGGACCGCAGTAAAGGTGGAGGGACGAAAAGGCTGGCTCCACTCCAGCCACATCAAAAAATTCCATGGACTGTGTCCAGAGACATTTCCCAAGGACTGCCCAGATTCAGATACTGACACTAAACTCCCTCTGTTAGAGAAAACTCCGCAGCAGGAGTACAAAATCTAAACTAAGGTCTAGTAAGTCAGACAGCGTTTAATTGTTTAAGTCCCCCTCGGGTGAAGCGGTTAGACAGGTTTCTGACATGTGTAAGATAGACCCACATAGTGAGAGAGATAGACAGGAAATAATGAAAATGAAATATTGTAAAAATCTACGAAGCAGATGCATCGTTACATTGCTTTTTAGGTTTTTTCTGAGTCTTACGATCATATGTATAAGCTGGACGTTACATGTATTCTTTCCTCCGCTTGGTTCACATGTACATCCTTCCTTTAATGACACCGTAGAGCACACATTCAGTGACCTGCCCCCTCACGAACTATCCTATCGACTTGCACTGCGCAACAACACTTTTATCCGTATGTTACACCATTCTCACCAGACCAGCAATGTCACGAATTGCTGGGTATGTGGCCGACTCCCACCTTACCAGAAAATGAAGGGAGCTCTGCCCCTCTTTCCTTATCCGTTTTCGCACAATGGTTCGTGCGGAGCATGGTTTGCATTAATGTCCTCATTAGGCAGTAAGTCCACAGTTTCCCAGAGCAATTGGATATGGGGAGATCTGAATACAGTTATGAATAAAGCCTGTTTCCCAGACAAAAATGGTCTTCCCCAAAGGACAGGGACCGATCTAGAAATTAAAGTGTATGATTTAGGTAATTTTTCCCTTAACCTCATGATTCTGAACGTTCAGTCCGAGACTAATTCAGACTTGCCGTTTATAACAGTTTTACCAGTGAAAGGTGAATTATGTGTTAGAAAGAATGGTTCAGTACACCTAGGACACAGTGATTGTACTACTGTGGTTGAATTCAGTGATAAAGGAAAGTCTACTTTCAAAGCTTCCCGTCATTCCTATTTTATTTGTGGTCAGACAGCTTATGTACGTTTGCCCTTAGATTGGGATGGAACATGTTATATTGCATTCCTACTGCCACCAGTTTTTCTAGCCCCATCCAAGTATCACCGAGATTCCCAACTCATACATGTGAGACATAAGAGAGATCTTCCTCCAGTTATCGACTACTCTGAATCAGCATGGGACCAGTACAAGGATTATGTTAAAGGATATTTCTGGTTCATAGGTCCCGTGCAAAATAGTAAAGTAATACGCAGATTGACAAGAACCCTTGAAGCAGTAGTGAATGAGACTACTTTTGCCCTAGGTAACTTAACAGAAGAGCAGCCTGCTATGAGACTTGTTGTACTTCAGAACCGCCTTGTTCTTGACGTCATCCTGGCCGATAGGGGCGGAGCTTGTAGAGTGATTGGCTCCAGTTGTTGTATTTTCATTCCTAATAACGCACCGTCAGTATATTCTGCAATAACGAGGCTTCATAAGATAGCTCACCAGATACACCAGAATCCAGGCACCTGGACTTGGTCCGGTTGGCTCTGGAGTGTGATATCAGCATGGGGATGGAAAGTACTGTCATTCCTAGGAATAATACTGCTCATAGTATTCAGTTGTTGCCTCTGTCTACAATGTGGCCCAGCGATTTGCGGCCTGTGCGCCACGGCTTGTATTCCCCGTCCACGTTCACGTTCTCGTGCTCGAATGAAAAAAGACGAGCAAATGATGTTATATGAACAGATAGATGGTCTCATGAAGATAGATATATCCTGAAGGGAACGTAGGGGACAAGGAGGGAATGAGGAAAATTGAATTTTACATGGCCAAGTATGTCCCCTATCGTGTACCCCAACGTTCAATGTATGTGCATGACATCCATGCATTTTCCCTCCATGGCCGATATGAAGACACATATGCATTTGCGTCCAACGTTAACATGTCATCTACCAGATCCTCCATGAATGAAACGATAATTCAGCCTTAAAACCTACGTTGCCAATGCATTTACATGGTATACGTTTTAACATCGAGAAGCACACGTTTTCTGGCTCAGCCGAGCCAGGCCCTGAATTCTGGCCTCGAACCTCTTCTGTCTCAGAAAGCTGCAGTTTAGGTATGCATCCCTGACCTCTACCTTACTTCCTGCCCAGGCAAGCGGTGCCCGGCTCAGCCTGGCCTGCCTGCCAAGACGGTATTCTGCCTACAGTTATCTGCTCAGCCTCCGCAATAACACATTCCAGTCTAGTGAAATAGGTAAACATATTCCCGGCTGCAGAGCAAAGGGCCCAGCCTTCCTGTCTCCTTACAAGTAATTTACTGCACCCGTTGCCATAGTAGGCCCATGGCCCCGCGCATTGCACGAAGACACGTATGCACCCACTAGCATTCAGTGATGAATGGCCTCTGCCCGAGAGACCTTTTACTTCAGACAACACATCCTCCAAACACAAGATATCAGATATGCTATAGGTGCAGGTCGTTCTGACATCCCAGACACCAGTCTCCTCTACTAGTGCTAAAGTCAAGCCCCCAGCTCTCCCCAGTTACACGTCAATACCACGTCATGCTCAGTTGCGCGCGCATATATGGTAAAGGTTTCAGCTGACCCTGCAGATTTTCTCTATGCATCCACCCACCTATGACACTTCTGTGACGTATCTAGCACACACCTCCGTGTACGCCCTATTACACGCCTTCTTTTACGCCCATATGTTCTTATCTCTCTTCTTTTCACTTGTTACGCCTACTGTATTCAATGCAACTGTTCAGTTTTACTATTGTGTGATGTTAATAAAATGTTGAATATCCCTTCCTGAACCTTAGTGGTGATGGAACCCGATGTCCAGTGTCTCGAGCCACTTAATTAAAGCCCGTATGACTCAGATACCACGGACTCTGCCTCTCATTTATTGAGCTATTCTTATTGTCATTTAATGTATAGAAAAATAGTCCCGGTAATTTTATTTACCACATCAGGATGGACAGAAGGGGCAGGTGCAAGTTCAGGAACTCTCTCATGCAAGGATCCCTGGTCTGTCTGTCCAACCCGATGGTGGCCCAACCTCCCCACCCGTCCTCAGGAGGGGATGGGCCACTCGCCTGATGGGGTACCTGTTTGGGCACCAACTGAAGGAAGTGATCCAAATAGGGCCAACCGGGTCACTTTCGACCACCTCTCAGCCTTCCATACAAATGAAGAGTCGGTCAGACAGTAGAGAATACAAACCAAGGTTATGTTTATTCAGATACACTCGATCGAGTGGACCCCCGTCTGCCCAGTCGCTTAGGGGTGCTGCGGAGAGGACTGACTTCAGCAAGCACAGCAATATATTATGTCCATTTCAGAACCAAGGAAGACCCGCCCATAATGGAAATTTCCAGGCAGGTGCAGCTAACACAAAGGAGTACAGTAGGATGGGTTTTGATTCGGAGGCCGGCACACAGTATCTTCTAACCAAGGTCACTCTGTCCGTGCCTGCCGCTAGAATGGTGGGAGGAGACCTCTATCTAGTGGGAAAGGTATGCACTAATAAGAACAGTGCATTCATTAGCAGAGCAAGACCTAACCATGGAGAAATGAAACTTTCCACAGCCTGCTCCATGAGGAGACAATAAGCAGCTAATGGCAAGATTCAAAATGGCGGCTAAACATAAAATTGTGCAGCATATGCTAACTTACATAAAACAATTGCACAAACAGAATAGCAAAAACATGTTCATTTTATCACTCTGCATAGAAGAGCTGCTACTCATCCACTGATCATAGTCTCTCCTGAATAGAAGTCTTTATGTTCTCCAAAACACTCAGTTGACCAAGATACCTTGAAGAAATCTTGACACCGATCAAATCTCTGCCAAATAAAGATATGCCTGTCTGGCACAACTCAGTCAAGGAAAGTTTCTGATATGGCATTACTTTCTATGGCAAGGTGTCCTAGATACTGCCAGGAGTAAGTCTCCTTATGTTTGAGATTATTATGTTGCTAGAAGGGGTGTGATACTTGAGACCAGGGCTGGAGGACTATAGAAGGGCCTAAAGGGAGAGGAAGAGAAATGTGGAATAAGCCTAATTCTGCCATCTTAAAAGCTGAAGAACAAAGAATTGTATCATAGCCCGTAGCTGGTAAGCAATTGGACAATATTGCTTAAAAATTGGGGAAGGGAATGTGATCAAGTTCTGACATGATTCACTTTGGGTAATTCACCAATAATTTTAAAGTTATCCTTAAAAATAATTGCAACTCACGGCTCTCAAACCAGAGTGCTGCTTGGAACAGAGAAGACATATGGAGAAGATGTGGTCTAGTGGGTCAACTGCTGACTTTGGGAGCAGGTGCCCTAGGTTCAACTCCCAACTGTTGCACTTGACTGAAAAGAGTGTGACTCTGGGCAAATCACTTACAGCCTTATTCATGAAGGCTAAATCGGCTCGCAAAGGGCCGGATTCTGAGAATCTGGCCCTTTGCGAGTGCGATTTTTGCATTTGGGATTCAGCATCCCAAATGCAAAAATCGGTAATTGCTAAATCGCTAAATTGCGAGGAATTACATTTAAGGAATCTCTATTTGAGATTCCTTAAATGCAATTCATGAAGCATTTGAAAATTGCGAAAATGCAATTTTGGGCCGCTATTTACCGAGAGGTCAGACCTCTCGGTAAATAGCAAAAACTTAGAAAAATGCTTTTAAAAGCATTTTTCTAAGTTGCATGTTGCACACACACATGTCCTTTGGACATGTGTGTGCGCAACACCTGTTTCAATTTGCATTTAAGGGGTGCTACAGGGTGTCCTTTGGACACCCCTGGCACCCTTTAAATCGCTATCTTATTTGCGAGTAGCAAATTGCTAATCGCAAATAAGGAATACTCCCCATTCATTCCTATGGGCCTTTTGGCCCATAGGAATGCATGGGGAGTTATTCCTTATTTGCGATTAGCAATTAGCTAATCGCAAATAAGGAATCAGTGGGAATCGCAATTAATATTGCGATTCTTACATGATTACCGTTTTGCGAGTCTCAAATAGCGATTCCTTATGATTCGCTATTTGAGCCTCGCAAAACGGCCCGATCATGAATCAGGCTGAGTATCTCCATGTCTCAACTTGTAAATTTGAATGCCATTTTAAAGCAGTGTTCCGCCCTCGATGCCCCTCACCCAGCCCCTGGACCCTCACCGGATTGCCGAACTTGGGGTGCAGCTTGACTCGTGAACGGAAGACAGGGAATTCTGCCGCATCACACCCAAAGGTGATCTGCACTTCCCTGCCCTCTTGCGACCCCAGGACACCTTCTTACCGGATCTGCTGGAGCGACAGTCCTTCTCCCAACCTTAGCTGCCACGGGACGCCCTCCACACATCGCCTGCTGAGGAAGCCGTCCGCCACCCAGATCCAAGGGGAAAATCGAATTGCGCGAGTCTCGGACGCAGCTCTCTGCCTCACCGCGCCTGCTCCTAAAATGTCTCCAGCCCGGGAACACCAGCCGCAACAACCCACAGGGCTCCTTGTCAGAGGCACAGGTGAGTCGCGCCGGCGGTACGCCCTGGTGACCTGACTCCTGCCTCCTACTCGCCCCCAAGCGGCCCCCACGCCAAAGCAGAGCCTCCAAGCTCCTCCTCTTCCCTGCCTGGCCTACAAATGGCGGGCGAGCAGGGTCGGCCCGACCAGCAATTCCTGGGCTGCATCCTCCCCTCGTGAAATAGCTAGGTGAGCCGCGCCTCTCTCTGAGCCCTGGTGACTGCTCATTCCTCGACACTTGCCCGAGCCTCCCACGCCAGGACACTGAACCCCGCCTGATCCTAAAATGGCGGTCCTCCTAGGACAACTTCCCCGGTAGTTACCGGCCACTCTCTCTCTGGGGACTAGGTGCGGCTGAATCGCCTCCCCACCTGCCCGTGGGACCTGCTCCTGCCTCCGATCTTTCCCCCAGCTGCTCCTGCTCCAAACTGGAGCAATAACCCTGAACCTTGCACTCCGCCTGACCAAAAAATGGCAGCCTAACAAAGACGTCTTTAACCTAAGGCTGCCAGCCACAACCTCTCCGGGAGCTTTCTGATTCAATGTGAAGGCAAATTGTGCCGGACCACTCCTAGAGACTGCCTATTGGTCCCTGTCAGCTCGCCTCAGGTACTCACTCACTGTCCTGAACCCTTCATCTGCCCTCCCCATTCCGCCTGACCGCAACAGGGCGGCACAACCAGGACTGCTTATTTTAGATTTCCCTGCCATTGACCTCCATGAGTGCTCCCCAAAGGAGGCTGAGTCGTGCCACGCAGCGCTAGAGACTACCTCTTGCCCCTGCCCTCTCGCCCTGCTGCCTGCTCCTGAATCCGGAGCCACTCGTTTTTGCTGCAATTAAAATTTTGGAATTTTCGATTTTTTGGCTGTTTTGGGGCCTTTTGGCCAGGGGTACTCAGTGGTGGGTGGACTGAGTCTTTCTGTGGGTTGTCTTGAACTTAAACATCATGGAGGCCATGGATGAATTGGGATTGTGCTGATTTTTCTGTGTTTTTCGATTTTTGACCTGTTGTTGGGGCCTTGACCAGGGGTAGTGAGTGGTGCATGGGCCTAGTCTTTCTGTGGGCTGTCTTGAACTTAAACATCATGGAGGGCATGGATGGAATGGGATTGTGCTGATTTTTCTGTGTTTTTCGATTTTTGACCTGTTGTTGGGGCCTTGACCAGGGGTAGTAAGTGGTGCATGGGCCTAGTCTTTCTGTGGGGTGTCTTGAATTTAAACATCATGGAGGGCATGGATGGAATGGGATTGTGCTGATTTTGCAGTGTTTTTCGATTTTTGGGGGTGTTCATGGGGACAGGCCATGTGGGTGGGGGCCATTTTGAGTGCTGGTACAGGCAGGCCCTGGCCATGTGCTAGGAGGCAAGTGGCCATTTTGAATGCAGGCTTTGTTGTTAGGCCTCCAACCATTTTGCCTACTTTTCAACCTTTATTTATGCCCAGGGGTAGTGAGTCTTGCATGGGCCTAGTCTTTCTGTGGGTTGTCTTGAATTTAAACATCATGGAGGCCATGGATGGAATGGGATTGTGCTGATTTTGCAGTGTTTTTTGATTTTTGGGGGTGTTCATGGGGAGGGACATGCCATGTGGCTGGTGGCCATTTTGAGTGCAGCTACAGGCACTGGCCATGTGCTGGCAGGCAAGTGGCCATTTTGAATGCAGGCTTTGTTGTTAGGCCTCCAACCATTTTGCCTACTTTTCAACCTTTATTTATGCCCAGGGGTAGTGAGTCTTGCATGGGCCTAGTCTTTCTGTGGGTTGTCTTGAATTTAAACATCATGGAGGCCATGGATGGAATGGGATTGTGCAGATTTTTCAGTGATTTTCGTTTTTTGGGCCAGTACTTATGGCCTTTTCACCAGGGGTATTTGAGTCTAGCATGGGCCTAGTCTTTCTGTGGGCTGTCTTGAACTTAAACATCATGGAGGGCATGGATGGAATGGGATTGTGCTGATTTTTCTGTGTTTTTCGATTTTTGACCTGTTGTTGGGGCCTTGACCAGGGGTAGTGAGTGGTGCATGGGCCTAGTCTTTCTGTGGGGTGTCTTGAATTTAAACATCATGGAGGGCATGGATGGAATGGGATTGTGCTGATTTTGCAGTGTTTTTCGATTTTTGACCTGTTGTTGGGGCCTTGACCAGGGGTAGTGAGTGGTGCATGGGCCTAGTCTTTCTGTGGGGTGTCTTGAATTTAAACATCATGGAGGGCATGGATGGAATGGGATTGTGCTGATTTTGCAGTGTTTTTCGATTTTTGGGGGTGTTCATGGGGACAGGCCATGTGGGTGGGGGCCATTTTGAGTGCTGGTACAGGCAGGCCCTGGCCATGTGCTAGGAGGCAAGTGGCCATTTTGAATGCAGGCTTTGTTGTTAGGCCTCCAACCATTTTGCCTACTTTTCAACCTTTATTTATGCCCAGGGGTAGTGAGTCTTGCATGGGCCTAGTCTTTCTGTGGGTTGTCTTGAATTTAAACATCATGGAGGCCATGGATGGAATGGGATTGTGCTGATTTTGCAGTGTTTTTCGATTTTTGGGGGTGTTCATGGGGAGGGACATGCCATGGGGCTGGTGGCCATTTTGAGTGCAGCTACAGGCACTGGCCATGTGCTGGCAGGCAAGTGGCCATTTTGAATGCAGGCTTTGTTGTTAGGCCTCCAACCATTTTGCCTACTTTTCAACCTTTATTTATGCCCAGGGGTAGTGAGTCTTGCATGGGCCTAGTCTTTCTGTGGGTTGTCTTGAATTTAAACATTATGGAGGGCATGGATGGATTGGGATTGTGCTGATTTTGCAGTGTTTTTCGATTTTTTTGTGCTCTATAACTGAACTGATGTTCCTCTGTCTTCCATTTTTTTTAGGTGCACAAGACTCAAGAGAACCACCAGTGCCAGGAAGAAGTCCTGCAGCGGTGTGTGTGTGCAGCATAACGTCACGCGACGTCACGTCTGGCCTCAGACAACTCTACAATTCGTGCAACTGCGGCCTGCTGTCTGACCTGCTCTGAAGAAGATGGCCCCAAAGAAAGTTCTCCGTAGCTCCTCTAGCAAGAAAGTTGCTAGTAAGGAGCAGAAGAAGCAAGTTACCAAGGAGGCTGGTGTGCCACCCGCCACGTTTTTTGGGAGAAAAAAAAAAAGTACGCCTGCAGCAGCAGGATCTGCTGGGGACCAAGCTGGGAGCAGCACCCCTGCTCCATTGGGTTCAGTGCCTCCACCACCACGCCAACTTAAGTCAAAGCCCTTGAGTGCTTCAGAGGCAGTCAGTGTACTTCTCCAATCACCATCGACCAGTGATGTTGGCTCATCGCAAGAAAGTAGCAGCAATGTCCCTGAATCAACACAGGTTGTTGTAACTCATCTGACAAGTGTTGAACAACCACAGCCGCAACAACAACACCATGTGCAAGTACACGCCCAAGTACATGTGGAAGGAGAGGCAGCAAAAGGAGATGCGCAAGCAAAGGTGCATGGAGGTTCACAAGTGCCCACAATAGTTGTTCCTCCCGAAGTAGGGGCACATCAGGAAATCGACAATGAAGCCGAGGTATCATTGGAAGCCACTCCTCCTGATGATCATTCATTGTCTTCCACATCCCTAGCAAGGAAAAGATCAAGGGGGGTGTCTACATCTTCTTCAAGCCCACCTCCTTCTGATGATACAGATCCAGCTTGGGAACCACAACTGCGGTCTGACAGTGAGGCACACCATGATCTAAGCGTAAAAGGAAGGTTGTCCAAAAACCCAAACCTATGGAGTGTGATGAGGCTCAACAAGAAGTGACAGATACTGCTGGTGATGAAGCCTCTCACGATGACGACGAGCCAGTCATCACAAAGGTCACTGCAGCCCCACCGGGCATGCAGCAAAGAGACATTTTGACCCTATCCCGAGAAGCTGCTGAGCGTGATGATGATGTCGGCAAGGAGGCAATGGAAATGGAATCATTAGATTTGGAGTTAAGTAGTACACCAAAACCTACCGCTTCCATATTTCTTCCTCGCAAGAAGGTACCCACCTCGTCCTCGACCTCAATTCGTGGTGGTGAAAGTGCAAAACGTACTGAAGTTCGGCAATCCACATCCTCCACTTCATCTGGCATTAGCAGCAGGACCACCACCACCAGTATCGCCGCCTCCTCCGGCCCCCGAAGACATTTCAAGTCTCCAGTTTGGGACTTCTTTAGTGTTTGCCCAAAAAAGGAAAACGTAGCCATTTGTAGCATTTGTAAGCTTCGAGTTAGTCGTGGTAAGTTGGGTTCCAACTATGGTACCGGAGGCCAGAGAGGTCATCTTAGGAGAACGCACGATGTCCAATGGTTTGCGCACCTACACGCGATCAAGGAAGCCGGAATTGCACGCAATGAAAACGTTGAATTTTCATCTGATGATGACGAGGAGGAAGAAGACGATTCAAACACTTCACTTACACCCAGTTCCCCTGTCAGCAGCACACCCCATGGGAGCCACACTAAGAGTGTGGGAGAGAGTGAGACATCAATGCGGAAAAGTTCATCAGCGAGCGTAACTGGGTTGAAGAGATCATCATCATCCCGTAAATCCTTGGTCCAGGGCAACATTAAAAAGATGTTGTTTACAGAAGCGCAATATGAACGCCACCACCCAATGACCCGTCTGTATAACACTAAGCTGGCTAAAATGCTAGCTCTGGACCTTCTCCCTTTTTCTTTTGTAGAAGGGGTTGGTTTTCTAGAATTAGTGGCAGCGCTCTGCCCTAAATGGAAGGTTCCTAGCCGGTTCTATTTTGCCCGAGTTGCGGTTCCAGCACTACATGAAGATGTTCTGAAGGTGATTGGGGCAGCTTTGCAGAAGAGTGCTGTTCACACTATACATCTGACAACAGACATGTGGACCAGTGGCGCAGGCGCTGATTACATGTGCATCACTGCACACTGGGTCTCTTTTTCAGGGGCTAAAGCAAAGCTAAACGCAGGTGTTGACACGAACATTGTTTTTAAAGGTGCTCGGAAACATGCAACACTAGCCATGTTTGGTTTGGAGAAACGTCACACAGCAGAAAACATTTTGGATGTCTTTAACACAAAGGTCCTTAACTGGCTGTCCCCACTAAAACGCAAGGTTGGTTATGTTTCCACGGACAATGGCGCCAATATAGTTAAGGCCATGAGGGACGGTTACTATTTCAGAGTGCCGTGTTTGGCGCACTGTATAAACCTGGTTGTCCAAAAATTCTTGGGTAATAAAGGCAGTGCAGCGTACAGTGTATTGGAGACCTGCCGAAAAATGTGCAAGCATTTCAGCCATTCTTTTAAGGCCCGGAAGCAGCTGAGGAGCCTGCTATATCAACGTCAAATGCCAGTGAAAGCACTCATCCAGGAGGTGGTAACACGTTGGAACTCAACCTTCTACATGCTTGAGCGTCTGTATGAGCAGTATACGGAACTCGATCAATATTTCCTTAAAGAGGGTCCAGAGGAGCTGAGGATGGGTGGGCCGCAATGGAACATAGTTGAAAGCCTGACACGCATGCTTCGTCCTTTTGAGTTCTTCACGCGTGCAGTCAGCAAGGAGGACTCTAATTTGGGAAAAGCTATCCCATTGTTGTACATGCTGGAGGACCAACTGAAGGAGGTGTGTTCTGTGTTTGGAAAAGATGACAAAAACCAAGACTCTTTGCTTCTGGCTGAGCAATTATTAGAGCTCCTACAAGCTGATGAACGTCTTAAAAAGATCCACTCAGAACAGCATTACATTTGTGCTACTATTCTGGATCCACGCTACAAAAAGGCGCTGGCAGGCCAAGCATTCTTTCCTTTTGATGATGAACATGTTCCAAAGTACAAACGTTGGCTAGCCTTGTCAGCCAAGAGGTTTGAAACAGAACGGCTGGAAATTGAAGGAAATGGCAGTACATCAGCAGGCCATCCCCAGTCAAAACAATCCACTTCTGCACCTGTGGCTGTGGCACAAGTGACCTCTCAGCCGTTAAAGACACCGGCAACCGGATCATCTGCACGAAACACAACAGAAACATTGGAGGCTGAAGAGGATTGGCTAGCTCTGCGTGGGTTTGGTTCTCAAAAGGTCAGAGGCCCAGCAAGAGCTAAGCAAAGTGGAGGAACCTTGGATGAGGACCTTGAGTCGATGGTGAAGGACTATCTGAATGACTCAACAGAGGTCTATGTTAATTCTGACCCATTGGCGTATTGGCATGGGAAAAAAGAATTGTGGCCACAGCTCACCAACCTGGCTTTAAACTACTTGTCTTGCCCACTCGCAAGCGTGTCTTCTGAACGGGTTTTCAGTGCGGCTGGTGGGATTGTAACTCCCAAACGGAGCCGCCTCTCGCCCAAAAATGTGGAGAGGTTAACAATGATCAAGATGAATCAGCACCTCATACCACCAGATTTCAGAGTACGAGAGAGCGTGCCGGATGAAGAGGAGGTGGCCAGCAACATAGATGAGGGAATTTCTACTCTGTCAGGTGACACTGAGCTCACCCTGTCTGAATTCGCAGAGTATGATGACGAAGCCTTATTCTCATTCCTGGACCGTGATACCGAGCCCTGAAAATGAGACAACGAATCAATAACTTTCTTTTTCGTCCCTATTCACTTTTATTCCTGTGTGTCTGTCTTTCTTTGTTGTGCACAGTTAATATATTTCAAACTTTAATCAGATAATCACAAAATCAAGCCCATCAGCAGAACTGTCTTCGCTGGTTTGCTAATTGATTTGAAGTTGCCGCAGTCTGCATTCCTCAGGTTCACAAGTTCAGAAGAACATGCTCCTCTATCCTCCTCCTCCAGACTCCTATTTCCATCAAACCAGAGGGCTGGTTTACGCCCAATGAAGAAAGACTCAGCACTTGTGGGGGTGTTGTTGTACCTCTTTGCAGGTGAGTTGACGGCTCTGGGACCATTGTTGGGAAGCTCTAATACCGGATAAAAGTGGTTTGGACCAAATCCCAGGAAGAAATTTTTTTGTGTTTTTGATGACTTGCTTGCCTTTTAGGTGCTCTTAGGGAAGGTTCCGTCTGTTTGTGGGTGAGTTTCGTGGTCTGGGAGCATTGCTGGGACACTCTAATCTTGATTGCATTTGCTTTTCAGGAAATCCGTCGTGCCAACCCCGACTTATGGCCTAGCTACGCAGCGCGTTTGGACCGAAGGCCCAGAAATATTGCAAGTATGAGATTTTGCTTTTGGCCTGTTTGGGGGTGTTATGCTTCTTGGCGGGTGGTTTGGCGGGTCTTGGGGCATTCCTGGGAAGGTCTAATACCGGGTAGAAGTGGTTGGGACAAAATCCAGGCCGATTTTTTTTTGGCTATTTCTGACATTTTGCTCTATGTAGCGTTTTCGGGGGCCTGTTTGGGGGGCTTCCTGGTGTTTGTGGGTGAGTTTCGTGGTCTGGGAGCATTGCTGGGACACTCTAATCTTGATTGCATTTGCTTTTCAGGAAATCCGTCGTGGCAACCCCGACTTATGGCCTAGCTACGCAGCGCGTTTGGACCGAAGGCCCAGAAATATTGCAAGTATGAGATTTTGCTTTTGGCTTGTTTGGGGGTGTTATGCTTCTTGGCGGGTGGTTTGGCGGGTCTTGGGGCATTCCTGGGAAGGTCTAATACCGGGTAGAAGTGGTTGGGACAAAATCCAGGCCGATTTTTTTTTGGCTATTTCTGACATTTTGCTCTATGTAGCGTTTTCGGGGGCCTGTTTGGGGGGCTTCCTGGTGTTTGTGGGTGAGTTTCGTGGTCTGGGAGCACTGCTGGCTATATATACTTTACTTTGCAAGAGGTTTCAAGCAAATCCATGGTGGCAGAGGGGAGTTAGGGCCTAGCTGCAGAGCGCGCGCGGAGTGATTTGGGAAATTTGTGAAAAATTGACTAAGTCCCCATTTTTGTACTTTTGCTCTTTGGCTGTTTGGGGGTCTTCTACTCGTTTTCTCCTGGGTTGACGGCTCTGGGGCCATTGCTGGGAAGCTCTAATACCGGATAAAAGTGTTTTGGACCAAATCCCAGGCGGAATTTTTTTTGTGTTTTTGATGACTTGCTTGCCTTTGAGGTGCTCTTAGGGGGGGTTCCGTCTGTTTGTGGGTGAGTTTCGTGGTCTGGGAGCACTGCTGGGACACTCTAATCTTGATTGCATTTGCTTTTCAGGAAATCCGTCGTGGCAACCCCGACTTATGGCCTAGCTACGCAGCGCGTTTGGACCGAAGGCCGAGAAATATTGCAAGTATGAGATTTTGCTTTTGGCCTGTTTGGGGGTGTTATGCTTCTTGGCGGGTGGTTTGGTGGGTCTTGGGGCATTCCTGGGATGGTCTAATACCGGGTAGAAGTGGTTGGGACAAAATCCAGGCCGATTTTTTTTTGGCTATTTCTGACATTTTGCTCTATGTAGCGTTTTCAGGGGCCTGTTTGGGGGGCTTCCTGGTGTTTGTGGGTGAGTTTCGTGGTCTGGGAGCACTGCTGGCTATATATACTTTACTTTGCAAGAGGTTTCAAGCAAATCCATGGTGGCAGAGGGGAGTTAGGGCCTAGCTGCAGAGCGCGCGCGGAGTGATTTGGGAAATTTGTGAAAAATTGACTAAGTCCCCATTTTTGTACTTTTGCTCTTTGGCTGTTTGGGGGTCTTCTACTCGTTTTCTCCTGGGTTGACGGCTCTGGGGCCATTGCTGGGAAGCTCTAATACCGGATAAAAGTGTTTTGGACCAAATCCCAGGCGGAAAATTTTTTGTGTTTTTGATGACTTGCTTGCCTTTGAGGTGCTCTTAGGGGGGTTCCGTCTGTTTGTGGGTGAGTTTCGTGGTCTGGGAGCACTGCTGGGACACTCTAATCTTGATTGCATTTGCTTTTCAGGAAATCCGTCGTGGCAACCCCGACTTATGGCCTAGCTACGCAGCGCGTTTCGACCGAAGGCCCAGACATATTGCAAGTATGAGATTTTGCTTTTGGCCTGTTTGGGGGTGTTATGCTTCTTGGCGGGTGGTTTGGCGGGTCTTGGGGCATTCCTGGGAAGGTCTAATACCGGGTAGAAGTGGTTGGGACAAAATCCAGGCCGATTTTTTTTTGGCTATTTCTGACATTTTGCTCTATGTAGCGTTTTCGGGGGCCTGTTTGGGGGGCTTCCTGGTGTTTGTGGGTGAGTTTCGTGGTCTGGGAGCACTGCTGGCTATATATACTTTACTTTGCAAGAGGTTTCAAGCAAATCCATGGTGGCAGAGGGGAGTTAGGGCCTAGCTGCAGAGCGCGCGCGGAGTGATTTGGGAAATTGGTGAAAAATTGACTAAGTCCCCATTTTTGTACTTTTGCTCTTTGGCTGTTTGGGGGTCTTCTACTCGTTTTCTCCTGGGTTGACGGCTCTGGGGCCATTGCTGGGAAGCTCTAATACCGGATAAAAGTGTTTTGGACCAAATCCCAGGCGGAAATTTTTTTGTGTTTTTGATGACTTGCTTGCCTTTGAGGTGCTCTTAGGGGGGGTTCCGTCTGTTTGTGGGTGAGTTTCGTGGTCTGGGAGCACTGCTGGGACACTCTAATCTTTTTTTTTTTTTTTTTTTTTGGGAAAACCTTTATTTACAGAAAAAGTACACCGCTATTCAGCCATACATCCCGGAGGCCAGGCAGCATGAAGTCAACAGGAAAGGTCGTGCACAACACCATAAGCAGAAGCAATCAGGTTTAATTTTTAAATAAGAGTGAACTCAAAAATAAATAAACCATGAGGTAGAAAGGCCCAGAAGGGCCAAAAGAAAAAGGTGTGCAGGAAGCACGATAAACAGCGGAAAAGAAAGAGAAGGAGGCTGAGGACAGTACAGATATAGCGGGCTTTTGTAGCGGGAGGGGGTCGGAGGCTCAACACCCAAGGTTGTGCACAAGAAGAATGACAACTGTGAATTACGTGGGGGGTAGCACAGCAGGAGACAAAGTGGAGTCCCGGGTAGGGGGTACTACGGGGAAGGCAGGGTCTCGGAATCGAGTTCCACGGGGGGGTCGCAGATGTCGCCCCTATAGGAGTTCCAGGCACCCCACACAGACATCCACATTCTAGGCTTACCCCTGGCCACATACACCGTCTTCTCACGCAGCATGCACCAGTCCATATTTGATTCCCAGAGGCTGAGCGAGGGGGGAGCTGGCGCACCCCATTTCTGGGCGATATCCCTTTTGGCCACCATGTAACCCAGGGTGACCCATCGGGTCTGCGCAACACTATAATCAGACGGGCCCCAGATGTTAAGGAGACATCTCCGGGCCTCAGCCGGCAGGGTCACACCAGTTACTTCTTCCATCACGGCATGTACACGCGCCCAATATCGGGTCACACAAGGGCATTCCCATATGATATGTAGGAAGGTCCCAAGCATTCCACATCCCCTTCGGCACATGCCATCCGTTGACAGCCCCATGTGTATTAGTCTGGGGCCGGTGACATACACCCTATGCAGTATCTTCAGCTGCACCAGACGGAGACGCGCCGAAATTGCCACTTCTCTGGGAGAGGAAATCGCCGATTGCCAATCCTCATCATCCACCTCAATTCCATCATGCACCCAAAGCTCTCTCAATCGCACCAGCAAGTCAACTCGCACATTAATAAGTTTTTTGTAGGTTAGGGAGATAGCGCTGTCCGGCATATGGCCGTCCAACACCCGATCCTCCAGGGGAGATGATTCGGGGATCGCTTCCGCCCCCGATACATAAGGGGAAAGAGCATGGCTAAGCTGAGCGTGTCGGAAATATTCCGTTGCCGCCAGTTGGTACTCTGATTGCAACACATCGAAAGACTTGACCCTACCCCTGGCCACCATGTCCCCAACCTTGGATATCCCGATGGTGTCCCACCTGTCGAAGCCCTTCGTGTGCCACAACTTCCCCAATACGTCCGAGTCAAACAGCGGGGTGGCCAAGGTAACCCTATTGTGCCAGCCCAAAGTTTTAGTAACTGCACGCCAGAGATGAACCATAGTCTTAGTGGGACCTGTAAGCTTCCGATCCAGAGACCTAGAGTATAACGCTCTGTAGTAATTCCCGTCCCCCACGAGCCATCGATCCATAGCATAGCCTGGGTTAACCACCGGGCCGTAGAGGCCGTGATTGATTGCCGCAAGTTGGGACGCCCAGTAATATCGCCGCACGTCGGGCAACGCAATACCCCCATCATAACTCGGTATAGTCAGCTTGGCCAGCGAAATCCGCGGCCTGCCGTCCCACAGCAACGCTCGTTGGAGGGATTCGATTTGCACAAAGTATTTAGCTGTCACAGGGTCCTGGGTGTTCTGCAGGGCATACAGGAAGCGAGGTAACGCCATCATTTTAAAAAGGGCGGCTCTGCCCATAAGGGAGATCGGCAACTTCCGCCAGCCCTCGACGTCCCGGCGCAGCCGGTCCAACGGTGGAAGGAGGTTGTGTGAATAACGGGCTCGGGAGTCCCGCGACACGTAGATGCCTAAATACCGGAAGCCCTGTTGGGCCACCTGGATTGAGCATCCCCGGGGGAGACGCGGCGTATCTCCGGACAGTACATACAGCGAGGACTTAGCCCAGTTGATCACCAGGCCCGAGTGGGCCCCAAAGGTCCTCAAGAGATCGAAAGCCACTATGAGTGAGTGACAGGGAGAAGTGAGGTACAAAAGGATGTCGTCAGCATAGAGCGACACCCGGTCCTCAAACCCCGGGGACCACGATATGCCAGAGATATCGGGGTGCGTCCTGATCCACGCTGCCAATGGCTCAAGTGCCAGAGCGAATAAAAGCGGGGAAAGCGGACAACCCTGTCTAGTGCCTCTGCGTAGCGCAAAAGAGGCCGACAGCCGACCATTAACCGCCACGTTGGCCAGTGGTGCAGAGTACAGTAGTCGGACCCAGCCAATGAATGCGGGTCCAAACCCCAACTTGGCCAGTACAGCCCACAGGTAATTCCACTCCAACGAGTCGAAAGCCATAGTGGCGTCGAGAGAGGCGAGGACAGCAGGTTCACAAATCAGGTGCACACGTGCCATTACTGCGTGAAGTCGTCTCAGGTTGAGCGCTGTGTTCCGGTGCGGTATGAAGCCGGACTGGTCCGGGTGGACCAGGTCCGAGATCACGCCCACTAGCCGGTTAGCCAGTATCTTAGCCAGAATCTTTGGCTCAGAGTTCAAAAGGGAGATGGGTCGGTAAGACCGGCAAAGATCACGCGGTTTCCCCTCCTTGTGTATCACTACGATGGTAGCCAACCGCTGGTCTGGGGGGAGTTCTCCCACAGCACGGGCCTCAAGGAACATGTTCAACAAGGGCCCGGCAAGCGAGTCAGCCCTGAGTTTGTAGAGCTCAACCGGGATGCCGTTAGGCCCCGGCGCTTTGCCAGAACGCAAGGATTTGATAGCCAAGGCCACCTCGTCCGCCGTCAGCGTCCGATCCATGTCGTCTCGCTCAAGGTCCGAGAGACAGGGAAGCTCTATATCCTCCAAAAAGGAGGCCGACGCAGACTCCGGAAGAGGGTCCGCTGAGGCGTAGACCTCCTCGAAATAGTCCGCGAAGGACCCAACTATCGCCGCCGGGTCCGTCAAGGTGACGCCCTCCGCTCCCACCAACTCCGGGACCACTCGAGACGCAAGTTCCCTTCTATCTAGCCACGCCAAGAGCTTACCAGCCTTGTCCCCCGCGTCGTATATCCTACCTTGTTGCTCCCTACTCAGGGCTTTCGCCGCATCCGTGGCAGACGCGCGGAGCTCGGACTGTTTAAGGGAGAGCGTGTGAAGCAGTTCGGGAGATGGGTCTAGCTCCAATTGGGAGTTTAGCTCAGCAAGGTCGGATTCCAGCCGAACAACATCCTCATCCCGCCGGCGGCGGGCCTCCGCAATCAAGGAGAAGGCCTCGCCGCGCAGCACGGTCTTGAAAGCCTCCCAGAGGGAGACGGCTGAGTTAACTGAGCCGGTGTTTTCGGCAAAGTACCGGTCCATTGCTTTGGTCAGTAGCGACCTGGACTTCGGGTCACGGAAGTACCACGGGTTAATGGGAGCCACTCCCGTTGACGCGGGGATTTGAAAATCAAAGGAAACCCAAACTGGGGAATGGTCCGAGATACCCCTAGCCAGGAGACGCGCCGTGGATACGGACTGCGCCTGGGCAGCCGGGGTGAGAATGTAGTCTATCCTGGATAGGCTACCATGTGCGCCGGAGAGAAACGTGTACTGTCGCTGGGAGGGGTGCATCAACCGCCAGCAATCAACCATCCCCATTGAACCCAAAAAGTCAGGCAACCAGGACTGGGAAGGACGCAGGTCTCTGGATGGGAAGCGGTCCAGGGTTCCGGACACGACAGAGTTGAAGTCCCCACCCACCAACAACAGGCCCTCGGGGAGACCCAAAATGGCGGCAGCCAGGTCCCTAAAAGTAGTTTCCTGTAACCCCGGGGGAATGTAAACTGAAACCAAAACCAGAGTACGGCCCTCCCATTTGCCCACCACAGCCACATATCTGCCTCTCTCATCCGCAGTCACTGACTCCACCTCCAACGGGAGGGACATGCGCACCATGATGCCCACCCCTCGTGATCCCGAAGAGAACCCCGAGTGTGCCACCATTTTAAATCCACGTCTGCTCAGTGCTTTACAAAAGTGTCCCACTAGATGGGTCTCCTGTAAGAAAATGACATCAGGCGAATAACGTTTAAGCATCTGCAAAACAACACCCCTCTTAATGCGGTCCCCTAACCCGTTGACATTCCAGCTCAACAAGTTTAAAGATTTACCCCCCATCGTCAAGGAAGCTCCACCCCCTCCCCACCCCCCGCAATGGCGCCCACCACAACGACATAACAGTCCAAGGAACCCTCAGCCAGAACAAAGAAGAAGACAGAAAAGAAAGTTGAAAAATCACACCCCAACTACCCCCCACCCTGCACCCCTGCATTAGACTATAATCCACCCCAACTAGCAGTGTGCCTGTCGCCCCTTAACTAATCTACAAGAAGTCTACAGAGGAGAAAGGAGACATCCTATCGCCCCCGTCATCCCCCATATTAATGACAAAAAGAGTCAAAACCAATAGCAGCAATGTCTGAAGTTGAGGTCCCATACGGTCACCCAGCTAGCGGGAAGTCAAACTGAAAACCATCACTCCCGTGCTTCCGCGCCTCCGGTAGCCTCCTCCGTCTGGTCAGCCGGTTCTTGTCGCTCCTGGGGAAGGGTGTACAGCCAGTGCCCCACCTCATCCGGAAAGTCAAAAAACAGGGCCCGGTGGTCACGCTCAATCCGAAGCTTGGCTGGGTAGAGCATGGAGTACCGCAGGCCCATTTCCCTCAGTCGCCGTTTCACCCCAGTAAAACTCTGACGTTTTTTCTGCACGGCCTGGGTGAAGTCCGGAAAGAAGTTAACTTCGGAGTTTTGGAAACGCAGAGGGCCCGCGGTCCTCGATGCCTGCAGGATAGCGTCTCTGTCCCTAAAGTTAAAGAGCCGTGCGATAATAGGGCGAGGGAAGGCGCCTGACTTTGGCGGTCCCCCCGGTATCCTGTGGGCCCGCTCCACCGAGAAGAACTTACTTAAGCCTCCGGGCATCAAGTTCTTAAGCACCAGATCCTCCACGAAAAGTTCCACCGAGTCCTCCTCGGCCTTCTCCGGGACCCCAGTAATGCGGACATTCTGGCGTCGCGCACGGCCTTCGAAATCGTCCAGCCGGCGCGCCAGCATACCGTTCGCCAGTTTCAAGTCACGCACCTCCGTCTGTATATCCGACACATCGGTGGTCAGGCTAGTCGTCTTAAGGTCCAGCGATTTGACCCGGTCGTTGGTTTTCCCGAGGTCAGTTCTGATGAGGTTCAACTCAATCTTCAGGGAGTCGACCTTACTGGACAGTTCCTCTCGGAGAGTATGCATTTCTGATTGCACTCCCGTGATTGCACCCATAACGTCCCGAAGCGTTATCTCAGAGTCCTCCGGCGATCGATCCCTAGTCGGGTCTTTAGCACGGCCTGCCAGAACCGGCGAGCCTTTCGACTGGGAGAAGCGCTCTGGGATGGTAGATTGGGACTGGGACGGTTTTCTGTTGACCCGTTGGGACTTGCCTTTGTCCAGGTCCCCCCTGCCCGCCATATTGGCGCGTCCAACAAGATGATCAACAGGGACCAAGAAGTCCAGCGGGAGGTGCGCCACACATTCAATGATGTTGCCAGGGTCCGATACACCAACCGAGTCTCAGGGAGTTCAGATATCGGAGTCACACACCGCAGGGTCCAGGCGTAGACAAAGGAGCGCCCACATGGGAGCACCGCTGCGCACCACAGCAATAGACCAGTGTCACGGGCGGAGCCACCGAGGTCCGTCGAGCTAACGGGGTCCAGGAATGTCCGATTTTCACTCCGAAAGCGGGCGCCGCATCAGGACCCACTCAGCAATCGATTCCCACAATTGTGGGACAGGATAGGCATCAGGATTATTGCGGAGGATCGGGAGGTCTTCGGAGCTCCGAGCTCACGCGGCCATCTTGATCGCCGGCGAAGCTCCTCCCCGGACACTCTAATCTTGATTGCATTTGCTTTTCAGGAAATCCGTCGTGGCAACCCCGACTTATGGCCTAGCTACGCAGCGCGTTTGGACCGAAGGCCCAGAAATATTGCAAGTATGAGATTTTGCTTTTGGCCTGTTTGGGGGTGTTATGCTTCTTGGCGGGTGGTTTGGCGGGTCTTGGGGCATTCCTGGGAAGGTCTAATACCGGGTAGAAGTGGTTGGGACAAAATCCTCGCGGAAAAGCCTTTTGGCACTTTTTGTAACTTAGGGTTCGTTAGGGTTAGCCCTAGCAGCAGGATTGCATGTGTTTCGGGGTGTTCTAGATTTTTCCAACTGAGTTCTGGGGTCTTAGAGCACTCGTGAGAATGTGTAATTTTGGTTGCAAGTCATTTGAAGAAAATCCATGGTGGGAAAGGGGGGGATTTGGCATAGTTAAAGAAAGCCTTTGCCACTATTCTTAACTTAGGGTTCGTTAGGGTTAGCAGTATTTCTATTGCATGTGTTTGAGTGGGGGGGATTTCGAGTCTTGGAGCGATGCTGGCTATGGCTACTTTTGCTTGGTTGCTTGCAAGTGGTTTGAATGCAATCCACGGTGGGTAATGGGTAATTAGGAAGGGGGTACTTCGGCCTACTTTTACTTTCAAAGTAAGTTTTGTCACCAGTTTTCTGCTAGGCCTCGTTTTTTGAGATTTGATTGGGGGTCTTCTACATTTTTGCGACTGGCTTTAGTAAGGGTCTGGGTGGGAGCACTGCTAGGAAGATCTAATTTTGTTCTAAAACACAGTTTACAGTACACCTAGCTTGAGGGGCAAGATCCGCTACATTAATTTGCCCATACTTATTTATCCTTCAAAAGGTGACTCAGAGTACGCACTTTCAAAAATATTGTACTGTCTACTAGGAAAATCAAATTGTGACTTTTTGCACTCCACAGCCTACATACCTTATATTTATTTATCAGTGGTGTTGTAATATTATATCACTTCCTGTTTTTCGTTGAATAACTACAGGCCGGGTTTCAGTCTCTGCAATGGGGAAAAAAGGATGGAGTCAGGCTTCACAGTAGCGAGCCACAATTCAGCATCAGGCAGGCAGTGGACAGGGTGTCTTCTGGTGACCAACATCGATGGACGAAGCGTCGGCTGCAATGGAGGAGTGCCGCTAATAGGAGGATTTTTTTTCTGCAGGCAACTTACTTACCACTTCCAACAGGACCACTACAACCACATAGATACAGTATCCCTTGCCTTTTTCTCTGACTGTGACTGCATTTCTTGGATCTCTCTCTGCTTCTAAATTGATCCCTTAACACATCACTTAGTCCACTCCACTATCACATCTGCACCACACATAGTCATTTGTAAGTGCTCCTACGTAATTCGCAAGTCGCAGCATGCCCCAGGCCGTAGAGGACTGGGATGGCCCCAATGATGAAGCATGTCACCAAGGGGCAACCCTGGTGAGTGAGGGGACACCTAGAAAACAAGCAATTTCTCCTTTTCTATCTACTATACCTTCCAGACCAACCCCACTGAGTGTTGTTGTGAATGGATTTATAGTGACCAGCAAGGCTCTCGGGTATCTGGCTAAGTACAGAGACCTTATGTTGAATATCGTTATCAATAATTCCACACAGGCCCTGTACTGTCGCATTCTTTCTTCCACAGTTGTCGAATGTACTACTTACTTTTCACTGACATGCATGCAGTAGTGCATGCACTTTCAAAGATTGATGGATAGGTTTGTACCCAAAGAATTGTTTATGTTCCATTGTTTGTCTATGCTGTGCTTTTTTTTACAGGGTGTCTTCTGGTGACCAACATCGATGGACGAAGCGGCGGCTGCAATGGAGGAGTACCGCTAAAAGGAGGATTTTTTTTCTGCAGGCAACTTACTTACCACTTCCAACAGGACCACTACAACCACATAGATACAGTATCCCTTGCCTTTTTCTCTGACTGTGACTGCATTTCTTGGATCTCTCTCTGCTTCTAAATTGATCCCTTAACACATCACTTAGTCCACTCCACTATCACATCTGCACCACACATAGTCATTTGTAAGTGCTCCTACGTAATTCGCAAGTCGCAGCACGCCCCAGCCCTTAGAGGACTGGGATGGCCCCAATGATGAAGCATGTCACCAAGGGGCAACCCTGGTGAGTGAGGGGACACCTAGAAAAAAAGCAATTTCTCCTTTTCTATCTACTATACCTTCCAGACCAACCCCATTGAGTGTTGTTGTGAATGGATTTATAGTGACCAGCAAGGCTCTCAGGTATCTGGCTACAGAGACCTTATGTTGAATATAGTTATCAATATTTCCACCCACGCCCTGTACTGTCGCATTCTTTCTTCCACAGTTGTCGAAAGTACTACTTACTTTTAACTGACATGCATGCAGTAGTGTATGCACTTTCAAAGATTGATGGATAGGTTTGTACCCAAAGATTTGTTTATGTTCACATTTGTTTGTCCATGCTGTGCTACTTTTTCTTGTCTCCCAAAACCTTTCCCAAAAACCCCCGTACCCATCCATTTTTCAAACCCTAACCCTCTTCCCCCGGGCTGTGTGGTTTTGATTGATGTGTGACTAAATTACAGCAATAAATCCACACACTTGCTGGGGAGGATAAGGTGATAGCAACAGGCTGGTGAAGAAATCCGAGGATATATTCTTACTCTGCTTGACAAAGACCCATGGCTAATGTCAAAGAACTTCAACCGAATTAGTTATACTTTAACATTTGTTAGGCTACAATGTGGCACTGTTCTAGTGTACTTCTGTCACCTGCTATATTCTGTATTGTACCTTTGTATTGCTCAGGAGGACAAACCAGATTTCATTTTCTTTTTTTTCATAGGCAAGCAACTGCCACTGTGTCACACCACTAGTACCACCGCTATGAGGAAATTTTATCCGCCCAGGATTGCCAACCTTATTTGCTGTTTCCCGTGGAGCCAGCCCTGGGCCTAGCCCTACTTGCAAACAGAAATTACAGGTAAGATAGGCGTTTGGTTGGAGGTAGTATAATGGAGTATTAGGAGAGACGAGAGATTTGATTGACGGTAGTACTACTAAAGTCCTAGGACTATTCAGGAAAACAAACTTACTGTTATGTTAAACCCCCACCCACCAGACTCAAAAGCAGTAAAAAACAGGTATGGTCAGATAAAGTTTCAAAAAGTATATTTTTATAGCCCTAACAAAAGAATCTCCCGCAAGACCCTCCCTAACCCCAACGATTGTCCTTCAAAAGTCCCCAAAAATCACAACTCCCAATTCCCACCCCCCAAAAGTCTCTAAAAAAGTGGCAAGGGACACTATGGCAGGGTGCTGTTGGAATTAGCAGCCAGGGCATCATGCTCCTTGCGGAGGGTGGCAAGTTCGAAGCGGAGGCCCTCCACCACGTTCTTATAATTATGGACCTCCTGCTCCAGGTAGGACAGTCTGAGGGATAAGCGGCGCCGGTGTGCCTTGCAAATCCTGTGAGGGGCAGCTGCTTTCTTTGCTGCTGGGCGGTGGCGTTTGGCTTTGGTAGCCCGGCTCTGTACCGCTGGAGCACTGCGCTGGCTGGCAGCACGCACGGAGGAGGATGCAGCTGTCCCAGTGGACGTTGTTGTTGTACCAGACTGCGTCTCCTCCTCCTCCAGGGCCACCAGCCGCCGATATTCAGCAACAGTGGCATCCAGCCTCCGTTGCCGGGCCATTCGAGCCAGCTCCTTCCTCCTTGATGGTGTCTTGGATTTGGAAGGAGCAACTACATGAAAAAAGAAAGACATAGTCTGTAACCAATGCTCCTTAAGATTAACACAAAATGATTGAGCAGAAAGTTGTCACAGTACAAGTAGCAAATTGAAAGCACAGTGCATAACTATTGAGGACAGTATCTATGTAACCTCCGACTTCTTCATCCTTGCTCTAACATTAGTGGGAGTTTAAGGAACAAATTCTACGAGCACTATGGACTTCTATTACAGTCGACTATGACAGTACACCACTCTTATTCTTCTTCTTCTCTCTTGTTTAGGAAAATTGGTACGTTATCTTATGCAAGCCGGCATAATGCCAGCGCAGTGAACTTGCACCCGAGAAAAACAGACGCACACCATGGTGAGTGAGACAGACTTGCGTTACTGTACCGGTCCAGTACATGCAGGTGGTGAAGCTCTTACTTTTCTATTACGGGTGGCACTGAGAATACTCTGTTAAAAGGGCTACTGCTTAATTAATTTAGCTTTCACCCTACAGTGCAAATGAGTATTAGAAAAGGAAAATGAAGAAGCTAAATTATCGGATTATCTATCACTTCACATGGGATGTATTTGATGACATATGGGATGACTTTAGGTGCTTTGCTTATTATTGAGTGAACAGTGATACGCCCACACATGAATGACGTACTACTACTAAACTAAAGTTATTAAGGGAGGTAGGGAGTGTCCACCGTAATAACTGGATATATGCTGTGCTTGCAGTTGCAATACAAACTACTGCTACTATTCATGGTAGTCTTTGGACAACGTTACAACTTCTTTTCCTTCCCTTTCCTACACTGGCACGGACGTGCGGGTGCGGTGTTACATGCTCTTCAAAGTAACACTTAGTTCATCCAGTGACCGTCTACTCTCTCTAGATTCACATATGCTATCTAAGAGTCAGATAGTACCATGAATGATCCAGGCATCCATCCATTCAAAGTATATTGCACACATACAGTTTCTGTCTCACCCACCCAGGCTGTTCTCCTTCCACCCATCCTTGCTTCATCATTCACCCAGCCATGCACCATACCATTTTCTTACCTTCCCAGCCACCTCGGGGACCAAGCAAACACATATCATTCTTCTTTGCCAGTCATCATTACATTTCTCGTGCTTCCACACTTACACCCTTCTTTCGCTTTTCGTTCATCCCATCCATCAAGCTCACCTCAGATCTGATTGGGATTCTTCTCGCCAAAAACTTCACAGCTAAGTCGAAGTACATTTAGAGGAGGCTACTACCTGCTTTTTTTATAATACACCCGTGCAGAAAGCACACTCTGCAGTCTTCAATCCCAATGACTAAGGAATGTATAGCTTACCTCTGCCCGCCACCACCGTGTGAACCCTCACAGGCATGTCCTTGTCCGGCACTTGCACCGCCTCCTCCCCAGAGTTGTCCTCCTCGTCCAATGCCACCACCACCTCCGCGCTGGCCCCGTCTCCAGATGTTCCACCTACAAAGTACATTTAATAATGTTAGAATACACCACTCACTACTATATAATATTTGGTCTAGGAGGAAGAAAGAAATGTGAAAAAAAGTGTACAATTTAATAATTTTTGACTGTGTACTCTAGAGTAAAAATGTCCCTTTTTCCAGGGAAGGCTGTTGTCTTGCTGCACTTTTTGGCACAACTGATGAATGTTTGCTTTTTACTTTTTAACACGCACCACTTTTTCTCCTAACAGACAGAACCTTGACTTCTAAGAACACGAGCAGGATCAAGTTCAAACCAGGTGAGAGCTCGGCTCGACCACAAGAAATGTGTCCAATTAATCGTCAGCACTAAGCACTTTTCCATTTTCAGTTACACGTTCACTTTTATGACAAACTTGAATTTAATAAATGTGTTTACTTTTAATAAAGCTTTTAAACTTAAATAGACTCTGTGGTTTTTGGTCCTCCAGACTAGAGTGGATGAGCTAAAGGTTTTCGAATTTTTGCAAGCATGAGTCCGTGCCTCTGCCATCGGTGACTTTGGGAGCTAAATGACTCTGCCACACTATCTAGTCAGTAAGGAGATTGGGGGTTCAACTACAAAGTCTGTTATCACTGAGGTATGTGGAAAGTCTAACAGTTACAGCACCTATTATAATTGATAAGCTAAGCGATGCATTATTTAGTGTCCATAGTTCTGTTTGTGCAGATTTGTCCCTGCAACAGTAGTAGAATGGATTGTCCTCCTATCGAAACCAAAAGTAAAGTAGTATCTTATTATTTCTTGGTGGTGGTCATTCACCTTTTTATTGTTGGCAATGGTCAAAGCATAAACATTTAGAATACTTGAAAAGACATTATGGACAATCCCAGAGGACTACACTCAGTGCATAGAGCTATTGCTGACTAGAATGGGAGTCCAATGGAAATGCCAAATGTGCAATCTTAGTTAGCTACACAGACAGACTAATAAGAATAATCTAGTAATACCACACGGAGTCATAGTCGAGGCAGGATAAGAATTTAGATCCTGTCTACAAGAAGGTCAAAGACGATTTAGAAAAAATCGAATGAGGAACGCTAGGAAAAAATAAGTACTCTATATTAAAATTAAAACTTACTGGGGCCAGCAAAGGAGCCCTCGACTGCCCGGTCCTGGCCTGCATCGACAACAGCACCCTCCTCCTCCTCCTCCTGTGTCCTCCTCTTGCCCCTGGGGGAAGCTGATGTACAACATGAAAGAAAGAAAAACAGAAAACATGGATGATATTTCTCAACCAAATCAAACATTTAAAAAAGAACTAACAAAGTAACAAAATATTTTTGCGAAATAGCAAATAGGGAACGACTCCACGGGATATATTATTTACCAATCTCATGTGGTCGACTACGTCATTACTTTAGTATTGCTTGATTTGAGGACCGTCGAATTGGAAACTACCCTATGTAACTCACTAAACAAAGTACTAAAAAGGTTTGCCTAGGATTGGCAGGCAGCAGTCCGCAGCACGCAAAGTGACAGCCAAAGTCCATCGTGATTGAAGATCAGCGACAACACTAAAGTTTCCTACTACATTCACCAGTCATTAAAATACTCAAACTATTAATCCACCACCACTATTTCTTCTTATCGCCATGTGTACAAAGGAAGGACTGGACTTGAGTCTGTAGGGGCTGATTTAGAAGGCCCTTCCAGCTCTTTTGCTCCATTGTTGCGTGACTTTTGTGACGCAGCGACAGCACAAAAGAGGCGCAATGGTGCGGCGTATATTAACAACGTGACGCATCTGGGAGATGCATCACGTTGTAAAGCCCTGCGCCAATAGGGGTGTTCCGGCGCAAGGGAGGGCGTTCCTGCGCAGGAACGCATCCTAAAACTGGCTGAGGGAAATCTACAAGATTTCAATCAGTCACTTTGAGGACAATGATGCGTGACTCAAACCCTGCGCCTGCTTGAAGCAGACGTACGGCTTGACGCAGCATTGGGGAGATAGGGCACCCCAGAGCATTGATGGAGCTGCACCATCGTTGCGACGCAACTCCAGCAATGCGCCGCCTTTACGGCACAGATGCGTAACGCTTTGGTGACGTTTTGGGCCCATGGCGCGCCGCATTGTAAATACGGCGCACCATGGGTGATGGTGGCGTGACGCACAATTACTGGCGCATCCCTGCAACTTTGCAGGGATGCGCCGGTAATTAAAAATCTGAACCTTAGTGTGTAGCATTACGCAGTTCTTTCAACTACACTCATACATAATTTCACAGGCCAATGAAATGAACTCAAAATCTAAAACAAATAAGCATAGTAGCAACACTACTGAGAAGAAGGAGAGCAGTGTACCTGAAATGCACAGAAGATTTTGAAATAAAATTTACCTACAATGTAATGAGCAGCATTATTGCTCTTGGTAAAAAACAAAAATTTGCAATATAATAACACAGCAGGAGAAAACATAGTAGTAAAGACATAGGGCCCGATGTAGGTAGGGCGTTACCGATTGGTAACGGCCGAAAATACCGATTTTTGGCCCTTACCGATCGGTAAACAGCCATCGAGATGTAGGGAACCAAAAACAGAAAGAATCGGATAGAAAACCGAATCGGAATGAGTACCGAATGGGAAAGAATCCGATACGTACATACCGAAAATCGGATATGTAACAAATCGGAAAAACACCGAATCGGATGCAAAGACCGAATCGGTCCATGTACCGAATCGTTAGTGACACCGAATCGGAAAATAACCGATTCGGTCCAATTACCGATTCGTTAGTGACACCGAATCGGAAAATACTCGATTCGGTCCAATTACCGATTCGTTAGTGACACCGAATCGGAAATTCACCGATTCGGTCCAATTACCGATTCGTTAGTGACACCGAATCGGAAAATCACCGATTCGGTCCAATTACCGATTCGGTAAAAATACCGAATCGGACATGAGCCGAATCGGAAAACATGCCGATTCGTATGAATCTCCGATCGGGAAATTCCCCGATTCCGACAGTTGGGGAGATGTAGGGAGGCACAGAAACACCGAAATCGGCTCAAAATCGGTAGAATTCACTCGGTATTTACCATGGATTGCAATCAGGTGGTAACCAACTCCAACCCATATAAACAGTCCCAAAATGCATTGCAACTTGCAGGATGGCAGCTTTCTATGTCATTGCGAGGCGGCTACGGCTACAGCAGGAAGGACAGAGGGAATGGCTAAGAAATGAACAGGTCTACAGACAGAGGATAACCCTGTTCATGCTCACTGAGGCTGAGATCCTACAGAGATACAGGCTGGACTCTGACACCATACTTGAGCTCATCAGGGACCTTAAGCCATTCTTGGACCACCACACCCCAAGGGCACACGCCATCCCTGCGCACGTCCAGGTGCTATGCAGCCTACACCTGCTTGCGTCTGGCAGCTATCAAAGTGGAGTAGCAGCAGCAGGAGGGGTGAGCCAGAGCAGCCTGTCAAGGTTCTTCCACATATTCCTTGACGCCATGATAGACAGGATGGACCAATACATCTCTTTCCCTGCAACCCACGCAGAACTGCTACAAACTAAAGCTGACTTCTACCAGATGGCACAATTTCCCCAAATCATCGGTTGCATAGATGGCACGCACATTCCGATTTGCCCACCAGCGGACACCGAATACATATACCGCAATCGGAAATCTACACACACCATCAACGTGCAGGTGATCTGCAATGCCAAGTGCACCATCACAGACCTGGTAGCAAAATTTCCAGGGAGTACCCATGACTCCTATATATTCCAACAGAGCGGCATATATGCACGGCTGATGGCTGGCGAATTTGGAGAAGGATACCTCCTAGGTGAGACACATCATCAGACCCCCATAACACATAGTAGGTAGGTGGAATACATGTATGCATGTGTCTAATGTGACCCCTTTCTCTTCCAGGCGACAGTGCATATGCCCTCCGCTCATTCATACTCACCCCCTACCTCAACCCCTCCACACCCAGCCAAAGGAGGTATAACCGGGCCCACATACGCACAAGGAATGTTGTTGAACGGACCTTTGGCATCTGGAAAAGTAGATTCAGATGCCTGCACAAGAGTGGAGGTGCAAGGCAGTATACCCCCATCACCTGCTGCAAGATCATAGCTGTATGTGCAATGTTACACAACCTTGCGGTCAAGAAGGGCACTGAGGTGGAGTTGTCTGACTACGAGGACTATGACGACGACGAAGCTGTGCCACTGACACAGCCAGCTGGGGTGTGTACGCCAAGTGATGGCAGATACAGACGTGAGGAGATCACTGAGAACTATTTCTGACTGAGTACAGATGCAAAGACAGCTAAATGTTGCTTGCAAAAAACAAATTTTAATAGTGATGCACCACAGTTACAGCACTGATGTGCATCAAAAAATGGAGTATGTAAAATCAAATAAAGTCCAGGGTTCTGGTTGCCTCATCCCCCCTTGCCAGGCTATTTTTTTGCCCGCTTGCCAGACCCACTGGGGTGTCCCTCAGCCCCCTCCGAATGCCCAGCAGCATCAGCGGATCGCCTGGTGCTCCTCCGTGGCTCAGATGCAGCGCTGGCCGGGCTGCTGCGGCTGCTGCTGTCTCCAGCATCACCCAGGTCCAGGGCAGGATTGGAGGCGGTGTTTGAAATTATCATGGCCTCCATAGCCGTGGTGATCCTGGCCATCCCCCTAGTGAGCTCAGCCGTATGCTGACTAAGCACTGATTCCTGGTTGGAGCTGCGATGGCACAGTTGTGCCGTCGCCGCTGCAAGGCGGGCCATGGCCCGGTTCAGCACCCGGGCATCCCGCCTGCGCGCCAGCTCATGCTCCTCCTGTCTGGCAGATGAGTGGGTGATGGCAGTGGTCAGCCTGCCTAACCCTGCTGCCACCTCCTTGTTGGTTTCCACAACAGCCTGGAATCCCTTCACCAACTACCCCATCTGCATGTTGTGCTGCAGGAGCTGGCGTTGGCAGGCCATGGTGGATCTTGCCTGTTGCCTCTGCATTTTAACCATCTGTCCCTCCAGGCCCAGGAACACACTGGCCTCCCGTGCTGGTGCAGCAGTGGTGGTGATGGCACGGCGTCGGGCACTGCTGCTTCCGGCCTGCTGAGTGGGCTGGGGTGCCACTGGTGGGGGTGTGAAGCTGGCCGGTCCCTGAGCCCCTGCTCCCAGGACAGGTTGGACAGGTGGCAAGGCCACGGTTGTGGCAGGAGCTGGTGTAGGCGGAATGGTGTGCCTTGTAGGGGAGTTTTCTGGTGAGAATTGCAAGGGGGGTGTGCTGGGCAGTACTGGGGAGTGCACTGCTTGGAAGTCAATGACCAGGACTCCCTCCATACCTAGCCCTGGGGTGTCTCCTTCCTCATCCTCCTCCTGGCCAGCCTGGCTGGTGCTCGGCCCTGCGACTGCAGTGTTGGACGTTGCTGCTCCCTCTGCTGTCACAGTTGTTCCGCCTGATGGGGCCCCTAGGTACAAAGAAGCATTTGTAAACTGAGTGCCGATGTATTACAGTCAGTACAATTATGGCATTCCACATGTCCTTGCATCTCCTTACACCGTGTCACACTGTTTCCTGTCTTGTGATTCTGCACTGACATATTTGGCTAACTTCTGCTGACTACATGTACCATGATGCTTGTCTCTTGTATGTTGGTGACAGTACAGTGCTGGTGTTTGCCTATGCATTGTGTCTAATGGGGAGGTGTCTGGTAGGGTGTGTCATGATGCGCATGCTTCTTACCTGTAGCTGTAGCTCTCGCAGAGCTGTCCAGGGTCCCGATTCCAACGACACTCTCCCTCTCAATGGTGCTGGAGACCATTTCCTCCAGCTCGGTGAGGGGTGGCGCCGGGTTGTTGCCTCCTCCAGTGAGTCCAGCCTGCCTTTGTATGTCAGCCAGCTTCCTCTTCGTGAGGCTGCGGATGTCATAAAACCGCTTTTTCAGTTCCTCTATGGACCTGGGGGTGACACCCGCAGCATTCACCTTCTGGGCGATGTCGGCCCAGATTCTCCTCTTGGTGCTGTCTGGCACGTTGAGGGACAGCTTGCCAAACAGCTGGCGGTGCACCCTCACCACCTCCTCAACCAGCACCTGAAGTTCGGTGGTGGTGAACTTGGGCTTCCTCTTCTGGGAGGACTTCTGGCTTCCTGACTGCTCTGCCATGTTCTCACGTTCAGTTGGCAACCTCCTTCTCCCACTGCTGCTAACTGTGAGTGTTGGGCTCAGGCAGGCTTTCCAGAAACTTCTTAATTAGCTGCACCTGCCAGGGTTGCCACTCCCTGTTTGGGTGGGGGAGGGGGAGCCACCTCATTGGCTGAATCGCCTATTGCAGAATCGGCTTTTACCGATTCGGTAATATCCGATTCGGTAAAATCCGATTCGGTATTATCCGATTCGGTAAAAGCCAATTCGGTTCATTCAATGCATTCCTATGGGCTTTTTCGCCATGGGTCTGTTTTCATGGCTACGAATCTATGATTGCCGAATCGGATTTTACCGAATCGGCTTTTACCGAATCGGTATTCGCCGAATCGGGAATATCCGATTCGGTGGTAGCCGATTCGGTGATTTCCGATTCGTTGTTGGCCGATTCGGTACTTTCCGATTCGGACCGAGCTGAATCGGAACGTACCGAATCTCATTACCGATGCCGACCGAATCGGTATTCATTCGGTTTTTTTTCCCTACATCTCGTTTTCCGATTTCAGAATACCGATTCGGCCCGCCTCGGTATTTTGAAATCGGAAAATCGCGTTTACCTACATCGGGCCCATAGCTACTACTACTCACCAAGCCCGGGGATCTCAAGGCCAAGGAGGTCGAGCAGATCTCGCTCACGGGTCAGGACATCCGTCCAGCGGTGGGTGGCCTGGTTGTAGGTGCGCCAGACCCGAGAGTGGTGGTAAATGGCCTGGCACACCTTCTCCCACCGCTTCCGGCGCTCCCGAGCCCCGTACCCGGCACTGATCTTGCCGCCTCCCATGATGGTCCTGGGGAGGCGGCGCTGAACATAAAAAATGAGTTGGGCCACCTCCTCCGGGGTAAAGATCTCCCGTGGCATCACTAGCTCCCCCCTCAAACGCCCGCACGGGAGCCGGACACGGGGTGCGGGACCCTTCCCCTTCTCGGGATGCTTCCCGGCTCCCTTCACCATGGTCTGGGCGGAAAGGAATAAAGAAAATAGAATAGGGAAGAGAAGAAAAGAAAAGAGTTTACAAAAGTAGTTTAAAATTAACCAAAAGTAGCAGTAAACACAAAAATATAGGGCTAGAAAAATAGAGGGATAGATAATAAGTAAAATAGATCAAAAAAAACTTCAAACAAGCAAAGGATGGCAGAGATTGACAGAGGATACAAAGACCATGCCCAGAACCATAGCAATGAATGAGAAACAAGATGGCCGCGCCCGTTCACGACCGCGCGGGTAAGTTCGCGCGAGATTTTCCTTGCGAACACGCGCGAGACTGTACTGGCAAGCCGCGGACTTTGCGAGATTACACTTCGCGCCCGGAAACGGAAATACGTCAGGCAAACAAGATGGCTGCGCCCTTGAACGACCGCGAGGGTAACTTCGCGTCTTGCGCTACGAGCGGCTCGCAAAAACGCACAAAACCTTGCCAACTTACACGCCGCAAAAAAAACAAATTGCATATTCGCACGAATTTGCGGCTTCCGAATCCGATCTCGCGCGTGTTCGCACCCCGCGAACCCCGCGAAATTGCAGAAAAACGAGTTTTTCAAAACTGAAAGCACTCGGCAGGGGCAAGAGTTCAAACTCATCATTAGTAACAATTCCCGGTAGTGCTTCCTGACTGGGGCCCCTCCAGAATTCAGTTGCTAGTTGCAACAATTGTATGACCCTGCTCTGACCCTCACAGCAGGCTCATACAATAGCTACAAGTAGGCCACAAAGAAGGTCCTGGGGAAAAAAAATGCACTGCAACAGAAAGCAAAATTACAGATAAGGAAGCAGGTGCCAGACTGGAATTTTAAAACAGTGACACATTAATAAACTAACCCCAAATTAATTCATCTCAGTTGAAGCAGGGCTGGTGTGCTTGCTTTTCCCCCCCATAATCTACTGTAATGATGAACCAGAGGGTGGCATTGATGTAACAGAGGGTTGCAGTGGTGAAACAGAGGGTGCTGGGAACCTGTGATGATGAACCAGACGTAGAAACAACATAATTCGCGACCGTTGCGCGACGAAATGTAAGTTCGCAATTGCGAACTGGTACGAACCCCTCGCGAACTGGCAGAAATCCTTGCGAACACAAAAAATAAATCCGCAAATTCGCAAGAATTCGCGGATTTTGCAGATTGCGAGTTCGCAAATCCGCAAAATTCGCGAACGCGAGATTTGCAAAATTCGCCCATGCTTATTAGAAACCGCTAATGGTTAGTTGTAGAGAAAGGAGCGCAACATTGTTTCCAATGCAACGTTTTCTCCTGTGAAACATATTTTTTAATTTATCATGGCAAAACTACCTGGTGTATATGCTGCGAAACCCAAAGATTAGGTTTTGTTCTGAACACACAAATAAGATAAGGGACAGAACAAACAGTGTGCAATGCAGTGGTACCTATTTTGTGAAATACGAACTTAAGCCCATAATTTTAATGAGAAGCAATCCCCATTGTGAGTACAGGTATTTTCAGAAACATAAGTTCTTGAAAAGTGTAAAGCTATAGCCCCACTAGCCCCATGGACCCGCGGTTGCAAGAAAATAAACACTGACACACTGTCGATAATTTAGTAAGCGCTGAGCCGAGCGCCGACGGGAATCCGGGCAGCACCCGACTGCGATCGCAGGGGGGCTGGTCTGGACTGCTGCGCAGCATGAGTGACAGTCCACGCACTCACTCAGCTGCAGCAGCCAGCAGACAGCCAAGGTATCTGTACTAGTAGCGCGGAAGTAAGCTTGGGACATATTGGAATTGTTATGGTTTTAATTAACTTAAACAATAAAGACTACTATAGCTATGTTTCGAGCATTTCGACCTCAATTGCAGAAATGTCCCAGTCTTCCTCAGAACATCGATGATTTGTAATATGTTGAAGCCACCGATCGTGTGGTACAATGTGGGATGAATGTAGCATGCCAAAAATAAACCTACCATAACATCCATTCAGATGCTGAATGAATCAAAAAGTGTCTCACTAATCGCCTCACTAGTCGCCAGCACAAGTGGTCAAAGTGGCGAGTGCAAACAAACGAGAAAATGCACCAGGTGCTGAAGTTGGACAGCTTTTCATGTTGCACATCTTTCCCTAACAATTAACCACAACAGATTGTTTTGACTAAATCATCAACGAACATTGTTATTGATCACAAGTGAGAATGGGCCCCAGGGGGACTGGCGAGAGCCGATGTCCCCCTGGGGTATTTCGCGCGAGGGAGCTCTTCACGTGACCTGATTGGGGGATTGGGAGGGTGGGGGGGGCTGTCTCCAGGCGCGGGGAGGGAGAGGGAGGGCGACGTCACTCTGAGCGAGTGAAGGAGCGGTGGTGTCGTTTTTGACCCACCCACCCACCCTGGCTTTTGGAGAATTCGGGGAAGGTGTTTTTTTTGTTCTATGTTGGAATGTATTAGTCTTGTGGTATTTAAATTAAAGAAAAGATGTCACTTCAGGGCGCTATAGGCAAACTCTCTTTTGTTATATGTTGTTGGCGTGTTTTAAGGGATAGGATCATCTAGAGCGGATTCATCCTTTCTCTAGGGGGAGGGGTTGGGAGGGTAGGTGGGGAAAAAAAAGGAAAATGGAAATAATACTGATGGGTATGGAATAACAAGTTATGGATTGTTGCAAACAATAAAACATTGGGGAAAGGAAATGTATACAATGGAAAAAAGGTTGGGGAAATAGTACAAAGTTTGTTGGTAAAGTTAAAGTTGCGGGTCTGTCTTTGGCTGTCCTAGTATAATAAAAGTGACCTTTTATGCTAATAAAGCAGAGTCGTGTTGGAGTCCTTATTTGCGCGAAGGTTCCCACTTGGAATACAGGGTAGCTCTATATTTATATTTATACTGCTTTTTTCTTTTAAGTACTAGGTTGTTTCGACTGTGAAATCCCACCCACTGCTTATAGCAAGAAGGAGACCACTTTCTCTCATTGTGTACCATCTTGTTTCCGACAAGTTCCATATCATGTACAACATACCACGTTAAATCCATAAGTGTGCACTGTTTAAAGCACCTGGGTCTGTATCACATACAGTGCCCGTGCGGCGCGATGAGCGGGTGAGCCTGCTTTGTGTGCCCCAAAGGCACTGTGATATTACAGAATGGGCTGCAGATGCTTGGACAGCCCCTTCTGTAATACGGATAGCACAGGCGCACATGTATCGCTATCTTGAGAGAGCGTAACATCATTTAAATGGTGGCACATAAGAAAATAAGAAAATCACTTTACCTCTATGCCCGCACCTTATTACTGATACAGGCACTGAGGCAAACAGGCCTTTAGGAGATGCATTGATAGTGCACCATAAAAAGATGGTGCATTGTTAGTGGGACAATTGAGGATAGACCTCTGGAGGGGCACAGGGCGTCCCTTGGACCCCCCCCCCCAGGCATTCCTCTGATGGCAGGTGTAATCAGTCATGGTACCCACCTGCAGGGGGATCTATTTTTTTATTAATTGTTATTGTTTCATTAAGGAAAAAGTAACAAACATACAGGCAAACTTTTATCTTAACAAAGAAGGTGAACATGGTGCCGTTTCGGCGGCACATGTATCAACAGTTACATAATGAAAAGTTGTGTCCATGAGTCGTACTTTACAGTCCATCAGCTGATTGTTAAGTTAAAAGACGACAGGTATCATACAACATCATAACACATAAACAGAAATCGGGGAGGGGGAGGTGAGAAGGGGATGGGGAAATTAGACATACACCCCTCTTAAATGTATTTAAGAGGGGTGGGGACTGGGTTTACCTATTACTGTACGAGGGAGTCCTAGTGTGAGAGCAGTGTGAGGCGTCTTGGAGTGCCCGCCGAAGATGAGTAGGGGAAGTATGGGGGCAGGAAGGGTAGTGTTGTGTTCTGGAGTTTGGAGGGAAGAGGGTATTGAGGAGACTGGTTGCAGAGTGAGGAGATAGGTACGATATATATGCCTAATGTCTTTGGGGTGGGAAGTGGGGTTTGTAATTTAGAGTAAATCTCAGTTTGCATGTCACAATATGACATGATGCGGAGCCATACCTCCTTTATGGGGAGGAGTAGGTCCCCCCAGTCTGCTGCAATTTCCCAATTGGCCAGTAACAGGACGAAACTGTGAATCTCCGATGGTATATCGGGATGTCAAAGACAATGCCCAGCAGGGCCAGCTTGGGGGAAGGGGTGAGCATTGTGGATATCATGATTGATAGTACCTGAAACACAGATGTCCAGTAAGAGGATATGACAGGGCAGGTCCAGGTCATATGGGCAAAGTCCACTCCTGAGAGTGGCATTTGGGGCACTGCGAAGATTTGGAAGAGTCAAAATTAGCTTTGTCGCATGCTTTCTATTGGTCAGGTCGGCTCAAATTTGTTCCAATTTGATGAAGTTTTTTCAACTTCTGAAAATCATGTGCCATTTGATGGTCACCACCTACCTGACTACATAGGAGGGACAGGTCATTTTCAAGATTTGTTGTCTCACTCATTAGCTGATGGAAATATAGTGGATATCCTTGAGAGTGCTTGCTTCATATACAAGTCGCAGGGTGAACAAGGGTTCCTTGTGGCATGCTTAAGTAAAATATGACAATTAATAATTATGTAATCAACCAATACACAAGAGATGTCAAGGTTACAGTAAATAAATAAATGAAGACTTATACCACTTGTAGGCTTTTCAAACATATATTCAGAATTCAACAAAAGGTGCTCAGTGCTCCAGTGATTTGCACAGTGAGTGATCAACAAAGTGCAGTGCAGCAGTGTGTATAATACCTAAAAGCAATGGAACAATAGTGTGTTATTGTATGTTTGGGGTCCCAGAATTTCAGGTAACACATGAGTTCAAAACAAATCCTTTCCTACTGCTAATGTTGTCAACAGCTTTTCGACCCATAGTGAATGTAGGGTCTTCAACAAGATCAAGGATTTGGAAGCAAGAGCAGTCAGTTGGAGAAACTAGCAAGTTGATCAATTCGAGAATGAGATGAGACCAGCAGAAAAATTAGAGCCAATTCGTACAAGGAGAATACTCGCCTAGAAAGGGTGCCCCGTTATTACTTACAGGATCACCTTTAAGAGCTGCTGCAGGGTAAGCTTCAGTCAGGTACAACCGCAGGAGTCGATGCCCTGATGCAACTGGGAGCTCCATCTACAAGACATGAAAAGGGTATGCAGCCATAACCTACTCCTTGCACATATTGTCAAATTTTGAAAATGGCAAAGTTTAAAATGGCACAAACGAGAACCTACCATACAGAAATATACAAAACAGGAAATTGAAGCTGTACACAGTCCTATAAAGTAACAGGACAACCAGTTAACCACAAATTGCTGACCTTGAAGGGCTTCTGGAGAATGACACATAAGTTGGGTAGATTAAACTGCAGATGTGCAGGTATGGCATTTCTAATAAGAATAGGTAGAAAAGATGAATGATGAAAGAGCTCAAAACACTATCCGAGTTGTACACTAAGGTCCTCATTATGAGTGGCTAGCTTAATTGCGATATGTGTGGAAACAGAAGTTACCGCACAGATCTCAGTTAATAATTTTGGAATAAATATTGCCAGTATTTATTGTGAGAAAAATGTAGGATTTTTAATAGGACATGTGGATTTTGGTGCAGTAAGGATCCAATTATGTATTGTATTTCCCCAAAACTGATAAGTGGGTGTCAGTTATTGCACCCAATAAATTCCAACTCCTATATATTGATTCACATAATTGTATAATTCATTCTCTCTGTATGAAATGTGTCTGAGTAAATCTCTCTGATACTCTTCATTGGTATGAGTAGCACTATGAAAGAAATTAAAGAGATGGGCTATGAAGAGATGAGGAGCACTGTGGGAGGGTGAAAGTGAGAAATACGTGGATAAGGAGGTCATGGGAGGTGCTGGCGACAGTCATGACCGGCATGACTCGCGGGTGGGGGGGTCGCGTGGGGGGTTGCGGGGGTTCGCAGGTGGGTGTAGAAGGGGAGGAAGGGGGTTTAATTAAAAATAAAATAAACTTACCTTGCTGGGTCCCACGCCGCCTCAGCTTCCGGCTGGGTCCCACATTTTCCCAACAGGAAGCAGCCACAGGCAGCCTCCCTCACCTCAATTGCAGCCTTGTGATTGGTGAGGACGAAACCCAGCCGGGCGCCTATGGGGAGGCCATTTTCTCTATGTAGACTGCATGCAGCCTACATAGAGAAAAGGCAGAGTGCCCATGACTGGTTTGGTGGGCCCCAGGGGGCTGACCAAACAGGCATTGGGCAAGCCACTCCTTCCTAACCCATCCACCCGCCCCCCAACCAGGCATACCCTTCTTCTTTCTTGCAGTGTGAGAAGCAGAAACATAAAATGGTATTTAAAATACCATTTTATGTTTCTGCTTCCTGCACTGCGAGAAAGCAGTAGGGCGACGCTCCTCTGCCCACTTGGAGGAGCCGCCCCTAAAACCGGTCCTGAAGGTAGATGGGAGGGAGATTAGAAATCGTTGGAGAATGAAACAGGATGGGTGGCTTCTTTCTGAATAGTGTGTGAGTATGCAAGGAAGTCAAAGCTTTACAGCAATACATCATGATCTTCTAGATTAAATAGTTCTGATGATCAAACAAAAACAGGAGCCCAGGTTCGTTTCTCTAGGGCTGTCTATGGATCGGATGAAGCCCAAAGAACCAAGCATGTTGGAAATTTGCAACCAAATACCATTTGCACGAAAGATCTGGGGACGGCTTATAAATAAACCAAGGGCTGGACTGGGTAGGATAAGAAGGTTCTCTTCTAATTAACAATCAACTGAGTTAAAGAGAGAGAGTGAGAGGAGAACAAGAAAACGCATATTGGTAGTTTCTTCCCAAAGCTGAAGAGCTCTATGCACGAATTATAAGTAAATGTGACCCAGATATCGGGGTTCGAAGGGGAAACATCCGCACAGCTAATGTTAGAGGTTAAATTGAGACCTTTAAAATCGTTTGACGATTCAACGGTGTGTCAAGTATTGTTGGCCAGCAATGGGAAAAAAATAATGTGGTTATCCTATACTTTGAAAAGGTTGTAGTAATAAAGTAAAAGAAGCTTGCATTAAATAAATACTTTTCATCCAGAAACAATTTTATGTGTTGTTCATTATATGATTTGTAGCACAAAGGTAACCTTGGCATACGACATACAGGAATGTGAAATGGAGCGACATTCACCTTGACTGCACAACCTCTTTTAAAAATAATCTTCTCGAATCTTCACTCTCCAAAATGGTATCAGGAGAGAGATCCCTGCTACCTGTGTAAGCGATTGCTCTAATCTCAATATAGCCCAGCACTCATGCACTCCTGCCATGTTATAGATAAGGATAAGTGCTTGGGCTGGTAAACAGTCATTTATCATCAGCAGCCAAGATTCCAATGAGAGAGAAATTATCTGTTTTAGATCTTCCTCATATGCCCCTACTTCAGGATAACTAATGATAGGCGTGATGCTGTGCACTTAGAAAGTTCTACCAGTTCACACAACAAGCAGAAAGCAATGGACTGCTCCCTGGAGGCTCACTTGATGTAGATGCATATAATTTTTCACTCCCATTATGCACGTTTAATTACTTGCTATAGGTTTAGCGTGCAGCACACTGTGCCATTTGAAACGTATTCTGACATCCAGTCTCTCTTCTGATTAAACAAACTCTAGACATACCAACTTTAGATCATTTAAAGTGAACCAGGTGTGTCGGTGTAAAAAAAGATTTTGGCTGGCTACTTGTTCTTTAAAACTTTTTCGTTGTTTTTTGTGTTCCTTTGTTGGATGCCAGAAGAAACACCTGTGGGTGTCTACTTCCCAAAAAGAATCTAAAAAGGAACTGAAAGGCATTCTACTTGAGAGACGTCTGACAAGCGTGAATGAATGAATGAAATGAAGCCTAAAAGAATGAATAGGTGAAAAGATTGATGTAAGAGGGAAAGAATTGAGAAGTGAAAGTATTAATGGACAGAGGAATGGATGGGTGAAAGGGTGGAGGAAGAAAGAGTCAAACATGGGTGTTTGAAAGTATGTATGTATGTGCGAGTGCAGAAATCTTGTCAAAAGTTCAGTAAATAACGTCACTTCAAACTTCCTCAACAAACCCGTGCCTTCCTAAGTCATGAACCTTTGCCACCATATTAGAATGGAACAATTTCACAACAACAACATCATCTTTTGCATTTGATGTTCAGCCAAAAAAGAGAAGTTTGGTGAAGTTTTAAAAGTTTATTTTCTCATTAGGTGATTAGTCGATATTTTTGTTTTTCTATTCAGGTTAGACAGATCAGATCAATCACAGAAACAATCAATAAGATTGGTTAGAACAGGCACAGAAAATAACAGTGTGTTCCATTCAGAATGTAGTCCCTATTCTAATCTACAGGGCATATCCTGACCTATCAAGAACCCATAAAGAGTTCCTTCTGGAAAGGATTACATTTCCCATAAAGGGTAGTTCTGGAGACTCAGCCGAGTACTCCGGACAATTGCAGAGGCAAATGTCTAGATGTTCAAGAGGGTGAGAGAAATCACAGCAGTAGATCAGCATAAAACAGAAAATCTCCCTAAATTACGTAAGCAGAAGTTAAAGAAAATCACTGTCTGCAATAGCTTATGCTAATTCAAGCTAGCACAACGAAATGCTTTGGGGCATGGCAGGATAGGAGTGCATAGAATACCTTCACTCTCTAGCTAGGAACACATACTATGTAGAAAGGCCACTAAACATGTTGCTAAAACTGGTGAATAAGTCATCAGCATCCAATGGACGAAAATCTTCAGATGGTCTGTCATCTTTGAAATCGATTCCCACAGTAAATGTCCATGTCGACATGAAGTTATTCAGAGGTGACTACAACATATTATAGAATTTACATCTATGTAGGTTTGTATGTGCACCTTTTGCAAGCCTACCCTATTAGCTGTTTGGTGTCCCATCGTGTAACAAAGAGCTGCTCTATGAAATGAAACATTTGAATTCTGGTATGCCCGAGATAGATCCCAAAATGTAAGCTACATGAAGCTTTTTCTTTTCATGAATACACTTGTTCATTATGAAGATGTGTAAAAAAAACCAGTCTAAATACAATTAAGTTATATGGTGAGAGAGAAGAGAAATGCATTTTTCAGGAAACAGCACATTTCAAAAACGGTCAGGCTCTATAATTCAGGTATAACATTAAATCACTATTTATGAAAGGCATTTATCTTTCTTAAAGGGATTGTTAAGAAAAAAAGAATGGTGCAGCTTAGCAGTTAGAGAACGATAGAAATGAGAGCTTTCTGCAAAAATTGAGCAGCGTTTTCCACTTTTGCATGCTTAATAAAACACATTTCCTAACATCTACTTTATTATGCACTAGCAGCCCACCCCGACGTTGTCCGGGTACGAAAAAGAATGTGTTAAATGGTTAGAATAGGCAAGGCAAAGTTTTTTTCAAAGTTCATGGCATAGTACATTTATAGTTTCATGCGACTTGCCTGTGCGGCTGTGGCATAGTACATTTATAGTTTCATGCGACTTGCCTGTGCGGCTGCTCAGAGCCCCTCTTTTTGTTGCGCGGAAGGTGAGCGTGTGCTCTGCGGTTTGTTGTCCTTTCCGTAGAATGCGAACCTGTGTGTCCGTTCCTGCCGACGCCCCTGATCAGTCCTGGATGCACACTGAGGGAGTGTGCCTTAGTAGATTCACACACTCCCCAAAGACTTGCTTGGTGCACTTAGACGCCCCACATAGCGTCACTGCCAACCGCCACAACTCCACGGACGCTATTCCCCCTCTCTGCAATGCTTCCGGCGTCTCTGAAGGCACACGCCCACAACAATGCTAAGTGACACACCCACTTCAAGACATGTCAGAACGCTATTCTCACACAGAATGCTTTTCGCAAGCATCGCGTTACAGCAGACCGCCCACGCCCACAACGGACCACTTTGTCCCAAAACTGTCTTTTTCACTTGTAATGTATATATTGGGCTGGTGTATAGCCTATGTCCATCTGCTTATACTCCCCTTTCCAATGCTGTATTGGGTTTTCTGATTGGGGCTGTAGTTCCGGAGCTTACCCGCCTCAAAGGTTTGGGCTTTCTCTTTATAATATTAGTATAGATTTCTATGTTAACGTTTTTAACGTGTTTCTGTATTATTACTGGGTACGTTTTTCATTAAATTGTTCTCATTTCTCAAAAGCATGGATATATTTATGCGTTGGTCGATGGATGAGTTGGTGGATGGAAAGTTGAATGGAAGGACAGAGGGGTGGATGAATAGAAGGAAGGGTGGAAGGATAGACAAATGGAAGAAGGATGGCAGGCTGAAGGAAACTCATCAAAGGTGAGTTGAGTTTGCCCATTTTGTGTGCTTAGTGATTAGAAGCAAGATTCAAGTGGGGGTATTTGATTTTTGCGGCTACTCCCTTTCCCTCACTCCTTGAAGAAACAAGTGTTGACTAAACCAATAGGTCTCGCCTATGTGAGAGCTATTGACTCTCCTAATATCTTTTATCCATGTTGGTCACCAGCATGGCTGCTGTTCACCATGGCTAAAAGTTAATGGGGTGGGGTAGAGTAAAGTGGCGTAGAGAAGAGTGGCATAGAGGAGAGTGGAGTAGAGTGTTGTAAAGCTGAGTCGCATAGGGTAAAGTGGTGTAGAGTAGAGGGGCATAGAGCAGAGTGGCATAGAGTGGAGTGGAATAGCATAGAGTAGAATGGCATGGGGTGGCATAGATTGGTGTAGAGTAGAGTGGAATAAAGTGGGGTGGAGTGGAGCAGAGTGGCATAGAGTGGAGTGGTGTAGAGTAGAGTGATTTAGAGTGGCATAAAGTGGTGTGATGTGGAATAGTGTAGAGTGGCGTATAGTGAAGTAGCATATAGTATTGTGGAATGGAGCATAGTGACGTACAGTAATGTGGCATACAATAGAGTGGTGTAGAGTAGAATACAATGAAGTGGAGAAGGGTAGAGTGGCATGGAGTGGAGTAGCAGAGAGAACAGAAGAGTGCTGTAGAGTGGCACTGTGTGGAGTGGCTTAGAGTAGAAGGCAGTGGCATGGAGAAGAGTAGCCTGTAGTAGAGTTGAGCAGTGTAGACCGGGTTAGGTGGAGTTGGGGATAGTGGAGTGGAGAGGTGTAGAGTGGAGTGGCGTAAACTCGAGTGGAATGGCACAGGGTAGAGTGGAGTGGTGTAGAGTGATGTGGCATAAAGTAGATTGGCATTGCGTATAGAGAGTGGCTTGGAGTGGTGTAGAGTAGCATAGAATGGAATAGCATAGAATGGACTGGCATAGAGTAGAGTGGCATAGTGTGGCGTGGCGTAGAGTGGAGTGGCCTGGCGTGGAGTAGAGTGGTGTAGAGTGGTATTGTGCGGAGTAGCATAGAGTTGAGTGTAGTGGCATAGTGTAGAGTGACAGAGTAGAGAGTAGTGGCGTAAGGGCTTGGCTTCGGAGCCTTCCGAGATGGCCGCTGTTACCGGGAGCTCCGCCGAGACGTGAGGACTGACGGCGTCTCCAGGATTCAACTCTGCATATCGGACCCGCTTTTTCTCACTTTTCTGCATCAAAATGTAATCTGCCTCCAGTGTGATAACGAGACATTTGTTCGGTGAGCCCAGCGCAGAGTATTTGCCTCTTCTCCTTTCTCGCTTCAGGAAAATGATGCGGCCGCCATTTTGTTTTAATGTTGGCACCGCTAAACTCTGTTTTAGATCTCTGAGGAGTTTCTATTTTTGCAATATGCATCCCTTTTACTGAGAATTGCTTCCCACTTATTTTTCTCCGTCGCTAATAACGTACAATATAAAGTCTCCCCTTTTATTTTCACATGTACTGTCAGGAAAATAACTGCTTCTTTTTTCTGCATATATTATTTATGATGCAAATTCAGTAATTTTCTTCTGCAACTGCTCCAAATTATTTTTCTGTGAGTGGGCTTTATGGCTATGCCTCGGAATAATCGCAGTGGGACCCCTCAGTCCTCTGAGGCAGGGATGGCGGATTTTAACCCTTTCAATGTTCTACAAGACCCTGTAGAGGACCATGGTAAAGAACCTAATGTTTCAAAAGGGGCTGTTTCCGCCCAGGAGTGAAACAAAATGCTAAATTTCTTCCTGCGTCAACGTCTACTTCTGGCAAGCGAGTTAAATTAAGCCCACCATCTCCCACTAATTCCTCCTCATCAATCTCTATGGAACTTCTCCTTGAGGAAATTTGTGCTCTTAGGCTACATATGGAAGAGACTAATACGCGTTTGCAAAATTTAGAATCTTCTTGGTCGAGCACAGAGCAGAGAGTTGGGGAACTGGAGTCTCGTGTCGATGTGGTTCAGGAACTCACTAACCAACTTCCTAATATATCCAATGAGATTATTCACCTTAAACAGCAAATCGAGCAGTTAAAAAATCTCAATAGACGCAATAATCTGTGTATTTATGGCTTGGCAGAAGGCCTTAAAGGTCCAACTCCGATATCATTTTTTCAGACCTTTTTACCAACACTTTTGGGGCTCCCTGACAATCCAGTATTGAATATCCAGCCTTCGCATCGCCTTGGTCCTCCTCCTCGGATTGCATCATCTTCTTCTAAGCCCAGAGGTGTTATTTTGTATTTTTTCGAATACACCGATTTGCTTAAAGTTCTCCAGGCTGCCAAACAGCGTGGGAAGATCATTTGGCATGGTGCAAATCTATTTTTTGCTCAAGACTATGCTAAAGTAACAGCTGACCGTCGAAAGAGATTTTTGGATTTTAGACCAGCGCTACGTAACTTGAATGCTAGATATGGTTTGTTTCATGCATGCCTCTTCAAAGTCACCTACAATAACAAGACAACGACCTACGAAGAACTGCAAACGCAGCGCACTCATCGTTCACTTAACAACACACCTAGGGCACGTATGCAGTCACAAAAGGTGTCTAATTCCACCAATCCACACTGGACTAAACATGACGCAACAGTTGGATAATGGGGGTTATAATATCGGACCTGTAAGACACACCAAAGGTCTGATGGTTAGATACACAGACTGCTGTAACATCTACGCAATAGTCATACCATGTGGACTTGAATATGGGTCAACACAGTATCGAAGCTACGCCTGAACTTGATTATAAGGGCTTCCTACTACATGTTTGATATAGAGTTTTGTCTAAGCTGTATACCTATGCTTGTTTAGCTTCGAGATTATACCTCTCCTTCACGATTTGACAATGTTAAGACATGTTCGTTTCCGTTTCCGGTCGAACTGACCAATTATTTTCCCCGGGGCTGGTAAACAAACAAGTGAAGAATAGACTCTGCCATCTCGTTTCTGATTAAATTATGGCTGCTTTTCAGCCTTATTGTGAGTTAGAAACTGAGATGTAAATTAGAAGTAAGTGGATATTTCCGTGGTTACGTGTGTGACTCGTATATAAATAAAGCGGGTTGCCATTTCCGGTATTTACATTTCCGGTTTCTGTTAATAGACCAATCATAGAGCTCTCTACCCCCATCGGGGTGTACAACTTGGCGTCCGAAGTTCTGCACGTCATCTGCAGCTGGATTGGTTATACTCACGGACCAAGTTTAATAATTGGCTGGTGATCACTATCCAATCAGCGCATTACTGTGTCCTGCTCCCTCTAAGGTCCGCATTTGCAGTATATTTCGCGGCTTTACACAGAGCGTCTCTACCTCCCCCTCGGCTCAGCACGAAGACCGAGGCAACGACGGAGAGGTGAGAGCGCTTTTAGTTATGAAGCGAAGGGGAAGATTAGCTGCACCAGGATACAGGAGTCCTATTTAAACAGCATAGAGCAAGTGTGTTTATAAATAGGGGCTATGTTTTCTTTAGAGAAATCCTGTATTACAGCAGTTCCTAAAGACTTAACTAGAATTAGGAATTAAGGACTTTTTAGGTGTAAAATCATCAACACTACTTGAGAGGTGCTATCCTATGTGGGTGGTCGAGACACCTCGAGGTCGGATAATCACTCTGATTCAGACCTCTGGGAGTTGTAGATTGCCTCAGGTTAAGGTCACTAACCCAGATAGGACCATTCTCACCCTGCCTTTGACCTCCTTACCTGCCTTGTATGTGTCACTGTTGAAATGAACTACTTGGATTTTTAACAAAATCCTTTTTCAAGATGAATTGAAATTGGTGTTCTTTGTTTTTTTAAAGTGCGTTGCCTCCTTTATCCTGGGCGGGCGCCAGGTGAGGTGAGGTTTTTCCTCCCTGCAAATTGGGTGAGTTGAATACAACTGGACTAATAGGTTGTTGAGGACATATGATAGTCCTAAGAACATGAACTCTGACTGTGGTTTATGTCTATTTGTTTCTTTCACACAGGAGAGGATACACCATCTTTTCGATTCAAAAGATTGGATTTGTTCTATAGGTTTTTTCTCACATCATAGAAAGTGTTGCAGTAGTGAATCATAGGTCCTGAAGAAAGCCTACCCAGGCTGAAACATGTCGACCAACTTACACCATTGGTAAATAGCAATTTCTTGCATGCTATTATCACTCTGCTTTTAATCATACCACCTTGATGGACAGACCCAATAAAGTTGTACTTATGACAACAAGATAGGTATTTTTATCACACTTGGATTACATTTTTTCCTTCTCTTTATTTTTTCTTGAGCACTGCAACTTTTACCCCTACAGCCTACACTCACGCATCTTCTATGGTTGAGGGCAAAACATGTGGTCCAAGTTCTGCTAGCCTCGGGTTCGTCCTAAGGAAGGGCATACTGGTTACCACCATTGCAACCATACAACCCAGATGACGAAGTTCCGCTATTGAGCGGGCTGATGGGTATTTTTTCAAGCACTTTGTAGTCTGCTTTCTAATGCTTCTTCTCCTGTGTGGTTCTACATTCATAATACTGGAATGTTTTTTCTTGTACATTAACCTATTGGTTTTGTCTTGCAGAGGGGACACTTTATAGGTTCCAGCACATTCAGACTTCTTGTACCTTTCGTGTTTTTTACTGTCTAGTTGGGGGACAAGGTACTAAGAGGTCTATAAACACGATTCCCCTTAGGCCCTTCATTACTCTGAGTTTTTTGTGTCTATCAGACACCTCCAGCCATATTAGGATGGGGCAGGAAACATGCTTTTCCACTGCAGCTTTTCCGCCATGGAAAACCATGTGGTCTTTTCAGTTTGGGGGCCCGTTGCAGACCCCCAGGGTGTCAGGGGGTGGGGGGTGCACATAGGGGGTACCTATGGTACCCCTATGCATTTACATGAACAAAGCGGCAGGCACCGCGCGGTGCCTGCCGCTTTGTGCATGTAAATGCAATACATGCATTTTTAACCTAGCGGCGGGTGCTGCTTCAAGCAGCACCCGCCGCAAGGTTAAAGATACGGGATGTGACCGCCAGGGTGGCGGTAACATCCTAATTTGCATGGAGGGACCGCCGCTGCCCATGCGGACGGTCCCTCTACCTCGGGGGTGGCGGACGGACGCAGGTCTGTCCGCCATCCTAATGACCCCCTATATGTTGATAAATGTGAGATCCTACCCCTGAACGCTTTCCCTTTTCACTCTGATTTCTTGTCTTCCTCTTTTCATTGGAGTCCTGTTAAAATTAAATATCTAGGTTTATGCCTTACTCCAAGTATTAAGGATACTGTAGCGTTGAATATTAAAACTGTTCATACTACTTTGAAAGTTTCACATCGAGATGGAACCCTCTGTTTTTATCTTGGTGAGGTAGATTAGATTCTATAAAAATGATGTTAGTCCCAATCATTTTATTTTTGCTTTCCAATCTTCCAGGTAATATTCCCAAATCCTCTTATAAAAGTATTCCATTCTCTCCCGATTTTTGTGGCAAGGCTAGAAAGCTAGGATGTCATTCACTAAACTCAAATGTCCTAAGCGTATGGGTGGTGTCAACTTTCCGGACTTCTCCTCATATCATACCTCATTTTTTCTTGTGCATTCTGCTTCTCTTCTCTCTAAGCGTTCGCTTGACAAGATTTCGCAACCGTTATGGGTCGAGATTGAATCTTCCTTTTTCCATCCCTTTTCTTTTGAGCAATTTATCTCCTTACCACATATCCCAAACAGAATGTCTCTTCCTATCCTTAAAAACTCTAGGAAAGTTTTCTCTCCTCTTTTTCTAGATGGTTTGGACGATCGCTCCCGCTTCTTGCAATCCCCTACCTGGTATAACCCTCTTATTAAAATCAAAAATAAGACTCTTTTTTTGAAAGATTGGCATATTTTTGGATTTTCTTGGACCCATCAACTTTTTCGGGATGGCGTTTGTATTCCCTTCTCTTTACTCCAATCTCAATTTTCCTTCCCATCCTCTTTCCTCCATAAGTATACCTTATTATGTTTAGCTTCACAACATGGTTATGATACTCTCTCATCCTCTACCTCTCGCACCGAGCCCTCCCCTATTACTGTCCCGTTTCTACACTCCTCTTTTTCTGCATCTCAAATTTACAAAGCCTTACCTGAGGTTTCTATCACTCGTAATAAATCTACCACAGAATTAGCTTGGGAGTTGGACCTGAATGAATCTTTTTCCGTCTTAACTTGGCACAAAATTTGGTCTAAAATAAGGAAATCCTCTAGAGCAGCAAAAACAAATCAGACTTTATTTTTTATTTATAATAGACTTTTGATGACACCTATGAAATTACATAAAATTGATTCCTCCATTTCCTCTACTTGTTGGTCATGCTATGCTGCTGTTGCGGACCTCAAACATATCTTATTCACATGTCCTTTAGTCCATTCTTTTTGGTCCAAAGTTTGGCAACAAATTAACAAGATCTTTTCCACTCATTTTCCCTTCACTTTGTCACACATTTTTCTAGGAAGCCTCGCTGACATATGGTCTCAATCCTCTACTAATACCAACATTGTTGATTTACTCATAGCTGTTGCATTTCAACAAATTACCAAGTCCTGGAAGGATACCTCCAATATCTCCTTTCAAGCGTGGTGGTATGGAATTTGCTACAATCACAGATTAGATAGAGCCTACCCTATTACTCTCGCCATTATAAGAGATTTATTATGGTTACCTGTTACAATTTTTTTTAGACTTATCCGCCCAATCCTTACCTTTGCATTCGCCATGCACTGAAGAAGTTCCCAAACCGCCGTGAATATGCATTTTTCGCCATTTTGATGTATTATATTTATTTATTGTTATGTACACTTTTACAAATGTTTTATTAGAGATTGCACATGTAACTGTTTATTACATTTGATTGCTTGATTCATCATTTTTTTTTCTTCCTCGTCCTTCCTGCTTCTTTTTCTTTCCTTCCTTCGTTCTTTTCCTTCTTCTCCTCTCCATATCAATAGTATATATTGACCAACAGAATTTTACACTGTTACTATATTTGCTTTTTCTGTTTTGCTCCTTTATTGCTTAATAAAACCTTCTTTAAACTTAGAGAGGAGTGGCGTAGAGTAGAGTGGCATAGAGTGGAGTGGCATAGAGTTGAGTGGCATATTGTAGAATGGAATGGCAATTAGTAGAGCAGAGTGGTGTAGAGTAGAGTAGAATGGAATGGAATGGCAGAGCCTTGAGTGAAGTGGTGTAGAGTGGCGTAAAAACGTTGAGGGGCTTAGAGTGGAGTAGCATAAAGAGGAGTAGACTGTCTAAAGTAGTGTGGCGTAGAGTGGAGTGGTGTAGAACAAATTGGTATAGAGTGGAGTGGAGGTAGGTAGAGTAGGTAGAGTGAAGTAGCATAGAGTACAGTGGCATAGAGTAGTACAGCTGTGGGTGTATGTAACTAAAGATTCAATAGACCCTGCAGGTACGGTGAAAGCAACATAAAGAAGAAGCAGTATGGCTATATTAAAAGTAGGAAAGCACATTGCATGCCCAAGAAAAATACTGAAAGGCTTATAAAATAAAGAAGATAATGTGTTGCAAAAAGAGGAGGAAGAGCACATGTACTTGGTGCATGCTCCAAGGAGGAGCAAACTCAAGAAATGAAGGAAAGCCTACGGGGGCTAAGCAGTAGAAAACGTGCACATGAGAGTGACAATAAAAGCAACTAAAGGTATCCTTGTAGGTGGGTTGTAAGGCCACTTAATTGTAAACAGTACATCTCGCAACACTGTGCGTGCACAGTGTAGGCAAGAAGTAATGAAGTTTGCCTCTCCTGGCTTGAGTTCCACTGCAGATGTTCAACTTTCTGTTTTGGAATATTCTGTTTTCATAAATGATTTGTCTTCATTTAAGATGCTTCTCCTATATGTGTCATGCAACGTGAGAAATTGTATATGTATATCCCACTGGTTGCTTCCTTATCTAACTATATTACAGACTGACTTCGTGAAGTGCTCTGATGCCTCCTGGGCGTGGATCACGCTAAAGACAACGTCAAATAATTAAAACATATAAAGATTCAGTTTTAATCTCTTGCATTATTTACTGCCCTTTTGACGTAGAACATGGCTCAAGAAGTCGATGATCCGCGAAAACCAGTTGAAATCTTGTTAGTCACCTTGGGAGGCCATATGCTACCAGCTGTAATTCGATAGATTCATTAACGGTGTTCTTACCCGGACGCTGATATGTACCCTCCCACCAACCCCCCCCACCCCCCTTTACCTCTCGCCACGTGAAGGAACAGGCGTCTCCGTGGTGCCAGCACTTTTTAAAGCACCACAAACAGACTTGCCTTTTTGGAAAGGGCAGAAGAGCCTCAAATATTTTCAATTTTCACATTATAAGCAGGACTTTAAGTGGACCGGGTCTCACTGGCAGCTTTTTAAAGAAGGCCTCAAAATGGGTCTCTCTGAGGCTCTGTTTTTGCCCTAGCACAGGCGGTCAGTTTTTTCCGTACTGCAGTGACGCAGGCACATCGATGTGTGCTGCTCACACCGCTCACTTCTCACTAGTGGAGAAGTTACGACATGACTTCATGCCAGGTGAGCGTTGTAGGGGTAGGGAAATACTTTAAAGAGAGCCATTTTCTCTCTGGATTTCCTTACTTGTTTTGAAGCTCAAGAGAGCAGCAACATTGTCATGGTGTCACCAGGGCTTTAAGTGCAAGCTTTTTCAATATTATATACAAGCCATGGTTGCTGCTTAATTATCTTATGCAGCTAACAACCATTGACAAAACCAATAGTCCTGACATGTTGTAGCTATGATGTTATTTGTTGTATCATATCTGGATGCAATGACAGAAACAACAAAATACAAGTCGGGTAGCACACTATGCTAAGATTTTTAACTTATGTGTTTTTAACCACGCCCTTAATTACATTGGCCACGCCCCTTTAATAGACACCCCCCCTCCGATTTTTTCATCCCACTTAAAGCCCTGGCTATAAGTCAGGTTGTAACGAACCCTGGGGCATATTATCAAGGGGGTTTATCTCTGCTTTTTTGGCTTTAAAAGCCAAGAAAGCGGAGATAAAATTATCTCCCTATTACCTAGCTGTCGCTAACACCAGTTCGCGACAGCTAGTAGGAGATAGCGACCATCTTGGGCCCCACTTTGCATGTCAGTGATATTTATCACTAATGACATGCAAAGTGGGCGTGCCAAGATGTTAGTGACTGGAAACAGTCGCTAACATCGCTATCTCCTATTTCCAACGTTTGGAGATATTCGCGCTAAGCGCGAATATCTCCAAAAGCTAACACCTGCCCTGAGCAGTTTTTAGCCATGTTATCCAATGGGAGGTGGATAACATGGCTAAGAGCATTAGCTTGCTAATGCATGAATATCGCTGACTTTTCAGTGATATTTATGCATTGCGGCCGATTTTTATCGCATTTGCGATAAACCTTGGTAATACCAAGGTTTATCTGCGATAAAAATCGCCGCAGCTCGGCGATAATTTTTTTCACGCTAACCAAGCAATAGCGATAATTATCGCTATTGCTTGGTAATATGCCCCCTAATTGCATATGCGCACAGAATGTAAACCGTCTGAATGACGTAGAGCGGGAAGCATTTCTATTTGTATGTAGGGTGAGGTCTGAGGCATTTTGCCGCGCCGTTGAGCCTCTCCACACTTTCATTTCGATTCAGCTCGCAGCTGACATTTATTGGAAACATCGTTGTTCCATTCTAGTTCAACGCGAGGAAATGCCAAACTTTTGACATACGTTGCAGAAGGGGGGGAAATATGCCTGCCCAATGTTCAGGCAGATATATTCTTCTGCATGTTTTTCATGAAAAATAGAGATGTAAGATAAACTGTGGATGGACAGAAACCTTGGCTTGCGGGGCATCATCTGACTTTATACAACAGCAACAATGAACATAACACATCTTGACATCTCTTCACAACGCTCGCCAAACTGGCGTCTTAGCTTTAGAGAGATGCTAACAGCGACATTTATGACCCTGCTGAGAGTCACGTTTTGCCTCTATCTCGGGTGGTACCGATGGAACTGTACATTCTGCGCAGTTAAAGAAAGTTAAAGGTGTGCTTCTTTTTTTATTTCGGATTTCCTGTCATGCAATTTCTTCTTTAACCTCCCTTATTGATCTAACACTGCCACGCCGACACGAATCACGTGCCTGGCCCCGAGGGACAGAGATAAGCAGCCGCGTCTCAAGCATAAAACCCAGAGACTGGCTGCATCTCTGGGCGCCCCGTGGGACTCTCTTTACACCAGAGCATCATTTAAAGCTGTGTTCTTCCATCCACCGAGTCTGCAGTGAAACGCTGCTCATTATGTCAGGTCATGGAGCTGGGTGCGTCACAGCCCAGCACAGCTGCAAGGGGCTGCGAAAGCCCCCTGAGAGTCGCAGTGTGTGTCAGGCTCTTCCGTTGTCAGTGCTCTAAGTGACATTTTATTTTGAGGGCTGGTAACATCCCAGTCAGGTAGCCTCTTGCCCCTTCCAGTCCTTTCACCTCTGTCCCCTTCCAAAAATCTTGAAACCAGGCAGGAGCAGGTGCAGTTTTGTCTCAATTGCCTCTGAGCGTGACTGCAATTCCGCACAAACACATTGGCCAACGTTCAAAGACAAGCAGAGGTACTTATGTCCACCAGTGGAGATAGAGTTTCAGATGGGCGTGACACAGGCAGAGGAGCAGCATGGATAAGTCAAAGTGCGATTTACACACAACCAAACGTGTGCCAAAGCTGCTGAGTTGCTAGAAGGGTTCTCGTTCCAGGGAAGCCGATGTGTCAAGGCTTCTTTTACACCAGGGCTTCAGGCAGGGCACAAAACCTAAACAAGCATTGGAAATGCAATAGGTCTCGCATTAGGAAAGTTTGAGCTATTGGTATTGTAAATGACACTTTTTTTTATTTATGTGTTGGTTTTGAAAGTAGCAAAATTAATAGCTTTGTCAGTTACAATGTCAATAGTTTTAACTTTCGCAAATGTGACACCTATAGCATTTGTAATGCAATGTGTGTTGTATTTACGTGACTTAGATGTATTGATATTACAAATAACAATGGCTTTTAATTTTGTAAATAATTAATACTTAAATAAAAGTTATTGTAATTTATAATGGCAATAGCTTAAACGTTTGTAAATAACTTTTGTGAAGATTATGTTCAGTGTATTTTATTGTGACGAAAATCCAAGAACATTGCATTTGCACCTAAACACACACAGAGCCACACACATATAGATGTGGTGGTGGTGGATCTGGGGGATATGGGGTGGTGGATGTGGTGGTGGATGTGGTGGTGTTGGTGGTGATGGTGGATGTGGGGGTGGATGTGGTGGTGGATGTGGTGGATGTGGTGATGTGGTGGTGGTTGTGGATGTGGTGAAAGTGGTGGTGGATGTGGTGAAAGTGGTGGTGGATGTGGTGAAAGTGGTGGTGGATGTGGTGGTGGAAGTGATGGTGGTGGGTATGGTGGATGTGGTGGTGGTGGATGCGGTGGTGGATGAGGTGGTGGATGTGGTGGTGGAAGTGGTGGAAGTGGTGGTGGTGGATGCGGTGGAAGTGGTGGATGCGGTGGATGTGGATGCGGTGGTGGATGTGGTGGTGGATGCGGTGGATGTGGTGGTGGTGGATGTGGTGGTGGTGGATGCGGTGGTGGAAGTGGTGGTGGATGTGGTGGTGGTGGTGGTGGTGGTGGTGGATGTGGTGGTGGTGGTGGATGTGGCGGTGGTGGATGTGGTGGTGGTGGATGTGGTGGTGGTGGATGTGGTGGTGGTGGATGTGGTGGTGGATGTCATGGTGGATGTGGAGGTGATGGTGGATGTGGAGGTGGATGTGGTGGTGGTGGTGGATGTGATGGTGGACGTGGTGGTGATGGTGGATGTGGTGGTGGATGTGGTGGTGGATGAGGTGGATGTGGTGGATGCGGAGGTGGTGGTGGATGCGGTAGTGGTGGTAGTGGTGGATGAGGTGGTGGTTGTATTGGATGTGGTGGTGGATGTAGTGGTGGTGGTGGTGGTGGTGGTGGATGCGGTGGTGGTGGATGTGGTGGATGTGGTGGTGGTGGATTTCATGGTGGATGTGGAGGTGATGGTGGAGGTGGTGGTGGAGGTGATGGTGGATGTGGTGGTGGTGGTGGTGGATGTGATGGTGGATGTGGTGGTGATGGTGGATGTGGTGGTGGATGCAGTGGTGGTGGTGGATGCGGTGAATGTGGTGGTGGATGCGGTGGTGGATGCGGTGGTGGTGGTGGATGGGGCGGTGGTGGTGGTGGATGGGGCGGTGGTGGTGGTGGATGCGGCGGTGGTGGAAGTGGTGGTGGATGTGGTGGCGGTGGTGGATGTGGCGGTGGTGGATGTGATGGTGGTGGATGTGGTGAATGTGGTGGTGGATGTGGCGGTGGATGTCATAGTGGATGTGGAGGTGATGGTGGATGTGGTGGTGGATGTGGTGGTGGTGGTGGATGGGGTTGTGGTTGTGGTGGATGTGGTGGTGGATGTAGTGGTGGTGGGAGTGGTGGTGGTGATGGATGCGGTGGTGGTGATGGATGCAGTGGTGGTGGTAGTGGTGAATGGGGTGGTGGTTGTGGTGGATGTGGTGGTGGATGTCGTGGTGGTGGGTGTGGTGGTGGTGGTGGATGCGATGGTGGTGGATGTGGTGGATATCATGGTGGATGTGGAGGTGGTGGTGGATATGATGGTGGATGTGGTGGTGATGGTGGATGTGGTGGTAGATGCGGTGGTGGTGGATGCGGTGGATGTGGTGATGGTGGATGCGGTGGTAGTGGTGGATGTGGTGGTGGATGGGGTGGGGATGGTTGTGGTGGATGTGGTGATGGATGTAGTGGTGGTGGGTGTGGTGGTGGTGGATGTGGTGGTGATGGTGGATGTGGTGGTGGATGCGGTGGTGGTGGATGTGGTGATGGTGGATGCGGTGGTGGTGGTGGTGGATGGGGTGGTGGTTGTGGTGGATGTAGTGGTGGTGGATGTGGTGGTGGTGGATGCGGTGGTGGTGGAAGTGGTGGTGGTGGATGCAGTGGTGGTGGATGCGGTGGTGGTGGAAGTGGTGGTGGATGTGGTGGTGGTGGATGTGATGGTGGTGGATGTGGTGGTGGATGTGGTGGTGGATGTGGCGGTGGATGTCATGGTGGATGTGGAGGTGATGGTGGATGTGGTGGTGGATGTGGTGGATGTGGATGTGATGGTGGATGTGATGGTGGATGTGGTGGTGATGGTGGATGTGGTGGTGATGGTGGATGTGGTGGTGTATAAGGTGGATGTGGTGGTGGATGCAGTGGATGTGGTGGATGCGGTGGGGGTGGTAGTGGTGGATGGGGTGGTGGTGGTAGTGGATGTGGTGGTGGATGTAGTGGTGGTGGGTGTGGTGGTGGTGGTGGTGGTGGTAGATGCGGTGGTGGTGGAGGTGGTGGTGGTGGATGTCATGGTGGATGTGGAGGTGATGGTGGATGTGGTGGTGGTGGATGTGGTGGTGGATGCGGTGGATGTGGAGGTGGTGGTGGATGCGGTGGTGGTGGTAGTGGTGGATGGGGTGGTGGTTATATTGGATGTGGTGGTGGATGTAGTGGTGGTGGTGGATGAGGTGGTGGTGGATGCGGTGGTGGTGGATGTGGTGGATGTGGTGGTGGTGGATGTCATGGTGAATGTGGTGGTGGTGGTGGAGGTGATGGTGAATGTGGTGGTGGTGGTGGATGTGATGGTGGATGTGGTGGTGATGGTGGATGTGGTGGTGGATGTGGTGGATGTGGTGGTGGATGCGGTGGTGGTGGTGGATGCGGTGGTGGTGGTGGATGGGGTGGTGGTTGTGGTGGTGGATGTAGTGGTGCTGGTGGATGCGGTGGTGGTGGAAGTGGTGGTGGATGTGGTGGTGGTGGTGGATGTGACGGTGGTGGATGTGATGGTGGTGGATGTGGTGAATGTGGTGGTGGATGTCATGGTGGATGTGGAGGTGATAGTGGATGCGGTGGTGGATGTGGTGGTGGTGGTGGATGGGGTGGTGGTTGTGGTGGATGTGGTGATGGATGTAGTGGTGGTGGGAGTGGTGGTGGTGGTGGATGCGGTGGTGGTGATGGATGCGGTGGTGGTGATGGATGCGGGGGTGGTGGTAGTGGTGGATAGGGTGGTGGTTGTAGTGGATGTGGTGGTGGATGTAGTGGTGGTGGGTGTGGTGGTGGTGGATGCGGTGGTGGTGGATGTGGTGGATGTCATGGTGGATGTGGAGGTGATGGTGGATGTGATGGTGGATGTGGTGGTGGTGGATGTGATGGTGGATGTGGTGGTGATGGTGGATGTGGTGGTAGATGCGGTGGTGGTGGATACGGTGGATGTGGTGATGGTGGATGCGGTAGTGGTGGTGGATGCGGTGGTGGATGCGGTGGTGGATGGGGTGGTGGTTGTGGTGGATGTGGTGGTGGATGTAGTGGTGGTGGGTGTGGTGGTGGTGGTGATGGTGGATGTGGTGGTGGATGCGGTGGATGTGGTGATGGTGGATGCGGTGGTGGTGGTGGATGCAGTGGTGGTGGTGGTGGTGGTTGTGGTGGATGTGGTGGTGGATGTGGTGGTGGTGGATGCGGTGGTGGTGGATGCGGTGGTGGTGGATGTGGTGGTGTTGGAAGTGGTGGTGGATGTGGTGGTGGATGTGGCGGTGGTGGATGTGGCGGTGGTGGATGTTGTGGTCGTGGATGTGATGGTGGTGGATGTCATGGGGGATGTGGAGGTGATGGTGGATGTGGTGGTGGTGGATGTGGTGGTGTATGCGGTGGATGTGGTGGTGGATGCGGTGGATGTGGTGGATGCGGTGGTGGTGGTAGTGGTGGATGGGGTGGTGGTAGTGGTGGATGGGGTGGTGGTGGTAGTGGATGTGGTGGTGGATGTAGTGGTGGTGGGAGTGGTGGTGGTGGGTGTGGTGGTGGTGGGTGTGGTGGTGGTGGGTGTGGTGGTGGTGGTGGTGGATGCGGGGGCGGTGGTAGTGGTGGATATGGTGGTGGTTGTAGTGGATGTGGTGGTGGATGTAGTGGTGGTGGGTGTGGTGGTGGTGGTGGTGGTGGGTGTGGTGGTGGTGGTGGATGCAGTGGTGGTGGATGTGGTGGATGTCATGGTGGATGTGGAGGTGATGGTGGGTGCGATGGTGGATGTGGTGGTGGTGGATGTGATGGTGGATGTGGTGGTGATGGTGGATGTGGTGGTGGTGGATGCGTTGGATGTGGTGATGGTGGATGCGGTAGTGGTGGTGGATGCGGTGGTGGATGCGGTGGTGGATGGGGTGGTGGTTGTGGCGGATGTGGTGGTGGATGTAGTGGTGGTGGGTGTGGTGGTGGTGGTGATGGTGGATGTGGTGGTGGATGCAGTGGTGGTGGATGCAGTGGATGTGGTGATGGTGGATGCGGTGGTGGTGGATGCGGTGGTGGTGGATGCGGTGGTGGTGGTGGTGGTGGATGGGGTGGTGGTTGTGGTGGATGTGGTGGTGGATGTGGTGGATGTAGTGGATGTGGTGGTGGTGGATGCGGTGGTGGTGGAAGTGGTGGTGGTGGATGCGGTGGTGTTGGAAGTGGTGGTGGATGTGGTGGTGGATGTGGCGGTGGTGGATGTGGTGGTGGTGGATGTGATGGTGGTGGATGTGATGGTGGTGGATGTCATGGTGGATGTGGAGGTGATGGTGGATGTGGTGGTGGATGTGGTGGTGGTGGAGGTGATGGTGGATGTGGTGGTGATGGTGGATGTGGTGGTGTATGCGGTGGATGTGGTGGTGGATGCGGTGGATGTGGTGGATGCGGTGGTGGTGGTAGTGGTGGATGGGGTGGTGGTAGTGGTGGATGGGGTGGTGGTGGTAGTGGATGTGATGGTGGATGTAGTGGTGGTGGGTGTGGTGGTGGTGGGTGTGGTGGGTGTGGTGGTGGTGGTGGTGGTGGTGGATGTGGTGGTGGTGGATGTGGTGGTGGTGGATGTCATGGTGGATGTGGAGGTGATGGTGGATGTGGTGGTGGTGGTGGTGGATGTGATGGTGGATGTGGTGGTGATGGTGGATGTGGTGGTGGTGGTGGTGGATGTGATGGTGGTGTTGGATGTGGTGATGGTGGATGCGGTGGTGGATGGGGTGGTTGTGTATATTGTCTAGAAGCCTTGTATCAGCAGAGCTGGGCATTATTGACATAACAGCAGTGGCACACAGGTGGGTAACATGCACGTGACCTGGTGACCCTGGAGGCGTGAGTGGTAGGACATTGTTACACCTCTACAGTGTGCGTCTGTGTGGTGTGTCCTGGTGCGTGTCTGTCTGTTTTCCCGTGCATTTGGAACAGGTTCAGATAATCCCTTAGTATCTGCTGCTATTAGTGGAGCCCACAATATTTGTAATCCAGCCCTGTAACTTCCTAACTTGAACGTCTGGTAAGGAAATCCAATACTTAAATATGTTTACTCACAAGTTAAGTAATTTCACTCCATACCTTCTGGTGCTAGCACATACAATTACATTAAGAATATTACAGTGAGTGGATTGATTTTGTTACGGTAATTTTAGCAACATATCTCATCTTCGAGCAGCGTTTTCACTAGACCTCAATGGAATTAACAATATTTGAGGATTCTGTCAATTATTCAATCGTTTTAAGGTCGGTTTCTTTCAGATGTAAACAACGAGAACACTAGCAAAGGAGTAAAACGTGATGTGTGCGAGTGATTAATTAATCAATGCTTGTACTGCGTCTGTGTGGTGTGTCCTGGTGCGTGTCTGTCCGTTTTCCCGTGCATTTGGAACAGGTTCAGGGAATCCCTTAGTATCTGCTGCTATTAGTGGAGCCCAAAATATTTGTAATCAAGCCATGTAACTTCCTAACTTGAACGTCTGGTAAGGAAATCCAATACTTAAATATGTTTACTCACAAGTTAAGTAATTTCACTCCATACCTTCTGGTGCTAGCACATACAATTACATTAAGAATATTACAGTGAGTGGATGGATTTTGTTACGGTAATTTTAGCAACATATCTCCTCTTCGAGCAGCGTTTTCACTATACTTCAATGGAATTAACAATATTTGAGGATTCTGTCAATTATTCAATCGTTTTAAGGTCTGTTTCTTTCAGATGTAAACAACGAGAACACTAGCAAAGGAGTAAAACGTGATGTGTGTGAGTGATTAATTAATCAATGCTTGTACTTAACTGTAGAGTTATTGCAGACTGTTGCACAAAAGGAAATTTGTATGAGACAGACATGTCAAGCTTAAAATGATGTGTTCCACGGTTCTCTCACTTGCATTCCACGGGTGTATTTTGGGAAAATAGAGTTAGATATAATACAGACGCGGGGCTCCCGGACACTTGAGGGCATTGCTGTGGGGAGGGGGGAGGAGAAATGCGACACGGCGGGCAGGGGAGGGGGTGGAGCGCGGAGAGGGTGTGAAAGCAGCAGGGGCCTTTGAAGTGAAGCTAAGCTTCACTTCAAAGGTGTGGGAGGAGTGCGGCTGAGGGAACAGACGGCGATTTGGTGATGTGCACGCGCATTTTAGGTCAATGCGCTTGCGCATTGACCTAAAAGCCACGGGCACAGCACCAAATCGCCAGTAGTTAGTTAAAGTTTGTTTAAAGCCCTATAGTCTCGCTTCTCTATCAATGCGCATGCGCATTGATAGGTCACGAGACCTAAAAAAGAAGTGGGGGGACTAACCAGCTTAGGCAGTATCCAAGGGAAATCATAACGCGTGCAATCACAGCGCATGATGTCCTGACGCGTGTCATTTCATGTGACTTCACAGGAAGTGACCTCTCTGGAAATGACATCACAAGAACTGACATCAGATATTAGGAGCTCACACATATGATTATCAGGTATATCATGAGTACATTTAAGCACATTATGAGATTCAACAAATGAGATTTGGTGTTGGTGTTGTGCCAAAGAAGTGGCGCAATCCCGACGCAAAATCAGGGCCTCAACTAATACATTTATGTTTTCTACGCCCTGCCACAAAGAAATTGGCAACAAGGAGAGGCATGGCAGCAGATCTGTTATGCTTAATTGGTTGCAAAGTCTACATTTTAAAATATTTGATTGTGCTAAGGCATCGGCTGTAAAGGTGCCAGGAAATCTCAGAGAACAGTAATAATGGTGAGATAACTCTGGAGTTTAACGCATTTGTTTGAGAGATCCGTGTTTTGTGAAGTTCCGGATTTGTATCAAAGTAGTATAAGGTTAATGTGTCTCCTGCAAAGCACATCATGTTACAGGTAAATGACAGATTTGTATTTTCTGTAGATAGTAAAGTGGGTTACTGCATTTAACATGGAGATCCTTTTGTTTCCTGCGGGTCATAAATTGTAATCCTTGTAATACAGCACAGCGAGGGATGAAGGACATGTGACTCCTACACCTTGTAATCCTGCCTCATGTAACTCATCTTGTACGTTGTTACACACATGTACATGATTTATTCTCTATGTATAATGTGTATGTTACGTAAAGAGCTCGGACACCCTGCATTCGGTTCCGTAGCGCTATAAAAGAAATAAAATAGTGCTATTGAAATTGTTATTTGTGTAAATACTGGGACAGACCAACACATCTGACATTCTTACAGTGCATGCATGTATCTCTTATATACAGGGACTGAAGAAAGGCAAAAGCATTCCTCTCTTAAGTACCTGTGAAGAGATAACAAGCTGTATGCCTTTGTTTCGCCTCCGTGGCATTTACATTTAAGTGTGAGGTTCCAGGCCGCCTCCAGTCAGGATAGTCAAACAAAAGGAGGCCAGATGGCCCTGTAACTTCGGCCTGGCTGAAGGTGAAACTAGCTAGTTGCTGCTTGGAATTGAAAGCAGACAAATACGCTGCTGAACGTGTCTCGGTGTCTTACACCAGGACAAGTTCAGTATATTTTTTGTGGGGCCCAACTTCTTGGCAGAGGTGACGGCGTCCACCCTGTGAAAATAGTGGGTTGACGCTGTGTACCTGGTTGTACCCCCGACTTGTGCCCTGGCTTCAGGTGCCTATGTCTAGTCTAATGACTGTTTAAATGCCAGGGCCACTCATGGATTAAACTGGCAGCAGCCTTCGTTCCATACCTCTTCATGCCGCAGAGACTCCTACGTCTAAGGCTGCTCCTGAGTAAAAGTCGCTTGTGCGATGACCTCACGTGAGCCAGAGATGTTTGGATGTCAGGGTTGCTCAGATTACAGGTTTTCCAGGTTACCCATGAACCACTAGTGCGCATAAGCTAGGGCTGCCCTATGCTCCCCTTATGGTAGAGCTCTGGTTGCCAATGTTACAAGACTATCTCGCTGCCAGAGCTGTCCATTTGAAGAAGGTGCCAGGTCCCCAGACTGGTCCATATGTCATGGATGTTCATATGCTCATGTGTAGTGTTCTAGGACGTCCAGTCATATTTTATGTCAGAGTTAATCGTGTGCAGCGGCTTCTCATCCACCCGGGCTGCTCATGTGTTATGCCTGCTGTGGTGCGGGGGCTGCTCTGGTGCATGATGGTCTGACTTGCTTGAACCTGGGTTTTTTAATTTATCAGACCTGCAAAAGTTCCCTGCAAAACTTTGTCTGGCCTGACCTCGTGCCTAAGCTGTCCACGAGCTATGTCTCCCATGTCAATATTCTGCTTTTGTGTCAGGCCGATCACTACTTCAACAGTACTGTTTCCGCCAAAATGTACTGTTATACAATCTACACTCAAACAACACTGAGGTGAAATCACTCATTTGGAGGAAATTGATCACTGGTAGTTAGCACTCAAAAAAGACAACAGGTGATACATACTTTTTGCCATACCATTCCCATAAATAAATAAATGCATATATACATAAACAAATTAGCTCTATATTTGGATACATGACTAGCTTATTTCGGGGCCTTCCCAGTTACCCAGAAATCCCCAAATGCCAGACCCTCTTAATTCATGGTGCTGGTTCGTACCTCCGTCTGTGATGTATGCAGTAAAGATAGACTAGATTGCAGCTTACTTGTACCCAGGTTGCCTCTGTGACAGAGCTGCTGATGTGCCAAGTCTACAGGTCGTTGAGGGCTGCTGATGTGCCATAGCTGCCACTGTGCCGTTGTTGCCAGTGTGTTAGGTAAGCTAATGTACCAAGTCTGCTCATGTGTTACGGATGATCCTTTGCCAGCATAAGAATTTTCCTCTGCATGTTTTTTCAACATCTGCTGGGCTATTAGGCCTGGTAAATACAACCAGTTGGGTTAGGATACTTTGAGGACTTTCAATAATTTTTTCCACAGCCTCAATTTATCAGAATAGGCTTTTTCCCCAGCTAATCTATCTTAAAGTTGATATTACTAAATATTTATACTATTTGATAAGTGAGATACTAATTGCATTTTGGATAAGTTAATTTTTTGGAATAAAACTCCTAAACATGAAAACAGAATTGTTTTTTCTTTATTAAAAATAAAGTCTTGTGAGATAACATGTATGCCTTTTATCCTCACACTGATAAGGCTGACAACTTTATTGGACATACTAAATCTCTGAATTTCCAAATATTTTTGCTGTGGTCATGGGACATTATTTTCTGTAAACCCACCCTGTGATGGGCTGACACAAAATGGTATGCAAACAATGTTGCACTGCCAACTCCCCCCCAATAAAGAATTACTAAAAAGAATCTCTTACCCCCATTTGTTCTCTCCCACCCAGATGTTTTCTCACCGTTTTTTACATCTCTGGCATTATTATTTATTCTGCCTTACTCACGTTTCTTCTCTCTCAGTGCCAGGATGGATTTCCAGTGCAGCCTCCACTGCACACTGAGGCAAGGCCACCAAGCATTCTATTATTTAAGTATAGTAAGTACCTCAGTCCATTAATACTCCTGGTTTTAAATTCTACAGCTGCAAGTCGGCAGTAAACCTGCCTTACTCTCCGGGCATATTGGGCGAGCGGTCATTGGAGGGCGTGCAGGGATAATCTCTGTACAGCATAGCAGAATTATCACAGTTGTAATTCAGCATGACTGTCCAACCAGAGTGATCTGAGAATATTGTACTTAAAAAGTGAAATGTAATAAACATATATGTGTGCACGTGTGTATATGTCTAAATATGTGTGTGTGTGTATGTGTGTGTGTATATATATATATATATATATATATATATATATATATATATATATATATATATATATATATATATATATATATATGCACATTGTTGGACCTAGAATTTCTAGACTACATAGGGTAGCCTGGCACAGAGCGCTTAAAGCTAAACCTCTGAGGCTTTTGTGTAATGCTTACAAACTCACCCACAGCAACTCAGCACATTATCCCCAAAAATAGGGACACCACACCAAAGTTAGGAAAATACCGGTTCCTTTTATAAAAATGTATCTCTTGGTTCCTTTTCTTTTTTTTTTAAATCACTGTAGGGTATAAGCTCAACACAATAGGTTTCTTTACATTCAATGGATAGTATACAGTTCATTCATTTACATTTCAATAGCTTTCACTTTTTTTGTGGTTCTCAAACTGAAGTTTCTTGGTAACAACAATGACACTTTGCCACCTTACAGCATGTATAATTCCCCCACCGTTAGGTCACAGTACTAGGATAACATTCCACCAGAAGTTTCGGTTGTGTACATTACCCTGAGTTAACCGAAGGCAGACTTAGCGTGTGTTAAAGTGATGCAGCAACCTGACCCCCACAACTTCCTCTGTCACTCCCCCGAAGGCGATATACTAGGAAGAAGACAGACAAGTTACATAAACATCAACAAAGCCCCCACAACAGCTCCGTTCCCACAGGGGGTAACCTGTTCTTTCTCACACTGGAGGGTGCTAACAATAAGTAGCTCTGTGGCCACCCGTTCCGATCAGTAGTCTCGTGGACTTCAATCGCTTCAGCTGTTAGACTGTTTGGGAGTTCACTACTTCCACCTGCCTCAGTTTTAGCAGCAATTCATCTATTACGCCTGCCCCCTCAGCTGGTGTCACTTCGGAATGTCACGGAGGTGGTTTTCCGTCACCTCAGTTCGTCTCACCTCTGTCCAGGTTCCTGCTCACCCCCCCCCCTTCACTCGCAGGTGCAGCTCAGTGGTTTCACTCCTCCCGCTCCCGGAGTACTATTCCCGGCTTACTTGGGGTTTCAGCAGGTGTCCCACGAGTTCCGGACGTGCACCGGCTCCGTTCTGGAGCTGGGGAAGGGGAAGAGGCAGAACTCCGACGCAGATCTCTGGGCGGCTTTGCTTCCTGGAGGTCGCGGAGATCCGACGCTCTGTCACGCAGGCCTTCTCACGACGGGGTGGTCCTTCCGATTACCTCCGACGCCGCCTTCTCCGATCCGTTCGGTGTCTTCAGCCTTCACCTCCGCTCCGCCTCCCCGACGTCACTCGAGGCTTCCTGCGGTCCCTGGGGAAACTCTTCCCTCACAGCTGACGGTCTTCGCTCGGAAGCAGGGGAGCCTCGCGCTGCTGGCAAACCAGTTGCTTCACCTCGATGACAGACACGGTGAGTGTTGCATCCCTCACAGGCTGCTCTCTCACTGGAATTCGCTCGCCATAACGCTGATTCCCGTTCTGCAGTAGTACCGGAAGAGAAGCTCGAGGCACATTTACTTGGTAACCACTAAACAGCGCTACTCGCTCACAGGTCTGGTGCCAGCAGCTAGTACTGAAGTCTTCTCGTGCCAGTTGAGGGTTCTTGTGGAGATTAATTTCAGGCTTCCAGATCAGGGCTTGGTCATACAAAGTGGGGTCACGTCTAAACCAGGAGCATTGCCGGCCCGCAGGTCGGTCTCAACCTTTAAGTTTGCGCTAACTCCTTCACTATGTGCCTCACTCCTGACTGGGTCCAGCTCTCTCTTGCTCTAAAATGGCCGCCTGGACACTAGCCTTTTATAGGCTGACCCCAGTCCACTGGAGCCTGCTAGAGGGTTCCAGAACTTTCTCCATGGTATTCAATGAGACTGCCCCAATGGAGTGTCCGTTATGGCAGTTGCTGGACACCATTTTAGGTTTCTCTAAATTTTCAGGAGGTTGACTAGGCCTCAGAGGAAAGGTAATGCGTCATACTCAAGGAACACCTAACCCTCTGACGACACTAGAAAAAAAATCCTGGTGGTCATATAAAAAAATAGAAACACTAGGAGGCCAAGGGTGACAAAAATAAATAATAAATGGATGGGCACTCTCAGGAGCGGACAGGTCTAACACACATATTTATATATACACATACACATATATATATAAATATGTATATATATATATATATATATATATATATATGAGAAAAGAGATTCCTCCTCAGCTTGCTCTGCGCTCGCAGACACCGCCTCCACGCCAGCAAAGAATGAGGACCGGACCAGCAAAGTCAGCAAGATGGTAATTTATTGATTAAAACAGAACCAGCGACGCGTTTCGGGCGGAAAGCCCTTGATCACGCTGCAACATGTTTTGAATCGTTATGCTATTTTATAAATGTATGCAGTGATGTTAACGCCGCCCCCTGGTGGCGTTCACCATGATCACGTGACATATAGTAAACAGTGAAAAAGCACTATCACTGATACATTGTTGCCATTGCTGACTTGTATACAAAAGTTCATGTCTGGTTAAATCCAGGAATTCATCCGAATCAATAAAAATATATTCAATTATATTGATATTCAAACACATTTCTTCCTTGTTAAATACGAATGACAAATACATCAATTCTGTGCAAATATGCAATTTGGTATGTATAGCAGCAAAAATATAAAGTGCGTGGATAAAAAAGTGCATAAGTGATGAAGATGTAATAAAGTGCAAAGGTTTGCGGGAACATATCGAACTACCATTAGAACAATAATAAGCAATTAAGCACCATACCTAGATGTTTACATAAGTAAATTCATCAAAATAATCCTATTCCGTTATGAGTTCTATTGAAAAGTTCAAGGTAGAAAAGAGGAACCTTTTTTCCAAGAAGCTAAAAATGACAATATGTATAAATAAGACCATATTTCATATATATACACTCTCACCCACCACCCCACACCACCAGACAGTTATAACCATTAAATAAATCTAATTAGATTACACAGCATATTTTGTCAACAAGAAAAAGTATACACACCCCTACTAGTTTCTATTTACACACCCACATAATAATACAATATATATATTTCCAACGCCAGGTCCCTCGATCCTCAGGACTAGATTTCAAAAAGAGCACTCAGAGCCGCTGCAGCGTGGTTTGCCAAATTTTATTTACAGTTTTTTGCAGTTTGACAAGGTTACAAACGCGTTTCAGCGTTGCCGCCTTCGTCAGTGTAAACCAGCATATTTTTTATGGTGAATTAAATAAGATTCGTGGTGACTTCCTGTCACGTGTTCTAAAAAGGTAAACATAAAAAAACGCACAATTCATGTATTTCAAGCATTACTTGTGGCGGCCATCTTATAGTGGTTCAATGATATAGGTGATCAATCGCAACATATAGCTTTGTAACATTTCATTATGTGTGACGAGCATTCATATACTCAATTTATATAGCTATGAAAATCAGTTGTTATACAATATCTATGATATGCATAAGTAATATTGTCAGACATATTACTGGTCGCCTATCTTATTAGTGACGTTAATTCGCAAGACTCCCAACGATCCCGTTTGGAGCCCTGTCGAATGGTTCACGGATTTGTGACAAATGGATCTTTTTGTTGTGTTTTGTTTTTTGCAATCAAGCCCTGAATGGGCTTTTTCTATAAAATTGTCATGTTTTATTATCACATTTATCAAATAGCGTAGTTCCATTATTTCATTATTGCTGTGGATTGGGCAGATATCTAGGTTTTAAGGATGAATTAATCTCAGATTGTTCATACTTTTTTCTCAAGGGGTCATAAATAACAACGTTTCAGAAATGTGTCCACATTTCTTCCTCGTTGTTCATCCCTCCTGGTGTCTTAGTTTGGAGCTGGATGATGAACCTAGATTCTAGGGTTCGTAGTTTCTTCACCCAGTTCCCTCCTCTCTAAGTTCTGACTAGTTGATCCAGTGCGAATAGGTGAGTTAGTTGCTATTGCTGTTATGCATCAACTCGAAATGTCGAGACACAGGGTAGCTTTGGTCTTTCGAGGTGATGGCCCTCATGTGTTAAAAAAAAAATTAAAAAAAATATATATATATATATATATATATATATATATATATATATATATATATATATATATATATATATAGATATATATATATATATATATATATATTCACTGAAAAAACCATAGGTTTCACAGCAGTTATAGTTTGGAATTAGCATTTAAAAAACCTATTAAATTCACTGAAAAAACCATAGGTTTCACACCAGTTATAGTTAGCTGGAAATTTTACTGACATAAAACCATTGAAATTCCCACGTTATAGTTAGTTGGACTCACTATAACTTGCGCGCCTGCAATGCACTGCTGATGACGTCACATATTACATCACTCATGACATGGTCAGTGACATCACTCATGACAGTGAATTTCATAGGTTTTTTAAATGCTAATTACTTTCTATATCGAGTTTCTAACCTATGTTTTTTAATAAATTTGCATTTTTTCCTGGGGCGCTCTGGGTGCGCGCTCCGGTAAGCTCTCCGGAAAGCGCACCCAGAGCGCTACTTTCGTTCGTGAAAAAAATATGAATGAAAAGTTAATAATAATGCAAAACATTTCGTACCATACAAATAAAAGCAGTTTTTTTTTATAAGGAAATGAAAATGATTTTGCATTTCCGTGAAACTATGAAGACGTCACTTCGGCGCGCAGCGTATGCGCCCTGGAAGCACCTACGTTCGCGCCGTGTATGCGCCCCGGAAGCGCCTACATTCGCGCCGCGTGCGCGCACCCGGAAGCGCTCCGGTGCGCGCAGCGTCAGCGCGTCAAGTCATGTGACCTGAAAATAACACTTTTCATTGGTTGCTAACAGTTTTTTTTACAAAGAATGAAATCCCGACCCATTTCCTTCCCTTCTTCTTTCACTTTTGTGACTGAAAGACCTGTTTTTTGCTCCCGGATCTTTCTTGGTTTACCATGGCTGCCAGAGAATCCAGCAGTGGTGAAGAGCCTGAATTCATCAATTAAGAGCCTCCTCAGCCAAAGGTGAAGGAGCATTTTATTTGGAATTTTTTTTAAAATACCACCTAACCAAAAAAAGGTGAATGCTCCAAAAGTGGAGTGCAGGATCTGCAAACAAGTCCTGTCACGGGGTGACCCCCAAAAAAAATACTCTTTTGAAAACTTTACGATGATCCGGCATGTGGAGAGGATGCACCCCCAGAATTTTGCCCGGGAAAGTGTCAGGGCTCTGGCACAAGAGGTTCCCAGTGATGGGGCCTCTACATCCACCGGAGGAGCAACTACTTCTGGGAGGGGGCAATTGCAGGAGCTCGTGCCAAATATTCAACCTGCTTTTAACAATGGTGTCCTGAGATGCAGATACTGCAATCAACTCCTTACCAATGGAGAGCAAAGTGTCCAGCTCATGGTTCGAGCATTGGAGAACCATCATTGCCCTTCCCACCCCTAATTTGTTTTTGTTTTTTTGCTCCTGTTGAGCAGTTTCCATTCCCTGTTCTTGTTCCTGTTTTGAAAAAAGAAGAAAACAAAAAGTTCTTTTCAGAACTACCTCCAATTCTCATCAAAGAGCTATATTCTTAAAAAAATGAAAAAGAATAAGTGAAATGGAGTGCATTGATAATAGAAAGGAAAATGAGTAAGAAAGAACAGAAAGGTATGAGAGGAGAAAGGAAGTGAAGTAGGGGGACTGCAAGAAGGTGAGTGTTGGGAAGAAAAGTAAGGAGAAGAAGAGTGAATATGGGGAATGTTGATATTCAAAGAAAATGTTGAAAAGGAACGGGGTGAGGAAGGGTAAGAAAAGATGCATTGCTGGAGTTGAAGACTGAAGGCCTCATTTATGAAGCCAGAGCGTCACTTTTTGTGACGCATCAGTCCAGTAAAAAATGCACCTTATTTAGTCATATTTACAAAGTGGCGCATCTAGGTAGATGCGTCACTTTGTAAGCCCCTGCGCCACATTATTCCTACGTCAGGTGTAATGTATGCAAAAGGGACGTATTGACACAAGAAAGGGTCGTAGAGGTGACGCAATGAAATCTATGAGATATCACTGCGTCACTTTTATGACGCTGTTGCGTCCAAATCTTACGCCTGTTTCACAGCAGGGGTGCAGGCCCTTTCACATGGGGCTTGGCCCCATGTGAAAGGATACATTGCTGGAGTTGCTTCATTTTTGAGACACACTCCAGGAATGCATCACTTTTGCGCTAACAGATACGTCTAAAATACTGACGTATCTGTAAGAACTTCCAACATAATACGTCATAAATTTAATATGACGCATGAGTAGAAGACTGAAGGACTCATTTATGAGGCCATGCGTCACTTTACCACCACCGGAGCGTCACTTTTTGTGACACACCAGTGCTGTAAAAAATGCACCTTATTCAGTCATATTTACAAAGTGACGCATCTAGGTAGTTGCGTCACTTTGTAAGCCCCTGCGCCACATTATTCCTACGTCAGGTGTAATGCATGCAAAAGGGACGTATTGACGCAAGAAAGGGTCGTAGTGGTGACACAGTGAATAAACTGGGGGCCTCATTTCTGAAAAAAGACGCATCGCTGCGTGAAAACAGCGATGCGTCGCTTATCAGTGCGCACTCCTTACGACATTCCTGATGTGTCATATTTAATGTATGACGAATCATGTCGCAAGGAGTTACAGATACGTCAGTATTTCTGACGTATCTGTAAGCGCAAAAGTGACGCATTGCTGGAGTGTGTCACAAAAGTGACGCAACTCCAGTAATGCGTCCTTTCACATGGGGAAAGCCCCATGTGAAAGGTCTTGCGTCAGTCTTACGCCTGCTGTGAGGCAAGATTTTGACGCAACAGCGTCCTAAAAGTGACGCAGTGAAATCTCATAGATTTCACTGCGTCACTATTACGAGGCTTTTTGCGGGGGAACGCCCCCTCTGCATACATTATACCTGACGCAGGTATAATGTGGCGCAGGGTTCTAAAAAGTGACCCATCTACCTAGATGCGTCACTTTTTAAATATAGCGCAACGAGGCACATTTTTTACACTGCTGGTGCGTCACAAAAAGTGACGCACCGGCGGCGCAAAACTGCCGCAAGGCCTTCATAAATAAGGCCCTGGATTTTCCCCATGCTTCGCTCCCCGGTGCGCTCCCCGGTGCGCGTACCGGACGCTCCCCCGCGCAAATCAAATTTCTTTTTTAAATGCCCCGCGGGACCCTATTTTAGCCCCCACATCAAACCTAGGGGGTCAAGGGGGGGGTCTACCCCTCCCCCTTATAGTCATTTCCCCCTTTTTTTATGCCACCTCTTGTGTCTCGATTCTACCGAGACACAAGATGGCGGCCGCTCCGGACTGTTTCGAATGTTTACAGACACCTGTGAGCCAATCAGCTTTCCCTGCGCAAGTTGCGTAGCACGCCCGGTGTGCTCCCCGGTGCGCGTACCGGGCGCGCCTATAGATATATATATTCAAAATCCACTGGAGCACATATCTTGAGACATAGCAAAGGCACATCGGGCTACCAGTCCCTACAATTTTGCCAAGTTTGGTGTAAATCCATTCAGCCGTTCAGGCTAAAAGTGAGGTCGACCGCCCTATGGAAATTAACATGGGGAAAACGCGTTTTGGGACCCCCCTTTTATCTCGGCCCCCACTTGACGCATCCACCCCAAACTTTCAGGGAAGGACCGGAGCTCGACAAGGCCATTTTTGAGGAAATTTTCAGGCAGATTCGTCAACCGGCGCCAAAGTTATTCCAAATAGAATTTTGAGATTTAACATCGAAAAAAATCCTAACTATAACTACCTACTGGCGACCGCCAGTAGGTAATATATATATATATTTTGCGTCAGTGACAGTTTCCTGCTTCATTGGTTTTTTAACCACCCCCGGGGTCCGACCAAGCCAATGCAATGTATGCTGGGACTTGTAGTGATGTGGCATTGGGCATCCTACGTGCACCAATTCGGACTTTGTGAACATTCACTTCCGGGGGAAGGAGACTACTGACACTCAGCAGGAGGGGCACACGGTATTTTAAACCCATCATTGGCCCGTTTCCTGCTTGAACCATCTGGCGCTGAGGAAGGCAACATACAACGCCGAAATGCATTCGCCCTGAAGGATTGGTTTACCTGCAGATTAAAGCTGTCTCCGCTGTTTCCCCTGTGTGGCTTCTTCTTCTTGGTTCCCGAGGAGGTGGTGTGCATTCAAATAGCGCGACAGCCAGATTCGCGCATTGAGAGGCTCCCGCACTGTATATCTGGCCCCTGGTTACTGGCTTCTGCCCTGCAGACTTTGTTTCGGCCCAGGTTTCTGGGATGCTTGGGGCTCGCCTCCAGACTTGGACATAGTGGAATAGCAGTGTTGGGTGATTTTCACGCCACGTTGGGCAAGCTGGATTTCCGGACTTGCTCCTGCCTAATCCGCTACTACAGGACCAGGAGGTTGGTGCGGTTAAGGGGAGCAGAGGAGGCTTTTAATTTTGCGTCAGTGACAGTTTCCTGCTTCATTGGTTTTTTAACCACTCCCGGGGTCCGACCAAGCCAATGCAATGTATGCTGGGACTTGTAGTGATGTGGCATTGGGCGTCCTACGTGCACCAATTCGGACTTTGTGAACATTCACTTCCGGGGGGTGGAGACTACTGACACTCAGCAGGAGGGGCACACGGTATTTTAAACCCATCATTGGCCCGTTTCCTGCTTGAACCATCTGGCGCTGAGGAAGGCAACATACAACGCCGAAATGCATTCGCCCTGAAGGATTGGTTTACCTGCAGATTAAAGCTGTCTCCGCTGTTTCCCCTGTGTGGCTTCTTCTTCTTGGTTCCCGAGGAGGTGGTGTGCATTCAAATAGCGCGACAGCCATATTCGCGCATTGAGAGGCTCCCGCACTGTAAAGCTGGCCCCTGGTTACTGGCTTCTGCCCTGCAGACTTTGTTTCGGCCCAGGTTTCTGGGATGCTTGAGGCTCGCCTCCAGACTTGGACATAGTGGAATAGCAGTGTTGGGTGATTTTCACGCCACGTTGGGCGAGCTGGATTTCCGGACTTGCTCCTGCCTAATCCGCTACTACAGGACAAGGAGGTTGGTGCGGTTAAGGGGAGCAGAGGAGGCTTTTAATTTTGCGTCAGTGACAGTTTCCTGCTTCATTGGTTTTTTAACCACCCCCGGGGTCCGACCAAGCCAATGCAATGTATGCTGGGACTTGTAATGATGTGGCATTGGGCGTCCTACGTGCACCAATTCGGACTTTGTGAACATTCACTTCCGGGGGGTGGAGACTACTGACACTCAGCAGGAGGGGCACACGGTATTTTAAACCCATCATTGGCCCGTTTCCTGCTTGAACCATCTGGCGCTAAGGAAGGCAACATACAACGCCGAAATGCATTCGCCCTGAAGGATTGGTTTACCTGCAGATTAAAGCTGTCTCCGCTGTTTCCCCTGTGTGGCTTCTTCTTCTTGGTTCCCGAGGAGGTGGTGTGCATTCAAATAGCGCGACAGCCAGATTCGCGCATTGAGAGGCTCCCGCACTGTAAAGCTGGCCCCTGGTTACTGGCTTCTGACCTGCAGACTTTGTTTCGGCCCAGGTTTCTGGGATGCTTGGGGCTCGCCTCCAGACTTGGACATAGTGGAATAGCAGTGTTGGGTGATTTTCACGCCACGTTGGGCGAGCTGGATTTCCGGACTTGCTCCTGCCTAATCCGCTACTACAGGACAAGGAGGTTGGTGCGGTTAAGGGGAGCGGAGGAGGCTTTTAATTTTGCGTCAGTGACAGTTTCCTGCTTCATTGGTTTTTTAACCACCCCCGGGGTCCGACCAAGCCAATGCAATGTATGCTGGGACTTGTAGTGATGTAGCATTGGGCGTCCTACGTGCACCAATTCGGACTTTGTGAACATTCACTTCCGGGGGGTGGAGACTACTGACACTCAGCAGGAGGGGCACACGGTATTTTAAACCCATCATTGGCCCGTTTCCTGCTTGAACCATCTGGCGCTGAGGAAGGCAACATACAACGCCGAAATGCATTCGCCCTGAAGGATTGGTTTACCTGCAGATTAAAGCTGTCTCCGCTGTTTCCCCTGTGTGGCTTCTTCTTCTTGGTTCCCGAGGAGGTGGTGTGCATTCAAATAGCGCGACAGCCAGATTCGCGCATTGAGAGGCTCCCGCACTGTAAAGCTGGCCCCTGGTTACTGGCTTCTGCCCTGCAGACTTTGTTTCGGCCCAGGTTTCTGGGATGCTTGGGGCTCGCCTCCAGACTTGGACATAGTGGAATAGCAGTGTTGGGTGATTTTCACGCCACGTTGGGCGAGCTGGATTTCCGGACTTGCTCCTGCCTAATCCGCTACTACAGGACAAGGAGGTTGGTGCGGTTAAGGGGAGCAGAGGAGGCTTTTAATTTTGCGTCAGTGACAGTTTCCTGCTTCATTGGTTTTTTAACCACCCCCGGGGTCCGACCAAGCCAATGCAATGTATGCTGGGACTTGTAGTGATGTGGCATTGGGCGTCCTACGTGCACCAATTCGGACTTTGTGAACATTCACTTCCGGGGGGTGGAGACTACTGACACTCAGCAGGAGGGGCACACGGTATTTTAAACCCATCATTGGCCCGTTTCCTGCTTGAACCATCTGGCGCTGAGGAAGGCAACATACAACGCCGAAATGCATTCGCCCTGAAGGATTGGTTTACCTGCAGATTAAAGCTGTCTCCGCTGTTTCCCCTGTGTGGCTTCTTCTTCTTGGTTCCCGAGGAGGTGGTGTGCATATATATATATATATATATATATATATATATATATATATATATATATATATATATATATATATATATATATATATATATATATATATATATATATATATATATATATATACATATATATATATATGTATATATATATATATATATATATATATATATATATATATATACATATATATATATATGTGCATATGTATGTGTGTAGAGAGAGGTAGAGAGAGGTAGAAAGGGTAGAGGTAGAGAGGTAGAGAGTAGTAGAGAGAGAGGTCGAGAAGGAGCGAGTAGAGAGTGAGTACTAGAGAGTAGAGAGCAAGTAGTAGAGAGTAGTAGAGTGAGTAGTAGAGAGTGAGTAGTAGAGAGTGTGTAATAGAGAGTGAGTAGTAGAGAGTTAGTAGCAGAGAGAGTAGTAGGGAGTAGTAGAGAGTGAGTAGTAGAGTAGTAGAGAGAGAGTAGTATAGAGTGAGTAGTAGAGAGTAGTAGAGAATGAGTAGGAGAGTGAGTAGTAGAGTGAGTAGTAGAGAGTGAGTAGTAGAGATATGTAGAGTGAGTAGTAGAGAGTAAGAAGTAGAGAGTAGGAGAGAGATGGTAGTAGAGAGTAGTAGTAGGGAGTGAGTAGTAGAGAGTGAGTAGTAGAGAGTGAGTATTAGAGAGTGAGTTGTAGAGAGTGGGTAGTAGAGAGAGAGTAGTATAGAGTGAGTAGTAGAGTAGTAGAGAGTAGTCAGTCAGTCAGTCAGTGTCAGTCAGTGTCTGTCAGTCAGTCAGCCAGTGTCAGTCAATCAGTGTCAGTCAGTGTCAGTCAGTCAGTGTCAATCAGTGTCAGTTTGTGTCAGTCAGTCAGTCGGTGTCAGTCAGTCAGTGTCAGTCAACCAGTGTCAGTCAGTGTCAGTCAATCAGTGTCAGTCAGTGTCAATCAGTCAGTGTCACCCAGTCAGTGTCAGCTAGAGCAGCTCTGCTGACCTGGTTCTCTGGCTCTAAAGCAGCTCTGCTGACCTGGTTCTCTGGCTCTAAAGCAGCTCTGCTGACCTGGTTCTCTCCCTCTAAAGCAGCACCGTTGACCTGGTTTCTCTGGCTCTACAGCAGGTCTGCTGACCAGGTTCTCTGGCTCTAGAGCCGCTCTGCTGACCTAGTTCTTAGGCTATAGAGCATCTCTGCTGATCTGGTTCTCTGGTTCTACAACAGCTTTACTGACCTGGTTCTCTGACTCTAAAGCAGCTCTGCTGACCTGGTTCTCTGGCTCTAAAGCAGCTCTGCTGGCCTGGTTCTCTGGCTCTAAAGCAGCTCTGCTGACCTGGTTCTCTCCCTCGAAAGCAGCTCTGCTGACCTGGTTTCTCTGGCTCTACAGCAGCTCTGCTGACCTGGTTATCTGGCTATAGAGCAGCTCTGCTGACCTAGTTCTTAGGCTTTACAGCAGCTCTGCTGACCTGGTTCTCTGGCTCTACAACAGCGCTGCAGACCTGGTTCTCCAGCTTTAAAGCAGCTCTGCTGACCCGGTTCTATGGCTCTAAAGCAGTTCTGCTGACCTGGTTCTCTGGCTCTAGAGTAGCTCTGCTGATCTGGTCCCTTGGCTCTAGAGCAGCTCTGCTGACCTGGTTCTCTGGCTCTAAAGCAGCTCTGCTGGCCTGGTTCCATGGCTCTAAAGCAGCTCTGCTGACCTGTTCTATGGCTCTAGAGAAGCTCTGCTGACCTGGTTCTCTGGCGCTAAAGCAGCTCTGCTGACCTGGTTCTCTCCCTCTAAATCAGCTCTGCTGACCTGGTTCTCTGCCTCTAGAGCAGCTCTGCTGACCTGGTTCTATGGCTCTAAAGCAGCTCTGCTGGCCTGGTTGTCTGCCTCTAGAGCAGCTCTGCTGGCCTGGTTCTCTGGCTCTAAAGCAGCTCTGCTGGCCTGGTTCTCTGGCTCTAAAGCAGCTCTGCTGACGTGGTTCTCTCCCTCTAAAACAGCTCTGCTGACCTGATTCTCTGCCTCCAGAGCAGCTCTTTTGACCTGGTTTTCTGGCGCTAAAGCAGCTCTGCTGGCCTGGTTCTCTGGCTATAAAGCTGCTCTGCTGATCTGGTTCTCTGGCTCTAGAGCAGCTCTGCTGACGTGGTTCTCTCCCTCTAAAACAGCTCTGCTGACCTGATTCTCCGCCTCCAGAGCAGCTCTTTTGACCTGGTTTTCTGGCGCTAAAGCAGCTCTGCTGGCCTGGTTCTCTGGCTCTACAACAGCTTTACTGACCTGGTTCTCTGCCTTTAAAGCAGCTCTGCTGACCCAATTTTATGGCTCTAAAGCAGTTCTGCTGACATGGTTCCTGGGCTCTAGAGCAGCTCTGCTGACCTGGTTCTCTCCCTCGAGAGCAGCTCTGCTGACCTGGTTCTCTGGCTCTAAAGCAGCTCTGCTGGCCTGGTTCTATGGCTCTAGAGAAGCTCTGCTGACCTGGTTCTCTGGCTCCAAAGCAGCTCTGCTTACCTGGTTGTCTGCTTCTAGAGCAGCTCTGCTGACCGGGTTGTCTGCCTCTAGAGCAGCTCTGCTGACCTGGTTCTCTGGCTCTAAAGCAGCTCTGCTGATCTGGTTTCTCTGGCTCTACAGCAGCTCTGCTGACCTGGTTCTCTGGCTCTAAAGCAGCTCTGCTGACCTGGTTCTCTCCCTCTAAAGCAGCTCTGCTGACCTAGTTTCTCTGGCTCTAGAGCAGCTCGGCTGACCTGGTTCTCTGACTCTAAAGCAGCTCTGCTGACCTGGTTCTCTCCCTCTAAAGCAGCTCTGCTGACCTAGTTTCTCTGGCTCTAGAGCAGCTCGGCTGACCTGGTTCTCTGACTCTAACGCAGCTCTGCTGAACTGATTCTCTCCCTCTAAAGCAGCTCTTCTGACCTGGTTCTCTGCCTCTAGAGCAGCTCTGCTGACATGGTTCTCTGGCGCTAAAGCAGCTCTGCTGACTTGGTTCTCTCCCACCAGTACGTCACTTTTTCTAACATAGTGATGGCGCTGGGGACTCCTCCATATTTACAAGGAGAGGAAAAGCCACTCTTCGTGGCTTTTCCTCTCCTTTATAATACGACCCATTCAAACGCAGCACTTTGCGTTGAAGGCGTGTTCCATGGGTATTGCTGTGTCTGTTCCCACACAACACCAATTGAATAACACATCTCAAGACTAATGAGAAAGTGTAAATCTATAGATACGTGTGAATGGTGCGCCACCCTAGAGGTGGTGTAACGAGGCACAACAAGGAGAAATGTTTTCATTTCTCCTCGTTTTTTCCTGTTTCAATGCATGCTGCATTCCACAGCACACATTGAAGGAGGAAAATGCCTTTAGGGATTGTTTTGTGCAGGAAGTAGTCCCTTCCTGCACAAAAACAATCCGCCCATGACACAGATATCCTTGCACCATGGTGCAAGGGTGCCTGTATCACTGCATGGCTGCAGTTTGTGTGCTAGTGCAGAGGGAGCACAGAATTGCGACATATTCATGTAAATATGTCACATCCCTGTGCTTCAGAAGTGCCACAGCGAGGTGCAGCTAAAGGGCTTGCAATGTCACGCTGCAACACTTCCTCATAGATCTGCACCTATAAATTCACCATACAGTACTAATGCCTTCTTTCAATCAATCATGCTCTACACATACATTCAACCACACTTGCAGACATTACCGTGCAATTATAGTTCTTTTTTTTAAACCAGATAAGGTAGTTCCGAACATTTTTTTGTTTTTTCTATTTTTTTGTAGTTTGTTAACAATTTTGTACTCTTTTTGGTGTTTCTTAAAAATTGAACAAAAAAGGAACTAAGTAAACAGTTAGCTTTAAATAAAAATTATTTGCATTTGTGGTTCCTTTGAGCTGCACAAATAGCGTCCACTGACTGTTCACCATTACAGATGATGATTTTGCACGTAGTGCAGTGCTGCTGCAGAAAAGCAAATTCTGGGGGAATGTCTACTGGTGGTGCTGAAGTAGACGCTCCAGAGGTGCTAGCAATGCCTGGCGATGGATTAATTGCTGCACGCCCCATTTCTTCACGTGCCAGATTCTTCGGGTGAATGGTCCGCAGATGTTTATACATACTCGCTGTTCCACAGAAGAATTTCTTGTCACTGCCTCGCGACAGGACCCTGTCACACAGCAAGCATGTGACTTTTCTTGCGTTGACCTTTTTTTCTCCGACAGGAAAGGTGAAAAATTTCCATACCAATGACTCAGGCCTCTGCTTGGGTCGATATTCCTCCAAGATATCTCCACGCGAGTTATAGTTAGCAGAACTAACTATAACTGAAGAATTTCTATGGTTTTGTATGAGTGAAATGGCCAGCTAACTATAACACCACTGAAACCTACGGTTTTGTCTGTGAATATATATATATATATATATATATATATATATATATATATATATATATATATATATATATATATATATATATATATATGTATATATATATATATATATATATATATATATATATACACACACAAGACTCCATCCTCATAAGAGAAACGGCGGAGGCCAGAGTGGGTTTCTGAGGAACACTTTATTTCCTGGCAACAACAGTAAGTGGTGGCGAATGCATTTCGGATCGTAATCTGCCTTCTTCAGCGCCCTGCACTTGTGTGAGTCCAGTAATCAGTCCTGTAGCCTTATTTCACCTGAAGTGTTGGTGACGACATGTAGCTCCTCCCCTGACTATCCGCTCACCTGTCAGGGTTCGTTTTGAACGTGCAAACTCCAACTCCCAGTATGCATTATGCTTATGCATCTGGGTCGGTGGTGTGGGGGGCCAAAAAATGATAGGTGGCGCTGGCTGTAGTGTCAGAATGCTTGCTGCAACAGCGTGACTCAGTCCCAAGTTTCCAGACAAAACCAGTGTCCTCTCAGGTCCCCTCGGGCTGCTGCAGCCATGTAGATAGGGCAGACAGATGAGCGGGGACAGTCATGCAGCACACATCGTCCTAGCGGAGGTAAAATACCTCTCTCCGCTCTAGTCCTCCAGTCCACTCGGCGGACACCGGAACTCTCGATCCTTCGAGTGTAGAAAACACTGTGGAGCAGTCCGGGTCTCTTTAACAGCAGGGCCATCCGATCCGAGCTACTGGCAGAGCGCGGAAAACATGCACAAGACTCCATCCTCATAAGAGAAACGGCGGAGGCCAGAGGGGGTTTCTGAGGAACACTTTATTTCCTGGCAACAACAGTAAGTGGTGGTGAATGCATTTCGGCTCGTAATCTGCCTTCTTCAGCGCCCTGCACTTGTGTGAGTCCAGTAATCAGTCCTGTAGCCTTATTTCACCTGAAGTGTTACACGTAGTTCCTCCCCTGACTATCCGCTCACCTGTCAGGGTTCGTTTTGAATGTGCAAACTCCCACTCCCAGTATGCATTATGCTTATGCATCTGGGTCGGTGGTGTGGGGGGCCAAAAAATGATAAGTGGCGCTGGCTGTAGTGTCAGAATGCTTGCTGGGACAGGGTGACTCAGTCCCAAGTTCCCAGAAAAAAACAGTGTCCTCTGAGGTCCCCTCGGGCTGCTGCAGCCGTTTAGATGGGGCAGACTGATGAGCGGGGACAGCCATGCAGCACACAATATCCTAGCAGAGGTAAAATACCTCTCTCCGCTCTAGTCCTCCAGTCCACTCGGCGGACACCGGAACTCTCGATCCCTCGAGTATAGAAAACACTGTGGAGCAGTGCGGTGCCAGTGAAGTCCGGGTCTCTTTAACAGCAGGGCCATCGGATCCGAGATACTGGCATAGCGCGGAAAACATGCACAAGACTCCATCCTCATAAGAGAAATGGCGGAGGCCAGAGCGGGTTTCTGAGGAACACTTTATTTCCTGGCAACAACAGTAAGTGGTGGCGAATGCATTTCGTCTCGTAATCTGCCTTCTTAAGCGCCCTGCACTTGTGTGAGTCCAGTAATCAGTCCCGTAGCCTTATTTCACCTGAAGTGTTGATGAGGTGACGGCACGTAGCTCCTCCCCTGACTATCCGCTCACCTGTCAGGGTTCGTTTTGAATGTGCAAACTCCAACTCCCAGTATGCATTATGCTTATGCATCTGGGTCGGTGGTGTGGGGGGGCCAAAAAATGATAGGTGGCGCTGGCTGTAGTGTCAGAATGCTTGCTGGGACAGCGTGACTCAGTCCCAAGTTCCCAGAAAAAAACAGTGTCCTCTCAGGTCCCCTCGGGCTGCTGCAGCCATGTAGATAGGGCAGACAGATGAGCGGGGACAGTCATGCAGCACACAACGTCCTAGCGGAGGTAAAATACCTCTCTCCGCTCTAGTCCTCCAGTCCACTCGGCGGACACCGTAACTCTCGATCCCTCCTCATAAGAGAAACGGCGGAGGCCAGAGGGGGTTTCTGAGGAACACTTTATTCGTCCTCCAATCTCACTGTATGGAGATACAGATGAGGCAAACCCAAATAGATGGTGCAATTGTTTTTATTCCGTTGTGCCCAACAACACCACCGCCACGACGCATTTCAGCCCGCGTAGGGCCTTGATCACATGACATGTGGGAGGGGTTGGCACAATTTAAACTGCAAGTGCAAGTAAGTACTTCCCTTTTTACATCATAGACATAAACAAGATACTATATATTAATATATATTTTCACTGAAAAAAAATAGGTTTCAGGCACGTTATAGTTAGAAATTAGCATTTAAAAAACCTTAGAAATTCACTGAAAAAAACATAGGTTTCAGAGGCATTATAGTTAGTTGGACATTTCACTCGTATAAAACTATAGGAATTCCCCCGTTATAGTTAGTTCAGCTAACTATAACTTGCGTGCCCGCAATGAACTGCTGATGACATCACATATTACATCACTCATGACATGGTCAGTGACATCACTCATGACATCCCAAATGACATCACTGATGTGAAGTCATGTGCCAGGCCGCTGCACCACACCTGTGGAAGTAGTGTCAGCATGCGTTTATACCTATTAGGATGAACTACTGACCCCTACTGGTCTGAAAGTACTGGAGTACGGAAAATATGTGAGGTATTGTCTAGAATCTCATGGTGCTAAGCTGAGCAGCTGCCGGACTCGGGGATGAAAGCGTGAGTCCAAACTGTGTGTCATATGCTGTGAAGTCATGTGCTCTGGCCGCTGAGCTACATCCGTCCGAGTACTGTCAGCATGTACTCGGAGGAACTTTTGTTTCGAACATTGTAACTTGTGTATAGTGCTTAGGAGGTGTTATACAGGGAGTGCGAAAGTAAATGTGGGTGTATCAATTCAATTTTGTATTTGTAAAGTGCAAACTACTCACTCCTATGGGTCTGAAGGCCCCGGGGGCGTAAGCTGAGCTGCTGCCGGACTCAGGGATAAAGCCGCTGAACTACTGACCCTACCGGTCTGAAAGTGCGGGTACGGAAATTAAGTGAGGTATTGCCTAGAGTGTCATGTTGCTAAATTTAGCTGCTGCTGGTTTCGGGGATGAAACCATGAGCCCAAACTGTGTGTCCTATGCTCTGAATTCATGTGCTCTAAGCGCTGTGCCACACCTGTCCAAGTAGTGTCAGCAATTTTTTATACGTAGTAGGAGGAAGTTTTGTTTGGAACATGGTAACTTGTATATGGTGCTTAGGTGGTGTTATACAGGGAGTGCGAAGGTAAGTCAATACAGTATTTGTAAAGGGCAAACTACTCACCTCTATGGGTCTGAAGGCGTGGATATTATGTGAGCTGTTAAGTGAGCTTTTGCCCAGAGTCACATGGTGCTGAGCTGAGCTGAACTGCTGTCAGAGCAGGGGATTAAACCGTGAGCCTTGTGCTCTGAACTCATGTTTTCTGGCCGCTGCGGCACACCTGTCCAAGTAGTGTTAGCATGTGTGCATACGTACTAGGAGGAAGTTTTGTTTAAAACAGTGTGACATCTGTAAGGTGATTGCGGGTGCTACAGAGGGAGTGTGAAGTTCAATTCTGCTGTTTCAAATCAATCTGGTATTTGCAAAGTGCAAACTACTCTCACGCGTAATGGTCTGTAGGCGCTAGGGGCCGGCATGGAAATTAAGTGAGCTGTTGCTTAGAGTCACATGGTGCTATCCTGAGCTGTCGCTAGAGCCGGTGATCAAAGTGAGAGCTCTGTGCTGCAAAGTCAGATGGTCTGCACCACAGCTGTGTGGAGAATACATTTTGGCAAGGGTCCGGGAGTTGCCGTTACCTGGCCCTGAAAAAAACGGGCATAAGGTGCCAGTTATAGGCTGGCTCTAAAAAGAGCCCTTGTGTTCATTAGTTGGAGCTACATGTAGGTGCGGATGCACAACTTCAGGTTATTCAGAAAAACTCTGTTTCCTTGATCTGTGAAGTGTGCTCCATCACTTCTGTAGATATCAGTCATATAAAAACGTATGTTGTAGATCAACCCCATTTTATGGTCTCTGAGGTATGCAGACACAGCTTTGTTGATATTCTTCCTAGATTTTTCAATCAGAGCACAAAGTTGTTTTGACCATTTCTACTTCTGTCTTTGGCATATATTGGAATATACAAAGACAGTTTGAGGCAAAAGTAGCATCAATTGTCAAAAGGTGTCCTTAAAAAGCATTTCCAAACCTACCCCAGTCAATGTGCCTAGGTCATTTCCACCACAATGCACAATCACGAGGTCAGGGTGTGGAAGATGCAAAGAGGTTTTAAACAACGGTAGCAATTGGTGCCAATTCAATCCACTCTGTGTAAACCATTTAATGTCCACATTTTGTAAACCTAGGTCTAAGTCAATACGTCTCTGTTCTGCATACCTCTTGCACCAGAAAACATAGCTATGTCCTACGATCCACACTAACATTTTGAAGGCATGGCTGGAAGGTATGGAAAGATGTCTGTAGCTCAAGTAGTTCCTTCATAGAAGAAGAGATATGTTGAAAGATGGGGAACTACTTTTTTTTACCATACAAAAACAATACCTGATTGGGAGATGAAAAGCATTGTTTTGTAAAAGTAGGGTGCGCATTCGTTTGGTGGAAAAGCATCTATGTGATTGGTTAAGAAAAAGCAGTTTCAACGTGGAGTACATATCATAGGATAAAATTTGCTCAACTCACCCACACTTGCTACTTGCATTTGGAAGGCACTGTTCGAACTTAAAACACTTGTGAACTTTTAACCTGCACATGCCGTTAAATGTTCGAGAAAATGTTGCAAAAAAATATCATTAGGGTCAAAAAAATTGATGAACTTTTAACCTGCACATGTTGTAGAATGTTCTAAAAAGTGTGTTGATAGAATACTTGCACTTCTGACTTCTATGTGTCCTTGAATATTAAAAAAAACCTGTTTATATGGAAAATTAAAAAGAAACCAAAAGAGAGAAGTTTTGAAACATAAAATAATCAAGGAGCTATTCTAATTTGTTCATTACATGTATTTATGTGTGGAGCAACAAAATTACAGGCACAACAGCACCAGGAAGAGGAAGAAGCAGGGAGTGGGTGAACGGGGGAGATGGGCACAATGGCACATATGCACAATTAAGTACAGAACAAGTATAGAAAAACAATGGCCAAAATGAGACACACCAACAAGGAGCACAAGTCACACAACCCGCCAACATCACACCACTAAATGAGCATAGAAGTGAAAACCACACTGCCTAAAAGGGAGAAGGGTGAACAAAAACTCACATGAAGGGACATCTCACACATACTGCAGCACACACACATATGAACCAGAGTACCTCAACATCCAACAAAATGTTGTCCAAACACAAACATTTGTGCAATCGAACACAGGAGACAAATGCACTCGCCTGTGGTGGATAAGCGTCCAAAAGCGTCAGTACAAAAGAGGCACATGAGAACACATAGGTACAAACCCACAGTTCGGATGGGGTAGCAATTCACCTATGGCATGCAGCCAGAGAGTGTGTGACACACACATTGGCATACAAATCAAAACACAACACATTTGGAGACAAGTGAAAATGTGGAAACTTTATTTAAAAAAGTGTCTGTCAGTGCGGCCAAGAGTAGTGCCACGATATGCAGACAAATGCAGCAGCATGCCTGAATAAGGAAAACGTCCATGTTCACCTCGGGGTAGTCAATCGCCAACACACGTCAGTGTCAAGCAGCATTGGTTGTCCGCGCCTCAGACATAATTCAACACCAATGCAGTCATGTGCACTGTTGTTTTGGGACATGTGAGCAGCAGATGTACAATGTGCAATGATGCGACGGGACACATGCAATGTGGCACATCAAGTTGTGGTTGCAGGTACCTTGTCACTCGTCCATGAACACGAGTGCAGCTGTGCAAGCCACTATCTTTAATGAGTGATGGTTGGCCACACTATTTGACATGTCGTCTACGTAATCCATCAGGTGACCGGAACAGATGTGCTGACTCCAACCATTGTACCCAATGTGCACCAAATCAGAATCGGGAAGTGGGTCAATTTGGTCACTGCATATTACGACACGTGCAATCTCCCAGACCCAGTTCCCAACATGCATGCCAAAAATCCATGCGTGCCATAAACAGGCATCACAATGACACTCCTGGTCATTGGCCAACAGGGGGCGCACACATCCATAGTAATCAATGTCAGCTACCCACTCGTTGGAGAGGCACACGTCCATGCACCACTCAGATAGGCACGTGCGACATTGCAATACAGGTTGAACGCAGATGACGTCCGCAATGCGGAAACTCAGCCAGTAAGTGATCTGCAGTACTGCCAAAGGCAGTGCACCCAGGACATGCAGCAGACATGCAAGGTATAGGTGGATGTGTATGGAGTTGATCCATGTGTTCGGGATGCCCTGCCATTTCGTCAGTGGCTCTGATTGTAGCTGCACTGGCTTGTCATGTGCCAGTGTTGTGGATGAAAGGGCACAGCCTGGTGCAATGAGTCGGGTGTTTGTGCAATGAGTGCAGGGCAGTGGTGTGGTGGGAGTACGTGTGAAGGCCAGTTCATGCATGCTAACTACGACAAAGGAATTTTGAGTGTGGGATGGGTACTCGTTCTCAAATCAGGGAGTGCGTAGTGTGGGAGATGAATGCAAATATTAACGTATCTGTCAGGGGGGGCTGGCCACTTGCAAGTTCCTTCTCGGAGCAGCAGATGTGCTAGCGCAAGATAGCTCAGACAAAGAACCTTACATCCCTACAGTAAATTCTCCAGTTGCATTCATACAGGATGTGTACAAAGGCCGTCGTGGGTGTTGTGGGATGTCTGCGACCCTCGTCATCATGGATGAGATGTCCAGCACGGGGCACATGGACCGGTTCATTGTGTGTTACGTTGCCAAACTGCTGCTCCTCCCTCCCACGAGCCCCCACAATTTTGTACTGTGCGCTGTTGTATCCTGTGCACTCGTATGGCACACCATTGTAATGCCTATTCGCGCTTGTCCTGCGGCATTCCAACTACACCATTACGGTGCAGTTTGGAGGTGGTGGGTGCCACTTTACAACATCGACTGCTGCGGCCCTTTTGGCAGGCCACACCAGAACACAGAGACACACTTACCGCACTTCCTGCACAGGGACATGTCCGAGACACCCTGTTTCGCTTGCCAGATAGGCACACCCCGATGTTGACCTGTGTACGTCGGATCAGCACACGCCAGTTGTGCCTGCAGGAGAATGCGTGTATAGCTACATGTCCAGGGTCACTGCCAATGCTGAGGTGACATGGTAACGTCTGATGAAGACAGCACACTGTGATGTTGCAGGACCCGTACCTATCATGCTAACACAATGACTACAGGGACACACTTGCTCAGATACTGGTTTGGGGGCGTTGGTGGTCCTGGGGTTGTTGCGATGAGTCTTGTGGCCCTCATGGGTATCCCTGTATCATGCTCATTGACTCTATAGCACCTGTGGTTGTTCCGGTGTGGCTCTTGGCTGTGTTCCCTTTCATACTGCAGGTAGTCGACCTGCTTAACACCAGCAGAAAGCAGGTGTAAAATCCCTGGTGCTAACATGGCTTATCACCGGTATTTTTTTCACATTGCAGTTGTTGTGAAAGATGTAATGTGATTTTTTCATGTGCAGAACAATAAACAAACTGGGCAATGTATCCCATCAAGATCCAGCACCTGATACACTATTCCCAATCCATATAAATACAATGAGATTTCTTCATTGATTTTGTGTGTACACTGTAGGTGCACCCACTACCACAGTGCAATTCAATACAGGATTTTAGTATTTAGAATAAATTGCAAAGGTGCACCTCATGTCTTTTTGCACGGGAACAGCTACTCTGCATTTCATTATCAGCACTTTAATGCAACTAAAGTTGAGATAAATCTAACACATTAATCAGAAGTTGGTGAAAACTGCAGACATCACCAGTATTCTCTTGATAACTACCCCAAAATGTAACACCATGGTGGACACCACCAAATAACAGTAATAAGAATAAGAAAGAGACACACAGCAGTTAAGGAAACAACCAAAAAAGTTATCAAATGTATTTTATTAAACTTTATTTTTTTATAAACATATATATATATATATATATAAACGATAAACTAATAAATAAAATTTAACAAAAATAATACAAAACAACAAGGCGGAACACTCCTGTGGGGACCATAGATGTCGACAACAGAGCCTGGAAAATTAAGCACAAAATAAGGACGTGTGTAGCGCATTTCAAAGGAGTGGGACACAGAGAAACAGAGAAGGAAAAAAAGCTAGAGAGAAAAAGAGGGAAGGAAAGAAAGGGAGTGAGAAAGGGAGAAGGAAGAGAGATAGAAGGAAAGGAATGAAGAGAGTGAGAGAGAGAGTGAAGAGAGGGGAGTGAGAGAGAGAGAGAGAGAGAGAGACACTGCCACCCCTTCGCATACATGAGCAAATAATTACCTGGAGCCACCGGAGTGTGCAGCAGTGGGCACTCCACGTGCCCGTCAAAACTGCGGGGATCTCAGATGTCGCTGAGTCCTGAGTCATGAATGGCGAAGACCACATCAGCTTCTCAGCCGATCTCACAGATGTCGCTGAGTCCTGAGTCATGAATGGCGGAGACCACATCATCTTCTCTGCGGCCCAGCAAATCTCACACATGTTGCTGAGTCATGAGTCATCAATGGCGGAGGCCACAACAGCTTTCCGCAGTCTGGCAGATCTCACACATGCAGCTGAGTCCTGAATAATCAATGGCGGAGGCCAAATCAGGTTCTCCGTGGCCCTGCCGATCTCACACATGTTGCTGAGTCCTGAGTCATCTATGGCGGAGACCACATCAGCTTTTGGTGCCGCTAACGCTGTGGAACTCAAGTTGATGCCACGTGGTGGTAGGCCCCTCACGGACACATGAGCTTTGGGTGGCGCTAACTCTCTGCATCTCAAGTCCACACCACTTGATGGTAGGCCCCTGATGGCCACATGAGCTTCAGGTGGCACTAACCCTGTGCTCCTGAAGTGCACGCCAAGGGGATGGTAGGCCCTGACAGCCATACAGCTAAGGGTGTGACTAACCTTCTGCGCAACTTTTCATGGACTCTTTATGATTGAGACCCGTGTAGCGCCTGTCATCCAGTCAGCACCAGCAATAAAGGATGTGACGTTGTCTATCCATTATATTTGCGTGGTCACATGGCCTGTGATGCCTGTGCCGGACGGGTGTGGTGTGTGTGCAAACCTGCCCTCAGGGAGTGTCCGTGAGATGTTGAGAACTAGACCACTGACCTGCACACCAACAGCGAGTACGCCTGTGGCAGGTAGCTATGTGGGGCCAACGTCAGAACATAATTGGAGTGGTGTGGCGTGGCGTACGATGGAACAGGGAAGTTATAGTCACAATGACGCGGGCGGCTCATAGTACTGTGTCTTCGAGTTGAGCGGACGGTCCGCGGCTGTCCCTCTGCGGGCCTGGGTGCGAACTGTTCATAACTCACACTACATAAGTATTGAAGAATCATTTTGTGGTTCAGTCTGTCAGCTGTCATCTGTCCGAGGCATTTGTGAAAACAAATATCGGAGTTCTTTCTGTGAGAGATCCCCCTTTAACGCTGCATCTCCCCACATCAGCAGGTAACGCACCCGCTTCCCACATTACCAACATACCCCCAACAACCTTCTGGGGCCCGTAAGTGTCCCTGTGCGGTTGGACAAAGAAGAATCCTACTCGTGTATAGATTTACATATACAAATATTTACTTAAAGAAAAGAACAACAAATAAGACTGAAGGGAGTCTGGTGCTGTGGTCACTGCCACGAAGTCGGGGTCACTGACATTCAGGACTCAGGACACAGTTACACATGTGGGATCGGCTTGTCTTAAATAGGGTTAGTGGCACCAGAAGCAGTGAGACTGTATGAGCCTGTGATTGTGCTTGGTGTGGATAGCCTCACTGGGAGCAATGTGTCTTGCCTACTGGACTGCATCATGTGAAATCAGGACTCTATCTGAATTGTGAGGGCTGATGACTGTAGTGTAGGCCAGAGGTAGGGGTAAGGAAGGGCCCACAGCCACGTGCATAGGTTGGTGGCCACACCTGTCTGCGTAGTGCAGGTTCACTGGCACCACGTGTTGCCGGCCTTCCATATGCAAATACCCCTCATTGATCGAAGGGAGTCTGCGTCAAGGGGTCACATGCTGCCATCATTTGATTGTATCCTCAAGGACCATGCTGAGTAATAAGTGCTACTGTGTGTGCTAAAATCTGTGTCACGAATGATATTGTTGCTAAAGGTATTCTGAGTAGAAACGGCACTTTGTTACACTAAGCTTATTATATGCCTTCCAGGTAGCAATGCTTATTGTTTTACAGGAGTCCTTGACATTAACTATGCTTGTTGATTGGTTTACTTGGTAATGTGGCAACCGCTCCCCTCACGTGTACTGTGGTATACAACGGTTTGCGGCTCTCACGTGAGGGTAGCGAAGCTTACAGACTCTCTAAGGTATAATTAACAGCCTTGACAACGCGGCGACGCTTCGCTTCAATTCGAGCGTCACCGCGAGAGTTCCCATTCTTCCCAAACTCCGCTTTGTGCTTCCGACCTCCGCCCAGAGATTCCCGACCTCTGCCCTTCCCTTCGGATCCCACCCGTTTCTGGTGACTGTTCGGATTCCCTCCACTTACTGGTTTCCCTCCGCTTACCTGGAAAGCTGGCTCACTGAGGTTCAAGACTCATCTTCCTTCTTCTTCTTCCGGATTGCTCGTCATCTCCGGTGGACTTCAGGAACTTCCGCTTGTAGTAAGACTTTGGTTTAGCGCCGCCTGCATAGAAAGGCAAGTAGAAACGAGCGCTGGTGACTGTTACGAATTACTTAGTATAACAAGCATTGGTAAAGACAAAGTGTATTTGTTTTTGGATACTGAATCTTGTACAATGATTGCGCTGTTATACAATTACCTTTGAAAAGCTAAGGAGTTAGGTCCATGTAAGGGGTGGGGTAGGCTGGACCCTTATCATATATTAACAAACACAAATTGCCTGCACCCACCTTTCCTTCAACTACTTCTTTAGAACAATAGGGCAAACAAAATTTTTAAGTTTATTGTTTTTCTGCATTTTGATACAGACAAGTGACAAAGCTCTGATGAAAGTCCAGGAACTGGTTTCCTTGGACTAGAAACGCGTCGGCACATCTGAAGGAGCTATTTATAACATCAAGCGTTTCATCTGGCTGCGGCCAGGTGTCAAGTTGTTTGGCAACTTAAAAGTTTTGCTCTTTCTTTTTGACTTTGTCCTTTTCCCCTTTGTTTATGGATATAGATTAGCTCTATTGAAAAATTTCAATCAATTCTTTTTTGTGTTGTGTATTATGTGTAGAATGTATGATAATTATATATAAGAAATGTACATATTGTTGTTTTGTACAGGTCTAATTGAAATATATTGAATGTATTTTTTCCTTTTCTGTATAATTCATAAGAAAATAATTTAAAAAATTGAAGTAAAAAGGTATAAATAAAATACCAGGTCAAACCTAAAAATTTCGTTTGCCCTATTGTTCTAAAGAAGTAGTTGAAGAAAAGGTGGGTGCAGGCAATTTGTGTTTGCTGTTATACAATTACCTGGCATAATAGTATACTGACAACTGTACAACCCAGATTGTAAAAAACGATAATAACGCTGAGAGTGGTTGAGAGTAGATCAATCCTAAAATATAGTGTTAAGCCAATAGTGAGCATCTGAGTGGAATTTAGCTCTTGTCATTGGATGTTTTCTTTGTTTGTTTATTTTCTTTTTCAGAATCACTCATCTTAGCAGCATTAAACGATTATCAGGTATGACTTATTAGGAAAGTTAAGAGTTCAGATAACCCATAACCCAAGCACTAATATACTAACCGGTTGACTGTTTTGTACCACAGTGCTGACTGTATTTCATATTCATACTCATGTTAACTTTCCTTTGAAGGTATTCACGAGTAGTTAAGAGTCTTCTGATATCTGATAATTGTAGAAGTGTCAGCAAGGGCCGGAAGGCATTTAGTATGGGACGTCAGATTCTGTAACAATAAGTTTACTCATTTATGCTCTGAGTCGGTTGATGAAGGTATTGATTTATTGTTCATGTACACAGTATCTGTTAATTCACCACCAGAGGCCCGGAACACTTCAGCAAGAGAAACGTCACTTGGACTCCGCAAGGACCAGTGTTTTGTCTTGTTTCTCTCTCCACTTCCCCTTTCCCTTGAGGATAAATCAGAGTAGTCATGCGTTTACAATCCTTGTTACCTGATTGATTCACGAAGGGATTAGGAATTTACCGCATCAAGAAGGAACATACAGGAGCCTCGTGGATGAAAGCTCAACAGAAAGCGAAGCCACACTTCCTGTTTCTTCTTGATAATGTAAACTATTAATGGATATCACCAGTATGGATGTCAATCAACTAGCTCAGGTAGTGTGCAAACATGAAGAAATGCAGGATTTGCGCCTAGAAAATCCGTCATTGCGGCAGGAGTTAGATAGAACTAAAGCAGGGTTCACTACCTAGAGGGGGGTCAACAGAGGGAGGACGCCCCATTTTAGCACCATCTAAATTTGGCGCCCTGGCCTTTCACACTCAGACTTCTGCAGGGGCCGCTACTGATCAGCCAGTGCAAGTTACGGTTGTTACCTCTACGCAGGTTCCTTTAGCAAACCCGGAGAGGTTTACAGGAGATACCAGTAGATTCACTACATTCATGAGTCAATGCCAGTTGCACTTTCTGTGCAAACCACAGATCTTCACATCTGACACTGCTACAGTAGCTTTCATCATTTCCTATCTGGGAGGAGTGGCAGCAAACTGGGCTATGCCACTGGTTGATAATAATTACCCTCTTGCATAATCTAAAAGATTTTAAGGCAGCCATGTCTAGTCTCTTTGCCAAACATGTTTTCCTTCAAGCATCTGATAATGAGCTGTTAAATTTGCGGCAGGGTTCTAAGGATTTAATAACATACGTCACTACATTTAATAGGTTACTTGTAGAAACTCATTGGCCAGAGGAAAAACGAGTATCCCTTTTTTATCGAGGTCTTAAAGATGATTTGAAGGATTCACTTGCTCATATATTCAATTTACCAGAAGACTTCACTGAGTTTTAAGATTTAGTTGGTAAATTGGATCATAGGCTAGGGGAACGTAAAAGTGAAAGACCAAGAGGGGATATTAGGAAGGTACATTTCAAAACTGAGCAAAAAGAGACTGAGGACAAGACTTCCACTGTAAAACCAATGCAGATAGGAGGGGTAAAAGGGCCTCTATCACATGAGGAAAAAGAAAGACGGCAAAAAGGAAATTTGTGTCTATATTGTGGGAAGTCTGGTCATTTCGTCAGAGATTGTCCAGTGAAACCAGTTAAAAAGAAAGTTTTACTAATAGCGACAGATTCTTTGCAAGCGTTGGAAAACTAGTCATCTCGGGGAATTGGGAGGTTGATTCCCTGGGAAGCAATAGTGGAAAGATCTCACATTTTGAAACCAGTGTAACACATCATGTACCCAAACACTTCACTGTAAGGATACTCCTGATTTTGTCCACCCAACAAAGACATAGTATTCCTGTGCTCATAGATTCAGGAGCCACCGGCAATTTCTTTGATTTGGAATTCGCTAGGAAGCTTCATTACCTAAAAGGGAGCCCGAACCAGTGTGGGCTGTTGATGGTTCAGCTCTATCCTCTGGTTTAATCAGATTCAATACAACTCCTTTATTGATTATTACTGATAATGGCCATACAGAATACACAGTGTTTGATTTAATAGACACACCAACGTTCGGGGTTATTCTTGGAATTCCTTGGCTGGAACTCCATAACCCCAAAATCGATTGGGTAAAACGCACTGTGACCCTAGATTGAGCTCATTGCAGACTGCACTGTTACCAAGACACAAAAGACCCTATCATGCCTCTTTGTTGTGCCTTGTTAAGTAATGATCCTCCTGACATCCCAAAGGAATACCGGGATTTCTCTGATGTTTTTGATCCTCTCAAAGCGACTAAATTACCACCCCATAAAATATACGATTGTAGAATTGACCTCATACCTGGGGCAAAACTACCATGTAGTAGAATTTACGCATTGACAGAACCCGAAAACCAATATCTAAGATCTTATTTGGATGAGTTACTAGAACTAGGTTTCATTCGGCATTCCACCTCTCCAGTTTTGTCTCCCCTCTTTTTCGAAGCAAAGAAGACGGGAGATTTGCGAGCCTGCATCGACTATCGCGCAGTAAATAAGGCAACTATCAAAAATAGATACCCATTGCCTTTGATTCCTGTCCTCTTAAACCAAGTTAAAGGTTCCAGTATTTACACCAAACTGGATTTACGCGGAGTCTACCACCTAATTCGTGTTAAAGAAGCTGAAGAATAGAAAACCGCCTTCCGCACTAAATTTGGTTTATTCGAATATACTGTGATGCCCTTTGGTCTGTGCAACGCTCCTGCAGCATTTCAATACTTCATTAATGAAGTTTTGCACGACCTCTTAGACATTTGCGTCCTAGTATATATTGACGATATTTTGATCTATTCCAAAAACCCAGAGGAACATGTAGAACATGTTCGGTCCGTTTTGCAAAGACTCAGAGACCATGCTCTCTTTGCAAAGTTGGACAAATGTGTGTTCAGTTCTCCAAAGGTGGAATTCCTGAGGTATTGGTTACCCCCAGAAGGTGTTACCATGGATCCCAAAAAAGTGGAAGCAATTTTGAATTGGCCTGCTCCCACTTCGGTCAAGGATGTACAACGCATCTTAGGCTTCGTGAATTTTTACAGACGCTTTATTGCTAACTTTTTTTTTTACACATTTACTAATAAAGGGAAAGAAATTCCATTGGAGTCCTGAAGCAGACCTTGCTTTTGTAACCTTAAAAAAGGCTTTTACGACAGCACCTATCCTCATACATCCAGATCCTGACAGACCATTTTTTGTGGAAGCAGATGCTTCACAGACTGCAATCGGAGGAGTCTTAATGCAAAAAGATGATAAGACAGTTCATTTGCATCCCATTGCTTTTTTTTCAAGGAAACTCCTAGCTGCTGAGCAGAATTACACGATTGCTGAACGTGAGCTGTTAGCCATTAAAGGAGCGTTCCAAGAATGGAGACATCATCTCCTGGGAGCAAAGCATACCATAACCATCTTTTCCAATCATAAAAATTTGCAGTTCTGCTCTACTGCAAAAGCGTTCACCCCCAGGCAAATGCGTTGGTTACAATTTTTCAGTGAATTTGATTTTGTAATTACTTATCGCAAAGGGGCGAAGCAATTGTTATCAGACACTCTTTCCCGTTTACTTTGCAAGAAACAGAATGATCAAGGAAAAGAATCACAAAGTATCAATCCTGCCGAAAAAGTGTGTGCTGAAACTAACTCTGAGGCTTTTTTAGACCTGGTTAGGAAACAGGTAGAAGTACTGGATCAAAACAAATGGCTGTCCCAGAAGCACAATTCGATTGCAGACGGTCTGTTCTTTCCAAAGAGAAAGTATTTATTCCTGACAATGAATTGCGTCAACAAATTTTGAAGTTGAATCATGATCTAGCCACAGCAGCCCATCCGGGAATAAACAAAACCCTAGACCTGTGTCAAAGAAATTTCTGGTGGAAAAACATGTTCTCGGATGTACAACAATTTGTCAGGACTTGTCCTGTATGTGCGCGTCAGAAAGCATTGCATACTGCTCCCTCCTAGAGGGTATTTACAACCAATAGCCATTCCCCCATATCCTTGGCATACGATTAGTTTAGATTTTGTCACAGACCTACCAAACTCGAATGGTTTCACTACCATTTTAGTGGTGGTAGACTTGCTGTCTAAAATGAGGCATTTCATTCCCTTACCAAAACTTCCATCAGCAGTAGCGTTTAGTAAGATATTCATAAACCATATAGTCAAACTTCATGGACTTCCAAGTAAAATTATTTCGGATAGGGGGCCCCAATTCTTTTCTAAATTTTGGAAGTAACTTAGTAGTCAGTTGGAAATCGAAATAGCAATGTCGTCAGCTTTCCATCCCCTAACAGACAGACAAACCGAAAGGGTTAATCAAGTAGTAGAACAGAGCTTACACTGTCTGACAACCACTCTGTCATCTGAATGGGATGTGACATTGGCCTTGGCTGAGTTTTCCTACAACAACACAATACACTCAGCTTTAGGGAGTTCACCATTCTACTTTGTGACTGGTCAACATCCACGGTCTTCGCTCTTTGCCTGTAACATTTCCTGATAAAGGTCAGAATATGCCAGCTGTTGCAGAAAGATTGGCAAAATTACAAACATTTCAGGAACATATAAGTAAGAATTTAGCCAAGAACAAAATAAAAATGAAAGAATCAGCTGACAAACATAGATTGCCAAGTCCGTCTTACAAGGAAGGAGATTTGGTTTGGCTATCAACCAAAAACATTCAAATTGAGGGACCTAAAAAACTGAAACCACAATTTATCGGACCATTTCCCATAGAAAAGATCCTGAATTCAGTTTCCATGAGGTTAATTCTCCCCAACGATTACTCAATTCATCCTGTTTTTCATGTATCGCTCCTGAAACCCTATGATCACTCCATAAGACCTGATAACCCCCCTCCTTCTATAGTAGTCGGGGACCATGTTGAATATGAGGTGAATAAAATCTTAGACGCCAAGCGCTTCCGTGGCCGTCTTTATTATTTAATTGACTGAAAAGTCCTGAGAACCTGAATCAAATGTTCATGCTCCGCGACTTATTAAAGCATTTCATGTTCTTCACCCAGACAAACCTCGGCCTATTAGACAGCCTTTAGGGGGGAGAACTGTCATGGGGTCACATGCTGCCATCATTTGATTGTATCCTCAAGGACCATGCTGAGTAATAAGTGCTACTGTGTGTGTTAAAATCTGTGTCACAAATGATATTTTTGCTAAAGGTATTCTGAGTAGAAACAGCACTTTGTTACACTAAGCTTGTTATATGCCTTCCAGGTAGCAATGCTTATTGTTTTACACGAGTCCTTGACATTACCCATGCTTGTTGATTGGTTTACTTGGTAATGTGGCAACCGCTCCCCTCACGTGTACTGTGGTCTACAACGGTTTGCGGGCTCTCACGTGAGGGTAGCAAAGCTTCCAGACTCTCTAAGATATAAATAACAGCCTTGACAACGCGGCGACGCTTCGCTTCAATTCGAGCGTCACCGCGAGAACTTCTGTCCCTTCCCGCCCTCCGCTTTGTGCTTCTGACCTCCGCCCAGAGATTCCCGACCTCTGCCCTTCCCTTAGGATCCCACCCGTTTCTGTTGACTGTTCGGATTCCCTCCACTTACCGGTTTCACCCCGCTTACCTGGAAAGCCGGCTCACAGAGGTTCAAGACTCCTCTTCCTTCTCCTTCTTCCGGATTGCTCGTCATGTCCGGTGGACTTCAGGAACTTCCGCTTGTAGTAAGACTTTGGTTTAGCGCCGCCTGCATAGAAAGACAAGTAGAAACGAGCGCTGGTGACTGTTACGAATTACTTAGTATAACAAGCATTGGTAAAGACAAAGTGTATTTGTTTTTGGATACTGAATCTTGTACAATGATTGCGCTGTTATACAATTACCTTGCATACTAGTATATTGACAACTGTACAACCCAGATTGTAAAAAAATGATAATTACGCTGAGAGAGGTTGAGAGTAGATCGACCCTAAAATATAGCGTAAAGCCAATAGTGAGCATCTGAGTGGACTCTAGCTCTTGTCATTGGATGTTCTTGTTTTCTTTGTTTGTTTATTTTCTTTTTCAGAATCACCCAGCTTATCAGCATTAAACGATTATCAGGTATGACTTATTAAGAAAGTTAAGAGTTCAGATAACCCATAACCCAAGCACTAATATACTAACCGGTTGACTGTTTTGTACCACAGTGCTGACTGTATTTCATATTCATATTCATGTTAACTTTCCTTTGAAGGTATTCACGAGTAGTTAAGAGTCTTCTGATATCTGATAATTGTAGAAGTGTCAGCAAGGGCTCGAAGGCATTTGGTATGTGACATCAGATTAGTTTACTCATTTATGCTCTGAGTCGGTTGATGAAGGTATTGATTTATTGTTCATGTACACAGAATATTTTAATTCACCACCAGAGGCCCGGAACACTTCAGCAAGAGAAACGTCACTTGGACTCCGAAAAGACCAGTGTTTTGTCTTGTTTCTCTCTCCACTTCCCCTTTCCCTTGAGGATAGGTCAGAGTACTAAAGCATTTACAATCCTTGTTACCTAATTGATTCACGAAGGAATTAGGAATTTACAGCATCAAGAAGGAACATACAGGAGCCTCGTGGATGAAAGCTCAACCGTCTGGTGCTGTGGTCACTGCTATGGACTTGGGGTGACTGCAATTCAGGACTCAGGACATAGTTACACACATGTGGGATCAGCTTGTGTTAAAGAGGGTTAGTGGAACTACGTGTCGCTGGCCTTGCATATCGAAATATGCCTCGGTGATCGAAGGGAGTCTAGTGCTGTGGTCGCTGTCACGTAGTTGGGGTGACTGCCATTCAGGACTCAGGACACAGTTACACATGTGGGATCGGCTTGTGTTGAAGAGGGTTAGTGGCACCATGCGTCCAAAATTCAAATTGCAAGCTCTGCTACCCGCAGTGTAGACTACTAATGAGTGTTCGTTTGTACTTGAAAATGAATTTGGTGATTGTACTAAAGCTATAGCTGATATAAAAAAATGTTCTAGAAGAAAGGATACTAAAAGGATATTATGTAGATTTGAGGCTTGAAATAGTTACATGCCTAGTTGACTCTGTAGTTAATGAATGAAGAAATAATTTTAATTGTGAGCCCTACTGAGTGCAGAGAGGCGTATCATGAAAAGATGAAATAAGTATAGAATACACTGACGAAGTGTTGTATTTTCTGAGTACAATCTTGTTGTTAGAAATTAGCATTTGGAACTGGAATTGCGAGCTGTACTGCTCACAGTGTAGGCTGCTATTGCATGTTGGTTTGCACTTGAAGATTAATTTGGTCATTGCAGTAAAGCTATAACTGATAGAAAAAAAAGTTCTTGAAGCAAGGATACTAAAAGGATAATATGTAGAGTGTAGGACTGTGATAGTTACTTGCCTACTGGACTCTGTAGTTTCATATGGAAATACCCCTCACTGATCGAAGGGAGTCTGGTGCTGTGGTCTGTGCCACAGACTTGGGGTTACTGCCATTCAGGACTCAGGACACAGTTACACATGTGGGATCGGCTTGTGTTAAAGAGGGCTAGTGGGACTACGTCTCGCCGGCCTTGCATATCGAAATATGCCTCACTGATCGAAGGGAGTGTGGTGCTGTGGTCGGGGCCAGAGACTTGGGGTCACTGCCATTCAGGACTCAGGACATAGTTACACATGTGGGATCGGCTTGTGTTGGCCAGGGTTAGTGGCATCACGTGTTGCCGGTCTTACATATGGAAATATGCCTCACTGATCGAAAGGAGTCTGGTGCTGCGGTCACTGCCACGGACTTGGGGTCACTGTCATTCAGGACACAGTTACACATGTGGGATCGGCTTGTGTTGAGCAGAGTTAGTGGCAGCACGTGTCGCAGGCCTTCCATATGGACAAAAGTTGGTCACCCAGCCCGCAGGGCCATCTGGTCACCCAGCCCGCAGGGCCATCTGGTCACCCTGCCCGCAGGGCCATCTGGTCGTGCAGCCAGGTGACCAGATGGCCCGGGACAACCCAGTGCCCAGATGGCCTGGGAGGCTGTCGTACCCAGTCGCCCTTGCAGTCCGGCGAGGGTGGCCAGACGCACCAAGGCAGACGCTCTGGAGCTTCCTTCCCCGGGTGGCTGCTGCTCACCTCTCTGCCCAGGAGCAGCGGGCCATCTGGTCACGCTCCTGTCCCTGCCGATGGGGCAGGGACAGGAGGGGGAGGCCCCCGTGCCGAAGGGCACGTGGCGGAGGCAGCCTCCCAATGACCCGTGTTACCCCCTCCGCGTCCCTCCAGCCGGCCCGGCGGCAGAGGGACCCACCCCTGGGTGTGGTTTAGGGAGGCGTCTTCGGGTACCCATGCACGGAGAGACAAAAGCTTGGCTCAGAGGATGACTTTCAATAGATCGCAGCGAGGTAGCTGCTCTGCTACTTACGAAACCCTGACCCAGAATCAGGTTGTCTACGAATAAGTTAGCACCGGGTGTCCCACGAACATGCTGTGCACTAAGGGCGATGGAGGCGGCCCCCTTCCGTCCGCGCTCCGGTCCCCAAGCGAGCAGCTCTACGCACCGGCCCCCCCGAGAGAGGCCGGCTATCCCAGGCCAACCGAGGCTCCACGGCACTGCTGTATCGTTACGGTTTAGGGGGGATTCTAACTTAGAGGCGTTCAGTCATAATCCCACAGATGGTAGCTTCGCCCCATCGGCTCCTCAGCCAAGCACATTTTTGGTAAACACTACATCTGGTTTTTGTAGTTCTCCTTGATTGTTCTTAACATGAGGTTCCCTATATGCCAACCAACCACACCTTTTTGCTCAATCGATGAGCAATTCCAAAATTTTGTTATGTCTTTTTATCCTAATGTCCTTAGTTTTAGGACATGCACCTGAAATATGAGAAATTGTTTCACAAACATCATTACAGTACCTACATGTAGCAAATGCACGATTTCTGCCCCTGGTGATGGTTTCTCTGGTATATAACACATTTGCTCTTAACATCAGCGCAGCTATGTACTGGTTTTCTTTCATTTTGTTATGCTTGTTGATCCAGAAGTTTGAGGTTGGATTACTTGATAAGTATTTTATACCATCACCTTGGACAGAAAGATTTGCCCATCTCTCAAACTCTTCTTTTCTCCAATCATATGTTGCTGACAAATTCAAATCATAGCACAGATAGCAACTATCCATAATGTTGAGTTTGTGTGTTTTTATTATGTTGTGATTTTTTTCATGTATATTTTCTCCTACATACATGATTGAACGCGCTATGTACCGGTCTGGAGCATCCCTGCAATACAATAAACTATTGACTTTATTGAGACCAATTTGTGTACATAGTTTTGGTATACTGAGGCCTCCAAATGATCTTTTCGAATATAGGAGACCATCGCATGTGTATGCAGGAAGGTGTAGAAAGTGTTTGACATACTTTTTTATTGTTTGATCAAGAACATTCAACGTTTTTGCTTCAGTTCCTGTCATTTCTAATGTGAATGATAGCTTAGGTATTAAGTATTGACACAGTATTTCAATTTTCTGCGTGGGCTTAAGTGGTAACTTATCAAGATTTTGAGCCCATTTGACAAGAACCTTATTAATTCTGTTGTTGCTTGTATTACCAGTGTGTGGATCAAAGTTCAATCCGAGGTATCTTTCGCTTTCTCCTGGATGAATATTTTCAATATATTCTTTCTCAAATTGCCATGGTTTAGAGTTGTTAATCAGTATTTTGTCTTTATGGTGACTGATATAAAATCCATGTGTCTTTTTCACATTCAGTTTTAGTCCTGTAGCTTTACTGAACTTTTCAATCATCGTCAGATTTGTACTCATTCCTTCCCATGTACAGCTGAGTACTGCGATGTCATCGGCAAAGGCGAGAGCGGTGATTTGCTCAACAAGATCATCTGATTCAAATGTGAAGCCCTTGCCATTTTTTTGAAGATCACAGATCAGAGGATCCATGGCAATGTTAAATAAAAGTGGGGATAAAGAGTCACCTTGTTTGACCCCAGATTTCATTGTTAGTTCAGGATTTTCTTCGTTGTTTTTTCCCTTTAAAGATGTTGTTGAGTCAGTGTATAGGTCTTTTAATATTTCTCTGATGTTTGGTGGAACTCTTTGCCTTGCGAGACTCTGTATAATGTGACCATGGCTGACAGAGTCGAAGGCTTTTGATATATCAATGAACACAACCGCTAATGAGTCACTGTTTTTTCGTGCTCCTTTTATGATATTTTGCAGGAGAGTCAGGTTCTCGAGACAACCTCTCACCTTCATGAAGCCTTTTTGTCTCGTATTCAATTCAACAAAAAATTAGAGTCTTCTAGTTAATATTTTTGTGAATAACTTCATGAATGCAGTAGCGATGGTAATTGGACCCCAGTTACTGATTTTTGTAAGTTCACTAATCGGTACATTCTTGGGTATCAAAATTGACCGGTTCTTTTTGATAATTTCTGGTACTCTTCTCATCAACAACCAAGACGTTAGAACTCTGGGCAGCAGTCTTGGTTGCTTGTTGTGCACTTTATTTAGTTCATTCAGTCCTATCTTATCAGGCCCCACTGCTTTTTTTAGATTGGAGCTCTCAAAAGCATGAGTTAATTCGAGCAGTGTTATTTCTTTGCACAGATTATCAATTTCATAGTCCTCTGGTATTCGATCTATCAGTATGAACTTAGGGTTCTTTTTGTTTTCTTTTTCAATTATGCTTTTGTAGTATTGAAAGATTTCATCAGCACTGATTTGGCAAGTGGCATCTTCTGCCCCATCAGTGATAATCCTGGCAATTTTCTTTTTATCTTTCTTAAACATTTCCTGGTAATCTTTATAGCTGCCCTCTGCTTTTGCATAATTTTTCTCGTGCGTCCGATTAAGCCTTTCGTTTTTCTTGTCTTTTTTTGTTATTTTGTTTCCTGCTGAGGCATTCTGGTGCTCGTCTTGAGCAGAGTTCGTAGGCTCATTATTGATTTCACTTGTTGGTTCATTTGTTGTTACTCTTGCTAGATGAGGACTTATATCAGTGGTGTTTTCTGTGATATAAGTCACTACTTCATCCATCAGATCCATAGCAGCATCGTGCTGCTCTACGTTTTCAGTGTATTTCTCGATTTCTGATATTCTGTCTTCCAGTTCATCAAAGTTCTTGATTTTTTGTGCACGTTTTCGAGTGATAAAGTCTCTGTGCTTTTCTGTTGTTACTTCCACTGTAACCTCTGGTTCATCGCAAGAGTCATTTTCAGAAACATTTGATGCTTGCAGTACATCTTTTGCGGATTACTTGCTTTGATCCCTTCTATTCCGTCTTTTTCCTGCAATTTGTTTACTGTTCTTGTTGTCGAAATGTGGAACCATCAGCGCATTAATATTCCTCTTATTTTCATATATTTTTTCTAATTCTGCTAGTAGCAGTATTTCTTCCTGTGACCATAATTTTGACAGTTTGCTGCTTGCTAGAGCTGCTAGTCTAGTCTCATTTTGCGCTCTTGGATGCGCATGCCGAGCATGTTGAGAAACACCAATTTTTGTTCCAAATCTGAGATCACAGAAGCTGCACAGGAATGGCAGCACTCCTTTTTGAGGTCTTCCTTTACATTTGGCGTAATGGCATGCAATATTGTGATATTCGGCTTCTTTGTCATATTTTGAACAGTACGTTTTGAGATAGAAGCCTTTGTGCTTGTTGGAGACATGTTTTCTCAGTTCTGTAAAGGTTCCCATTATGTCTCCACACAAGTCACATTTATATTTTTCGTTTGGGTATTTCCAGTAAGTGACTTTTTTGGTGTAATCACTTTTTTTTATTATTACATCTTTGCTGACCTCGTACACATCGGGAAGATTATTAAATTTTGCTGTATCAATGTCATTCTTGGCTGAGGTGGCTACAAACTCGATGGATTTGCTGAGGTCTACTGTTGTGTCTTCTTCTGCTATAGTGGGTGTACTAAAGCCTATATCGTGATCTGAATTGTTGTTATTTGTTGCATTGTTGGAAGCTAGTGCTGGTATGTCAAATTCGGTGAGGAGGTTAATGATTTCCAGGAAAGATAGCACCTCCTTACGCCATCTTAAGGGGGGTTTTTATTCTCCAGGAACTACCCCATCTGGAATTGGGTTTGTTTGCTTCGCCATTTCTCACTATCATGCTTACTGCCATGATAAAACCTTGTTTGGCCTGTCTCTATATGCTTCTCTACGCAGAGTCTAGCATTTCAGAGACAGTTACCAGCGGAACCACTGGGAGGTGAAGGCCACTACAACCGAGAATAGGCTAAGAGAATCATAGTTACTCCCGCCGTTTACCCGCGCTTCATTGAATTTCTTCACTTTGACTTTCAGAGCACTGGGCAGAAATCACATCGCGTCAACACCCGCCTCGGGCCTTCACAATGCTTTGTTTTAATTAAACAGTCAGATTCCCCTGGTCCGTACCAGTTCTAAGTCAGCTGCTAGGTGCCGGCCGAGGCAGAACACCGGACCGCGCCCCCAGGGAGGGGGCACAGGGAGAGGCGACCACCGCAACTGGGACGATCCACAGAAAGGGTCCGGCTCGCATCCAGAGTTGTCGCCGCCACGGAGGGAGGCGCCTCGTCCAGCCGCGGCGCACGCCTAGCCTCACTACGCACCCCAGCCCGACCGACCCAGCCCTTAGAGCCAATCCTTATCCCGAAGTTGTGGATCTGACTTGCCGACTTCCCTTACCTACATTGTTCTAACATGCCAGAGGCTTTTTTACCTTGGAGACCCGCTGCGGATATGGGTACGGCCCAGCGTGAGATTTACACCATCTCCCCCGGATTTTCAAGGACCAGCGAGAGCTCACCGGGCGCCGCCGGAACCGCGACGCTTTCCAAGGCTCGGGCCCCTCTCTCGGGGCGAACCCATTCTAGGGCGCCCTGCCGTTCACAAAGAAAAGAGAACTGTCCCCGGGGCTCCCGCTGGCTTCTCCGGGATCGTTTGCGTTACCGCACTGGACGCCGCGAGGGCGCCCGTCTCCACCACTCCGGGTTCGGGGATCTGAAACAACAGCCGAGGCTGGCCAAGCAGTCCATCCCTAAACGGACCGAGAGTGCCCAGGGGGTGTACACTGGCTTAGCATCACCTGCATACCTGCTGCCGGGGCACGCAGACTCCGAGAAAAAAGACCATCGGCAAGAGGCCCGAGAGGCAGGTGCATCCGTGGTCCCTGGGGTCCCCAGCGGGCAGGCCCCAGGACTGTCTTCCCCCTCTCAGCATGGCCGGACCTCACGGAGGTCTGCCTGAGCAAACTCAGAGAAAAAGAACCATCGGCGGTTCTTTTCTACATTAAAGCTTCCCATTCTATCTCCTACACGTGCAATTCTTAACATGGCACATTTATTAATCCTACAATACACACATTTAGTACCATTTCTACATCATATAAGGCATTACACTCCTGTTAAGGCTCTACATTAATCTGCAACATAATGAATACATCGATTACACATTGCCCTAATTCCCAACCAACTGTTACATCTCTAAAAACACACGTTAGTATACCCTCTAAATATGCGGGTGCTGACTACAGGAGATATGGTGCACCCCTACAATTTTCCATAACAACATGGCGCTCTCTCACCACCTCAAGTGCATCGGCAAACCTTGCAAAGGTACATCCTCCTGCAGTGCCCTATTGACATGCAAGATCAGTCTCTGACCCCCAGCCATGCTCAGAACTAACCCCCATGTCTGCAAGTCCCAGGAGACATCAGGGAAAGAGGCCATATAAAATATTAGCAAATTTTAAATCCTACCCGGTCACAAAGTCAAACGATTCCACTGCATTAGCCAAAGTAATGAGATGATTATTAGGGTATAAGTCATGCATGGAGTCACAACCCCCCCAGCACGCCACATATTAACTGACATCGTCAGTGCTATAAGCTCAAATGAACGCAGTGCCAAATATACATATCTGGCCCATATCGAGCCCTACGTAATACCTGTCTGACCGCCCTCTCCCAGGCTCTGTACACATGCCTGACCACGAACCACACCAAGCCTGGAGCCCCAAACCCTAAACTCAAGGCAAGAAAACACCATCAAATGTACCACACAACAATCTCTGCTCCCAATTCTCCCCATCATCAAACGAATGCATCATATGCTGCAATTGAGCTGCTACATAATATAGGTCCAGGCATGGCAGTTCAAGGCCCCCCTTCCTCCAACGGCACTGGAGAGTGGCCAGGCTGACCCTTTTCCTCCCTGATGCCCATAATAGTTCAGCAGCCAATTTTTTTAGTTCTACAAAACATTTCTTAGAGATCTCGAACATGACCCCCTGAAAAACATACAGCAGCGCAGAAAAACAATATATTTCACAAATGCCAGCTTCCCCAGCAGGGATAATTGGAGAGAATTTCAGAATCTCACTGTGGATTTCAGACCCGCCCTCACCCTACCTATACTCAAAGCCTCAAACACCATTGCCTCACACGCAATCCTTATCCCGAGATATCAGACACTGGTCACCTCTCAGGGAAGGCGCAGACAAGGAAAATCATACACCTGCCTCCAACCCAGTTCTCCCAACAGAAACAGTTTAGATTTGTTAAGGATCACATTCAAAACTAAGACTTCGCCAAATTCTGACAGGACAGCTTGCATAATAAGGACTGAGTACATCAGCTGGTGAAGATATGCCAAGACATCATCCATCTGCGTACATGGGTGGTCTTCCCAATTGGAACTCCCCACCCCAGCATGGCAGAGCACAGTCGGCTTGCTAGGGGCTCCAATACAAAGAGCAAGGGCGACAATGGGGAGCCCGGTCTGGTCCCCTGATACAAGGGAATCGTTGTGACACCGTGAAACCCAATCACGCCACCAGTGCACTGTATAACAACTGCATCCATTTATTGTAGCTCTCCCCAATGCCGATCTTCCATAGGACCTGCGACAGAAATTCCCACAATAGGGAATCAAACTGTTGTTCTATGTCAAACAACTCCAAAGCGTAGTGGTCATCTTCCAAGATTGGGGCATGCATGACCAGAGACAGCCTCTGCAGGTTACAGAAACTGTTCCTGCGGGGGAAAGAGCCACACTGGTCATCTTGTGTCAGCTTTGGCAGGTTCTCCAGTAACCTCAAATTCAAGAATTTGCCGAGGATTTTTATATCCACATATAGCATCGGGGAGGGGGATAGGAAGTCATCCTTGTGCGGCTTAGGCAACATGGCAATGAGCACCTCCCTCATAGATTCAGGTAACTGCCCGTCTTGTTAGCCTCATTATAGACCTCGGGCAGGCAATCTGCAAAATTGCCTGCCCTGCGTTGCTACAGTTCATCTAGCGGGCCGTCACATGCAGAGAATGTCTTACCATCTGCAAGACAAGGGTGTCCACCCTGTAAACCTAAAAGAAATCATTACAGCATGAGCATTCAAGATTATGCATGATGTTTCATCTTAAGTGTCTTTTAAACAACTGCAGATAGATGTCAACAATCTCCTAGAAAAAGCAGACCTGATTATAACTATTGTCCTCAATCACATTTTCCTGAATAAATCTATCTCAACAAACCATCTCAGCATATACTTTATCCACTCATCCAACATCAGTCTGGAGTGAATAGGAAAAACTGTCAGAGGAGTAGCTTTTTGTATTGATTTTCATAAGGTACATCTTACAGAAACGAGGTTTGAACCGCAAGCGTCCTTTCATTGGCTCACAGAAAACGTGACGTTCAGTCTGGGGAGAGAAGCGGAGGGGGCTCGAGGCACATTGCCGGTGCCTGCCCCCGCCGCCTACCAAGTCCGTGCAACCGCCACCACCGCAGGACAAGAGGAGCCCGAGAGACCCGGTGAGTGGGGTTGGGGGGGGGTGTGGGTGTGTATGTGCATGTGTGTGTGTGTGCACGCATGTGCGCATGAGTCCGTGAGTGGTGTGGGGTGGTGGGGGGTGCGTGTGTGTGTCTGTGCGTGTGTGTGTGCGTGTGTGACACGGTGAGTGGGGTGGGGGGGCTGTGTGTGTGCACGTGAGCCCGTGAGTTGGGGTGGGGGTGCATGCGTGCAGGTGTGTGTTTGTGTTATCTGCTTCCTGGCAATGTGGGACAGGAGACGTGCGCGCTCACATGGGGGAATCTCCTGCGCGTGCACATCCCCGGTCTCAGATTCCCAGGAAGCGGACGACATTAGATACTTCGCTGGAGCTTTCTCCAGCTCGACCTAAAAAGGAACATCAATAGTGGCATTCATTGAAAGTGACACAGCATAACTTCCAAAACTTGGAGGAAACCAATACAGTAGATCAATGATAGTACACATTGTTTCAGTATGCATTCATACGTGCAGTATGTAGAGCGGCCGAAAGGTGGTATTACTCTGTGCAGTAGGTACTAAGACCAAAGGAGCAGTAGCGTTATGTTAGCTCTGAAATGGTGTGTTCTCCGTGAGAACAACATTTTCTTTATGTTGCAGGGCCTGATCATTCGTAGTAGGTGCCAATATGACAGGGGGTCAAGCTTGCGAGAAGGGATAACTTCCTACACAACAACAATCCTTAGGGGCATTTTCCAATCAGGCGTGTGTGGCTTTGGGAATCACAAATAAGCCTTTGCATTGTTCTGCATTGCCTTGCATGATGCAATGGCGACAGAAAAGCCAAGTAAATCTGCCCTTTGATCTTCGAATTGCATCAGTGTGGAAAATTAACAGTACACTTTCTCCTCCCCGTCACCTTCAAAGAATGCAAAAGTGAAAACCGCAGGACAACCCACAACACAAAAAATGGATTAGGCATCTCAAAAACATGAAACTCACTGGCTTAAAATGCAAAATCCACTGCACCTTGAAACTCATCTACCACCCAATCAGTAGGTTAGCATACTAACAGCTCTATACTGTGAAACCCTATCTTAGATTAGGGACAACTTTGCAACACAAACTAAAAAGATTAAAATATAAAAAACCTTATGGGAGATATAAATTAAGAAACAAAAGCAGTGAGGATGTTTGTCAGAAGAATGAATGCACACTGCTTAGGTAAGTTGAAGTTGTTTTATTCACAATGTCCACCCACGAGATGGAGCGACCTCCTGGCTCAGCATCCAAACCACAACTCTGGGATGTTGTTCAAACACTAAGCCAGCGTCCGCTCCAAACACGGGCCTTAATCAAACATTATCACAGAATTACATATAGTGTGCGCACACCAGCATGCACAGAATGCCAACCTGACAAGAGTAGCACACTACAACACCTTCCCCTAAAACAAAAAATAAATAACAAGTAACCAGAGATCAAAGAATAATTCCTTTTCAAAAGGTTTTACCACTTAATAACTAATGAAATCATCAAACATTTTTGGGACTCTCCTAACACCTCGAGTCACTATTAGTGGTGGGATCACCCTTAGCCTCCTTGGACGCAAGCCCTTGTACTGGGTTCTCCTCCCAGCCACCAGTCAGAAACACTCTTTCCGTCTACGGCTGCAACCAATGTGCCCAATCCTGATCCTCCACACACTTTCTTCTCTGATGCAGGATCATTAATTGCTCGGTTGTCACTTTTACTAGATGCCTTTTGTTTCACCAACCTTTTCCCACCATAAACGCTGCCACTTTGCTCACTTTATTCACCTGTTCCTGCACTGAGAAAATAGACTCCCCTTTCCTCACTCTCACTCTTAATGAAACAAAGCCCAGTCACTAGCTGCCACGACTCCCTTGCCCGGTTGACACTTCATGTCAAATCTGTCTTTCGTGGCTATTTGTTTCTCTACCACCGTGGCAGAAACCTCTTCCACCCCAGGTTTGTCACGCCTCGACATGTTGCCCAACTTGGATGGGAACAAAGATGTGTGTACATCCCTGCCTCTCAACATGGCAAAGGGAATCAACCCTGTGGTGCAATCTGCTGAGGTGTTATATCTCCACACATTACATTCAATGAACTCTCTAACGTTCAACCCAGCAGCAATGATAGTTTGAATCCCCTCTTTCATAACTTTGTTTACTCTTTCTACTCGGCCATTTGAACTAGGCGAATATAAAGCAACCTTTAAATGTTTTATGTCCCTCGAACAAATAAATTGCACATTTCTTTTAACACGAAATGTGTGCCATTGTCATGCTGGAGGTGGAATTCCCTGTCCCACAC